>NC_140579.1:838729102-839478521 GCF_964204655.1 Triturus cristatus
AAATCAGAAAAAGCACTTCGGCCAGCTAAGACATGGGTCACCTCATGCAGTGTACATCCTTAGCGAGATCCCAAACCTCCGTCAAGACCACTCCGTCGGGCATCCGAGTCGCCGATGAGCCCCACGTGATGGGCGCCAATTTGTAGAGGTGGGCCTTACCGAGGCCCACCGGTGCAGGGATTCGCCCTTCTTTGCGCACTAATCCTTGGACCAACAAATAGAGATTAAGGGTGGGCGGAATTTGCGAAAGTGCCTTTCACAAAATATCGCGAAACGGCAAAAAATCTTGCGTGATCGTGGAGATTTTGTGCTGAATTTGCCCTTCAACTCGGGCACCTGCTTTATTTATATCTGTAAGTGCTTCCTGTTGAAGTTTAATTTTTGTGACAGGAGCATCGTGCCAGAATGAATCCTGCCCTGCATATTTATCCAAGAAGATGAAACCGTTTTGTGCAATACCTCTACTCAACTGGAGTACTTTCTACTGGCTAATCAGTAAGTGCTACCTCGTTGGGTAAATAAATGTATAGTGCTTTTCCTACACTACAGCTGCGTAAAGGGCCAGAAGAGTTGTCTCCAGCGACCATGTGTGTCTGTAACTTTGCCACCGCGCCAATGGGCGCTGGGGTCCCTCGAGTGAGCTGTCCATCGTAGTGGGGAAAGGGTGGGAAGACGTTGCACACCGCCAGTGTGTGGGTCGGGGCTTCTATGCAGTTCACATGCCTCTTGTTTATAAAGGCTTGATTTCTTGATTGGGAAACAAGGAAACCCTACCCACAAGGAGCCTGGGTATTGTGTGCTGTAAGGAGACAATAGCTCATGCGGATTAATACTTAACAATATAGTATGTAATCTTAAAATAATAATCAAAAAAGAAACGGGGAAAAAAAGGGATGTCAGAAGAAAAGGCAAAGCCGTACTCGCTGGTTCTTATTTTGTGAAGAATGATCTTCGTTTATATTACTTGAATATTTACACAAAAGGTGCACATAGATACACAATAAAATTTTGAACATTAAACAAACAAATTACAAGTTAGTGTCCCAATGAAAAAAACCTTAAACAAACAATTAACATACCATACAACATACAAACAAGGTTTTGATTTCACTTTACAAAGGCAATCACATACAATTAATAATTCAAATTGGCAACACTTAATTAATGTAGGTGTTGATTAGTGATTTGCCTATCGCGTCAACGGCGTTTCGACCCTGTTCCAACTTAGAGGGTCTCGTCAGGACTGTCTAATATAGGGACACCTGAAAGGAGAGTAATGAATGTGTGTCAAAATAAGGGGGGGCCAAAAAGTGGGAAGGAAGAAAGAAAAAAGGGTGGTACTCCTATCTACCTTAACGTCCAGGACTGGTGTATATACAGTGACACCGTGTTCGAGGTGAAAGGATAAAATATACTCACAGGTACCCAGCCGGGTGCTGTGTAAGAACAAAAGAAAAATCATTATTATCCATACCATAATCCGATCCTTAATTGATCAGGTAGAGACCCGAGGTTCTACTCACCCCTGTGAGAGGAAGCTCACACGGAGGCAGTGGCCCACTGTGACTCGATGTAATCGTAATTGTGCGTGATGTAGGGGTACTACTATATTCCACACCGATCGAAGTTCCAAACTTTAGTATAGCTGTCACCTCGTGGTAGCGAGTCCGATCAACTGTAGTAAAAAATACACAAGAGCGGTGGACGATCGCATTAAAAAGATCTATAATGGGAATAGGTCTATTTGCTCTGCAATTCTCTTGAAAGAATGCTCCTACCTCTCTTCCTTCTGCCGGGTTCCGAATATCCCGCGAAGTGCTGCAGCAGGCGAACAAGGTCCTGTCTGCGAGGTACGATCACAGCGATTGGACCGTGAATAGAGACTTTAAGCCTGTTTCGCTAAAAAACGTCCAATAGGGAGCGTCGAACAGTGGGAGTGTTTAGGACGCGAACGTGCCGTTGCTAGGTAACCAGGACCTGCAGACTCATAGTCGAGTTTAATTAGGAGGCTTGCAATTGAAATCAGTCTGGCCGTGTAAAAGGAGTGAAAGCCGTACGCCGTTCTCAGCCGCTAGCTTAATAATAGTGGAGGAACCCATGTGAATTTCACTATGCCGATGTGGTGGGCAACTTACGAGTGTGTACAGTCACTGAACGCGTCGGAAGTGGTCCTGCATTCTACGGCAGTGATCAATCAGTAGGAACTTAATGAGGATAGTGGTATAGGCAATCAATTATCATAGCAATGGTAGGGTTTCACGAGGGGACAGTGGTTGTCAATATCAGACTAAAATGTACGGACATCGGTTCTCGCATGTAGCAATAGCAATAACTCTGATTATTTAAACACTGTACAGTGAATGTTACAATTCAAAAAAGAAAACAATGTTGAAAATATTAATTGGTTTGAAACAATCAATAATAATGCACATATATGACAGACACTACAGCAAGGTTTAAAAAAACGTTGTCTTATCCAAGACAATATGCTTCAATCAATAGTTAACTTATCAGTCAACAGGATTCTTATTTAATACATGTGAAAGTGGATCCATAACCTTCTACTTTATACATCACCAATTGTCACACATGTACAAATCAGGCTAATTATGGAAATGCATCTCATGGACTCTGTGAATTTTCAGTTGGAATAATATTCAGACAATGTGTTAAGAGAAATGCTAGGTACATAAGCAACACTGATTAGGAAAGGGTAGTAATAAACCCTCTCCATTCCTCAGCTGTATTCAGTCCCTGTAGTATGGAGTTAGTACGTTCAATCCAACGACACTCTAGTCGTTGCAATATCTGTGTCAGATCTCCACCTCTTTTCGGAGCAATCACTTTATCTATTACCTGCCAGCGAATATCATTGGCAGTGTGCCCTTTCTCTTCAAAGTGATTGACCAATGGGGCATTGGGAACAGAATTCCTGATCCTGCTTCGATGCTGTCCTATGCGTGCCTTAACAATTTGTTGTGTTTGTCCAATATACGGTAGTCCACAGGGACACAGTATGCAATACACTACATTTTTAGTATTACAGTTGGCGAAGAAATTTAGTAATTGATCAACTTTTCCATGGGTGAATTTTTTGGTGTTTACTGTAAATTCACAGGCGACACAATTACCACATTTGTAGTGACCTTTAACATCTGGTAAGCCCCAGGTTGATTCCAATGATCTTAAATTTTGGCATGGACTCTCCATCGATGATCTTACAAGATGATCTTTAATATTTTTGCCTCTTTTAAAGGCAAACATTGGTACGTCAATGCTAGAGTCTATATTTTGAATGATATGCCAATTTTTTGTGACCAATTTTCGAATAGCATTCGTGTGGATACCAAACGTGGTGACACAGATCAATTTGTTAACCTTGGTTTTCTCTTTAGGAGTAAGTAATGTCTCTCTAGGGCAAAACCAGGCTCTTTTTAAAGAATTCTTTACTAACCTTTTCGGATATCCCCGAGTCAACAATTTGTCCTGTAGAATACACGCCTCTCTCATATAGTCCTCTTTCTTGGTACAATTGCGACGTATTCGCAAGAATTGTCCATGTGGCAATCCATCTCTCAAGGCCCGAGAATGGTGACTATTGTAAGCGAGTAGTGTATTACGCTCAGTGGGTTTTCTGTGCAATGAAGTATAGAGTTTACCCTCGTCATGTGAAATGTTAAGGTCTAGAAAGGCAATGCAGGACTCATGTATGGTGGATGTAAACTTAAGGTGTGGTTGAACTGAATTTAAATAAGAGACAAAATTATTAAACTCAGGGACTGTGTCAGACCAAATCAAAAAAATGTCGTCAATATATCTTTTCCAACAATTGATTTTTGAGTGGTAGATGTTGGCGTTGGTGAGGACAAATTTGTGTTCTAGATTATCCATAAAGATATTCGCCAAATTTGGCGCAAAAATTGCGCCCATACTGGTTCCGGAGCATTGTTGGTAGTACTTGCCTTCCGAAACAAAGTAATTGTGTGTTAATGCAATTTGCAAAAGTGTGACAATAAAGGAAGTAGGTACCTGATGAGGTGTAGGTCTAGTATCAAGTAAATCCTGGATCACCTGTATGCATTCCTGCTGAGGTATGTTTGTGTATAATGAGGTGATGTCCAGTGTAGCTAAGCGGTCTTTGTTGATGTCATAGGGTCGATCTTCCAATAAATTAATCATGTGCATTGAATCTCTTACATAGGTCTCCTGAAGAGGAACATAGTCTTTTATAAAAAAGTCTATAAAATGACCAATGAGTTCAAGAACTGAACCGCACCCTGATAGTATAGGACGCCCTGGAGGGTGGGTAATACTTTTGTGTATTTTCGGGAGGGTGTACAGAACCGGAGTTCTAGGACAATCGATATTTAAGAATTCAAACTCTTTCTTACTCAGAAAACCTTCTTCAAAGCCTTCTGTCGTTATTTTAAGTATTTCTTTTTTAATATTCACTAATGGATTCATATCCAGTTTTTTATAGTGTTTTTCTTCTCCTATTTGTTTTCTGATCTCGATGTCATAGTCGTCCCTGTTCTGTACAACAATCCCGCCGCCTTTATCAGCAGGTTTCAGGACAATTGTCTTGTCATTTTTTAAGGACAATAGTGCTTTGCGCTCATCTAGGCTGATGTTGTATGGAATGAATTTAGTATTTTCTTTCAGTTTGTCGATTCCTGTTAGAATTACTTTTTCAAAAGTCAATAACTCAGGTGGCATCATCCCATTACTAGGATAGAAAGTCGATGGTGGTTTGAGGTTTGTGTTCGAATACTTCAAAGGGATATCTTTATCTGCAAAAAATAATTTTAAACGAATCTTTCTGAAAAACTGATAGAACTCTGTTTTTAAATTGAAAAAATTTGTGCGTTCTGTAATTACAAAGGATAGTCCCTTACTTAGTAATGAAATTTCTGAGGTGGATAGGAGGTGGTTGGACAGGTTAAAGATGGGAATGCTCTCTGTCTCAGTGCCTACTAATAGGGTTGCGGTCCCCATTGGTAATGTTTGTTGCGGGTCTGGCGTTCTCCTGCATATTGGTGCCATGTTCGCCCTCTCCCCCTCCTTTTGTTGCCTCGATCTAAAAAAGACTGACCAGGGTGACTATCAATACGGCTGGGACCAGGTTGTACGTCGGAATCACTGGATCCTCCCGATGATTCCGAGAAATTAATAGGTTGATTTCTTCTAAACCTACCCCAAGTGTTCTGTCTGTTGAGGGTGCTTGTCGTATTATAGTAGTCTTCTTTTAAATAAGGATAAATCCTCTCTTTAGAGAAGCTTTTTATGTCCTTGGACACTTTATCAGCTTTTTTCTTTAATTCAAATGTATTGAATTCGTCTATTGATTTATTGATCTTCTCAAGAATATTCTTTGTCTCTTCCAGATTATCACCCAATAACTCTCTCTCCAATTCTTCAATTTCTTTCAATTCAGCCTTGGCGTGGTCAAGTGCCGTTTCTACCCCCAGCACCATCCAGTGGCGCGAGCAAGTTGTGGAAATGCCACTGAAACCCCCTTTAAATTTGGGATCGTCACGGAAGATGCCCGGGATATTTCTAACTACTAGACCTTGAGGAATTATCCCTGCCTTCAAGTATTCTGTCAACATACGTGCGTGTAATTCCGTTCTTACATGCTTTTTCTTAGTTTTCTCTATTTTTTCACATAAAACTTGGCGTGGACTCAAGGTAGAGGAGACCTGGCTTGAAAATAAGGAAGGCCCACTTGTTAATTTAGCAATATATTCTTCCGTGTAGAGGGGTGCCTCTCCCTCTGACATCTTACCCCAACACAAAAATATAAACCCTATGTATCATAGGGTGAAGGAAGAAATCCTGCGTAAGGATAGTATCCTTGCGGTGCCGCCACCGCTCTAACTACTTGATTGGGAAACAAGGAAACCCTACCCACAAGGAGCCTGGGTATTGTGTGCTGTAAGGAGACAATAGCTCATGCGGATTAATACTTAACAATATAGTATGTAATCTTAAAATAATAATCAAAAAAGAAACGGGGAAAAAAAGGGATGTCAGAAGAAAAGGCAAAGCCGTACACGCTGGTTCTTATTTTGTGAAGAATGATCTTCGTTTATATTACTAGAATATTTACACAAAAGGTGCACATAGATACACAATACAATTTTAACATTAAACAAACAAATTACAAGTTAGTGTCCCAATGAAAAAAACCTTAAACAAACAATTAACATACCATACAACATACAAACAAGGTTTTGATTTCACTTTACAAAGGCAATCACATACAATTAATAATTCAAATTGGCAACACTTAATTAATGTAGGTGTTGATTAGTGATTTGCCTATCGCGTCAACGGCGTTTCGACCCTGTTCCAACTTAGAGGGTCTCGTCAGGACTGTCTAATATAGGGACACCTGAAAGGAGAGTAATGAATGTGTGTCAAAATAAGGGGGGGCCAAAAAGTGGGAAGGAAGAAAGAAAAAAGGGTGGTACTCCTATCTACCTTAACGTCCAGGACTGGTGTATATACAGTGACACCGTGTTCGAGGTGAAAGGATAAAATATACTCACAGGTACCCAGCCGGGTGCTGTGTAAGAACAAAAGAAAAATCATTATTATCCATACCATAATCCGATCCTTAATTGATCAGGTAGAGACCCGAGGTTCTACTCACCCCTGTGAGAGGAAGCTCACACGGAGGCAGTGGCCCACTGTGACTCGATGTAATCGTAATTGTGCGTGATGTAGGGGTACTACTATATTCCACACCGATCGAAGTTCCAAACTTTAGTATAGCTGTCACCTCGTGGTAGCGAGTCCGATCAACTGTAGTAAAAAATACACAAGAGCGGTGGACGATCGCATTAAAAAGATCTATAATGGGAATAGGTCTATTTGCTCTGCAATTCTCTTGAAAGAATGCTCCTACCTCTCTTCCTTCTGCCGGGTTCCGAATATCCCGCGAAGTGCTGCAGCAGGCGAACAAGGTCCTGTCTGCGAGGTACGATCACAGCGATTGGACCGTGAATAGAGACTTTAAGCCTGATTCGCTAAAAAACGTCCAATAGGGAGCGTCGAACAGTGGGAGTGTTTAGGACGCGAACGTGCCGTTGCTAGGTAACCAGGACCTGCAGACTCATAGTCGAGTTTAATTAGGAGGCTTGCAATTGAAATCAGTCTGGCCGTGTAAAAGGAGTGAAAGCCGTACGCCGTTCTCAGCCGCTAGCTTAATAATAGTGGAGGAACCCATGTGAATTTCACTATGCCGATGTGGTGGGCAACTTACGAGTGTGTACAGTCACTGAACGCATCGGAAGTGGTCCTGCATTCTACGGCAGTGATCAATCAGTAGGAACTTAATGAGGATAGTGGTATAGGCAATCAATTATCATAGCAATGGTAGGGTTTCACGAGGGGACAGTGGTTGTCAATATCAGACTAAAATGTACGGACATCGGTTCTCGCATGTAGCAATAGCAATAACTCTGATTATTTAAACACTGTACAGTGAATGTTACAATTCAAAAAAGAAAACAATGTTGAAAATATTAATTGGTTTGAAACAATCAATAATAATGCACATATATGACAGACACTACAGCAAGGTTTAAAAAAACGTTGTCTTATCCAAGACAATATGCTTCAATCAATAGTTAACTTATCAGTCAACAGGATTCTTATTTAATACATGTGAAAGTGGATCCATAACCTTCTACTTTATACATCACCAATTGTCACACATGTACAAATCAGGCTAATTATGGAAATGCATCTCATGGACTCTGTGAATTTTCAGTTGGAATAATATTCAGACAATGTGTTAAGAGAAATGCTAGGTACATAAGCAACACTGATTAGGAAAGGGTAGTAATAAACCCTCTCCATTCCTCAGCTGTATTCAGTCCCTGTAGTATGGAGTTAGTACGTTCAATCCAACGACACTCTAGTCGTTGCAATATCTGTGTCAGATCTCCACCTCTTTTCGGAGCAATCACTTTATCTATTACCTGCCAGCGAATATCATTGGCAGTGTGCCCTTTCTCTTCAAAGTGATTGACCAATGGGGCATTGGGAACAGAATTCCTGATCCTGCTTTAATGCTGTCCTATGCGTGCCTTAACAATTTGTTGTGTTTGTCCAATATACGGTAGTCCACAGGGACACAGTATGCAATACACTACATTTTTAGTATTACAGTTGGCGAAGAAATTTAGTAATTGATCAACTTTTCCATGGGTGAATTTTTTGGTGTTTACTGTAAATTCACAGGCGACACAATTACCACATTTGTAGTGACCTTTAACATCTGGTAAGCCCCAGGTTGATTCCAATGATCTTAAATTTTGGCATGGACTCTCCATCGATGATCTTACAAGATGATCTTTAATATTTTTGCCTCTTTTAAAGGCAAACATTGGTACGTCAATGCTAGAGTCTATATTTTGAATGATATGCCAATTTTTTGTGACCAATTTTCGAATAGCATTCGTGTGGATACCAAACGTGGTGACACAGATCAATTTGTTAACCTTGGTTTTCTCTTTAGGAGTAAGTAATGTCTCTCTAGGGCAAAACCAGGCTCTTTTTAAAGAATTCTTTACTAACCTTTTCGGATATCCCCGAGTCAACAATTTGTCCTGTAGAATACACGCCTCTCTCATATAGTCCTCTTTCTTGGTACAATTGCGACGTATTCGCAAGAATTGTCCATGTGGCAATCCATCTCTCAAGGCCCGAGAATGGTGACTATTGTAAGCGAGTAGTGTATTACGTTCAGTGGGTTTTCTGTGCAATGAAGTATAGAGTTTACCCTCGTCATGTGAAATGTTAAGGTCTAGAAAGGCAATGCAGGACTCATGTATGGTGGATGTAAACTTAAGGTGTGGTTGAACTGAATTTAAATAAGAGACAAAATTATTAAACTCAGGGACTGTGTCAGACCAAATCAAAAAAATGTCGTCAATATATCTTTTCCAACAATTGATTTTTGAGTGGTAGATGTTGGCGTTGGTGAGGACAAATTTGTGTTCTAGATTATCCATAAAGATATTCGCCAAATTTGGCGCAAAAATTGCGCCCATACTGGTTCCGGAGCATTGTTGGTAGTACTTGCCTTCCGAAACAAAGTAATTGTGTGTTAATGCAATTTGCAAAAGTGTGACAATAAAGGAAGTAGGTACCTGATGAGGTGTAGGTCTAGTATCAAGTAAATCCTGGATCACCTGTATGCATTCCTGCTGAGGTATGTTTGTGTATAATGAGGTGATGTCCAGTGTAGCTAAGCGGTCTTTGTTGATGTCATAGGGTCGATCTTCCAATAAATTAATCATGTGCATTGAATCTCTTACATAGGTCTCCTGAAGAGGAACATAGTCTTTTATAAAAAAGTCTATAAAATGACCAATGGGTTCAAGAACTGAACCGCACCCTGATAGTATAGGACGCCCTGGAGGGTGGGTAATACTTTTGTGTATTTTCGGGAGGGTGTACAGAACCGGAGTTCTAGGACAATCGATATTTAAGAATTCAAACTCTTTCTTACTCAGAAAACCTTCTTCAAAGCCTTCTGTCGTTATTTTAAGTATTTCTTTTTTAATATTCACTAATGGATTCATATCCAGTTTTTTATAGTGTTTTTCTTCTCCTATTTGTTTTCTGATCTCGATGTCATAGTCGTCCCTGTTCTGTACAACAATCCCGCCGCCTTTATCAGCAGGTTTCAGGACAATTGTCTTGTCATTTTTTAAGGACAATAGTGCTTTGCGCTCATCTAGGCTGATGTTGTATGGAATGAATTTAGTATTTTCTTTCAGTTTGTCGATTCCTGTTAGAATTACTTTTTCAAAAGTCAATAACTCAGGTGGCATCATCCCATTACTAGGATAGAAAGTCGATGGTGGTTTGAGGTTTGTGTTCGAATACTTCAAAGGGATATCTTTATCTGCAAAAAATAATTTTAAACGAATCTTTCTGAAAAACTGATAGAACTCTGTTTTTAAATTGAAAAAATTTGTGCGTTCTGTAATTACAAAGGATAGTCCCTTACTTAGTAATGAAATTTCTGAGGTGGATAGGAGGTGGTTGGACAGGTTAAAGATGGGAATGCTCTCTGTCTCAGTGCCTACTAATAGGGTTGCGGTCCCCATTGGTAATGTTTGTTGCGGGTCTGGCGTTCTCCTGCATATTGGTGCCATGTTCGCCCTCTCCCCCTCCTTTTGTTGCCTCGATCTAAAAAAGACTGACCAGGGTGACTATCAATACGGCTGGGACCAGGTTGTACGTCGGAATCACTGGATCCTCCCGATGATTCCGAGAAATTAATAGGTTGATTTCTTCTAAACCTACCCCAAGTGTTCTGTCTGTTGAGGGTGCTTGTCGTATTATAGTAGTCTTCTTTTAAATAAGGATAAATCCTCTCTTTAGAGAAGCTTTTTATGTCCTTGGACACTTTATCAGATTTTTTCTTTAATTCAAATGTATTGAATAAAGGGTCAGAGACCGACCAGAGCACCAGATGAGGAGACAGAACCTCCAGGTGTCAGGAACTACATGGGGATTGCACTCGAGAAACCCATGGATACACAGACCTCCATCAATGAAGTTCATATTCCTCTTGTTTATAAAGGGTCAGAGACCGACCAGAGCAGCAGATGAGGAGACAGAACCTCCTGGTGTCAGGAACTACACGGGGATTGCACTTGAGAAACCCATGGATGCACAGACCTCCATCAATGATTACAGCAAATTGCTGACGGTAGATATGGGCAGAAAGCACACCTGCCTAGCCTCCACCGTGCTCACGAATCTTTTGTGCTGATTAATGCGTTACTGAATTTGACCTTCAACTCGGGCACCTGCTTTATTTATATCTGTAAGTGCTTCCTGAGGTTCAAAATGACAGGAGCATCGTGCCAGAATGAATCCTGCCCTGCATATTTCCATTCCCTCGCGGAAGTTTCGACATTTTCTCGTTCCGCTCGGAGCTCGAAAATGTCGAAATTTCGCAATTTCCGCGAGCGCAACGGAAATTGTCGCCCACCCTTAATAGAGATTGGCACGGAAGCTGGAATATCAAAACAATAGTTTATTAAAACCTCATGAGTGGAACTACATCTATACAGAACCCTTAGGCAATGTATGAGGTAGTGCAAGGAGTACAGAAACCATGGGCCTTTTATACCCACTTTGTGGCTGAGTAAGCATGAGAGCTCAAAAGGAGGCGGTACAAGTATACACAAGAATAGCTATTCACATATAAGGACTAACAGAAAATACTTAGGGGCATATTAACAAGGGCTTTATCTCCGCTTTTTTGGCTTTAAAAGCCAAAAAAGCTGAGATAAAACTATCGCCCTATTTACAAGAGGGTGCGAACATGCATAATCGCATGTTAGCACCCTTTTTTTCCGACACCTCCCTTTGCATCTCTAATGAGATGCAAAGTGGGCATCACTGGGCAGTACAGCCTTGCAAATATCGCTGATGTGCACATCGCAATATTTACAAGGCTGCCCCAGCATTTTAGCAGAAGTTAGTTTTTGGAGAAAACCGCTGTTTTCTCCAAAAACTAACATCTGCTAAAATCCTGACTTATCCATCCCTAACATAGGGGGTGGATTATGCTGCTACGACCACAGGGTCGTATCAGCAAGGTTATCTCCCTTTTGCAGGGAACATCGCTGGAAAACCAGCGATGTTCCCTGTAAAACAGCGATTTCCCCCGCTATCTCTGGAATTTTTATCGCCCTGGAGCAATGCGTTGTTGATAACGCGCTACCAGGGCGATAAATTCCAGAGATAGACGGCGATGAATAACAAAGCGCTAAGCACGCTTTGCGGTATTCATCGCCGTTCCTTGCTGATATGCCCCTTAGTCAATAAAGTGGGAGGGCAGACTAAACTGCTTACATCAGTTAAAATAGCCTGACAGTTATATTTCCAACAGGTGCATTCTAGCAGCTACAGGCCTTTCTGAGCATGCGCAGTGCTCTGGTCCAGTACTGTAGGAGTTAACATATGTTGATGACTCAGGTGAAATAGAGAAGCAGGCAACAGTGAAGACGGAAGACGCACATGGCGAGCACATGGTTAACTAAAATGGATAGCAAGAACAAAATGGCTTCAGCTCATGCTAACAGTGATCTCTGCCAACTTCCACACCACCAACATCTGTGTCATCTTTGATATAGCTGTCTCCTTAGCTGACTGTTCCGCAAACGCTTTGCCCCTCCTGACATCATCTGTGATGGCTTTATGAGCACTGCATTTTATAATTGCTAACTTATTAGGAAGTGTCAATGCGGACAACAATCTGTGTATCGGTGGGCCATTCTGTATCCCTAATCTGTGCGAAGTTAAGAACCCTCTCTCTGCCCAGAGGCGCCCAAAATTATGGGCCACCCCAAAGGCGTACTGTACTGTCGGTGTACACATTCACAGTCAGTCCATCACTTAACTCACAGGCCCTGAAGAGGGCCACTAACTCTACTGCTTGGGCCAATTGGTAGAGGATACAGGATGTCTCAACTACAGTATGTAACGTTGCGATTGCATGGGCTGCAGTGGTGGTGCCATTTGGTAACTTGAAACAAAAGCCATCGACATATAGTTGCCCTTGGGGGTCAGATAAGGGAACATCAGTCAAGTCTACCCGTCCCTTTGTTTCTTCTGCCGTCCAAAACAAACAATCATGGACATCATTGTTCTTTTCTTCCGAAGGGAGGGGTAGTAACGTGGCTGGGTTCAGAGTGGCACATCTTTTAATGGTAATGTGCGGAGCAAACAAAGTCAATTCATATCCGGTAAGACGTGCACTAGTAAGGTGCTGTGTCTTGTTCAAAAGCGTATCCACAGCATGACGTACCATTACTGTGAGATTGGTATCAAGGGCAAGCCCTGCCGATTGCCTGATAGAGACTGCCACTGCCGCGGTGGCTCTCAGACAGCTAGAGAGAGCTCTGGCGACATTATCAAGCATAGCAGAAAAGTAGGCGCAGGGTCTCTGCTTACCACCAAAACCCTGTGTTAGAACAGAAAGCACGCAACCGTCCACCTCATGTACATAGAGCACAAAAGGCTTCCGGAGTACAAGCACAGGAGCAGAACAAAGCGCAACCTTTAACTGTCCAAAAGCTCGTTGGCATGCAGGTGTCCAAGGCAGGGGTTCATGCCCATCTTTGGTAGTGAGGTAAAGAAGGGATTTTGTTAGTAGGGAATAGTTAGGGATCCAGTGCCGACAATACGATGTTATCCCAATAAATGCGCGTACCTCGCATTGGGTTTTGGGAACAGGCATGTTAGTGATAGCAGTTATGCGTTCTGGTGTTAATCTGCGTCCCTCCTTCAACAGTAGGTGACCTAAATAGGTGACCTTCTGTCGACAATATTGAAATTTTGAAAGTGACACCTTGTGGCCATGACAGGCTAAATGCAATAGTAATTTTACCATGGCTTCTTTGCAGTCATCCTCTGTGTCCGAGGCCACAAGGAGATCGTCAACATACTGGAGCAGCACATTACCAGTGGGTAGTTCCAAAGAATCCAATTGACATTTCAATGCTTGGCTGTATATACTAGGGCTTTCTGTATAGCCTTGAGGAGCACGAAATAATCTAAAGCTCCAGCCGGCTATTGCAAATCCAAAAAGATATCAGCTGTCTGTGTGGATGGGTATACTGAAGAAGGCATTTTTTAAATCTATTATAGAAAAGAATTTGGCAGATGGGGGAATCATTGTCAGAATCGAGGTAATGTCGGTAGCCACAGGATATTGGGGAACCACAATCTTATTTACCTCTCTCAGGTCAATTATGAAACGGTAAACATCAGGATAAGTATCAGATGAACCGGAGGGTGCCTTTTTGAGAATAGGAAGAATAGGGCTGTCACACACATCAGACGCTGTCTCTTCAACCATCCCAGACTTAATCAAATCCTGTATTATTTGCAGTAAAGCCCGTTCTCCTGCTTGGGAAATTTTATACTGGGGAATACATGGCAATTTAGCCTTGTCCTTAATCTGAATTGAGACTGGGGGTATTTGGAGTAACCCACATCCGTGTCGCCTGTAGCCCACAAAGTAGGGGGAGCATCCTTGAATTCAACAGGGAGCGGGGCATCCTTGGTGAGACATTGCTTGACACCAGTCACCTGAGATCCTATAGTCATATAGACACCATCCGGGGAACAAGAATTGGTGGCATGTAATCTTTTCAACAAATCCAACCCTAGCAAGTTTTCCCCACAATTAGACGTCAATAAGAAGGGTGAATCAACCATAAAGGGGTCAATTGTCTAAGCCAGAGGTTGTGAAATGGGGCTAACAACCGTTATGCCTGAAAAACCCACCGATACATTTGATTGGCCAGACAGAGCTGCCCCGGGATCAGTGAACGGGAAACAGAGCTATTCATAGCCCATGTGTCAACTAAGAATTTCTCTATGGTGCTCTGTAAGTCAGCCGTAACATAAGGTCTGCGCGGTTCTATAGGCACTGCGACTGGTTTCGTGCCCTGTCCTTGGCTGTCCTAGCTATGGGACAATCCAGTCACCTCATCCATATCATAATCCTCATGATGGTACGGTCGGCTGCGAGGGTCATCAAAATAATTCCGGCTTTGTCTATGAAGCGATGCATCCCCTGCCTGCATGTCTCCCCGGCCTCCTCCCCCTCGTCCACGTCCACCAGACCCTCTACCCCTCGGAGCCTCACTCCTTTGAGACAGCTCCGGACACTCATTTCACCAGTGTCCCTCCTTTTTACAATACACACATTAGTTATTTCAAAAGTGCGCACTTGAAGCGCCACCTCTATTAGACCGCGGCAGCCGTTGGACCAATCCTGAACCTCTCCCTCTGCCCCTCGCTACTTGTTGCAACACCTGTGTCTTTACGTCCTTCACCTTCTTCTCTACTTTCTCCTTGTCTTCATTCTCCCTGTGCTCATAGTACTGTGCCATGCTCAAAATCACTATTGGGGAAGACGTAGTCCAGGTACTCTCCGATGCCTGCACCCTAGCTGCAATCTCGGAAAGCAAGTTAGTAACAAATCTTTTCATGAACAGTCTAACACCACCCTCATGTGACAAATCCTGACCACTAAAGTCCAAATACACCCCTACGAATCTAGTAAAGAAATCTGACACACTTTCATCTTTCTTCTGACAACACGCTGTCAACTTATCCCAATCCACTTTCTTCGGAGGAATAAGGGAGTGCATGTAAGTTATAATACGACCCGGTAAGGCTAACAGCTCTGCCTTCAGCTTGTCACCAGGTTTGCGTTCCCTATCCCATGCCCCAATCTCATCCCATGTGCCTTCCAACTCCAGCGCATGATCCTGCATATAAACCTGTCTCCATATATCTACCGGCACCAGCAAGCCGAAAAATAATTCTATATCAGCTAAAGTCATCACTGTGGAGGAGGCCGTCTCTGTCAGTTCCTTGTAATAGGCAGTTGTGAGAAAGTGCCATCTTTCTTGCATGGTATGCCCCCACTTTTTGCTGAATTGCTGAATGTACTTTGACTGAGTGTACCCTGGACTCCTGCCAATCAGGTGCCCAGGGCCTATGTTCCTTCCCTAAAACACAAAATCCAAATTGGCGAACCCTGGCCACATGGCAGCCCCTGGTAAATGGTACCCTAGGTCCCAGAGCCTTGTGACCAGGGAAGGCCTCTAAGGGCTGCAGCACTCATTGTGCCACCCTTAGAGGCCCTGTACCCTTACACACACACACTGCCCTTGCAGGCTGGGTGTCTCGGTACAAGACAAAACAAAGAGTCAACATGGCACACATCCCTGTGTGCCATGCCCACCACCTACACTGCCATGGCATACATCAGCCACCCCTCTAGCTGGGTGCCCTATGCCAGTGGTGTGGGCATAGGAGAAGGAGTCCTGTGCCCCTACAGTACCAAGGTCCATTCCTGGGCACTGTAAGTGCAGTGCTGCCATTTAAGAGCACATGGTGCTGAGAGCTCGTCAAACACGAACTCCACAGCACCATAATGGCAACACTGAAGACTGAGAAGTTTGGTATCAAACTTCTCAGCACATTAAACCCGCACTGATGCCAGTGTGGGATTTAATGTACCAAGCACCCCAGAGGGCATCTTAGAGATGCCCCCTAAAACCTAACCTTCAATCCACGTCTGTTCTGAGGCTGCCTAGGCTGCCACACAGCAGACATATTGCTGGACCCCTGGGTAGGAGAGCCCCTGCTCTCCTGGGCCTGCAACAATGCACATCCTGGGCGAGGTGCTAAATCTCCTCCCCCAGGATGGGCAGGGGGAAGCTTCAAAGGCATGCCGCCTCTGTGAGCTTCCCCAGGCCACTGCAACCCCCCACTCTGGCGGGAAGCTTGGCCGGAAACCCCAAATAAGGACAGGGGATGTGCCAGCCTGCCAACCCCACCCCTCAGGTGGGGGAGGCGAGGTGAAGTACATCTCCGGGCTCTCGCCATCTTGAAGATGGGAAGCCCTGTCCAATCAGGATTAGGCTACTGCCCCCCTCCCACAGGAGAGAGGCAGGATAGGGGGTGTATCCAGCCCAGGACAGGGACCCATTGGTCCCTGCCCTTCACCTACCTGTAACACCCCTAAATCTAGTATTTAGGGGCACCCTGAACCTTCCTTCCCCAGATTCCAGATTCCAAAATCCGAAGAAGAGCTAGAAGAAAGAAGACCTGCCCTGCAGCTGTTAGGAAGAGGAATACACCAACTGCTTTGGCCCCAGCCCTACCGACCTGTCGACCCTCGAACCTGCTCTTGCTCCAAACCGGCATCTCTTGTGGCCAGCAACCTCACAAACCCCGGAGGACCTGACTACCTTTAGGCTCTAAGCACCTGGGAGTCCCATGAGTTGAGGTTCTACTCAAAATCTACTTCTAATCCCTGGCAGCAGCCCGGAACCGTGTACCCAGCACACTCTGCACCCGCCAAGCCTGGCCAGTGCCGGAGTGAACAAAGACCACGAGGGCGGCCCCACGGCGACTGTGACCCCGAGTCCGGCACCCAAGGACCTCCCTCGACACTCCTGAAGAAGCCTGCAGCCTCAAAACCAGGTGCCCCCCCAACCGCGATCAACAGAGGGTAAGATTCCCGACACCAAAAGGCACCCCTGCACCCGGCGCCCCACGGCCCCCTGTGCCCAATCCCGGGGTACCTACCTGTTGGAGCCGGCCTCGTGGCGTGGTCCTGTTCCCCCTCGCCAAGCCGCACGAGGTCCCCTGCACCTCGGGGCTCCTCCATTTTGGATTGTATGTGACTCTGCGCACCAGCCTACGTGACCCCGCTCAACCCGGCCTCGGCCCCAGCAAGCCCCGACATCAAGGCACCAACAACTGGCCAGGGGGTACCACGTGAACACTTCCCCACTCCCGGCGGAGGGCAGTATCGATGGGACCCCCAACCGTCCTCCCACACCTCGGTGCGATCGCCCCACAGCTCTCCTGGGCCTGGCGCCTCTCCTGCTGAGCATCTGGCCGCTCCCGACCCGGCCTCTCCGCCCCCCCGGGCGCAAGGTTCCGGACATCAAAGGGCTCCAGACCTATATCTGGGGCGACCCTGCAACAGGACAGCAGTTGTATCCCGGAGTCAAGAGCCCTGCTGATCGGATCGCGGCTGACCCTACGGAGAAAGACTCATCCTGGAACCACGCTCTGAGCCCTGCTGACTACGTCGCGGCTCCACCGTGCTTAAAGACCTTCACGAACCTTTGGGGCCCTGCTGACGCTGTCGCGGCCCGACCTTGTTGAACTTGCCATCAGAGCCCAGCTGACCTCGTCGCGGCTCGACCGAAGCGGACCTACCACCGGAGCCCTGCTGACTGTGTCGCGGCTTGACCCAAGCGGAACTACCGCCCGAGCCCTGCAGACACCGTCGCGGCTCTCCACGTCCGAGCTGCTTTGAAACCAGCACCTGCCGCTCCGGTCCCCGGAGCCACCTTCGGCCTAACGCAAGGTCTGGCGCAGAGCTTCCCCGTACCAGGCTGGTACTAAGACTGTCCCGCTACCCTGTCCCTACAAAGACATTGAGACTCTTTCTGGATCTCTCGATCCCCCTGTAAATATTTCGAATGTGCTACTATTGATAAAGTACCTCGATAAGCAACTGATACGGAGTCCTGTGTGGTGGTGTTACTGGGCCTAGTACGATCATAGGAGAAAGACCTCTCCTAGGAGGCTTCTCAGCGGCGCTCGGCTATAACTTTGCAGTAGGAAGGTGCCCCGGAGTGGTCCCCCTGACTCCCCGGTGGTCCTCCCTCCAACATTTGGTGGCAGCGACGGGATCCGAGCCAGACGCAATCGTACAGGCAAGTAACGCACCCGCTGCCTAACCAGACGGAAAAAGAAAGAGAACCATGAGCAGCCAAGAAACAACCGTGGCCGCAACCTTCCAGCAAGAAAGGTTGGAAGAATACACCCACAAAGAATTGAAACAATTCTGCAAGGACAAAGGGATCCCAACCACAGGATTGGGCACCAAGGAAGAAATGCAGAAAGCCCTGAAAGCCTGGGCAGAATCCAAGGCCACTCCACCCCAAGGCGAAGGGACCTCAGCCCGGAACGAAAACCTGCCGCTGACCATGACCCCGGCAGATGGGGGACGAAGCATCCCGGAAGCCGGCCTATCCCACGAAGAAATGCGAGAACGGGAGAGGGTCCGGACACACGAATTGGAACTCGCACGACTCCAGCTGGACGGTGAACTCCTGCTGGCGGAGAAAAAGTTGGCCTTGGAGCAACTACGGCTGCAGGAGGAAATCGAAGAAAAGAAACGGTATCGAGAGCTAGAAGAGAAACGGCTAACCCTCGAGCACGAGAGGGGCCTCAAGGAACTCAAACTGAAATCCAAAACGGGGGAGACCAGCACCCCCGGATCCCGGGACGCTCTGCCACTGACCGAGCCAAAGGTTCATATCCCCAAGGATGTCGTCAAGAAGTACTATAAAAACGACGACATCCAGCAATGGTTCCGAGCATACGAGATAGCCATGACCTCCCATCGGGTACCCCGGAAGGATTGGGGTGCCGGCCTATGGGGGAGGTTCCTCAGCGAGGGCCGGGATACCCTGCTGCAACTCCCCGACGCGGTGATGACCTCGTACGACCACATGAAAGAGGCCCTACTCACCCGCTACGGACTATCAGCCGAGATGTACCGGCAGCGCTTCCGGGACTGCAAGAAGCTCCCCGGTACCACATGGGTCGAATACGTGGACTTCTTCAGCAGAGCCTTCGAAGGGTGGATAAGAGGGAGCAAGGTCACCTCGTAAAACGAACTGTTCGACCTGTTGTCTGGGAGCACCTCGCCAACAACTGCTTTGTCGAACTAAGGCAACACCTCCTTGACAGCAAACTGACCGAGCCCCGGAAGCTCGCCGCCGAAGCCGACCGATGGGTCAACACCCGGGTATCCCGGAACCCCGTGGGGGACTACCAACGGAGTACCACGGGACCTCCTCGCCAGCGGAACGGAGGAGGAGGGTCCCACCGCAGTCGAGAATTCCCGGCCGGGCCGCCCCGGAGCCCGCCACGAGGCCAAACCGCCAACTACACGTCCCCGCACCTGGTCCGTAGGGGAACCCCCATCGCCAGGCCTGGACCCCGACCAACAGTGACCTGCTTCGGCTGCCAACAGACAGGCCACTATGCGAGCGACCCGGCCTGCCCCGTGAACAGACGAAACGGGACCACTGGGCCCCCTCCCCGACAAATAGCCGCCGCAGCCCTGGGGGAAGGAGAAGAAGAGGAGGAAAACCGCGACGTCGGGTCCCCCGAGTGGGAACCGGCTGCCATGTCACTCGTATGCCTGGGCACCCGAGAAATGGTGCCCCGAGCCCCCATCCCGAGCAACACCCAGAAGTACCAGCAGTGGGTCACCATCAATGGGCAACGGGCCGAAGCCCTCCGTGACACTGGGGCCAGTGTGACCGCTGTCCGCTGCCACCTGGTGACCCCCGAACAGATCCTGCCGCATGTCCTATGCCCTGTCCGGACCGCGGACAACACCGAAAGCATGTGCCGGATGGCCCGGATCCCCTTCGAGTGGGGAGGAGTGTCAGGCACCCTGAAAGTAACTGTCCGCGACGACGCTCCAGTGGACTGCCTCCTGGGGAACGACCTGGAGAGCTCCCCCTGGGCCCAGGTGGAGCGCCGAGAGCATCTGGGGATGCTAGGGCTGCCCGAATGGGCCTGCGCCAACACCCGGTCCATGACCGCCCAACCAGCCGCTGCAGCGGCCCCCGCCGAGCCTGCGGGTCCAGAACTGCCACCCTCCTCCGGCACGGAGGAGCCTGATGAGGAGGCCGGGCCATCCGAACTTTCCCCCGACGAGGCCGCCTCCCTCAGCGAGATCCCCGAGCTGGCCCAGTGGCGCCACGACGGGGGCCCCACCCGCGAACAGTTCCAACAAGAACAGAAGGCCTGCCCGTCCCTCGAGGGGGCCCGACAGCAAGCGGCCGCCCAGGCCACGGGGGACCCCACGGGAACCCACTGGATCTATTGGGACAATGACTTGTTATATAGCGAACAGAAAGTCGCCGAACTAGGAGCCGGCCGTGTGTTAGTGGTTCCCCTCCGATTCCGAGAGTTCCTCCTGAACCTGGCGCATGACGTGCCCCTCGCCGGACACCTCGGGCGAGACAAGACCTACAGCCGCTTGGTGACCCATTTTTATTGGCCCCGAATGCGGAGAGACGTGGACCACCACTGCCGGTCCTGCCAGACCTGCCAAGCCAGCGGGAAAACTGGGGGTCGAGTCAAGGCCCCCCTCCAACCATTTCCAGCCGTCCACACCCCGTTCGAACGGGTAGGGATCGACATCGTGGGGCCCCTCGACCCCCGAACCGCCCTGGGCCACCGCTTCATCCTGGTACTGGTCGACCACGCCACCCGATACCCAGAGGCCATCCCCCTCCGAACTGTGACAGCTCCAGTGGTGGGCCGGGCCCTGATGGGCATCTTCTCCAGGGTGGGGTTCCCCCGAGAAGTGGTGAGCGACAGAGGTACGAACTTCATCTCGAAATACATGAGATCCCTCTGGCAACAATGTGGGGTCACCTACAAGTTCACCACCCCTTACCACCCCCAGGGGAACGGACTGGTCGAGCAGTTCAACAGAAACTTGAAAGGAATGATCAAGGGCCTGGAAGAGCCCCTGAGGAGGAGATGGGACGTCCTGCTGCCATGCCTCCTGTTCGCCTATCGAGGGGTTCCACAGAAATCCCTGGGCTTCAGCCCCTTCGAACTGTTGTATGGGCACCCCGTCTGAGGGCCCCTCAGCCTGGTCAAAGAGGGCTGGGAGGCGAGCGTCCAAGATGCCCCCCCCGACGTCTACAGGTACCTCTTGACCCTGCAGAACCAGACTCGGAAGTTCCGGGCCCTGGCAGAAGCCAACCTCGAAGCCAGCCAAGAAGACATGAGACGCTGGTATGACGAAAATGCCTCGACCATCGAGTTCGAGCCGGGCCAGCAAGTCTGGGTCATGTCGCCCGTGGACCCCTGCGCCCTTCAGGACAAATGGACCGGGCCCTTCAAAGTGGTTGAGAAGAAGAGCCCCGTCACCTACTTGGTCGACATGGAGTCCCCAAGGAACCCCCTCCGGGTCCTGCACGCCAACCGGCTCAAGCCCCACTTTGCCCGAACCGAACTAAGCCTGCTGCTGGCTACCGACGATGGGGGCGAAAGCGACTCCGAGCCCCTACCCGACCCCCTGGGGTCCTCGGACCAAGACGGCTCCATGGAGGGCGTCAAACTCTCCACCACACTGACCCCAGAACAGCGCCATGACTGCCAGCAGCTGCTGCAACCCTTCGCTGCCCTCTTCTCTCTCACGCCCGGGGTGACCCCCTGGTGTGTCCACGACGTGGATACCGGGGACAGCCCCCCTGTGCGACACCGCGCCTACAAAGTGCCCGACCGGGTCCGAGCCTGCATACAAACGGAGGTCTCCAAGATGCTCGCCCTCGGAGTCATCGAGCCATCCGACAGCCCGTGGGCCAGCCCTGTGGTCTTGGTGCCGAAGGCCGCCGCCCCCGGCACCCCCCCGGAACTCAGATTTTGTGTGGACTACAGGGGCCTAAACGCAGTCACCAAGACCGATGCCAACCCCCTGCCACGGGCAGACGAGCTGATCGACCGCTTAGGGGCCGCCCGCTACCTAAGCACTTTTGATCTCACCGCTGGGTACTGGCAGATCAGGCTCACCCCCGGCGCCCAGGAACGATCCGCCTTCTCCACCCCCGATGGGCACTACCACTTTCGGGTGATGCCCTTCGGTATGAAGAACGCCCCAGCGACCTTCCAGAGACTGGTGAACAAGGTCCTGGCCGGACTAGAAGCCTTCAGCGCGGCCTACTTAGACGACATTGCAGTCTTCAGCAACCACTGGGCCGCGCACCTAGGACACCTCAGAGAAGTCCTGGCCGCTCTCCAAAGGGCCGGGCTCACGATTAAGGCCAGCAAGTGCCAGATCGGTCAAGGATCAGTGACCTATCTGGGCCATCAGGTGGGGAGTGGCCAGGTGGCGCCCCTCCAGTTGAAGGTCGATGCCATCCAGGCGTGGGAGCCCCACGCCACCCAAACAGCTGTCCGGGCCTTCTTAGGCCTCACAGGCTACTACCGGCGATTTATCAAAGACTATGGCAGTATTGTGGGCCCCCTCACGGAGCTCACTTCCAAAAAGCAGCCCAAGACGGTGCACTGGACACCCCGCTGTCAGACCGCTTTTGAAACCCTCAAGGCGGCAATGTGCGCTGCCCCTGTACTACAGGCCCCTGACTACGGCAAGGAATTCGTGGTTCAGACAGATGCCTCGGAGTACGGGGTTGGGGCGGTTCTCTCCCAGATGGACACCGAGGGCCTCGACAGACCTGTGGCCTTCATCAGCTGCCGACTGCTGCCCCGAGAGCAGAGGTGGAGCACCATCGAGCGGGAGGCCTTCGCCGTGGTGTGGGCTCTCAAAAAGCTCCGGCCCTACCTTTTCGGCACCCACTTCCGAGTCCAGACTGACCACCGGCCCCTGCGGTGGCTAATGCAGATGCGGGGCGAGAACCCCAAATTGTTGCGATGGTCCATCTCGCTGCAAGGGATGGACTTCACCGTAGAGCACCGGCCCGGCAACGACCACGCCAATGCCGACGGTCTATCCAGATTCTTCCGCCTCGGCGAGGAGAACCCACAAGGAGATGGGTGACTCTCCCTGCCTTCAGCTGGGGGGGACGCTTGTTGGAGCCGGCCTCGTGGCGTGGTCCTGTTCCCCCTCGCCAAGCCGCACGAGGTCCCCTGCACCTCGGGGCGCCTCCATTTTGGATTGTACGTGACTCTGCGCACCAGCCTACGTGACCCCGCTCAACCCGGCCTCGGCCCCAGCAAGCCCCGACATCAAGGCACCAACAACTGGCCAGGGGGTACCACGTGAACACTTCCCCACTCCCGGCGGAGGGCAGTATCGATGGGACCCCCAACCGTCCTCCCACACCTCGGTGCGATCGCCCCACAGCTCTCCTGGGCCTGGCGCCTCTCCTGCTGAGCGTCTGGCCGCTCCCGACCCGGCCTCTCCGCCCCCCCGGGCGCAAAGGTCCGGACATCAAAGGGCTCCAGACCTATATCTGGGGCGACCCTGCAACAGGACAGCAGTTGTATCCCGGAGTCAAGAGCCCTGCTGATCGGATCGCGGCTGACCCTACGGAGAAAGACTCATCCTGGAACCACGCTCTGAGCCCTGCTGACTACGTCGCGGCTCCACCGTGCTTAAAGACCTTCACGAACCTTTGGGGCCCTGATGACGCTGTCGCGGCCCGACCTTGTTGAACTTGCCATCAGAGCCCAGCTGACCTCGTCGCGGCTCGACCGAAGCGGACCTACCACCGGAGCCCTGCTGACTGTGTCGCGGCTCGACCCAAGCGGAACTACCACCCGAGCCCTGCAGACACAGTCGCGGCTCTCCACGTCCGAGCTGCTTTGAGACCAGCACCTGCTGCTCCGGTCCCCGGAGCCACCTGCGGCCTAACGCAAGGTCTGGCGCAGAGCTTCCCCGTACCAGGCTGGTACTAAGACTGTCCCGCTACCCTGTCCCTACAAAGACATTGAGACTCTTTCTGGATCTCTCGATCCCCCTGTAAATATTTCGAATGTGCTACTATTGATAAAGTACCTCGATAAGCAACTGATACGGAGTCCTGTGTGGTGGTGTTACTGGGCCTAGTACGATCATAGGAGAAAGACCTCTCCTAGGAGGCTTCTCAGCGGCGCTCGGCTATAACTTTGCGGTAGGAAGGTGCCCCGGAGTGGTCCCCCTGACTCCCCGGTGGTCCTCCCTCCAACACTACCTATCCTCCAATTACCCAACTTACCTCTCGAAGTGGTGGTGGCACCTGAAGAATCTTTGTCCCCGAGCTTGCAGTCTTTTTCTAAACCGAAGCTTTCCCATTGAAATCAATTGAGCGCCCGAAGGCTCAAAAGCACCCTTCACCCAGCCGCCCGGGTGGCCCTGGCAGTGCAACCTCTACACCTATCCACTTCCCCACTTGCCCTGAGTAAGTGACCAGGAGCCCAGCTCCCACAGCCGCGTGGCCTGCTAGTCAGCAGCCACCAACCAAGGCCCCCCTACCTCTCCTAGGATAACATTGGGCCTAACTCTCTCTGCACCCGGCCGCCCTTGTGCCGCTGAGGGTGAACCAACTGTACCTACCTGACCCTGGGAGACCCCTGAGTCTATGCCCAGAACCTTAACTCTGCCAGTCGAGTACTTACCTTTAAACCGATAACTCAATTTTCTCCATAGGGTAACATTGACTGTTTTTTCCTGAAATTTTGTTCTAAGTGTGGACTTTTCAAAACTTAAAATATTCACCAAAAATCAGCCGAGTAATGAAAACGAAAATACTCACCTGCTATTAGGTGAGCTCCCAGTGCTGGATCTTGGTGCCCAGCACTGACTCTGAAAAATACTTACAACTGTACTTACCAGTAACCCAATTTTCTCCCATAGGAAATCATTGATTGTTTCTCTGTGAAATTTCTACAAACTTTAAATATTCTTTAAAAATCGTATAATTTCTGAAAACGTAATTACTTACCTGTTTTGGATAAAGGTCCCAGTACTGAGTCTAGACACCCAGTACTGGATTACAAAAGTAACAAGAACATACTATACCTGCAACTTGAATTTTCTGCCATGGGGAATAATTGACTGTTTTCTATGAAATATTTTCTAAGTGTCAACTTTTAAAATAGCAAAATATTGTCTGAAAATCATCACAGTAATTAAGTCGACTTTTATCACTTGTTTCTAAGTACTATCCCAGGACTGAATCTAGGATCCAGTCCTGGAATTCCAAAAGTGATCCAAAAAGTAATTTACTGCAAATAACTTGAAACTTTCATTGAACTCAATGCATTATTGTGTTTAAAACTGTGTTGCCTATTGCAACCACTTGTAACTTTCTACAAAAGCCAATTGCATATTGCAAAAGTATTTATATAAAGCATCTCATTCTGAGAAAGTATATTTTAATACCAATTGTGTGTTCTAAAATAAAACAAGCATATATTTTTTATATATAAACCATCGGCCTAGAGTTCAGTTATTGAGTGTGTGAAACCATTTGTTGACTGAGTGTGTACATCAAAATGCTTTACACTGTCCTCTGATACTGCCTTACTGCTCGACCAAGCTACCACTTTAGAGAGTAAGGTTATATCTAACTTTAGCCTCTGCCAAACCTCTGGGGTCTGTGGACTCTGTACACACTGTACCTAATTGGGAACAGTATATACAGAGCCACTTTCTCACATTGGTGGATCAGCGGTGGGATACAAACTTGCATTTTGTTGGACTACTTAGTCACCATCTGATCACACGACAGAACTCTTAAAATTGCCTTTAGAATTCTGATTGGTCTTTTCCAAAATACTAAAAAGTCTTATCAGGGCCTTGCTTAAGTCCCATTAGAATTTTAGAAAAATAAAAGTCTCTGTAGTCAGGATTGAGGATTAGAACTGTCAGGTTAGAATGACTCAGACAAACCCAGCTATTAGTGAAAATAAGAACATGGACCTGGTGGAGGAGCTCGACCTCACACCTTACTTACACTTGTCTTTCAAGGAATTGAGGTCCCTATGCAAACTTAAAAATATACCAATGGGCCTGCATCCCACCAAACTAGGGCTCCAGGAGCTCTTGGCTGAGTATGCTAAGGACCACCCATCTGAACATGGTGATGGCCAGTCATATGAGGAAAGGGAAGAAGAGGAGGAGGAGAATGACCCCCCCCCACACACACTATTCCCTAGGGAGGAGAGGGCACCCATACCCTTCAATCCAAGAATTAACATCTGGGGACCTAGAGATCACACAGGTGACTCTGGTACCAGAGAGATCACTGGGGGACCCACCAGTGAAGAGGACAGCCTTTTAGCAAGGCTGGCCAAAAGATTAGAGCTAGAGTCCAGGTTCCTGGCTCTAGAAAAAGAAAGGAGAGAGATGGGTTTAGCACCCATCAATGGTGGCAGCAATACTAAAAATCAGGATAGGGAGGAAATCTCTGATCCTAAAATTCCAAAAGGGATTGTCTCTAAATTTGAGGAAGGTGATGACATCACCAGGTGGTTCACAGCCTTTGAGAGGGCTTGTGAAATAAGAAGAGTAAAAAAACCTCTCTGGGGGGCACTCCTGTGGGAACTGTTCTCTGGTAACTGCAGAGACAGGCTTCTGACCCTCTCTGGGCCAGAAACAGGATCCTATGACCTCATGAGGAAGACTCTGATTGAGGGATTTGGATTCACTACTGAGGAGTAAAGAATTAGATTCAGGGGGGCTCACAAAACCCAGACCCAGTCTTGGAATGATTTTGTAGACTTCTCAGTAAAGACACTGGATGGTTGGTTAGCTGGACATGGTGTGCAGGATTTTACTGGATTGTATAATTTATTCATGAAGGAACATATATTAAGTAACTGCACAAATGAAAAGTTGCATCAGCATTTGGTAGACCTAGGTCTAATTTCTCCCCATGAATTGGGAAAGAAGGCAGACCACTGGGTCAAGACTAGGGTGACAAGGACAGCCTTTGGGGGTGACCAGAAGAAAGTGGTCACAAAATCTCCCAAGGGGGAAAGGTGGTGAGAATCCCCAAGATTAAAAGTCTGAGTCTTCCAAAGGGCCCCAAAAACCTGTTCGGGGGTGGGACCCAAACTACTCCCTATGTGCCTCAAACCTATAGGGGGAAGAACTTTGATCCCTTAAAGGCCTGGTGTAATAACTGTAAGAGGTCAGGGCACCTAACTGTAGATAAATCTTACCCCCACAACAAAGCCCCTAAGGCACCCAGTACAGCTACTCCTGGGGCAGCAAGTATACAGATGGGATCAGAAGTGTACCCTGAGCAAATCTGGGAACACATTGAAGCAAGTCTAGCCTCCCTGGGAGAAGTGGAGTTTGCCACTGTAGCTGTGTGGCCACCCAACTTGAAGAAATATTTACAGTACCCCTGGGTGAATAGAACTAGGGTAGAAGCACTTAGGGATACAGGTGCCAGTGTCACTATGGTGAAAGACACACTGGTTTCCCCTGAGCAATATTTGATTGGAAAGTCTTACCCAGTCACCAACGCTGACAGTGTCACCACTAGTCATCCCATGGCCATGGTGACATTAGGCTGGGGGTGGGGGTTACTGGCCTGAAACAGGTAGTGGTCTCTCCAAAGTTGCCAGCTGCATGTCTGCTTGGAAATGATCTGGAAACCTCAGCCTGGGCTGAGGTTGAGCTAAAGGCCCATGCAGCCATGCTGGGCATCCCTGAATTGGTGTGTGTGCAAACCAGAGCACAGAGCAAGAGGAAGGGTGAAAAAGTAGGTCTGGAGCCTGAAATAATGGCCCAAACGACCAAGAGAAAAGGTAAGAAGACTGGGGAACCAGCCTCTGTACAACAAAGCATTCAGGACCCCTCTCCACAGGGAGAGGATTTGGATACCCCTGAGGGAACTGAGCCCATGGAGCTTGACCCTTACCAGGTTGAACACTTGGGCCCAGGGGGACCCTCTAGTGAAGAGCTGTGCCAGGGTCAGCGAGACTGTCCCACTCTTGAAAGCCTGAGGCAGCAAGCTGTTTCAGAAGCACAGGGAGATGTCAGTGGTACCCGCAGAGCTTATTGGGAAGAGGGATTACTGTATGCTGAGGCAAGAAACCCCACTCCTGGAGCCACCAGGACGGTGGTAGTGCCACAGAAATACAGGGAGTTCCTCCTAACTTTGGCTCATGACATCCCCCTAGCTGGACATCTGGGGCAATCCAAAACTTGGGAAAGGCTAGTGAGTCACTTTTACTGGCCCCAGATGCACCAAAAGGTGAAGGAGCTTGTCAGCTCCTGTGTTACCTGTCAAGCCAGTGGCAAGACAGGTGGC
The DNA here is from genome assembly GCF_964204655.1 of Triturus cristatus. Lineage (NCBI taxonomy): Eukaryota > Metazoa > Chordata > Amphibia > Caudata > Salamandridae > Triturus > Triturus cristatus. The sequence goes on from NC_140579.1 coordinate 838,757,491, forward strand.
CACCCAAAGGCCCCCCTCATCCCACTGCCAGTGGTGGGGGTACCCTTTGAAAGGATAGGAGTGGACTTTGTGGGTCCACTTGAACCACCCGCAGCCTCAGGGAACAAATGTATTCTAGTAGTAGTGGATCATGCTACTAGGTACCCTGAAGCAATTCCACTTAGGACTACTACAGCTCCTGCAGTAGCCAAGGCCCTGCTGGGTGTCTTCACCAGGGTAGGGTTTCCTAAGGAGGTGGTTTCAGACAGAGGATCCAACCTCATGTCTGCTTACCTAACACACATGTGGAAAGAGTGTGGAGTGCAGTATAAGTTTACTACACCCTACCACCCACAAACCAATGGCCTTGTTGAGAGATTCAACAAGACATTGAAAGGTATGATCATGGGTCTCCCTGAAAAACTCAAAAGGAGATGGGATGTCCTGTTACAATGCCTGCTTTTCGCTTACAGGGAAGTGCCACAGAAGAGAGTAGGTTTCTCACACTTTGAACTTCTGTTTGGCCATCCTGTAAGGGGACCACTTTGTCTTGTAAGAGAGGGCTGGGAGAAGCCTCTTCAAGAGCCCAAACAAGACATAGTGGACTATGTGCTTGGCCTAAGGTCCAGAATGGCTGAGTACATGGAGAAAGCATCCAAGAACCTTGAGGCCAGCCAGGAGCTCCAGAAGCACTGGTATGACCAAAAAGCTGCACTGGTTGAATTTCAGCCTGGGCAACAGGTGTGGGTTTTGGAGCCAGTGGCACCAAGGGCCCTCCAAAATAAATGGAGTGGCCCTTACCCTATCCTAGAAAGAAAGAGTGAGGTCACCTACTTAATTGACCTGGGCACTAGCAGGACACCCAAAAGGGTTATCCATGTGAACAGCCTTAAGCTCTACAATGACAGGGCTGACATCACCATGCTGATGGTGACTGATGAGGAACAGGAAGCAGAGAGTGAACCTCCCCCTGACCTCCTCTCCTACAGCCCAAAAGATGGGTCAGTAGATGGTGTGATCTTTTCAGACACCCTCTCTGCCCAACAGCAGACTGACTGCAAGCACGTCTTGCAACAATATGCTAGCCTCTTTTCCCTGACCCCTGGTCTGACAGGCTGGTGTACCCATGATGTGGACACTGGTGACAGTGCACCTGTCAAGAACAAAATCTATCGACAGTCAGACCAAGTCAAGGAAAGCATCAAAGCTGAGGTCAGCAAGATGCTGGAGTTAGGGGTCATTGAACCCTCTGAGTGCCCCTGGGCTGGCCCAGTGGTTCTGGTCCCCAAACCTCATCAACAAGGTGAAAAGAGAGAGATGAGGTTCTGTGTGGACTATAGAGGGCTCAACTCTGTCACCAAGACAGATGCTCACCCTATTCCAAGAGCAGATGAGCGGATAGATAAATTAGGGGCAGCCCAATTCCTCAGTACCTTTGACTTAACAGCAGGGTACTAGCAGATTGGCATGGCCCCAGGAGCAAAAGAAAACATAGAATTCTCCACCCCTGATGGGCATTATCAGTTTACTGTAATGCCCTTTGGGCTAAAGAATGCCCCTGCCACCCTCCAGAGGTTGGTGAACCATGTGCTGGCTGGGCTGGAATCCTTTAGTGCAGCTTATCTTGATGATATTGATGTATTTAGCTCCACCTGGCAGGATCACCTGATCCACCTTGGGAAGGTTTAAGAGGCTCTGCAAAATGCAGGTCTCACTATCAAGGCATCCAAATGCCAGATAGGGCAGGGCACTGTGGTGTACTTGGGCCACCTTGTAGGTGGAGGCCAAGTACAACCCTTACAACCCAAGATCCAGGCCATCATGGACTCGATAGCTCCCACATCCCAGACCCAAGTCAGGGCATTCCTTGGCTTGACTGGGTACTACAGGAGGTTTGTGAAGGGATATGGGTCCATTGTGACCCCCCTCACAGAACTCACCTCCAAGAAGATGCCCAAGAAGGTTAACTGGACAGTTAGTTGCCAAAAGGCTTTTGACACCCTGAAAGAAGCAATGTGCTCAGCACCAATTCTAAAAGCTCCAGATTATGCCAAGCAGTTCATAGTGCAGACTGATGCCTCTGAGCTAGGGATAGGAGCGCTCCTATCCCAGACCAATGATGAAGGCCAAGACCAACATGTTGCTTTCATAAGCAGGAGGCTACTCCCCAGAGAGCAGCGTTGGAGTGCCATTGAGAGGGAGGCCTTTGCTGTGGTTTGGTCCCTGAAGAAGTTGAGGCCATACTTGTTTGGTACTCACTTCCTGGTTCAAACTGACCACAGACCTCTCAGATGGCTAATGCAGATGAAAGGGGAAAATCCAAAACTACTAAGGTGGTCCATCTCCCTACAGGGAATGGATTTTGAAGTGGAACACAGACCAGGGACTGCCCATGCCATTGCAGATGGACTTTCCAGGTTCTTCCACTTAGACAATGAAGACTCCATAGGGTAAGGTTAGTCTCATCACCTTTCGTTTAGGGGGGGTGGGGTGTCGAGAAAGTGCCATCTTTCTTGCATGGTATGCCCCCACTTTTTGCTGAATTGCTGAATGTACTTTGACTGAGTGTGCCCTGGACTCCTGCCAATCAGGTGCCCAGTGCCTATGTTCCTTCCCTAAAACACAAAACCCAAATTGGCAAACCCTGGCCACATGACGGCCCCTGGTAAAGGGTACCCTAGTTACCTCTCGAAGTGGTGGTGGCACCTGAAGAATCTTCGTCCTCGAGCTTGCAGTCTTTTTCTAAACTGGAGCTTTCCCATCGAAATCAATTGAGCGCCCGAAGGCTCAAAAACACCCTGCACCCAGCCGCCCGAGTGGCCCTGGCAGTGCAACCTCTACACCTATCCACTTCCCCACTTGTCCTGAGTAAGTGACCAGGAGCCCAGCTCCCACAGCCGCGTGGCCTGCTAGTCAGCAGCCACCATCCAAGGCCCCCCTACCTCTCCTAGGATAACATTGGGCCTAACTCTCTCTGCACCAGGCCACCCTTGTGCCGCTGAGGGTGATCCAACTGTACCTACCTGACCCTGGGAGACCCCTGAGTCTATGCCCAGAACCTTAACTCTGCCAGTCGAGTACTTACCTTTAAACCGATAACTCAATTTTCTCCATAGGGTAACATTGACTGGTTTGTCCTGAAATTTCTTCTAAGTGTGGACTTTTCAAAACTTAAAATATTCACCAAAAATCAGCCGAGTAACAAAAACAAAAATACTCACCTGCTATTAGGTGGGCTCCCAGTGCTGGATCTTGGTGCCCAGCACTGACTCTGAAAAATACTTACAACTGTACTTACCAGTAACCCAATTTTCTCCCATAGGAAATCATTGATTGTTTCTCTGTGAAATTTCTACAAACTTTAAATATTCTTTAAAAATCGTATAATTTCTGAAAACGTAATTACTTACCTGTTTTGGATAAAGGTCCCAGTACTGAGTCTAGACACCCAGTACTGGATTACAAAAGTAACAAGAACATACCTGCAACTTGAATTTTCTGCCATGGGGAATAATTGACTGTTTTCTATGAAATATATAGTGTCAACTTTTAAAATAGCAAAATATTGTCTAAAAATCATCACAGTAATTAAGTCGACTTTTATCACTTGTTTCTAAGTACTGTCCCAGGACTGAATCTAGGATCCAGTCCTGGAATTCCAAAAGTAATCCAAAAAGTAATCTATTGCAAATAACTTGAAACTTCCATTAAACTCAATGCATTATTGTGTTTAAAACTGTTGCCTATTGCAACCACTTGTAACTTTCTACAAAAGCCAATTGCATATTGCAAAAGTATTTATATAAAGCATCTCATTCTGAGAAAGTATATTTTAATACCAATTGTTGGTTCTTAAAATAAAACAAGCATATATTTTTTATATATAAACCATTGGCCTAGAGTTCAGTTATTGAGTGTGTGAAACCATTTGCTGACTGAGTGTGTACATCAAAATGCTTTACACTGTCCTCTGATACTGCCTTACTGCTCGACCAAGCTACCACTTTAGAGAGTAAGGTTATATCTAACTTTAGCCTCTGCCAAACCTCTGGGGTCTGTGGACTCTGTACACACTGTATCTAATTGGGAACAGTATATACAGAGCCACTTTCTCACAGCAGTAGGGTTTTTTCGAGGGTCCGGCAGCTGGCTCTTTAGGGATAGGACCTCACTCCTATTCCTGGGATTATAGATTCACTGCTCTTGGAACCGAGCATCAACCCATGGACGAATTATTGTATTCGTCGAGTCGTGCAATTCTGGCACTTCAGGATAATAGATGGGATGGACCTCCCTCATAGGGTGTTGCGCCCCCATGGTCAGAACCTTTCGGAGCAATCTGCCTCGGTAACCCACTAACGTCGTCACATTGGTAAAAACCTCATTGGGGGCCATACCCATAGCATAGACCCTGTCCTGTATGTCATATATAATCTGTGGCGCAACACTCTGAAACCACTGTTCCCGTAATCCTATTAATGTAGCTGTCATTTGTTTACAAGCAAGTTGCTGTAAAAACGGCTCACAGTCCTTCATCACACTTCACACGCCATCCACAGTATAAATCGCATTACGGACCCACTGGGCTGCTTGATTCGCCACCATTATCTTTTCCTCATCACCCACAGCAGAGGGCACCAACACTTTCTCCATGCGATCTCGAGCTGCGGTCCAATTCCCTTCAAGCACCCCATGCACAGGCGTATCCGCATTAGACAGCATTTGAGGCGTCATACCCAAAGGACAGAGAGTAGATGCAGAGACGGGAACCATCATATAAGGAGACAGCGCTGTAGGGGTGAAAGGAGGGGTAGCAGTTGAAGCGGAAGGGGAACAAGCAGCACCCGCTCCGACTACTGGCGCGTGAAGGGGGAGGCAAGAGGGGTCGAGGCAGAAGCAGTCGAACTGGCTGTAGAGATATCAGGGTGGGTGGCACTAGGGGCCGAGGACTGGGACGGGGGAACTGCAGGCTATATCCGTTCAGGGGCATAAGGAAGAGGGGCGCGAGAATCCAATAACCCCTCAATGAATTTGTCACCTTCCTCTCCAGTAATATAACATTTATCTGCAAGCAAAACTTTCTATTTGCACATTCTATATCTTTCTCGAATCTTCCCCTCTCAGAAGCCACAGCCTTCTGCGTTACTGTCTGTGTCTGTCTTTTCCTATCCTCCTTCTCCGCTCTCATGCATCGTTGCTTCGCTTCCTTCTGCCACACTCTCAAAGAATCAAACATCGACTGCATACTTTTTCTAGCAAATAATTTGTCCAGCAAAAAGTTCAATTTTTGTTCGTCAAACGAGCCAGCAAGCGGCCATTGCAGTTCAACATTGTCCCTCGTATATTTATGCCACAAGGAGCTAAACATAATAGAGCCAATACCATGCTTCATGTATACGTAAAAATTTGGTGAACCCTCCGGAGGTGCAGGTTGACTCTCTTTCCAATCGAGCATCAGTAGAACAACATCGACATCCAAAACACCCAAACTTGCTCAAACAAGGTATCTTAATATAAGACATATACACTATCCCCAAGGGACAAATATGACACAGACGAATCAAAACAAAACAAAATAACAAACGCAGAAACAATAGCCCAGAACCAAACGGAACAGTCTGCAAACCGCACACTGCAGCCCAAAACACTGCCCCAAATTCACAAGTCAGGAGACTGTATCAAGGTCAAGAAGACAGGCTCTAGCCCCAGACCTTTTCGAGTGTATGCTAATTACCAGCTGGCCTGGCAGTTTGTCCGCAAACAGTCCCAGTCCTTTTTGTGCGCCAGCCGAATTACCAATTAGCCTGGCAGGCTGTTCATGAACACTATGTGTCCTTTTTTTTTTTCAAGGGTTCGCAAACCCACCAAGTACAAACCAAGACGGCCCCAAAAGACCAGGCTAAGACACAGCTTGTCAGCTAAATTCATCCAAGATAATCAGAAGACTGTTTTCAAAGCACCAGCCGGAGGCCGATGTCAACCAAGCAAGGCAGTCCGCAACTGTACCCAAAAAAGATGGAAAGGAAGATCTGCGTCACAACCTTTAACACTTGCAGCAACGCCATCACACAAGTTGTCAACAAACATTGGGATATCATGGCTGACGATGTGGACATACGTGATCCCCCAATGCACTCCTTTAGAAAAGGGAAGAACATTAAGGACCACGTTGTTCGCTCCCTACTTGAAACACCACCGGATCCAACAATCCACTCACTTCGGCAACTTCCTGCGGTTGTTGGGCATTTTTAGTGCAGCCATTGTAAAGCATGTAAGATAACTCAGCAAACCAAACAATTCTGCTATCGGCAGCGAAAGATTGATCCCACGGTCCATACTAATTGCAACAGATTGGAGGTTATTTATGCCATTTTTTGTCCTTGCGGCCTCATCTATGTGGGTCAAACCAGACAGAAAGTGAAGGCGAGAATACTCCAACATTGCAGCAAGATTAGGTGTAAGTCTGTCTGCTGGGGCACCATTGGTGGAACATTTCAACACTAAAAATCACCAACATGAATCCTTGCAATGGGTGGTCCTTGAAAAAATCAAATCACACTAGGGCCTAGGGGCGGCAATCTTGACTCCATACTCAACATTCGCGAGTGAAAATGGATGGACCTTTTTGATTCAGTCAGGGATGGCCTCGTAACACTCTAAACACATGTTATTACAACATATCTAAGGCAGCAATGTGATGTATTCTATTGAAACGCTTTTTATATAATGGGTGTTTTACAGAGACATCGTGACTCCAGATATATTTATCATATGTATTCTGTGACCGTGCCATCAATGCCTAATGTCAACAGTCAATGTTTAATGAAATGATATAACATTGACTAGTTCAATTAAACACATATATTGTGCGCATTTATGATTGTACAGTATCCCCCTATAACAGAGCAAGCAGCCTCAAGTGACTTTTCGCACTGTACCTGTATTTACAATTTCCTTATTGTTAACATATTCGGAACTACGGCCCACTTGTGATGGTATGCCATACATACATTGTGCGCCTTAAATTGGGACAGTAATCCACCCTTCGATTTGATTTGAGTGATTATATGTGATCGATCTATGCCATGTAATTGGCATTTACAGTTTATTTGCTTTTTTCGCTATAAGCCAGTATTAATATTTTTTCACAATGCCTTATATAAATACATATCACTCTTTAATTTAAGCAGATTCATACTGTGTTTATTGGACCGAATCATCTACAAATATGTAACAAACAATAGGTCTTTTTACTTGGCCAATTTCCAAACCGCCTAACGAAATAGCAGGAATCTAGTGTCTGCTCGGGTTACGTGTCCGACGTACACGCAGCTTGGTCCCTCTAAATAAACACGGTTTACTGCGGCCGTACAGCCTCTTGGAGTGTAACCGGAGCTGCCGGCGGTGAGTTTCCAGTCCTGCCCTTCTGCATTTTTAACTTAATTGTTTGTTTGACAATGTAGGCATGCTTTTTAGTATTTCTTATTAGTTTGCGACAGGATTACATTTACCCCGGATATGAGATCGCCGTAGATTACACATTACACTTTTGAGTGTATCCAATTAAGCCTTGCATTGTCTCCCGCATTACTGTCCTAACCGTTTCGCTTTAAAATTAGTTTGGGGCACGGTGCAATTTACCTCCCACGTGAAGTCGCGTTAGATTATACATTACACTTTTGAGTGTTTTTAATCGATCCTTGCCTTGTCCCCTATTACTGCACTAATAGATTTACATTAATGCAGCGTAACTGTGTTTTTTCCGAACCTCACTTGTTTTATTGTTTATATGTAATCGCCATTAGATGGATGCTGACTTTTCAACATAAACGCAGAAGTAGCTCTGATCCTGCCTTTTCCATATAGATACACCGAGCGTAAAAAACGCATCCATTTTAGTTTCCACATCGCTATGATTTTATGCCTTGCAAATGCGAATTGCCTACACAGATTGGGTTTTGAAGCTGGAATTTTTACATTTTTTAGGTTACTAAACAATCATGTCTGGTACAACAAGGTGTGCGTTTAGGCACCCTCTTCGGAATTGACACAGGAATTGATTTCCATGAACAAGTGAGCCTTTGAATTATATCATCATATAATTCCACCCACGGGCCACTACATGACTTTTTTCTGACACTCTCTCCCCGTCTCTGATACCCTTCATAGGAGTCAACCTGGCCCACAATTTGAATATACAGCCGGATTTTTCTCGTGCTGTCTCCAATGGTAATTACCACAGAATTTCTCAATTAAACATTGGTTCCTCATTTTACGTCACCTAACTTTAGACTTTTTGCTTCTAGGTGCTTCTTCCCCTCCCACACCTTTCTTTTGAGTCCTTATGAAGACCCCACAATAAGGATGAAGCTGCCTTTATGATTACAGGGGTCGAAACGTTGACATATTTGTAACTATATAAACTTGGGCAACAGAGACATGTTTATCTATGCCTAGATTGTTATGTTTATTTTGCATATCGTTTCGTCTAATTGAAGACTGGATTGGTTCTAAAATTATCTGAATGTACTTGAACCACATTGCCTTTCCGTTTCTTTGCACAACCACTCAATTTTCCCAGAGCACTCACTCCCTCCCTTTTCTCCTGAGCACCAAAATATACTATTATTGATTAATTTCATGTTCATAGCTTTGGATCAATTCCTTTTCTGTGATGCGTTATTAAATCACAGTGAATCATAACTTTGTGTTGTGACGTTCTGAATTATTGTATGGTTTTGAATTAGTTTCTCTTTATATATAAATTGACAAACAGTTAGCCACTGTGACCGTTTTTCTTGCACCATTATCTACCCGGGTCCAGTGGTCCTACAGGTTACCCCATTTATAATACTACGGGTGTACCATTAGTTTTGAAAATTTTGCGAAGATTCGTCAGACGGCACCAAAGATATTGGCAAAAGAAAAAACGCTATTCGAATAGAAACGAGGTCCTAACTATAACTACTAGGTAATAAAATATATATATATATATTCACTGAAAAAACCATAGGTTTCAGGGGCGTTATAGTACATAACCCTAGAAATTCCCCCGTTATAGTTCGTTCAGCTAACTATAACTCGCGCCCCCGCAATGCACTGCTGATGATGTCACATATTACATCACTCATGACATGGTCAGTGACATCACTGATGACATCACTCATGACACATGAAATGACATCACTGATGACATCACTGATGACGTCATCCAGTGAGTGTGTGTTTCTGTAAATTTTAAATATGTTTAATATATATATAGGGAAAAACCTATGGAATAATGAGTGGGTGTATAAGTGTGTTAATGGATGATTTAGTAGGTGCGTGACTGACTCTATAAGTGAGTCATTAAACGTATCTTACTGCAGACTAGTGCCTAAAATGTGTGAATGTCTGTATCTGTCTGTCTGTTGGTGTATAAGAGGCTGCATGGTTTTGTGAATAGCTATATGAGTGTCTCTATGGGTTATTGATTGGTTGTCTGAGTATCTGTTTGGGTGCCTGAGTGTTTGTGTGGGTGGGGTGTGTGTGACTCTGTGCATACATGTGTGAGTGGGTGATTCTATGGGTGCATGGTTTTAAGAGTGCATCTGTGATGGACTGTATGGTTGGGTGAGTGTATGTATGGGTGTGTTAGTGATTGAATGTATATCTCAGTGGTACATGTGTGAGTAACTACATATGTGAAAGGCAGAATATATGTGTGTAAGAGTATATAAGTGGGTATATGTGAGAGTGTGTGATTGTGAGAGTGGCTGTATGGATGAGTGTGTGCTTGTATGAGTGATTGTATAAGAGCGTAAGAATGTGGTACTATTTTTATGATAAAGTGAACTTGTGTGTGTATAACTGCATAGGTGAGTAAATGGGAGTGTGATTAATTATTTTATTTGCATGACTGACTAGATGTGAGAGTACCTCTATGGATGATTGGTGATGTGTGAGTGTCTATGTAGGTGTATAAACGCATATGATAGTCCTGTACTGAGTGACTGTAAGTATGAGTGACTGTACAGGTGAGTGAGTGGATGTGTGTGTAGATCTAAGAGTCAATGAGTTGGTATGTAGTTATTGGTATTGGAGTATCTATGGTTTTGAGAATGGGCGTCTGAAATTTTGATTGAGTATATCAAAGGGTGTGAGAAGATGCACTAATCTATCACATGGATGATGTCATCAGTGATGTCATCAGTGATGTCATTTCAGATGTCATCAGTGATGTCATCAGTGATGTCACTGACCATGTCATGAGTGATGTAATATGTGATGTCATCAGCAGTGCATTGCGGGGGCGCGAGTTATAGTTAGCTGAACTAACTATAAAGGGGGAATTTCTAGGGTTTTGTACTATAACGCCCCTGAAACCTATGGTTTTTTCAGTGAATTTCTAAGGTTTTTTAAATGCCAATTCCTAACTATAACGCCCCTGAAACCTATGGTTTTTTCAGTGAATTTCAAAGGTTTTTTAAATGCTAATTCCTAACTATATCAGGCCTGAAACCTATGGTTTTTTCAGTGAATTTCAAAGGTTTTGTAAATGACAATTTTGAATGTATTAATTGTTATACTGATTTTTTTTATACTGATTTACTACATTTTTTAAACTATTTATTTTTAGATATATATTTTTTAATTACATTATAATTACATTATACATTACAATACAAAATATACTTTCTCAGAATGAATTACTTTAGTTTAAATACTTGGCAAATAGGCAACAGACTTTTAAGTACAGTAGTTACAGTTGTTGCAATTGGCAAAGCAATTTCAAACACAAAGCAACATTGAGCTCAATGTGAATTTCTAGGTAAATGTAATTAGTTACTTTATGGATTACTTTTCTAACCACAGGACTGGATCCTAGATTCAGTCCTTGGACATCTCCTGTAAACAGTTGAGTAAAAGCGCTTTAGTTACAGTAGTGATTTTTAAGGAATATTATCATATTTTAAAAGTTGACACTTAGAAATTTTTTAACATAGAACCACCAATGTTATCCTATGGCAGAAAATTCACTTAGCAGGTAAGTAGTGTTATCGTTACTTTTTCTTACTCAGTGGTGGATCCTGGATCCAGCACTGGCCAACCTCCTGTAAACAGTTGAAAGAATGTGTTTAAGTCATACAGACGATTTTTTAGGAATATTTTTAGTTTGTGAAAATAGACACTTAGAAAATGTTCTGGTGAAAACCACACAATGGATTCCTATGGAAGGAAATACAAGTTACTGGTAGGTACACTTAGAATTACTTTTCAGGGTCAGTGCTGGGCTAAAAGATGCAGCCCTGGGTTCTCTCCTGATAACAGGTGAGTAAATCAGAATTCGTAGTTCGGCTGATTTTAGAGGAATATTTGTATGTTTCAAAAATGGACACTTTGAACATTTTCTGGTGAAAACCACACAATGGATTCCTATGGAAGGAAATACAAGTTACTGGTAAGTACACTTAGAATTACTTTTCAGGGTCAGTGCTGGGCTAAAAGATGCAGCCCTGGGTTCTCTCCTGAAAACAGGTGAGTAAATCAGAATTCGTAGTTCGGCTGATTTTAGAGGAATATTTGTACGTTTCAAAAATGGACAATTTGAACATTTTCTGGTTAAAACCACACAATGGATTCCTGCGGAAGGAAATACAAGTTACTGGTAAGTACGCTTAGAATTACTTTTCAGGGTCAGTGCTGGGCTAAAAGATACAGCCCTGGGTTCTCTCCTGATAACAGGTGAGTAAATCGGAATTCGTAGTTCGGCTGATTTTAGAGGAATATTTGTACGTTTCAAAAAAGGACACTGAAAATTTTCTGGTGAAAACCACACAATGGATTCCTATAGAAGGAAATACAAGTTACTGGTAAGTACGCTTAGAATTACTTTTCAGGGTCAGTGCTGGGCTAAAAGATGCAGCCCTGGGTTCTCTCCTGATAACAGGTGAGTAAATCGGAATTCGTAGTTCGGCTGATTTTAGAGGAATATTTGTACGTTTCAAAAAAGGACACTGAAAATTTTCTGGTGAAAACCACACAATGCATTCCTATGGAAGGAAATACAAGTTACTGGTAAGTACGCTTAGAATTACTTTTCAGGGTCAGTGCTGGGCTAAAAGATGCAGCCCTGGGTTCTCTCCTGATAACAGGTGAGTAAATCGGAATTCGTAGTTCGGCTGATTTTAGAGGAATATTTGTACGTTTCAAAAAAGGACACTGAAAATTTTCTGGTGAAAACCACACAATGGATTCCTATGGAAGGAAATACAAGTTACTGGTAAGTACGCTTAGAATTACTTTTCAGGGTCAGTGCTGAGCTAAAAGATGCAGCACTGGGTTCTCTCCTGATTACAGGTGAGTAAATCGGAATTCATAGTTCGGCTGATTTTAGAGGCATATTTGTACAATGGTGAAGGAAGGGGGAGGGGCCTGAGGTGACCTGTGCAAATACGCCCTATGGCGCGTTTTCAGTTGGGGAATTAATTCCTCTTCAATCCTGTGGTCCCCTGGGGGCCAACTACCCCACAAGGTACCTACAGTTTGCGCCAGGGAGCTGCATTGCAGAGAGGTATTCAGAGGCCACGCCCCTTTTTACAACACTCTGCAACACAGCTCCGTGGCGCTTACTGGAGGTACCTGGTGGGCTAGTTGGTCACCAGGGACCCTCAGGATAGAAGAGGAATTAATTCCCCAACTTAAAACGCGCCACAGTGCGTGTTTGCACAGGTCTCACCTCAGGCCCCGCCCCCTGCCTTCACCACTGTGCAAACACGCCCCGTGGGGTGTTTTAAGTTGGGGGATTAAGTCCCCTTGAATCCTGAGGTCCCCTGGCGGCCAACTAGCCCACCAGGTACCTCCAGTATGCGCCAGGGAGCTGCGTTGCAGAGAGGTGTTCAGGGGCCACACCCCTTTTTACAACACTCTGCAACGCAGCTCTGTGGCGCTTAGTGGAGGTACCTGATGGGCTAGTTGTCCCCTAGGGGACCTCTGGATTGAAGAGGAATGAATTGCCCAACTTAAAACGCGCCACAGGGCCTGTTTGCACAGTATCACCTCAGGCCCCGCCCCTACCTTCACCACTGTGCAAACGCACCCCAAGGCACGTTGTAAGTTGGGAGATTAAGTCCCCTTGAATCCTGAGGTCCCCTGGTAGCCAACTAGCCCACCAGGTACCTCCAGTAAGCGCCAGGAAGCTGCGTTGCAGAGAGGTGTAAAAAGGGGCGTGGCCTCATTACACCTCTCTGCAACGCAGCCCCCTGGCGCATACTGGAGGTTCCTGGTGAGCTAGTTGGCCCCCAGGGTTCCCCAGAATTGAAGGGGAATTTGTTCCCCCTCTGCAAACGCGCCAGGGGGCGCGTTTGCAGAGTGATGAAAGGAGGGGGCGTGGCCTCCTCCGCGATCCCGTTTTTCAAAAAATATTTATTTTTCTTATTTTTTTGCCCCATCCCCCAGGGCCTGCCCCCAATTTGTATTTTTTTTCTTTAAAAAAAAGGGAAGGGGCCACGTGGCCCCCTCTCCCTAGGCCATAATTTGCCCCGGGGACCCCATCCCCCGGGGCATCAATCAATCAATCAATCAATCAATCAATATATTTGTAAAGCGCACTACTCACCCGGAGGGTCTCAAGGCGCTAGGGGAAGGGGGGTCCGCTACTGCTCGAACAGCCAGGTCTTGAGATGCTTCCTGAAGGAGAGGTGGTCTTGGGTGAGGCGGAGGTGGATGGGGAGGGAGTTCCATGTCTTGGCTGCCAGGTAGGAGAACGATCTTCCTCCCATGGTGGCTCTTCGAATGCGTGGAACGGCGGCGAGAGCGTGGCTGGACGATCGTAGCTAGCGGGTGGGAGTGTAGAAGGTCAGGCGGTTGTTGAGGTACCTGGGGCCCAGGTTGTGGAGGGCTTTGTGTGCGTGGGTGAGGAGTCGGAACGTGATTCTCTTGCTGACGGGGAGCCAGTGAAGGTCTTTCAGGTGTCCGGAGATGTGGCTGTGTCGGGGGATGTCTAGGATGAGTCGTGCGGAGGCGTTCTGGATGCGTTGGAGTCTTTTCTGTAGTTTGGCTGTGGTTCCGGTGTAGAGGGTGTTGCCATAGTCCAAACGGCTGGTGACGAGTGCCTGGGTGACCGGCTTCCTGGTTTCGGTGGGGATCCATCGGAAGATCTTTCGGAGCATGCGTAGGATGTTGAAGCATGATGATGAGACGGCGTTGACTTGTCTGGTCATCGAGAGGGAGGAGTCCAGGATGAAGCCCAGGTTGTGTGCGTGGTCCGTTGGTTTGGGGGCGCTGCCCAGGGCGGGGGGCCACCAGGAGTCGTCCCAGGCAAAGGGTGATGGTCCGAGGATGAGGACTTCCGTTTTGTCATAGTTACGTTTCAGGCGGCTGTTTGTCATCCACTCGGCTACGTCTTTCATCCCTTCGTGTAGGTTGGTTCTGGCGGTGGCTGGGTCATTGGTGAGGGAGAGGATCAGCTGGGTGTCGTCAGCATAGGAGATGATGTTGAGGTTGTGTCAGCGTGCGATGGCTGCGAGGGGGCTCATGTAGACGTTGAAGAGGGTGGGGCTGAGTGATGATCCTTGTGGTACGCCGCAGATGACTTCGGTGGCCTCGGATCTGAACGGTGGGAGGCGAACTCTCTGGGTTCTTCCGGCGAGGAATGAGATGATCCACTCCAGGGCCTTCTCTTGGATTCCGATGTTGTGGAGGCGCTGCACCAGGGTGCGGTGGCAGACAGTATTGAATGCTGCGGAGAGGTCTAGGAGGATGAGGGCCGCTGTTTCCCCGTTGTCCAGCAGGGTTCGGATGTCATCAGTGGCTGCGATGAGGGCGGTCTCGGTGCTGTGGTTGGCTCTGAAGCCGGACTGCGAGTGGTCGAGGGATCCGTTCGTCTCGAGGAAGGTGGCGAGCTGTTTGTTGACGGTCTTCTCGATGACTTTGGCAGGGAACGGGAGGAGCGAGATGGGGGGTAGTTCTTGAGGTCGGTGGGGTCTGCTGATGGTTTCTTCAGGAGGGCGCTGAGTTCGGCATGCTTCCAGCTCTCCGGGAAGGTGGCGGTGTTGAAGGAGCAGTTGATGATGTCCCGGAGTTGGGGTGCGATGACGGAGTCGGCCTTGTTGAAGATGTGGTGGGGGCATGGGTCGGTTGGTGATCCGGAGTGGATGGTGTTCATCGTGCGGATGGTGTCTTCGGTGCTGACCGGGGTCCAGGCGCGGAGGGTGATGGTGGGGGGCGTCGGTTCGGTGGTTGGGTGCGTGGTCTGTGCGCCGAAGCTGTTGTGTATGTCATCGATCTTGCGGTGAAAGAACGATGCCAGTGAGTTGCAGAGGTCTTGTGAGGGAGTGATGTTGTTGTTTTCGGCGCTGGGGTTGGAGAGCTCTTTGACGATGTTGAAGAGTTCCTTGCTGTTGTGTGCGTTGTTGTCTAGTCGTTCCTTGAATGCTGTCCTGTTGGTGGTGTGGATAAGCTGGTGGTGTTTGCGGAAGGCGTGCTTGAGGGTGTTCATGTTGTCTGTAGTCGGGTTTTTTCGCCAGGCTTTCTCGAGGGTGCGGCAGTTCTTCTTGGAGTTCTTGAGGTCATCGTTGAACCAGGGGGCTGTCTTGCTTTTGGTCCTGTTGGGATGGTTTTTCAGGGGTGCGAGGTCGTTGGCGCAGTTGGTGATCCACTGTGAGAGGTTGTTGGCTGCTTGGTTGGGGTCCGTTGAGCTGGCGGGAGGGTTCTGGCTCAGTGCTGTGGAGAGCTGGTCGGAGGTGATCTTGTTCCAGCTCCTGCGGGGAGCCTGTTGCTGGTGGTGGTGAGTCGTGGTTCTTCTGAAGTTGAAGTGGACGCAGCTGTGGTCTGTCCAGTGGAGTCCGAAGGAGTGGCTGAAGGAGATGTGCTTGCTGGAGGAGAAGACTGGGTCAAGCGTGTGTCCGGCATAATGTGTGGGGGTGTTCACCAGTTGCTTGAGTCCGAGGTTGGTGAGGTTGTCCAGCAGGGTGGTGGTGTTGTTGTCGCTGTTGTTCTCCAGGTGGAAATTGAGGTCCCCTAGGAGGATGTAGTCAGTGGAGGGGAGGGCGTGTGGACTGATGAAGTCAGCTATGTCTTCACTGAATTGTGTGTGGGGTCCTGGGGGTCTGTAGATGAGGGTGCCTCTGAGTGTGGTCTTGGGGTCGGTGTGGATCTGGAAGTGAAGATGTTCGGCGGCTGTGAGTGTGTCGTCGGAGTTGGTCGTGATGCGGATGGTGTTCTTGTTGACGATGGCGATGCCTTCTCCAGTCTGGTTGATGCGGTCCCTCCGGGTGATCTTGTATCCGTCCGGGATGGCGATGGCGATGTAGGGCGCTGAGGAGGCGTTCATCCATGTTTCCGTGAGGAAGGCGACGTCTGGAGATGTGGTGTCGAGCAGGTTCCAGAGTTCCACGGCGTGTCTGTGGACGGAGCGGGTGTTGAGCAGGATGCACTTCAGGTGGTTGCTGATGGTACTTGGCTTGGCGGGTGTAGTGCGGGTCCGGATGCAGGAGAATTTGCAGGACTGGCAGGTGAAGGGTCCGTGGGTGCGTCTTGGGGCGGCGCGGCAGCAGCCGGGGATTCGGCCGGTGTTGAGTGCGATGAGAGTGGCGGCGTTGTAGGTCTGGCGGGTGGGCTGGCATCTGCGGGGGCCAGGGGGTCTGGCGCTGGGCGTGGTCCAGGCGCGGACGGGCGCAGACGGGCTTGCCTTAGGCGCGCCTTTGGCGCCCCAGCGGCGCGCCCGCTGCGCGCGGCCGCTGCGCGGCCGCTGTGCGGCCTCCATATGAGTGGGAGAGGGAGGGAGGAGCAGCTGGGAGGTGGGAGCGGGGCAGGCAATGGGGTGAGAGTGGGCGGAGCTACGGGACGTGGTGGCGGGAAGCGGGCAGCGAGGGACGGGAACAGAAGAGAAAGGGAGCACCACTGGGCAACGAAATACAAAATACAGAATACACAGGTACAACGACGGTACAAGGAGGCAAAAGGAAGTCACAAAAGAAGGCAGGCACTCACACGGGTACAAAAGAGAAGGGGGGCGCTGGCACTCGGCAGGCAGTCAGGTCTTTAAGCAGCGGCAAGCGTCACACAGGGGGCTGCGTGGCGGTGAGGGTAGCGACCTGCCTGGTGAACAGGGTCAAAGGTCACTCTCTCTACCGCTGCGCGGCCTCCATATGAGTGGGAGAGGGAGGGAGGAGCAGCTGGGTGGTGGGAGCGGGGCGGCCAATGGGGTGAGAGTGGGCGGAGCTACGGGACGTGGTAGCGGGAAGCGGGCAGCGAGGGACGGGAACAGAAGAGAAAGGGAGCACCACTGGGCAACGAAATACAAAATACAGAATACACAGGTACAACGAGGGCACAAGGAGGCAAAAGGAAGTCACAAAAGAAGGCAGGCACTCACATGGGTACAAAAGAGAAGGGGGGCACTGGCACTCGGCAGGCAGTCAGGTCTTTAAGCAGCGGCAAGCGTCACACAGGGGGCTGCGTGGCGGTGAGGGGAGCGACCTGCCTGGTGAACATGGCATGGCCCTTTTCTAAAAAAATATGTTTTTTATGGGGGGGGGCTGCGTAGCCCCCCTCCTGTGGCCACCTATGGCCCCGGGGACCCCATCCCCCGAGGCCGTCTTTTTTTTTGGGAGGGGGGCCGTGTGGCCCCCCTCCCAGGCCACTACTAGCCCCGGGGACCCCATCCCCCAGGGCCTGTCCTCCGTTGGGGGCCGTGGGGGGGTCCCCAATCACCCCACGGCCCTGCCGGCTCCCCGCGTCCTGCGGGAGCCTGCATTGCTTTTCCACATGGGGAGCAGCTAACATGCTGCTCCCCATGTGGAAAAGCAATCGTCTTTGGTATTTGGAAGAGAGAGCAGGTTTCCTGCTCTCTCTTCCAAATACCAAAGCAGTTTGCTATGGCAGGATGGGAGCCGCGAGGCTCCCACCCTGCGATAGCAAACAGCAGTGTCCCGGGGGTGGGCACCCCGGGACACTGCAGGAGCCGGCCCTGGGGGGTGGCGGTCCCCAGGGCCATCTTTGGTTCCAGGAGGGGGGCCGCGCGGCTCCCCTCCCACTGAATTTAAAGCCCCAGGGGGTGGTGGTCCCCGGGGCTTGGGGGTCCGTAACGGACCCCCAATTTTACATAATTAGTGCCCCGGGGAGGTGGCGGTCCCCGGGGCGTGTGGGGGGGCTCTAGACCCCCCACACAGGTTTTTTATTTAAAAAAAACAAGCCCTGGGGGGTGGCGGTCCCCGGGGCTGCGGGGGGGCCATGAGCCCCCCGCATACAATAAATTAAAGCCCCGGGGGGTGGCGGTCCCCCCATTATAATAAAGAAATTGCCCCCGGGACTTGGCCCCCCCGGGGGCTAAATCAAAACAAAGCGCGGGAGCCCGCGCTTCGTTTTTTTTTTCTTTAGCGGGATGCGCATCCCGCGATTTAAAAAAAAAACAACATTTTTTTTTTGCCCTTGGGGGTCCTTATGGGAGTCCGAATGTTTCTACCCTGCCACCTTCTCGCGTTTTGCGCCTTTTTTTTTATGCTTTCTTGTGCCTCGGTTCTACCGAGGCACAAGATGGCTGCCAACACTTCCTGATTCAGACTGTTGGCAGCAAATTAGCATTCAGTGCGTGATCGGGAGGGTGCGCGCTTGGTTCGGGGAGGGTGCGCTTACGGTGCGGGTAGGGCCCGCGGATCCTCCCCGGCCATAGATATTTATGTACTTTTAACTCTAATTTTCTCAGGAACTACTGAACGGATTTACTCCATTTAAGCAAAAGGCACGAGTCTGAACTGAGGACTACCTCTTTGCCAAATTTGGTGTAAGTCCGGTTAGCAGTTCGGGCTGTAGCTGCGACAACAGATCCTATGGGAAATGGCATGGGGAAAACGCATTTTGGGACCCCCCTTTTTTCTCGGCCCCCGCTTGACGAATCACCACAAAACTTTCAGGGTAGGAGCGGAGTGGAGATGGCCAAAAGTTTGGAACAATTTGTGAAGATTCGTCAATCTGCGCCAACGTTATTCCAAATAGAATGTTGCGGATTTCCTATGGAAAATAGGTCCTAACTATAACTATCTACTGGCGACCGCCAGTAGATAATATATATATATATATATATATATATACATACTACCTACTGGTGGTTGCTAGTAGGTAGTTATAGTTAGGACCTATTATCCATAGGAAATCTGAAACATTCTATTTCGAATAACTTTGGCGCCAGTTGACGAATCTTGGTGAAATTTTCAAAACTGGTGGGGCTTTCCGGTCCGCCCCTATCCTGAAAGTCTCGGGGTGATTTGTCAAGCTGGGGATGAGAAAAAAGGGGGGTCCCAAAACATGTTTTCCCCATGCAATTTTCCATAGAGACCGTTAGTCGCAGCTACAGCCCGAACTGCCAAACGGAATTACACAAAATTTGGCAAAAAGGTAGCCCTTGGTTCACACTCGTGCCTTTTGCTTAAATGGTGTAAATCTGTTCAGTAGTTCCTGAGAAAATCAAAAGTAAAATCATAGATATATCTGGGCAGAGCCTAACCACACATCTCATCGTGAGATCTGATTGGCTGTCAGCACTTCATCCAAGAAGTGTTGGCAGCCATCTTGGGACCAATATACATGATAGTGCTCCAGCGTGGAATTTCCTATCCTCCCTTCGTCACAAACCAGATACCATACTAACGCTTTCACTCAAATACATTCATTGGTGGGGCCCATAACAACAACACTCACACACTCTCATTTGTTCTGTTCTTACAGGAGAGATAGATGTTCCAACCGCTGGCGTGAAAAGAATATCTTATAATCTAATGAAAATTCTATTTACATAAACATACACTAAATATCCTTAATCCAGCACATCTTGAACCTGAATCTCAAGTTATTCCTTCCACTTTGTCGATGGATCAATTTAGTTGAATTTGGAAAAGTGATTCTAATCCTTTTCATTTATATTCAGATGATAATAAATAACCCAACACATTTGCTTGTTAATCAATAATATTTTTATCTAATAAATGCCAATTTTTTGTAAGAATTTTAATCAATCCACAAAACATCATAGTTACCTAATCTGGCTATTAGTCGTCCTCTTAAGTCAATCAATTTGTCATGCAGCCCGCTACAGTCCCAAAGATTGGGTCTGGACATAAGCGTGTACGCATCAATCAATGCCCATCAGTCTAAGAGTCCTCAGTTCATCAGGAAAATGGGCAGCAATTTAGACTGTCAAAGATTCAGGGAAACAACTGTCCTGCAGTGTCACCGTCCTCTCCGTCAGCATAACGTCAGGAAACAGGAAGAAGATCCACACTAACTCACTAGTCTACCTTCTTTTATAATGAAATTAATGACAAAATGTAGCAAAAGTCAGTTTTAGGCACTTCTGATTGGATGGTTAAGATCATCCGTTTCGGTTTCCCAAAGTCTATGATGTCACACTGTCAGACATGATCCATCCGGTTTATGAAAATTGTCCATTGTTAACGCTCTTGGCAGTAGTGCAGTCACGACCTTGTCAGGGTACAGGCTGTGTGGGTCATCTTGAGGCGACTTGTTCAAGAGCCTGGAGCATGCGCACTTAGTCGGAAACCTCGTGGAATGGTAGCTGTTTCGTCGCGTCCATGAGTCGGCCATTTATCATAGGCCAAATTAGTCAACTTAAGCAAAACAAACACAAAAAGTAATTAAAACATGGAAATAACTAATAAAATGTTTAACCCTCACTAATTCCCTTATGTGTTTGTAATTGTCTAGCATATTGGCGACATTTAAAGCGTTTATACTCACCCAATGATGTCATCTGGTGCAACTTACGATTACATCACAAAAGCAACATATACCATGTAATTTTCTATTTTTCTAGTGTTAGCATGCATACGTATATTAGTTTACAAATTATTTTAGCCATGCAAATGCAAATCCCACTTGTAATTTATATATTAGTAGGGTTGATTAGATAGCAAATAAACACATTAATACTTATTATAATTAATTGATTATTCTAATTAGTGTAAACATGCAGAATGGGGGGGTATACAAAATTTTGTTTTACCCGCTACATCAATCCCCCCTTTGGTGATTTTTTCACCACATCATTAACATGTTGACATTCCTTTTTTTATGGAGTAAAAGTGAATTCTTGCTTTTATTGTTACATTTCAGTCTCCCCAATTTCTTCAATTTTAGCTGTTTTATACATATCTTCTTTTATCTCCTCCAATTATATTTCTTCAAATTCCCTCTTCTGTCTCTTACTTAGTCTCCTTAAATTTTCTCTTTTTAACTTTTTCTGAACTTTCTTCCTTTTATAACAAAGACATCCTAATCTTAACATTAATACTAAGAAAATCACACATGTTAATGGAAATAAGATTTTACCTATCAAGGTACCACCTAAATTTACTAAGAAATCTTTAATAGAAGATATTTTCTTAACAATCTTTTCCCAAACACCTTCAACCTCCAGTGGTGCAATTTCGTCAAGCAAATCAGTTATATTTTTAATATAAATTTTCAAATCTTTACTTTCGTCTGGTATATAAGTATAACAATGTTGGACTTTCAACATTCCACAGACTCCACCCTCTTTTGCCAATAAAATATCAAGGGCAAGTCGATTTTGCATTACCATGGCACGCATGGCAAACATTTTAGTATTTACCAATAAAAATCCTCCAGCGGTGCTTGTTGACAAGCGATCCACTACTGTTGACAGTTCTCTAATTTTATTTGCATACAGAGATATTCCCACTGCTGGTATCAATGCTCCAAAGATATCACCTACAATTTCTGACCAAGATTCTCTCTTTCTACGTGCTAAATAACTACCTAAAGTATGTACACCATCTTCTCCTCTTTCCATGTAAAGATCTTTGGGAAAACCAGGCCTACATAACATGTGCCATACCAATGGTCTGGCAAACGATAATATGCCCTGTTCCCACAGATAAAATATAATCCTGGAAAAACTGGATCATTTCCTCCTTTAAATCCCCATCCACCCATGATTCGGTATGTATCATGGCACTCACTGTAACCTACAAAGTAATTGTCATATGCAGTCTTATTCCTCCTAATACACAAATTTCCTTTCTGAGGCCAATCTAAAGCCATAGTTGGACTAGCCTTTTCCCTCAAGTGTTTTTCCCTGTCTACATCCCAAACTGTCTTTTCTGTCTTTCCTTCAGAGACCTTCCTTTGCATTTTCAGTCTTCTTTCTTCAACCATATCTTAAAAAGTCCTTTCTTCTTTCTTTAAACTGCAAGTCAAATAATTTCTATATATATATATTCTAATGTTAATTCTTTAGTTTCTAAGAAAAATTCACCTAATACCTTTGCAGGTTTTACCTTATTTAGTTTGTTAATTGACGGTACTTGTGAAAATATATTATATATATCTGAAAAATAATATTCTAACTTCCCTATTCGATAAAATAAAGTAGCTCTTACACTACATGTTATTCCATAAGTTACAGGAAGGTGGTGATAAGTCACTCCCTCCGAAACAGATGCAGGTAATTGCATACAGATGTAGCAGTCCCTTACGTCCATTGTCTACATATTCATACAGTAATTTTGAAAATACATTGTTAGAAAAATCAGTTATTGACCTGTCTTTATGCATATACATTTTATCTATTCTAGTATGATCTATCTTTTGAATCTGCTCTATATTAGTCTTGTTTTCACTATGTTCTCCTATTGTGTCAAAGCTAACCTTAAATGTAATCATCAATGCTAAAATACTCCATAGAAGCATTAGTTATCCTGTACAACAACACATTTTCCACCATTGTTTCAAAAATATACATCTACTTTTTCTACCATCTGTGTCAGCCATTTTCATGAAATGAACAGTGACTTTTGACTTAGCCTCTTCTACTCCACAACTAGTTTATCTAACCCAAGGCTCTAAGCACCTACTTGGTTCTACCAGTTTTCATCTTTTTCCTTATTTATTGTCTTTCCATCAGCAGCATTCTTGTCTTATTCAGTTTGGCATCTCCTCATTCTTCACCTTTCCTTTGTTGTCTAGATATAGGATTTCCTGAACATCCGTCTCTTCTCCAATATCGGATAAGATAACTCTCAGGATTTCCGATTCTTCGTCTTCCTCAACCACTTCTGGTATAGTCACCTCTGGATTTTCTTGGCTATCTGCCTCTTCTTTAATTTCAGGCAGGGCTACATATGTCCATTCTGGCGACTTATACTTCTGGTTAGGCTTCCTCGTTCTTTTGCTTTCCTCAATTACAACTGTTTCTTCGTCTTTTGATTTTTCTTGACTCGTTATTTCATTCACCTGTTCAGCTCTTGGTGATTTTACTTTTGTCAGTCGGTATCTCAACTTCTTTATCTTATTCGGCCAAAATTCATCTTTTGCTGATCTTTTCAGTTTATTTCCTTTATCATTCTTTTCAGTCTTCCAATCTCTCTTTCTTAAGACTCTACCTTCTGGTATTTCGTCTTCACTTTCTTCCGACTCTGTTTCAACTTGCTTTTTCCTTCCAACCTCTTTTCTTTCTTTTGCTTCTTTTGTTTTCCCTACTTCTGTCCCTCCTTGGGTTTCTTGCGCACGATCTTCCTGCTGGCTACTTGTCCCTTTCTCTAACTGGATGTTGGAATTCCCTACACCTCCTCGGGGATCTTCCGCCAGAATCTTTCCCTCTCTCTCTGTATCTAGTACCTGTCCATCTAATTTTGTTACTTCAGGTGGAATTTCTCTCAATTTTTCATCTGGAATTTTTCTATCAACAGTTTCTTTAATTGTCTTTTCGCTGTCTTTTCCTTTTCTCGAATGTAAAGTTGCTTGTTCAGTCTCTGAGTCTGAGCTGGTACCAGAAATTTGCAATCTTCTTTTCAAGGAAACACTTCTCGGGACAACTGTTTGATCTATCTCCAATTCCCCCTTTCAGGGTTTTCTTTTGTTCTTGTCTCTTCTTCGTCTGATTTAGTACTTGATTCTGTCTCATCAAAATATTCCTTTTCTGTGCTATCCACTGGATTTGGGATTCGCCACCACCCTTGCTTCTTTTCAAGGGTGGTGGCATCCGCTCCAACCTGATGAAACACAGAATGAACTGCGTCAGCCAGGCTTTTACAGTAATCCAACACCATGTCATCAGTTATAGGCAACAGCTTGTTGACTGGTATGAACACATGGCGCATCGCTCTTCCCATGATAATTTCATGGGGGCTCAGCCCTGTGGTTCTGTCGAGTTGATCTAATTGTCATGAGTACTAGAGGCAAGACATCAGGCCATTTCATACCCGTGGCTAAACACATTTTCCCTATCCTGTTTTTGATAGTACCATTCATTTGTTCCACCACACTAGAAGCTTTTGGGCGATAGGCACAATGTAGTTTTTGTTGTACACTTAATGCTTCACAAATCAGTTTTATGATCTCATTCTGAAAATGTCCTCCTCGATCTGATTCAATTGTTACTGGGAACCCGAATCTGGGAATAAATTCCCTCAAAAGCAATTTTGCCACTGTGATTCCATCATTTCTTCTCGTTGGGTAAGCTTCTACCCATCTTGAAAACAAACAGACCATAACTAGAACATACCTCAACCTGTTACAAGGAGGCATTTCAATGAAGTCTACTTGCATTCTGGTAAAAGGTCCTCCTTCTCAACCTATTGTTCCTAGACTCACCACTGTCTTTCTTCCTGGGTTATATTGCTGTCATATGAGACATATTTGACATAGACTTTCTGCTTCAAGTCTAAATTTTGCATTGTACCAGGTCTGTTTAAACGACCTTATCATGGCATCTCTCCCTATATGTCTCTGTCCATGATACATCCGTGCCATGGCAGACATCATGTTATCAGGCATAACTGGTCTTCCATCCCGATAGACCCATACATGATCCTTCTCTCTTGGTGCACATCCTGCTTTTACCCACTGTTTCATTTCCTCATCTCCTGCTTCTTCCTGTAATTGTCTCACTTCCTCCCAGGTACCCACAATGTTAGTAAACAGTATGGAGCAAGAGGTCACTTCCTTTTCCTTTCCCCTATTGATTGAATTCTGATTTCGTGCACAATATTGAGCCATATCGTTGGCGTATTTATTGCCCACAGCGATGTAATCGCCAGACTGATTATGTACAGCACACTTCACAACAGCCAATTGCTTAGGCAGCTGTATCGCCTCGAGCAATTTTCCAACCACTTCAGCATTCTTAATGGGCGTTCCACTTGATGTCAGAAATTCTCTTTGTAGCCATATTTGGCCAAAGTCGTGCACAACACCAAAACCATACTGGCTGTCAGTGATCACAGTCACCCTCACACCTTTCTCAATCTTACATGCTCTAGTGAAAGCATTTCGCTCCTTTCAGATAGGATGCTTCCATTACTGCTGCAACCGTGCATACTGCATATGCTGCACTCAACATTCCATCATCTGTTCTCAAGCAAGAACCATCTATAAACATCACAAAATCACTTTCTGACAATGGTACATCTTTTATATCTGGACGTGGCTTGGTACAGAAATCTAGTACATCCAGCCAATCATGATCTGCTTCATCTCTGACTTCCACTTTCTCAGCATCAGGCAATAATGTTGAAGGATTCACATTCAAGCACCTCTCAAGGCTCACATTCGTTGCACCTAATATGACTTTCTCATATTTAGTCAGCCGACTATGTGTCATGTATTGAGTGCGACTCCTTGTTAAAAGGATTGCCACATCATGAGGTACAAACACTTTCACAGGATATCCCATCACAATCCCTTCACTTTGTTCCAGGCTTCGACAGGTAGCAGCTACTGCTTTCAAGCACCCAGGTAAAGCTACAGCTACTGGGTCTAGCATTGATGAAAAGTATGCAATTGGCCTTCTTAGTTTTCCATGTTTCTGAATTAATACAGAAAGTGCACATCCATTCCTCTCACTGCAATACAACTCAAACTCCTTTTCATAGTCCGGCATTCCCAATGCTGGCGCTTCACACAGACTATCTCTCAATTGTTTAAAAGCTGCCAATTCTTCTTTGCTCAAATCAATGGGATCTCTCACATCACTTTTTGTCAAACGTACCAATGGCTTTGCGATTAGGGAAAAATTACTTATCCATTGACGACAATATCCAACCATTCCAAGAAACATCCTTACCTCTCTTTGCGTCATAGGGGCTCTCAATCCTTTTATTATCCTGATTCTGTCTATTGGTATTTTCCTCAGACCCTTTTCGAGGTTATGGCCTAAGTAATGTACTTCTTTCTTACAAAATTGTAATTTTGATGGTGACACCTTAAGTCCTTCATCAGCCAGATGATTCAACAATGTTATAGTGTCCGTTACACAGGCCTCGCGAGTCTTTGACGCCACAAGTAGGTCGTCGATATATTGTACTAACACTGAATTCTCGGGCATCTCTAGGCTTTCTAAAGATTTCTTCAGTATCTGATTAAAGATTGAGGGGCTTTCTGTATACTCCTGTGGAATTCGGCACCATGCCAAAATACGCTCGCCAAAACGAAACGCAAAAATCTTCTGGCTGTCATGCTGCAATGGAATGGAAAAGAAAGCATGGCATAAATCAATTACTGTATACCATTCTGCTTCATGGGGAATCTGATACAGAATCACAGATGGATTTGGTACAATGGGACAACATGGCACACCAATTGTGTTTATTTTTCTCAAATCCTGTACTATCCTGAACTTTTCATTTCTTTTTTTCAGTCCCATAATTGGGGAATTACATGGACTATTCATTATTTCCCTTAAAATTCCTTGTTTTATCATTTTCTCAATTATAGGGGTAACTCCTTCAATTATTTCAGGTGTCAATTTATATTGTGGAATATTCGGATAATTTATTCCCTCTTTTACTGTTATTTTTACTGGGTCTACATTTCTCATTAGTCCCACATCTTCTCCAATGAAGTCCCAGACTTCTGCCTTTACAGTTTGTTTTGGTAGGTCATCAGGGTTAAATACAGCATAGGCTTCAGTAACCTCAGTTTTTCTGTTTGCCATAGTCATCTTATACAACACATCTTCATCAGGGGTCTCAAATGCTATACCATCAGGAGTACAGAATATAGTGCAATTCATTTTGCACAATAAATCCCTTCCTAACAAATATACAGGACTGGTATCGCACACAACAAAGCGGTGCCTTTCAGAACATTTCCCTATTCTAACCTTTACAGGTTCTGTCAGATAAATTTTAATCTGTCTGTTGGATACACCAACTACTTGGATCGTTTCAATCGAGAGAGGAAGATTTTTAACATCAGCTGACCTAACAGTTGATCTAGTAGCACCAGTATCTACCAGGAAAGTAACATTTTCATTATTTATCTTTCCATCCACAAATGGGCCTGTCTGGTCTACTTCTAGAGTTGCGCCAAGTACGCAGTCTTCTCCCTCCCTTCGGCACCGTCAATACCTTTCTTCCGAATCGCTTGCATCGCGTTGTAGCCTATACTGCGAAACAGCGTTAGCGTGCGGCAGCTTAGTTACCTGTTTTTCGTTGTAGAATCCTGTTTCATTACTATATTTCTGGGAGTTTTTGCTCTGTGGAAAAGGCAGTTTTGGCACCTAATTCTGTTGGGTTACAACCTGCTGCTGTCGCTGCGGTTGACCACTCACCTCATTCTGCACCTGTGGATTCAATGATGCATTTTCATTATTAGTACTTGGAGGAAATTAACACTTGGATTTCCAATGCCCTATCCTACCGCAATTATGACATGGGAATTTCTTTTTAGCTTCTTCTATGTTAAAATTTTCCTTACCTTTCCCAGGAATGAACCTTTTGGGGTCTATATTATTCGCTTGTTCCATTAACTGGGCTTCCTGCCTCTCTGCCACTTTTACTTGTGCCCACATTGCTTTTTATTTTAACTTTTGTTGTTTGGCCTCAATCTCATCACTGAAATATTTTGCATGTCTCAATACTTCATCTATTTTCTTGTTTTGCCAATTTACGGTATGTTGTTTGATCTTCTCATTAATTTCTGGACGTAGACCATATACAAATCTATATATAAAATGACTCAAGTCCTTTTCGCTCAAATTTTCATCACCACTAAATTGTTTAAAGGCCAAAATCAACCTCTCATAGTAGGCATGTACCGACTCCTTACTTTCCTGCTGAGTTCTGTCAATCTTTACCCAATCTGTTTCTTTAGGAGGTACTTTGTTTTTCAAAAAGACAATGACCTGCTCGTATTTCTTCATTACCTTGGGGTCTGGGGATCCTGTCTTTGGATCCCTAGGGTATTCTTGTGTGGGCCAATTTATCATAAGTTTGCATTCCGTCCATAAATCTGCTGGTACTATTATGTCAAATAGACTATTCAGATCAATCCATAATACTTTTGATAATTTTACAAATCTGTCTACCTGCCTATACCACTCGACGGGTTTTTCATGTAGTCGAGGGAAATCATTTGTAAATGACAAAATATCTTGTCTAGTCCATGGGACATGCACATATCCTCCTCCTGGAATTTCTCTCATAGGGCATTCTGTAACTACCTTCTCCTTTTCTCTAACAGGGAAAGCTGCAAAAGTTTTGTCTAAGGCATCATCTCTTTTTCGATACCATCTGCTTCTCCATTTGTCCACATCTCCCCATTTCCTCAGCTGGATAATTATTTCCTTAATCTGACTCATTCGTCCTGTGGTATTCAAATTTTCAATGTCCTTTTCAGTGAAATCTATTCGATATGGTTTCTGTAGGGCCTTTACCTTTTCAATGTCTACTCCCATTTCATTTGCTACTTCTTCTAATCTTTCAGGGAGACTTTTTGCTCTCCAAGTTATGCTTTTACACAGAAACAGCAACTCCTCATCCTGGTAAGTTTTTAACTTCTCTGTGGGAATAGTTCCTACTATTAACTCTTCTAATACCATTCGTAGTTTGGCTACATCTATTGATTGGGATTCTTTGTCTTTTCTCTGCAGACTTCTCAACCATTCGCTCAGTTCTTCTGAAGATGGGCCTACTGGTTTCTCTACATTAGTTTGTTCTAAGTCCCTTTGGGTTTCACATACTGATTCCATCTTCACAGTAGGGCTTTCTGCTACTTTTGGGCCTAGAAATGGTTTATTTGAGGCATTTGGCTCCATCGTACCCATTGTCTGTCTCCATTGATTCTCATTTAAGCTCTGCCTTGGTTTCTCAATTTGTTTATTACTGTTATAAGGAACCATTGAACAATGTTCACTAACCTTCTGTTTGTCAAAAATAGGCATCACAGGGCCTATAGTCACCGGAACAGTTACAGCTTCTAAATTTTTGGTCAATTCTCTTATCTTTTCAGTTAATTCTAAGGTTGTTTTTGCTAATTCTGTTGAATTTTCACTATTCGTTTTTTCATCTGATTTTCTCTCTATTTCTCCCATTGTTTTACTTTTCCCTAATTCTTGAGGTACTTGTTCTGTCTTAATGACTCGCAAAGATTCTCTCATTGGGGCACTTGGTGTCAACATTTCAGATTCTGGTTGATACGGAGGTGGATTTTTATAAAACTTATCATCAAGAACGTAATTCTCTAGTTCATTCACTCCATACCCATTTGGTTCTAAATTATGTCTTTTTTCTGTACATTTTTTCCCTCCAACTCCTTCAACCATTCTTACAGGAAACAACCCATCGGTCATACTCGCATTCCACCACCTTCTCATTTTCTCATCATGCGTATCGTGCCCGTATCTGCCAAACATGTATTCATACCTTCCGCCACTCCTCTGTCTTTCTCTGTCATGCATCTCATCTTCCCATTCTGTCAGTGTTTCAAACTGTGTTGGTCTAGGTCTCGGTTCTAGATACATCATTCTTTCTCTTAAATTTCTCAAAACCGCTAAATTAAATTAACCATGCTCTGGAAATGCTAAAACTCCGTCATTCTTGATATATTTTACCCAATTGTCTAACCAAATACAAGTGTGATATCCGGATTTCGCAACCATAAAGGATGCAGGGGTTTTAGGTGGGGGAAGCAACTGTCCTTCCCTTGTCACAATCGGTTTGTCCCCTTTAAACCACTTCTTGATCTTTCCAAACCAAGACTTTTTCTCCTTTACAGGTGGATTGTAATACATCATTTTGCCTTTCCGTGTATCGCTAGTCTCTCCTTTATGACTATTCTGTTATTTTAGCCAATCGTAGTGCGACTCACACTAACGCACCAATCCGGAACGTCTACGTCACCCTGTAATTCTCCACTCCTAGTGCGACTCACACTAATGCGTCTACGTTTCTAGCTGACTGGCCAATCCCTGCACGGTCTTTCTGACGTCAGCAGCCGCTGCTCTTACTCCGGCTTCTACTGACCCCTCCTTTACAAAATTTTCTCGCTAAGCTCTTTTCGCTTTTCTAACTTACAAATCTGTTAGTAACGACATAAAAACGCCACCATTGTCCGCTTCGCTAACCAAGGATAGTTAATGACCTTTCTCACAAGAATTCTGTTTTTCCCGAGAGCAGCGCTTACCTCTGACCTACTACGGAATCGTTACTTACGTTGATAAAGTAGCACATTCCTCTACCTTACCCTTCTAACAAGCATTAGCTAACCGTTTCTCCAGAATTAAGACACCTAGTTGGAGACCCAATGCTCCTGAGAAATAAAACCAGAGTTTTACGATTATCCCGAATGCTATTTCATTCACGCACTTTCATACAGAAAATGTAGTTCATTCACACAGAATTCTGTCTTTCCTGAGAACAGCGAACAGTGTGTCCTACTACAGAATTATGACACTCGTTAATAAAGTAGCACTTCCTTCTACTCTATCCTTCTAGCAAGCTTAGGGAACACCTATTACCTTTCTAGTGATAAGCATTATCGGAGTGCCATCTGGACCCCTGGTACCTAAGACCAAAATTTCACAGGTGACCTTCGCTACCATACACTTCTTTCATACAGGAAATATCTCTATGGCAACACGCGACGATGTCACCGAATCGAACCCAGACAATGCGTCGTGCAACTTCAATCGTCACACATTTTCCCCGTGTACCTACAGGGCAACAATAATTCCGTCTTGCCCGAGAGCAGTGCTTACCTCTGCTCTACTACGGAACCGTTACAAACTTCCAACTTCCTACATCCCAGAAGTCATGCAAACAACATAGAACTTGACGCGACTCAACATAGAGTGTAATACCTAAACCAATACCTATCCACAATCAATAATCAATAAGCTATTTACAAGCAATAATGACCAAACCAAAACAATAAAAACCATCATCCTGCTACCAAGAAAAACTGCTCCAGCATGGAATTTCCTATCCTCACTTCGTCACAAACCAGATACCATACTAACGCTTTCACTCAAATACATTCATTGGTGGGGCCCATAACACCAACATTCACACACTCTCATTAGTTCTGCTCTTACAGGACAGATAGATGTTCCAAACGCTGGTGTGAAAAGAATATCTTATAATCTAATGAAAATTCTATTTACATAAACGTACACTAAATATCCTTAATCCTGCACATCTTGAACCTGAATCTCAAGATATTCCTTCCACTTAGTCGATGGATCAATTTAGTTGAATTTGGAAAAGTGATTCTAATCCTTTTCATTTGTATTCAGATGATAATAAATAACCCAACACATTTGCTTGTTAATCAATAATATTTTTTATCTAATAAATGCAAATTTTTAGTAAGAATTTTAATCAATCCACAGAACATCATAGTTACCTAATCTGGCTATTAGTCGTCCTCTTAAGTCAATCAATTCGTCATGCAGCACGCTACAGTCCCAAAGATTGGGTCTGGACCATAAGCGTGTACGCATCAATCTATGCCCATCAGTCTAAGAGTCCTCAGTTCATCAAGAAAATGGGCAGCAATTTAGTTTGTCAAAAAGTCTGGGAAACAGCTGTCCTGCAGTGTCACCGTCCTCTCCGTCAGCATAACGTCAGGAAACAGGAAGAAGATCCACACTAACTCACTAGTCTACCTTCTTTTATAATGAAATTAATGAAAAAATGTAGCAAAAGTCAGTTTTAGGCACTTCTGATTGGATGGTTAAGATCACCCGTTTCGGTTTCCCAAAGTCTATGATGTCACACTGTCAGACATGATCCATCCGGTTTATGAAAATTGTCCATTGTTAAAGCTCTTGGCAGTAGTCCAGTCACGACCTTGTCAGGGTACAGGCTGTGTGGGTCATCTTGAGGCCACTTGTTCAAGAGCCTGGAGCATGCGCACTTAGTCGGAAACGTCGTGGAATGGTAGCTGTTTCGTTGCGTCCATGAGTCGGCCATTTTATCATAGGCCAAACTAGTCAACTTAAGCAAAACAAACACAAAAAGTAATTAAAACATGGAAATAGCGAATAAAATGTTTAACCCTCACTAATTCCCTTATGTGTGTGTAATTATCTAGCATATTGGCGACATTTAAAGCGTTTATACTCACCCAATGATGTCATCTGGTGCAACTTATGATTACATCACAAAAGCAAAATATACCATGTAATATTCTATT
This sequence comes from Triturus cristatus, assembly GCF_964204655.1. NCBI lineage: Eukaryota > Metazoa > Chordata > Amphibia > Caudata > Salamandridae > Triturus > Triturus cristatus. The sequence continues at coordinate 838,789,903 of NC_140579.1, forward strand.
TTTCTAGTGTTAGAATGCATAGGTATATTAGTTTACAAATTATTTTAGCCATGCAAATGCAAATCCCACGTGTAATTCATACATTAGTAGGGTTGATTAGATAGAAAACAAACACATTAATACTTATTATAATTAATTGATCATTCTAATTAGTGTAAACATGCAGAATGGGGGGGGTATACAAAATTTTGTTTTACCCGCTCCATCAATAGCATCTCATTAAAAAGCATTGCAGTTAATAGAAGGTTTTAAGACTTTAGTTACTTTATAAATCATTTGTCGATGGGACCATACTCATTTTAGGAATTGTGGTATGTTCTAAGGTGATTTTATCATGTGAAAAAGCCTTATGCTGTGATATCATAAATCATGATTGAGAGAAAAATATTTTCTCATGCCTTTCCCACAGAGGTTTGGAAGGTGATCTATAAGCTAAACTGAGAGCATATTTTCTGTAAATTCACATTATCTTTCTCAGTCATGTAAGAATGAAGTCTGACATTCTCAGTAAAACATGTACATCCAACAAGGGCTGAGACTGTCAGTTGATTCCTTTGTGTTCTACTGCAGCTTCCCAGAGTGTTCCAAAGAACAACTAGAGCGCTAACAGTCCGACTTATAATAAACGCATGGCACACCTGAAGCCTTCTTGATTGGAATAAAGTGGTAACTCTTAAAACATTTAATTTAAAAAGGAACAAAATGAGGGGGTTCATTTTGCCATAGAAAGTATGATTAGTGCTGCAGAAAGAAAAATTAGGGCACATTTTGACTTCTCAAATCCTCTTCTATTTCATTAAAAAATTCTGACATGCAGACTGAAACATGCACTTTCAATACCAGTAGCAGACTTCCCTGGTGAGCAGTAGCTTTACTACAGTGATCTAATGAGCAAGTAGAGTGCTAACATTCTGAATTTATGGCAAATGTGTGACACATCTGAATGCCTTCTTGATGGAATCAAAGTAAAACACTGAAAGTATTCCTACTGAGGAGACTGTAGTAAATGAGGAAATTAGGAAACTTCATAACAAATAAATCTCCCAAGATGGCCACCAGAGACAAAAGAGCCCACATGTAGCCCAAATTTCACCCAGATGTAGCCCAAGTATAGCCCAATGACAGAATGTCCCAGAGTGTTCGTAAGAACAACTAGAGCGCTTACTGTCTTACTAATGACAAAAGTATGGCACACCTGAAGCCATCTTTATTGGAATAAACTGTTAACACTTAAAACATTTAATTTAAAAAGGAACACAATGAGGGGGTTCATTTTGCCATAAAAATTATGATTAGTGTTGAAGAAAGAAAAATTAGGGCGCATTTTGAGTGACTTCTCAAATCCTCTTCTATGTCATTAAAAACTTCTGATATGCAGACTGAAACATGCACTTTTAATACCAGCAGCAGACTTCCGTGATGAGCAGTAGCTTTACTACAGTGATCTAATGAGCAACTAGAGTGCTAACATTCAGCATGGCAAATGTGTGACATATCTGAATACCTTCTTGATGGAATCAAAGTAAGAAAATGAAAGCATTTCCTACTGAGGAGATTGCAGTAAATGAGGAAATTAGGAAACTTCATAACAAATAAATCTCCCAAGATGGCCACCAGAGACAAAAGAGCCCAAATGTAGCCCAAATATCACCCAGATGTAGCCCAAGTATAGCCCAATGACAGAAGTGTGCTTTACATGAGCATTGGTTACATCACACAAGAACAAATTCATTTTGGTTGTAGACATGGGGAGATTAAGTGATTTGACCAGAATCACAGAATGTCGAGCTGAAGCATAAACTCCAACCTGGTTCCCCAGTTGCAAAGTCGGCAGCTCTGAAAATAACACCACATCCTCTCCCCTAAGTGCAACATTTAGTCAATTGGTCAACTGGATAAAAAAACATAAAGATAACAAATAATTTAAAAGTGCTTTGTCACTATTTGAAAACTCAGAAAATATGCCCTCATTTTAGTTTTTTAGAGCACTAACCATAATTTTGATGCAAATAAGACCCTCTCATATATGTAATTTCTAAAGGAAATGCTCTAGGTATTACAGTTTTGATTACATCATGATGACGTCAGGCGTTCCACACTTTTGTAATAAATATAGAATGTTAGCAATCTAGTTGTTCATTAGGATACTGTTGAGAGGCAGAGGCCAGGGGCACGGACTCTGAAAACTGAAGGCAGGTAGGAGGGTGCAGAGGCAACAATTTGACCACACTGGGAAGGCAGAAAGGGCCGTGGCAGCACAACAGACTATGGAGGACAGTGGAAAGGAGGGCAGGGACAACAAACCAACAATACAGGACTGGCAAAAGAGGCTGTGGCAATATAATAGACCATTGTGGGCAGAAGGAAGAGGCAGTGGTAGTACAACCATACATGCCAACAGACCCGATTCAGCCAGGAAACGACCAATGTTTCTAAGCTCAAATGGCCTTTATTTGATCTGTCTCCTGTCTACAATCTCCTTTTTTTCAATGTAACTCAAAGGGGAAAATAATTACCCCAGTTTTTTTTCAAAATCTCCTTCTTACCAAGTTCAAAATGTTCGCAAGTATGGTACATTGGATCATGGAAGGCAGGAGGAATTGGGGTAGGGACATGGACTTGGATAACAGAGGACAGGAGGGACATGGAGAGGTGCACCAAACTGACCCTGCAGGGCAGGCATCAGGGTTTGCGGCAGCACAATACACCACACAGGGCATGTGGGATGGGAGTGCAGCACAACAATCCATAGAAAGCAATAGGGAGGGACAGGATCATGCACATGTACAACAGAGAACAGAGGGGAAAGAGGCAATGGTAGCTAGCTCACCACAATGGACAGACAGGAGAGAAAGCTGCAGCATAACAGACCATAAAGGGCAGGAGGGACGGATCAGGGGCATTACAATGGAACAGACAAGCCAGGAGGGAGGGAATAGGGGTCTGCACATGGAAACAGAGGTCTGGGGGCAAGGGGGCAGGGCAGGAGCAGCAAGATGACCATGGAGGTCAGGCAGGATGGGCACTAGAAGCAAGATACACCATGGAGAGCAACAGTGAGACTATGATGGCATAAACACAGACCATGGAGGGAAGGTGGGAGGGGGTCAGGGGCAGCTAGCTGACCACACAGGGAAGGTGAGAGGGGCTGTGGTAGCACAGAAGACCATGTATGGCAAGCGGGAGGGTTAGTGGCAGCACAATGGCTATGATGGGCAAGAAGGAGGGTGCAGGGGCATGCACAAAGGACCATGGAAGATAGAAGGGAGGGTCAGGACCTGGGCACAGACAAGAGAGTTCAGGGGAAGGGGCCTCACAACAGACCACGCGGGGCAGGCAGGAGGAGCAGTTGCAGCACAACAGAGCAGGGAGGGCAGAAGGGTGTGGCAGTAAAATGAACCATGGAGGACAGGAGGAAGGGGATAGGGGCATGGCATGTGGACAGGCAAGGTGGAGGTGGCAGGGACAGGTTACAGTCATCTGACAATTCTAGGCAGGTGAGAGGCAAGTGGCAGCTCAACAGAAAACTCAGAGTAGATAGGAGTGGCAGGTCCATGGAATATGGTGGGCAAAAAGGATGGATCAGGGGCATGCACAAAGACATTGGAGGGCAGGGGGAAGGAGAATAGGGGCAGCAAGCTAAGCACAGAGGCTAAGCAGGAGGTCAATGAAGGCAGGAGGAGTGGACTGGTACATCATGCTAAATGGAGGGCAGTGGCAGCACATCAGACCATGCATGGCAGGAGGGAGGAGGCTAGTCCATGGATTCAGACAACAGAGGATAGGGAGGAGGGGAACAGGGCAGCAAGCTAACTGTTCAGAGAAGGTGGGCATTAGGAACGTTATTGTTTTTAAAACGTGTGTCTGTACGAACTACTTAAAATATGCAGCATAATCTCACTTTTATTCAGGAAGAAGAGGACGTTTGTGACTGTTACTCCGGGCTCACTTGGCAGAAACACCCTCTGACCCTCCACCCCCATCGCAAAATGTAATACCCATGAAAAGGGTAGGTGAACGCAGTGATATATAGAACATAGAGTTACATCAGATTGGTCGCACACTGCTACACCTACCAGTCGTGTTCCCCCAATGAAAATGGTCCCTGAAGGTCAGCGTCGGCGGATACACCTATGTTCAAGAGTGCGTGCAAGTATGCGTGGCGTGTGCCATCCCTGGACACGTGTTTCGAGGTAGTTGCCTCTCGTCAGCAGGGAGTAGGAAAATGAGAGTGGGGTTGCTGTGTAAGCTGCTAAAAACATAATCAGGTCTAGTACCTCTCTTAGCGCGCAGGTGCGTAACCATGAGTCCGTCGACTCCACCGGCTCAAGGGAGCCTGAATATAAAGTTACATCAGATTGGTCGCACACTGCTACACCTACCAGTCGTGTTCCCCCAATGAAAATGGTCCCTGAAGGTCAGCGTCGGCGGATACACCTATGCTCAAGAGTGCGTGCAAGTATGCGTGGCGTGTGCCATCCCTGGACACGTGTTTCGAGGTAGTTGCCTCTCGTCAGCAGGGAGTAGGAAAATGAGAGTGGGGTTGCTGTGTAAGCTGCTAAAAACATAATCAGGTCTAGTACCTCTCTTAGCGCGCAGGTGCGTAACCATGAGTCCGTCGACTCCACCGGCTCAAGGGAGCCTGAATATAAAGTTACATCAGATTGGTCGCACACTGCTACACCTACCAGTCATGTTCCCCCAATGAAAATGGTCCCTGAAGGTCAGCGTCGGCGGATACACCTATGCTCAAGAGTGCGTGCAAGTATGCGTGGCGTGTGCCATCCCTGGACACGTGTTTCGAGGTAGTTGCCTCTCGTCAGCAGGGAGTAGGAAAATGAGAGTGGGGTTGCTGTGTAAGCTGCTAAAAACATAATCAGGTCTAGTACCTCTCTTAGCGCGCAGGTGCGTAACCATGAGTCCGTCGACTCCACCGGCTCAAGGGAGCCTGAATATAAAGTTACATCAGATTGGTCGCACACTGCTACACCTACCAGTCGTGTTCCCCCAATGAAAATGGTCCCTGAAGGTCAGCGTCGGCGGATACACCTATGCTCAAGAGTGCGTGCAAGTATGCGTGGCGTGTGCCATCCCTGGACACGTGTTTCGAGGTAGTTGCCTCTCGTCAGCAGGGAGTAGGAAAATGAGAGTGGGGTTGCTGTGTAAGCTGCTAAAAACATAATCAGGTCTAGTACCTCTCTTAGCGCGCAGGTGCGTAACCATGAGTCCATCGACTCCACCGGCTCAAGGGAGCCTGAATATAAAGTTACATCAGATTGGTCGCACACTGCTACACCTACCAGTCGTGTTCCCCCAATGAAAATGGTCCCTGAAGGTCAGCGTCGGCGGATACACCTATGCTCAAGAGTGCGTGCAAGTATGCGTGGCGTGTGCCATCCCTGGACACGTGTTTCGAGGTAGTTGCCTCTCGTCAGCAGGGAGTAGGAAAATGAGAGTGGGGTTGCTGTGTAAGCTGCTAAAAACATAATCAGGTCTAGTACCTCTCTTAGCGCGCAGGTGCGTAACCATGAGTCCGTCGACTCCACCGGCTCAAGGGAGCCTGAATATAAAGTTACATCAGATTGGTCGCACACTGCTACACCTACCAGTCGTGTTCCCCCAATGAAAATGGTCCCTGAAGGTCAGCGTCGGCGGATACACCTATGCTCAAGAGTGCGTGCAAGTATGCGTGGCGTGTGCCATCCCTGGACACGTGTTTCGAGGTAGTTGCCTCTCGTCAGCAGGGAGTAGGAAAATGAGAGTGGGGTTGCTGTGTAAGCTGCTAAAAACATAATCAGGTCTAGTACCTCTCTTAGCGCGCAGGTGCGTAACCATGAGTCCGTCGACTCCACCGGCTCAAGGGAGCCTGAATATAAAGTTACATCAGATTGGTCGCACACTGCTACACCTACCAGTCGTGTTCCCCCAATGAAAATGGTCCCTAAAGGTCAGCGTCGGCGGATACACCTATGCTCAAGAGTGCGTGCAAGTATGCGTGGCGTGTGCCATCCCTGGACACGTGTTTCGAGGTAGTTGCCTCTCGTCAGCAGGGAGTAGGAAAATGAGAGTGGGGTTGCTGTGTAAGCTGCTAAAAACATAATCAGGTCTAGTACCTCTCTTAGCGCGCAGGTGCGTAACCATGAGTCCGTCGACTCCACCGGCTCAAGGGAGCCTGAATATAAAGTTACATCAGATTGGTCGCACACTGCTACACCTACCAGTCGTGTTCCCCCAATGAAAATGGTCCCTGAAGGTCAGCGTCGGCGGATACACCTATGCTCAAGAGTGCGTGCAAGTATGCGTGGCGTGTGCCATCCCTGGACACGTGTTTCGAGGTAGTTGCCTCTCGTCAGCAGGGAGTAGGAAAATGAGAGTGGGGTTGCTGTGTAAGCTGCTAAAAACATAATCAGGTCTAGTACCTCTCTTAGCGTGCAGGTGCGTAACCATGAGTCCGTCGACTCCACCGGCTCAAGGGAGCCTGAATATAAAGTTACATCAGATTGGTCGCACACTGCTACACCTACCAGTCGTGTTCCCCCAATGAAAATGGTCCCTGAAGGTCAGCGTCGGCGGATACACCTATGCTCAAGAGTGCGTGCAAGTATGCGTGGCGTGTGCCATCCCTGGACACGTGTTTCGAGGTAGTTGCCTCTCGTCAGCAGGGAGTAGGAAAATGAGAGTGGGGTTGCTGTGTAAGCTGCTAAAAACATAATCAGGTCTAGTACCTCTCTTAGCGCGCAGGTGCGTAACCATGAGTCCGTCGACTCCACCGGCTCAAGGGAGCCTGAATATAAAGTTACATCAGATTGGTCGCACACTGCTACACCTACCAGTCGTGTTCCCCCAATGAAAATGGTCCCTGAAGGTCAGCGTCGGCGGATACACCTATGCTCAAGAGTGCGTGCAAGTATGCGTGGCGTGTGCCATCCCTGGACACGTGTTTCGAGGTAGTTGCCTCTCGTCAGCAGGGAGTAGGAAAATGAGAGTGGGGTTGCTGTGTAAGCTGCTAAAAACATAATCAGGTCTAGTACCTCTCTTAGCGCGCAGGTGCGTAACCATGAGTCCGTCGACTCCACCGGCTCAAGGGAGCCTGAATATAAAGTTACATCAGATTGGTCGCACACTGCTACACCTACCAGTCGTGTTCCCCCAAAGAAAATGGTCCCTGAAGGTCAGCGTCGGCGGATACACCTATGCTCAAGAGTGCGTGCAAGTATGCGTGGCGTGTGTCATCCCTGGACACGTGTTTCGAGGTAGTTGCCTCTCGTCAGCAGGGAGTAGGAAAATGAGAGTGGGGTTGCTGTGTAAGCTGCTAAAAACATAATCAGGTCTAGTACCTCTCTTAGCGCACAGGTGCGTAACCATGAGTCCGTCGACTCCACCGGCTCAAGGGAGCCTGAATATAAAGTTACATCAGATTGGTCGCACACTGCTACACCTACCAGTCGTGTTCCCCCAATGAAAATGGTCCCTGAAGGTCAGCGTCGGCGGATACACCTATGCTCAAGAGTGCGTGCAAGTATGCGTGGCGTGTGCCATCCCTGGACACGTGTTTCGAGGTAGTTGCCTCTCGTCAGCAGGGAGTAGGAAAATGAGAGTGGGGTTGCTGTGTAAGCTGCTAAAAACATAATCAGGTCTAGTACCTCTCTTAGCGCGCAGGTGCGTAACCATGAGTCCGTCGACTCCACCGGCTCATGGGAGCCTGAATATAAAGTTACATCAGATTGGTCGCACACTGCTACACCTACCAGTCGTGTTCCCCCAATGAAAATGGTCCCTGAAGGTACCCGCCGACGCTACTTCATGGACCACAATTCTTTGGGGTAACACGCTGGTAGGACTAGCAGAGTGCGGCCAATCGGATTTTTGTTTATATTCAGGCTCCCTTGAGCCGGTGGGGCTGACGAGCCCATGGCTACGCAGCTGCGTGCCTTGAGTGGTACTTTACCTGAGAATATTTTTTGGCAGCCTACGCAGCAACCCTACACACATACCTACTCCCTGCTGACGAGAGGCAACTACCTCGAAACACGTGTCCAGGGATGGCTAACGCGACACTCATTTTCATTTTAAACTTTTGGCATAGGCGTACCCGCCGACGCTACTTCATGGACCACAATTCTTTGGGGTAACACGCTGGTAGGACTAGCAGAGTGCGGCCAATCGGATTTTTGTTTATATTCAGGCTCCCTTGAGCCGGTGGGGCTGACGAGCCCATGGCTACGCACCTGCGTGCCTTGAGTGGTACTTTACCTGAGAATATTTTTTGGCAGCCTACGCAGCAACCCTACACACACACCTACTCCCTGCTGACGAGAGGCAACTACCTCGAAACACGTGTCCAGTGATGGCTAACGCGACACTCATTTTCATTTTAAACTTTTGGCATAGGCGTACCCGCCGACGCTACTTCATGGACCACAATTCTTTGGGGTAACACGCTGGTAGGACTAGCAGAGTGCGGCCAATCGGATTTTTGTTTATATTCAGGCTCCCTTGAGCCGGTGGGGCTGACAAGCCCATGGCTACGCACCTGCGTGCCTTGAGTGGTACTTTACCTGAGAATATTTTTTGGCAGCCTACGCAGCAACCCTACACACATACCTACTCCCTGCTGACGAGAGGCAACTACCTCGAAACACGTGTCCAGGGATGGCTAACGCGACACTCATTTTCATTTTAAACTTTTGGCATAGGCGTACCCGCCGACGCTACTTCATGGACCACAATTCTTTGGGGTAACACGCTGGTAGGACTAGCAGAGTGCGGCCAATCGGATTTTTGTTTATATTCAGGCTCCCTTGAGCCGGTGGGGCTGACGAGCCCATGGCTACGCACCTGCGTGCCTTGAGTGGTACTTTACCTGAGAATATATTTTTTGGCAGCCTACGCAGCAACCCTACACACATACCTACTCCCTGCTGACGAGAGGCAACTACCTCGAAACACGTGTCCAGGGATGGCTAACGCGACACTCATTTTCATTTTAAACTTTTGGCATAGGCGTACCCGCCGACGCTACTTCATGGACCACAATTCTTTGGGGTAACACGCTGGTAGGACTAGCAGAGTGCGGCCAATCGGATTTTTGTTTATATAGAACATAGTCCTGAGAGCACGATTGAAAATGAAAACTAGATATAGTGTATGGTATAAACTATGCACCAAAAAGTGTGATATAAGATGAACCGGGCGTGAAATATAATATGCAATACATTGTGCGCAATGACAGATTAATTGGAGAGCGCGAGATAGCACAGGCACTAGCGAGTGCTATGCGATATGCGCCTTGGAATGTAATATGCACAGGGCAGTGTTGTGTAACCTAACTAGTCTCTAAAGTTGTAATATAAAATATGTGCTGGGGAGTGTAATGTTGCACATGCACTGTGACAAAGATATGGATCCCAGTTTATAATATGTATGGCATAGCGCTGTGCATTATAACATAGGCATCGAGTAAGGCACGTTCAATAGGGCAATATAACCCGTGCGAAGGCAAGTGTGGCATGACATATTCACGGGGTGGTGTTACAGTGCACATGGGCTAGAGAGTGTCATAGCATACGCACTAGCTGGTGGAATACAACACAGAGGTGTGTGGCACTCGGCGAGCACTGGTGGGTGTAACACAGCATTGGGCTCAGCCAGGAGCGCTCTATGACTCTCAAGTGAGGTTCGTCTCCTTTCCAGAGAGTAAAATAACAAGCATTGGCATGCAACAGTTGCATAACTAAACACTTATAAGGTCCCAAAATCGAGACCTATTGGCTATGCCAATTGGCCGTGAGGCTGCGAAAGGGAAAGTGATCGCGATCAAACATCAAAGCAGCCCTGTGGCTGCGAAAGTGAAAGTAATCACGGTAAAAGCAGCGTGCGCGCCCGCGCACATGCACTGCAGTTCTAGGCTGGCCTGGCAGCACTTTTTGGAGCCCTCTCAATAAGTCTCGCCAGACCAGCGCATGCACTGGGTCAGGCGAGACCTAAAAAGTATCACACATCTGGCGGTGGATGTGTGTTTTATTAACCGTGAGGGGGGTTTCTTGTATAGTTTTGGTTGAATTTTTGTCGAATCCCCTTTGAATGGCTTGGTGTGCGTGTGTATTAAATGTGCCCGTCAATAGCTACCCATGTTTGTATAAATAAACGACAAGAGTGTCTACTTGGAGAGTACCCACCGGCAGGGGCGCCAGGATTAGGCACGGTAGAGTGTCAGACACGTCAGAGCTTCACTAGCGGTGTAAATACATTCCACGTGGATTCATGGTATGCATAGTCGCCTTTTAGTGAATATCACGTAAATCGTCGTGGTGATAGGTACATACGGTTTGTCCAGCATGTCCTTGGTGTTTCTATAAATATATATTTTTTAAAAATAATAAAAAACAATGGCCTGCCTCGGGGGATGGGGTCCTGGGGCCATAAGTGGCCTGAGGAGGGGGGCAACGCAGTCCCCCTCCTAAAGAATTTTTTTAAAAAAGGCCATGCCCTGGGGGTTGGGGTCTCTGGGGCCGATTAAGGCCTTGGGAGGGGGGCCACGTGGCCCCCTTCCAAATTTAAAAAAAAATAAAAAATTAGGAGGCAGGCCCTGGGGGATGGGGTCCCCAAGGCCAATAAATTAGAAAAAGCAGGGGGACCACACAGCCCCCCCTTCTTAAAAAAATAAAATAAATAAAAGACCGGCATCGCACCGGAGGCCACGCCCCCTCCTTGCGGCACTCTGCAAACGCGCCCCCTGGCCAGTTGTAAGTTGGGGAATTAATTCCCCTCCAATACTGAGGGTCCCTGAGGGCCAACTAACCCAACAGGTATCTCCAGTATGCGCCAGGGATCTGCGTTGCAGACAGGTGTTCTGAGGCCACGCCCCTTTTTACACCTCTCTGCAACGCAGCTCTGTGGCGCTTACTGGAGGTACCTAGTAGGCTAGTTTGACCCTAGGGACCCTTAGGATTTAAGGGAACTTAATCTCTCAACTTAGAACGGCCACAGGACGCGTTTACACAGTGGTGAAGGGAGGGGACGGGGCCTGAGGTGACGTGTGCAAACACGCCCTGTGGCACGTTTTAAGTTGGGGATATAATTCCCCTTTAATCCTGAGGGCCCCTGGGGGCTAACTAGCCCACCAGGTGCTTCCAGTAAGCGCCACTGAGCTGCATTGCAGAGAGGTGGTCCAGGCCGTGCCACTTTTTACACCTCTCTACAACGCAGCTCTGTGGCGCTTACTGGAGGTACCTAGTGGGCTAGTTGGACCCTAGGGACCCTCAGGATTCAAATGAACTTAATCTCCCAACTAAAAACGGCCACAGGGCGTGTTTACACAGTGGTGAAGGGAGGGGACGAGGCCTGAGTTAACGTGTGCAAACATGCCCTGTGGTGTGTTTTAAGTTGGGGAAATAATTCACTTTCAATCCTGAGGGACCCTGGCGACCAACTAGCCCACCAGGTGCTTCCAGTAAGCGTCACTGCGCTGCGTTGCAGAGAGGTGGTCTAGGCCGTGCCCCTTTTTACATCTCTCTGTTACGCAGCTTTGTGGCGCTTACTGAAGGTACCTAGTGGTCTAGTTGGACCCTAGGGACCCTCAGGATTCAAGGGGACTTAATCTCCCAACTCAAAACGGACACAGGACACGTTTACACAGTGGTGAAGGGAGGGGATGGTGTAGAAAAGTGGCTCTATATATAGTGGACCAAAGTAAAATCAGCGGAACTACGAATTCCGATTTACTCACCTGTTATCAGGAGACCTCAGTGCTGCATCTTTGAGCCCAGTACTGATCCTGAAAAGTAATTCTAACCGTACTTACCAGTAACTTGAATTTCCTTCCATAGGCTAACATTGACTAGTTTCACTTGGAAATTCTTCTAAGTGTGGAGTTTTGGAACTTACAAATATTCCTCTAAAATCAGCCGAACTACGAATTCAGATTTACTCACGTGTTATCTTCTTCTTCTTATGCTTTTATTCGGTTTATAAAATACAACCATATAAGCAGAGCAATAAACAAACAATATTTCATAAGCAAAAGCCCCATCATAGCTGTAAAACAAATTATAAATCACAATATTTAAAAACCCATCACGTTTACAGTCTATAAAAGGGCATCCAAAAATAAATATTTGAACAGAATATTGTTAAAAACCAGATACAATTAAAACCTTGAGGAATTCACAAATTACACACAATATACTTAAGTGCAAAATAGCCTGCAAAGGGTCCTTGGTGCTCCAGTTTATATGCGTGTACAGACAAGAACACATTGACACGCCTTCTAACATTATATTCTATAAGCTAAGGCGATCATATTAGATAGTTATTGCTTTCCTGGCAGCTATACATTTCAGTATATACAAAGCCACATAAAAACAAATGTCATGGCCTTCTAGAGATAATACTAACTTCATAGCCATTTTTGTGGATCGAACATTATATTTTAAAAAGTTGGTTTTAAATAAAATTTTCTCAAAAATTGATAAAACTTACAAAACAGTAAAAAATTACAACAACTTTGTCTTGACGTGTTATCACATGGACACAAGGAATTGGTACCATATTTCATTTGCGGAAATGCCACTAAATGGTGAACAATTCCCAGTCTAAGACGAGTTAAGACAAATCTGTGTGAATTACGAGTAACAGTAGATAGATAGGTCTGGAAACCACTGTTTAAGTCTAAATCCCGATAAAAAATAACGGTTGATAGCTTCCTAGATAACCTTTCTCTTATCTCCTTCTTATGTAATAAAAACCTCGCTTTTAACTCTTTTTTAGGGATTAAATCTGCAAGCTCAGGTTCAAGGAAAATGTCACATTCAAATAAGAGATGATACCAATATTGGATGTATTTGAGCCACGGGATTCGATTAAAATGGTCAAGCCTCAAGCAATCTTTAATGATTGCTTGAGTAAATAATGTTTCTGACTTTGACCAAATCGAACGCCAAAGAGCCAGAGGACGTAATGCAGCTATATCAGAGATGTATTCGATTCCCACTTCCTCATGAACTAATTCTGTTGATGCTGAGGGTGGGACGCACAGAAGTTTCTTAAGGAACCTATTTTCATCGTGCTGCAAAATTGGGCTACATTTGTGACACCATACACACGCTCCATAAAGTGCAGATGAGACACATCTGGCGTTGTAAATCGCCATCATGTCTCTAATTCGTCTTGCCCCTAGTTTAGATGAAAATTTAAATATACTGTTAGTGTTCCTACTAATTTTGAGGCTGATGTTATCATGTTCTTGTGTCCATTTCCCATCCCCCGCTAACGTTAAACCAAGGTAACAAAATGTTTTAACCGTTTGCATCTTTACATTATCGATAAAAAAAAGATGACCCCCCTGATTTAGTTTTCTTCCCACAGGTCATCACAAAAGTCTTGGTTTTATTTATTATAAGTTTTCTGCTTTCAATAAAAGAAGTAAACTCATTAATAAGTCGTTGCAAACCAATCTGAGTACGAGACAATAAAACAGCGTCATCCGCATATAATAAAATAGGCACCGCTTTCCCATCTATAAGCGGGGCATCTGCAGAAATCTGGCCAAGGGTTGAGTCGACTTTATTAATAAATAATGAAAATAAAAGTGGTGCCAAAACACAACCCTGGCAGATGTCTCTTGTGGCCCTGAAAAAAGAGGTACATTCACCAGCAGGTCCATAGCGTACTTTACAAGTTAATTTCTCGTATAACCTTGCTAGGAAATGTACAATTTCATTAGGTGCCCCTAATTCAAGTAAGACGTGCCACAAGATGGCATGATCCACGGGATCAAAGGCACTACTCGGGTCGGCAAAACAAAGATACAGATTTCCTTCCTTGGCAACAGTGTATTTGTTAATGAGGAGATCAAGGTTAATACACTGTTCTAATATCCCCAATCCCATCCTAAATCCATATTGAACTTTTGATAAAATCCCGTTCTCAGTTGCCCATATATCCAATCTTTTCAAGATAATTCTACTCATTATTTTGATTGATGCATCTAATAAAGAGATGGGACGATAGTTACACGCCTCAGATTTAGGTCCTTTTTTGTACAGAGGGATAATTACAGACTGGCCCCATGACTCCGGGAGGCTCCCTTCTGCTGCTGCATTAAAGAGTCGTACCAGAATTGGGGCCCAGAGATTCATTTAAATCCACCGGCACCCCATCTGGGCCAGGCGCTTTGCCTCCTTTGCTGCTAATTAAACCCTCATATACTTCATCTAAACTTACTGACAACGGTAATGATAACCATAAAAAATCGTTACACATAATTGGATTTAAAATAGACCTATCAGGGTTAAAAATATTCGAAAAACGTTCAATCCATGCATTACATTCTACATATGAAGTTATTTCTGGTACACTGTCATTTTTCAAAAAAGGGCTGTTAATAGTTTCCCAATACAATTTACTGTTATTGGTATCTGCTGCTAGGTTAAGATTGTTCCAAGCCTCATCTTGGAGTTCTTTCTTCCTATTAGAGACGGCCAATTTATAGTTGATCCGTGAAATTTTGATGGATAAATTATCGCGTGGCCTAATGCTCAGGGTGTGTTTTAAATCGTGCAATGTTCTAGTACAGTTTTTATCAAACCACCCTAAAATTGGTACCCTTTTACCATGACTTTTTTTAGTAAATAAGGCTTCTATAATTCCATTAATTTTAACAAAATTATGAAGCAAAGTCTCGGAAGTGACTTCATCACTAAAACAACAGTCTATCTCTTTCCTACACGTCTTTACTACCTCCTTGTGCATTTTCTGGGGATCGATTCCAGCCCATTTTATTCTCATACCATTTGTTCGAGTAGCAGCTACATCATTAATGCAGTCCGAAGCATTAAGTTGATTATTGCCCCAACATAGTAAAGATATGGAAATGCTGTTATGGTCACTTAAAACCTGTTCCTCAATCCATAAATTAGAAAATTCAGTATTACTGGAGAGTAAGATGTGATCGATATTTGTCTGCGCATTCCTACCTGTAAAAGTCGGGCACTTGGTGTTAACCTTGTTGTTGGTACAATTTAAAAGATCCAGATCAAGTTTTACCATTAATTTGTTCAGTGCTGTGCCATACTTACAATGCGGAAAATGTAAATGATCAGCTCCATCATCATCACCGATCTCCTTCCTAAAGCCACAGGTGTTACTCGTAGCCAGGGGGCAGGATTGGATGTTAAAATCACCTGCCCAGAGTATAATGGTCTGTCTACGTGACAGTGTTAATACCCTTTCAATCTCATTTTCAAGTGGATTTAAGACTTTGTCCCTAGTTGCATCAAAGACATTATTATAGTAATTCACTAATAGAAGATCATTG
Source organism: Triturus cristatus (assembly GCF_964204655.1). Taxonomy (NCBI): domain Eukaryota; kingdom Metazoa; phylum Chordata; class Amphibia; order Caudata; family Salamandridae; genus Triturus; species Triturus cristatus. Next base: position 838,805,219 of record NC_140579.1, read on the forward strand.
CCTTTAGTAAATTCTAATCGCAACACCTGACAATGGGTATCTACTGTGGTGTAACTTTTAATCTTACACATAAGTAATTTATTGGATATCAAAATAAGAAGACCACCCTTGGCTCTCCCGGCCATGGATGAAGTTGCATTTAGCCAATGTGAGGTATATCCTTCTATATAAATACTCTCCTTACACCAGGTTTCCTGAAGGCAAATGATGTCATAACCTGCCCTAATAAAATCCAACCAAAATGGTGTATCCAATTTTCTATAAAGACCTGCAATGTTCCATGTTACTAGATTGTAGCCTGCTTCCAGGACTGGGTCACCTCCCATTATATCGATCAAAGGTACTACAAGTACATTGTTTGGGATAGTTGTGACCAAAATTACTGGGGATGTACCCCTGTTAATTATACCTGGTACATCATCCTTTGCAACACTATTATTAGTTGGTATTGATGGTTCCTGTGCCGACAATACTGGCAAAAGGGTCGATTGCCTACGGTGCAACATTACTTCTGTGCCCGTATTGTCTCGTTTTTCCTGTGTAGGCCCAGTATTAGTTTTAACCTTTGCCAATTTAAGTCAGTCATTATGCTCTAGGGAATCAAAGGCCTGGAATCTATTATAAGTTGGTATTGTAAAACGTGGACGAAACATTGAAAATGTTGTTAAACTATGCGCTAATGGATTGTTGTTGTCACCGAGTTTATTTTCCAGGAGATGCCTGTAGAAATAACCCAGGGGCAATAGGGTCGTATTGAACTCCCAAGCTGATGGAGGAGGTGCATTGGCAAGGGTAGTTTGGGCCAAATATGGGGATCGAAAGTTAATGATGATACAGTCCCCCTCCACATTTTTCTTAAGCGGACCCACCCAACCCACCCGCTGTGTTAATATAATCTGATTAGCTCTCTCCATTGGGAAGCCACATTTAGTGGATAACCAGTGGAGGGATTTGTTTTTTAATGCAGCATGGGTTTCTACTTGGTCCTTTCTTAACTTGGGAACATTTACAAGTACTGCGACATAAGCGCTACATTCTGGGGGTAGATCTATAAAAGCAGGAACCGGGCTAGCATCTTTTCCTGCTTGGACTCTAGTGCCTCTATTAACATCTTCAACTATTGCTGTATTTTCTTGCCTCCAATTACCCTGATCTAAAGAGGGAATTATATTTCTTTCGATCGTTGAAGTGTTTTTGTTTGGAAGACTCTTAGCAGATTGTTCGTTAGTAGGAGCTTTTTTTGGGCTCCTGTTGTTTTTAATCAGCTGGTCCTCCATAATACCTAACCTCATTTCGATATTCGTGACTTTAAGATTAATAGGCCCCAGTAATGATGATAGCGTTGACTCCAATCTTACCCAGAAATTTTCATCACCAACCTCGGTATATCCCACATCAGTTTTGGTATCAGTAGCAGCTATGTGACCCTCATCCTTTTTCCCCTTTTGTCTAACTAGTGTTGATAACGCATTTCGCTGTGTTCGACTACCCTTTCCCACATGTTTGTTTAAGGGCGGCTCTTTAATGATATGCTTCTGCTTACTTTTTGCTTTTTGCCCTCTCGTTCTTACTGGTGGACTATCGGGCTTGGAGTTATCAAGTAGTATAGGAACGGTACTTAAAAGAACAACATTCTCATCCTGACCTGCTGGATCGTCAGTTAGGTGATGGTGCTCCATACTCGCATTCAGCGGCAACATTGGAGGTGTTAAAGAAAGTCTACTAATAGGAGGGGGGAAATCATGAGGTGAGTTATGCTGTGTTGTAGGGATCTCTTGGTTCTGGGCAACTGGAAGCCCAATGTAAGATGACATAAGTATAGAATCAAAAGAATTTACCGAGGTTGAGGGTATGTTTACAGATTGTAAGGGAGGAAGCATACCAGTCGGGAGCGAAAGGCGCCTCTCTGTATTTTCGATCGCTGAGGCAACTACTCCTATTGTCTTTTGCAACATTAGGTCTATAGCGGTCAAACTGGGTAATGGGGCATTAGTAATAGCTGTTTGCCTCGTGCTAGGACGGGGCTGCATTGAATTTTTTTTTAACCATAATCCCTGATACTGATACCCAATGTTAAGGTTTAACAAAACACTATTCAATGTGGCTCAATAGTCCACCCCACAATTAGGTGGACTATTGATTTAGCAATCAATATAATATTAAATAGCTAAATGCAAGTAACCAGGCACAATGGCAGAACGACTTAAAGAGTTCTGTTTTTTACCATTGCCAATGGCTCCTCATATGGTGACCTTGTCTCAGGTCAAGGGGGGTGGCCCAGCCCGGCCTCTTCCGGCCCCTGACGGCCACGGACGGTCCCACCCTTCTCCCAGGTTTTTCCCGGCGCGTCCCGCGCGCGTCCTAGCGGACGAGGGACCACACACGCCTTTAAGCGCCTCCTGGTGCACAGCAAGCGGCGTCCTGCCGCTAAGGCTTCTGGAGCTTGTAGGCATGCGGGAGCAGCGGAGCAAAGCCCGGCCGCTCCGGCCGCGAGATGATGTTGCTGGCAGCAGGGGGGCTGAAAGCAGGCAGGTTGAAGAAGTCCCAACCAGCAATGATGCTTATGGCAGCAAGCGGGAACAGCGGAGGAACAGGAACACCAGAGGCCTCGGCCCCGCACACGCCTTTAAGTGCCTCCTGGCGCACAGCAAGCGGCGTCCTGCTGCTAAGGCTTCTGGAGCTTGTAGGCAGGCGGGAGCAGCGGAGCAAAGCCCGGCCGCTCCGGCCGCGAGATGATGTTGCTGGCAGCAGGGGGGCTGAAAGCAGGCAGGTTGAAGAAGTCCCAACCAGCAATGATGCTTATGGCAGCAAGCGGGAACAGCGGAGGAACAGGAACACCAGAGGCCTCGGCCCCGCACATGCCTTTAAGCGCCTCCTGGCGCACAGCAAGCAGCGTCCTGCCGCTAAGGCTTCTGGAGCTTGTAGGCAGGCGGGAGCAGCGGAGCAAAGCCCGGCCGCTTCGGCCGCGAGATGATGTTGCTGGCAGCAGGGGGGCTGAAAGCAGGCAGGTTGTAGAAGTCCCAACCAGCAATGATGCTTATGGCAGCAAGCGGGAACAGTGGAGGAACAGGAGAGACCTCAGTGCTGCATCTTTGAGCCCAGTACTGATCCTGAAAAGTAATTCTAACCATACTTACCAGTAACTTGAATTTCCTTCCATAGGATAACATTGACTGGTTTCACTTGGAAATTCTTCTAAGTGTGGAGTTTTGGAACTTTAAAATATTCACCTAAAATCATCCGAACAACTATTTCAGATTTACTCACCTGTTTTCAGGAGAGAACCCAGTGCTGCATCTTTGAGCCCAGTACTGATCCTGAAAAGTAATTCTAACCATACTTACCAGTAACTTGAATTTCCTTCCATAGGATAACATTGACTGGTTTCACTTGGAAATTCTTCTAAGTGTGGAGTTTTGGAACTTTAAAATATTCACCTAAAATCATCCGAACAACTATTTCAGATTTACTCTCCTGTTTTCAGGAGAGAACCCAGTGCTGCATCTTTTAGCCCAGCACTGACCCTGAAAAGTTATTCTAACCGTACTTACCAGTAACTTGTATTTCCTTCCATAGGAATCCATTGTCTGGTTTTCCCCAGAAAAGTTTCCAAGTGTCGATTTTCACAAACTACAAATATTCCTTAAAAATCGCCTGTATGACGTAAGCACATTCTTTCAACTGTTTACAGGAGATGCACCAGTGCTGGATCCAGGATCCACCATTGAGTAAGAAAAAGTAACGATAACACTACTTACCTGCTAAGTGAATTTCCTCCCATAGGATAACATTGGTGATTCGATGTGAAAAAGTGTAAACTTTTAAAATACAATAATATTCCTTACAAATCACTAGTGTAACCAAAACGCTTTTACTCAACTGTTTACAGGAGATGTTCCAGGACTGAATCTAGGATCCAGTCCTGTGGTTAGAAAAGTAATCCATAAAGTAACTAATTGCATTTAACTAGAAATTCCCATTGAGTTCAATGTTGCATTGTGTTTGAAATTGTGTTGCCCATTGTAGCAACTGTAACTACTGTACTTAAAAGTCTATTGCCTATTTGCAAAGTATTTAAACTAAAGTAATTCATTCTGAGAAAGTATATTTTGTAATGTAATGAATAATGTAATTATAATGTAATTTAAAAAATAAAATATCTAAAAATAAAGTTTAAAAAAAGTAGTAAATCAGTATCAAAAAAATAAATATAACAATTAATACATTTAAAAATTGTCATTTACAAAACCTTTGAAATTCACCTAAAAAACTATAGGTTTCAGACATGTTATAGTTAGGAATTAGCATTTAAAAAACCTTTGAAATTCACTGAAAAAACCGTAGGTTTCAGACATGTTATAGTTAGGAATTAGCTTATAAAAAACCTTTGAAATTCACTGAAAAAACCATAGGTTTCAGACATGTTATAGTTAGGAATTAGCATTTAAAAAAACCTTTGAAATTCACTGAAAAAACCATAGTTTTCAGGGGGGTTATAGTTAGCTGGACATTTCACTCGTACAAAACCATTGAAATTCCTCTGTTATCGTTAGTTCTACTAACTACAACTCGCGCGCCCGCAATCCACTGCTGATGATGTCACATATTACATTATTCATGACATGGTCAGTGACATCCCTGATGACATCACTGATGACATCTCATCTCACTGAGTGAATGATTAGAGTACTGCAAGGAGAGTGCCTGGGTGAATTTATAAGTGGTTGGCTTTTGGCGCAGTGAATGGATTAGTACATGGTGCTGAATGGGTCACTGGAGGAGTGCAAGGGGAGTGACACAGTGTTTGCTGGAGTGTATAAATACTGACTGGGGAATTGAAGGTGTGAAAGTCAAGTGTGTAGGTGGTTAGAGGACTGCATGCATAGTGGATAAGGCTTTGAAGCAGTCCATATGCTAAGGCCTGGCTCACTGCATGAGTACTTCGGTACTGACTGAATGATTAGAGTACTGCAAGGAGAGTGCCTGGGTGAATTTATAAATGTTTGGGTTTTGGTCCAGAGAATGGATTAGTACATGGTGCTGAATGGGTCACTGGAGGAGTGCAAGGGGAGTGACAGGGTGTTTGCTGGAAGTGTATGGATACTGACTGGGGAACTGAAGGTGTGAAAGACAAGTGTGTAGGTGGTTAGAGGACTGCATGCATAGTGGATAGGCGTTTGAAGCAGTCCATGTGCTAAGGCCTGGCTCACTACATAAGTACTTGGGTACTAACTGAATTATTAGAGTACTGCAAGGAGAGTGCCTGGGTGAATTTATAAGTGGTTGGGTTTTGGTGCAGTGAATGGATTAGTACATGGTGCTGAATGGGTCACTGGAGGAGTGCAAGGGGAGTGACAGGGTGTTTGGTGGACATGTATGGATACTGACTGGGGAATTGAAGGTGTGAAAGACAAGTGCGTAGGTGGTTAGAGGACTGCATGCATAGTGGATTGGTTTTTGAAGAAGTCCATGTGCTAAGGCCTGGCTCACTGCATGAGTACTTGGGTACTAACTGAATGATTAGAGTACTGCAAGGAGAGTGCCTGGGTGAATTTATAAGTGGTTGGGTTTTGGCGCTGTGAATGGATTAGTAACTGATGCTGAATGGGTCACTAGAGGAGTGCAAGGGGAGTGACAGGGTGTTTGCTGGAAGTGTATGAAAACTGACTGGGGAATTGAAGGTGTGAAAGACAAGTGTGTAGGTGGTTAGAGGACTTTATGCATAGTGGATAGGCGTTTGAAGCAGTCCATGTGCTAAGACCTGGCTCAGTGCATGAGTACTTGGGTACTGACTGAAAGATTAGAGTACTGCAAGGAGAGTACCTGGGTGAATTTATAAGTGTGTGGGTTTTGGCGCAGTAAATGGATTAATACATGGTGCTGAATGGATCAGTAGAGGAGTGCAAGGGGAGTGACAGGGTGTTTGCTGGAAGTGTATGGATACTGATTAGGGAATTGAAGGTGTGAAAGACAAGAGTGTAGGTGTTAGAGGACTGCATGCATAGTGGATAGGGGTTTGAAGCAGTCCATGTGCTTAGGCCTGGCTCAGTGCATGAGTTCTTGGCTACTGACTGAATAATTAGAGTACTGCAAGGAGAGGGCCTGGGTGAATATATAAGTGTTTGGGTTTTGGCGCAGTGAATGGATTAGTACATGGTGCTAAATGGGTCACTAGAGGACTGCAAGGGGAGTGACAGGGTGTTTGGTGGAGTGTATGGATACTGACTAGGGAATTGAAGGTGTGAAAGACAAGTGTGTAGGTGGTTAGAGCACTGCATGCATAGTGGATAGGCATTTGAAGCAGTCCATGTGTTAAGGCCTGGCTCAGTGCATGAGTACTTGGGTACTGACTGAATGATTAGAATACTGCAAGGAGAGTGCCTGGGTGAATTTATAAGTGTTTGGGTTTTGGCGCAGTGAATGGATTAGGACATGGTGCTAAATGGGTCACTGAAGGAGTGCAAGGGGAGTGACAGGGTGTTTGGTGGAGTGTATGGATACTGTCTGGGGAATTGAAGGTGTGAAAGACAAGTGTGTAGGTGGTTAGAGCACTGCATGCATAGTGGATAGGCTTTTGAAGCAGTCCATGTGCTAAGGCCTGGCTCAGTGCATGAGTTCTTGGGTAGTGACTGAATGATTAGAGTACTGCAAGGAGAGTGCCTGGGTGAATTTATAAGTGTTTGGGTTTTGGTGCAGTTTAAAAAAAAAATTCAGATGGGTACTGGTGGTAACTGACTCTGACTAACTAGTCCTAGAGCCAGTGCTATGCTAAAAGACACTTAGAATACAGTTAAAACACCTACATACACTAGGGAACACTGTGAGTTGGGGTACCCCTGTGATTAGAATGACCTGCTCTGTACGCCCCTAGTACATAATAGGGCAGGGGGATTAAAACTATCTCTTAAAACGTGCCACAGGGCGCGTTTGCACACTGGTGAAGGGGGGGCTGAGCTGACGTGTGCAAACACGCCCTGTGGCCGTTTTAATTTGTGGGATAAAGGCCCCTTGAATCCTGAGTGTCCCTTGGGTCCAACTAGCCCACCAGGTATCTCCAGTTAGCGCCACAGAGCTGCGTTGCACAGAGGTGTAAAAAGTGGCACGGCCTGCACCACCTCTCTGCAATGCAGCGCAGTGGCGCTTACTGGAAGCACCTTGTGGACTAGTTGGCCCCCAGGGTCCCTCAGGATTGAAGGGGAATTATTTCCCCATCTTAAAACCCGCCACAGGGCGTGTTCGCACACGTCACCTCAGGCCCCATCCCCTCCCTTCACCACTGTGTAAACGCGCACTGTGTCCGTTTTAATTTGGGAGATTAAGTCCCCTTGAATCCTGAGTGTCCCTAGGGTCCAAATAGCCGACTAGGTACCTCCAGTAAGTGCCAGAGAGCTGCATTGCAGAGAGGTGTAAAAAGGGGCACGGACTGGGCCACCTCTCTGAAACACAGCGCAGTGGCGCTTACTGGAAGCACCTGGTGGACTAGTTGGCCCCCAGGGTCCCTCAGGATTGAAGGGGAGGTATTTCCCCATCTTAAAACCCGCCACAGGGCGTGTTTGCAAACGTCACCTCAGGCCCCATCTGTGAGAAAGTGCCATCGTTCTTGCATGGTATGACCCCACTTTTTGCTGAATTGCTGATGTGCTATGTCATGAGTGATGTCACTGACTATGTCATGAGTGATGTATTATGTGACGTCATCAGCAGTGCATTGTGGGCGCTCGAGTTTTAGTTAGCTGAACTAACTATAACGGGGGAATTTCAATGGTTTTGTACGAGTGAAAAGTCCAGCTAACTATAACGCCCCTGAAACCTATGGTTTTTTCAGTGAATTTTTAAGGTTTTTTAAATGCTAATTCCTAACTATAACGTGCCTGAAACCCATGTTTTTTTCAGTGAATTTCAAAGGTTTTTTAAATGCTAATTTCTAACTATGCCTGCAGAGATAGAACATGTGAAGAAAGAAGAAAAAATGCACAGAAAGAAAAAAAAGAAATGCAGAAAGAAGCAACAGAAGTCCTCAAAAATGAAGAAAAGTTCAGTAAGAAGGATAACGTGCAGAAAGAACAAACAGAAGAGCAGGTAGAAGCCTTGTTGCAAAATCACCCTGTACCATCAACTTTTTCAGACGGATACTGGTTGTAACGGAGTCTGACTAACCAGTCCTAGAGCCAGTGCTATGTTAAAAGACACTGAGAATACAGTAAAAACACCTACATACACTAGGGAACACAATGCGTTGGGGTACCCCTGTGATTAGGATGACCTCCCCTGTAAGCCCCTAGTATATAATAGGGCAGGGGATTAAAATTACCTCTTAAAACACGCCACAGGGCGTGTTTGCACACGTCCCCTCAGGCCCCGTCCCCTCCCCACTTTGTAAACACGCCCTGTGGCAATTTTAAGTTGGGAGATTAAGTCCCCTTGAATCCTGAGGGTCCCTAGGGTCCAACTAGACCACTAAGTACCTCCAGTAAGCCCCACAGAGCTGCGTTGCATGGAGATGTAAAAAGGGGCACGGCCTAGACCACCTCTCTGCAACGCAGAGCAGTGGTGCTTACTGGAAGCACCTGGTGGGCTAGTTGGCCCCCAGGGTCCCGCAGGATTGAAGAGGAATTATTTCCCCAACTTAAAACGCACCACAGGGCGTGTTTGCACATGTTAACTCAGGCCCGTCCCCTCCCTTCACCTCTGTGTAAACACGCCCTGTGGCCGTTTTTAGTTGGGAGATTAAGTTCATTTGAATCCTGAAGGTCCCTAGGGTCCAACTAGCCCACTAGGTACCTCCAGTAAGCGCCACAGAGCGCGTTGCAGAGAGGTGTAAAAAGTGGCACGGCCTGGACCACCTCTCTGCAACGCAGCTCAGTGGCGCTTACTGGATGCACCTGGTGGGCTAGTTAGCCCCCAGGGGCCTTCAGGATTGAAGGGGAATTATTTCCCCAACTTAAAACGCGCCATAGGGCGTGTTTGCACACGTCACCTCAGGCCCCGTCCCCTCCCTTCCCCACTGTGTAAACACGCCCTGTGGCCGATTTAAGTTGGGAGATTAAGTCCCCTTCAATCCTGAGGGTCCCTAGGGTCCAACTAGACCACTAGGTACCTCCAGTAAGCACCACAGAGCTGCGTTGCAGAGAGGTGTAAAAAGTGGCACGGCTTGGACCATCTCTCTGCAACGCAGCTCAGTGGCGCTTACTGGAAGCACCTGGTGGGCTAGTTGGCCCCCAGGGTTCCTCAGGATTGAAAGGGAATTATTTCCCCAACTTAAAACGCGCCACAGGGCGTGTTTGCGCACGTCACCTCAGGTCCCGTCCCCTCCATCCACCACTGTGTAAACGCACCCTGTGGTCGTTCTAAGTTGAGAGATTAAGTCCCCTTGAATCGTAAGGGTCCCTAGGGTCAAATTAGCCCACTAGGTACTTCCAGTAAGCGCCACAGAGCTGCGTTGCATAGAGGTGTAAAAAGGGGCGTGGCCTCAGAACACCTGTCTGCAACGCAGCTCCCTGGCGCAAACTGGAGATACCTGTTGGGCTTGTTGGCCCTCAGGGACCCTCAGTATTGAAGGGGAATTAATTCCCCAACTTACAACAGGCCAGGGGGTGCGTTTGCAGAGTGCTGCAAGGAGGGGGCATGGCCTCCGGCGCGATCTCGGTCTTTTATTTATTTAATTTTTTTAAGAAGGAGGGCTGTGTGGCCCCCCTTCTTTTTCTAATTTATTGGCCCTGGGGACCCCATCCCCCAGGGCCTGCACCCTAATTTTTTTGTTGAAAAAAATAAATGTGGAAGGTGGCCGCGTGGCCCCCGCCCAAGGCCTTAATTGGCCCCGGGGACCCCAACCCCCGGGTCACGGCCTTTTTAAAAAAAAAATTCTTTAGGAGGGGGCTGCGTTACCCCCCTCCTCAGGCCACTTATGGCCCCGGCGACCCCATCCCCCGGGGCCAGCCTTTGTTTTTTTGTTTTAAAAAAATATATATTTATAGAAACACCTAGGACATGCTGGACAAACCGTATGTACCTATCACCATGACGATTTGCGTGATATTCATTAAAAGGTGACTATGCATACAATAAATCCACGTGGAATGTATTTACACCGCTAGTGAAGCTCTGACGTGTCTGACACCCTACCGTGCCTAATCCCGGCACCCCCGCTGGTGGGTACTCTCCAAGTAAACACCCTTGTCTTTTATTTATACAAACATGGGTAGCTATTGACGGGCACCAAGCCATTCAAAGGGGATTCGACAAAAATGTGACCAAACTATGCAAGAAACCCCCCTCACGGTTAATAAAACACGCATCCACTGCCGGATGTATAATACTTTTTATTTTACTCTCTGGAAAGGAGACGAACCTCACTTGAGAGTCACAACGTGCTCCTGGCTGAGCCCAATGCTGTGTTACACCCACCAGTGCCCGCCGAGTGCCACGCACCTCTGTGTTGTATTCCACCAGCTAGTGCATATGCTATGACACTCTCTAGCCCATGTGCACTGTAACACCACCCCGTGAATATGTCATGCCACACTTGTCTTCGCACTGGTTATATTGCCCCATCTAACGTGCCTTCCTCGATGCCTATGTTATAACGCACAGCGCTATGCCATACATATTACAATCTGGGATCCATATCTTTGTCACAGTTCATATGCAACGTTACGCTCCCCAGCACATATTTTATATTACAACTTTAGAGACTAGTTAGGTTGCACAACACTGCCCTGTGCACATTACACTCCAAGGCACATATCGCATAGCACGTGCTAGTGCCTGTGCTATCTCGCGCTCTCCAATGAATCTGTCATTGCGCACAACGTATTGCATATTATATTTTATGCCCCGCTGCATCTTATATCACACTTTTTGGTGCATAGTTTATACCATATACTATATCTAGTTTTCATTTTCAATCGTGCTCTCAGGACTATGTTCTATATAACACTGCGTCCACCTACCCTTTTCACGGGCATTACATTTTGCGATGGGAGGTGGAGGGTCAGGGGTTGTTTCTGCCAAGTGGGCCCGGAGTCACGGTCACAAACGTCCTCTTCTTCCTGAATAAAAGTGAGATTATGCTGCATATTTGTTCATATTTTAAGTAGTTCGCACAGACACGCATTTTAAAAACAATAAAGTTCCTAATACCCATCTTCTCTGAACAGTTAGCTTGCTGCCTGTTAGACGGACCGGGAGGGTCGGCCGAGGACAAGGGGAGAGGTCTCCGGGGAGAGCCGTCTCCAGCGATCGTACAGACGAGTAACTTCCCCCCCACAGATGTACACCACACAAAGATGAGGTTTTGACGTTCTTTATAAGCAATCTTTAGGTACGATAGAATGGTACAAGGAGGTCAGGACTCAGGGGTCCCCTCGATTCTAGTCTCTTGGTTGGGAAAGGGGGTAGCGGGACAGTCTTGTTACCAATCTGGTAGCTGAGATGGTATGATGGATAGCTCACAATCCTCGAGCTCGGCGTTCTAGATGGACGGGCCGCGGCGGCGCCAGCAGGTCCCGGTGAAGGTGGTAGTTACAACGGTCCGCGGCAGCGCCAGCAGGTCCCAGTGAAGGTGGTAGTTACAACGGTCCGCGGCAGCGCCAGCAGGTCCCAGTGAAGGTGGTAGTTACAACGGTCCGCGGCAGCGCCAGCAGGTCCCAGTGAAGGTGGTAGTTACAACGGTCCGCGGCAGCGCCAGCAGGTCCCAACGAGGATGGAGGATGCAGAAGGCCGCGGCAGCGCCAGCAGGCAGGGCGATAGTTCGCAAGGCAGGGCTACGGCAGCGCCAGTAGTCCGTCAGGGATGAGTTCTTCACGGTGTCTCTCGACTCCAGGATACAACTGCCTTCCTGCTCTGGAGCTGCCCCAGTTATAGGTCTGGCGCCCTTTGATGTCTGGACCCTCGCACTTGGAGGTCGGGAGGTCCGGGATGAGGGAGTCCAGACACCCAGCAGGGGGGTGGAGCCAGCGCCCGGGGGAGCTGGGGGGCGATCGGCACCTGGCGGGGGAGAGCCATCGACACTTCTTTCTCCCATCGACCTGCCAAGTGGTCCGTTCACCTCCTGGATGGATGGTGGTGCCGGGATGTCGGGGCCTGGCCAGGCCCAGGGTTAGGGTCGAGCTGAGGCCACGCGGCCTCGTGGTGCAGTGTCCAAGATGGCGGCCGGGCCGGGCGAGGGAGCCGGTAGTGGTTTGGCCCCATGATACAGAGAGGTCCGGGGGCAGGAGTCCCGTCTGGGGACGGGGTGCGGGTTGTTTCTGTGGGTAACACCTGGAGGGCCGGGGCTCGGGCCCTGTCATGCGGGGAGGGAGCAAGCCCTTCACGTGGCCTGTCCAACATGCGTCCCCCCCAGCTGAAGGCGGGGAGAGTCACCCATCCTCTTGGGGACTCTCCTCGTCGAGGCGGAAAAAGCGTGACAGGCCATCTGCGTTGGCGTGGTCTTGGCCCGGTCGATGTTCCACAGTGAAGTCCATCCCCTGCAGGGAGATGGACCAACGCAATAGTTTGGGGTTTTCCCCCCGCATCTGCATTAGCCACTGCAGGGGTCGATGATCTGTTTGCACCCGGAAGTGGGTACCGAAGAGATAGGGCCGGAGCTTTTTGAGGGCCCACACCACTGCGAAGGCCTCCCTCTCGATGGTGCTCCAGCGCTGTTCTCGGGCCAGGAGGCGTCTGCTGATGAAGGCCACCGGTTGGTCAAGTCCCTCGGAGTTCAGCTGGGAGAGGACCGCCCCGATGCCATGGTCGGAGGCATCTGTTTGTACGATGAATTCCCGACTGTAGTCGGGGCCTGGAGCACAGGGGCAGTGCACATGGCGGCTTTCAGCTTCTCGAAGGCCGCTTGACAGTCTGGGGTCCAGTTGACCTTCTTCGGGTGGTTTTTGGAGGTGAGTCCCGTGAGGGGCCCCACAAGGCTGCCATAGTCCCTCACGAACCGCCGGTAGTAGCCGGTGAGCCCCAAGAAGGCTCGGACCTCGGTCTGCGTGACTGGAGGCTGCCAGGACTGGATGGCAGCGATTTTGAGTTGCAGAGGGGCCACCAGACCGCTTCCCACCTGGTGTCCGAGATAGGTCACGGACCCCTGACCAATTTGGCACTTGCTGGCCTTGATTGTGAGGCCGGCCCGTTGGAGGGCCTGCAGGACCTCTCGGAGGTGGTGGAGGTGGTCGGACCAGTGGCGGCTGTACACAGCGATATCGTCCAGGTAGGCGGCGCTGAACTCCTCGAGCCCCGCCAAGACCTGGTTCACCAGTCGCTGAAAGGTAGCTGGGGCATTCTTCATGCCGAAGGGCATGACTTTGAAGTGGTAGTGGCCATCGGGGGTAGAAAAGGCGGATCGTTCTTAGGCCTGGGGTGTGAGACCGATCTGCCAGTAGCCCGCTGTCAGGTCGAAGATGCTGAGGTAGCGGGCAGCCCCCATGCGGTCGATCAGTTCATCCGCTCGGGGGATGGGATGAGCGTCGGTTCTGGTGACAGCATTCAAGCCCCGATAGTCGACGCAGAATCGGAGCTCAGGAGTGGTGCCGGGGGCAGCAGATTTGGGGACCAGCACGACCGGGCTGGCCCAGGGGCTGTCCGAGGGCTCGATGACCCCGAGCGTGAGCATCTTTGATACCTCCTCTTGGATGCAGGCCCGTACCCGATCTGGTACGCGGTACGCCCGGTGTCTGATAGGGGGACTGTCCCCAGTGTCCACGTCGTGCAAGCACCAGGGGGTGACCCCTGGGGTGAGGGAAAACAAGGTAGCAAACTGCAGCAGGAGGTCCCGGCAGCCTTGGCGCTGTTCCGGGGTAAGGGCATCGGAGAGCCGGACCCCGTCCACGGAACCATCTTTCTCACGAGTCTTCAGGAGATCAGGGAGAGGCTCGGAGTCTTCTTCCGCTCCACTGTCTGTAGCCATCAGGAGGCTGAGCTCCGAGCGCACAAAGTGGGGTTTGAGTCTGTTGGTGTGGAGGACCCGGAGGGGGTTCCGTGGAGATTCCATATCGATGAGATAGGTGACGGGGCTCTTGCGTTCGACCACTTTGAAGGGCCCCGTCCACTTGTCCTGCAAGGCACATGGTTCGGTGGGGGACATCACCCACACTTGTTGGCCAGGTTCGAATTCGATGGAGGAGGCATTTTGATCGTACCATTTTTTCATGTCCTCCTGACTGGCCTCAAGGTTCGCTTTCGCCATTTCTCTGAATCGCCTGGTCTGATTGCGTAGGGTCAGGAGGTACTTGAAGACGTCTGGAGGGGTCTTTAGGGGGGCCATCTCCCAACCTTCTTTGACTAGGCTGAGGGGCCCTCGCACAGGGTGCCCGTACAAGAGTTCGAAAGGGCTCAAGCCGAGGGACTTCTGGGGAACTTCTCAATAGGCGAAGAGGAGGCACGGAAGTAGTACATCCCACTGGCGACGGAGGGGCTCTTCCAATCCCCCAATCATTCCCTTGAGCGTGCGGTTGAACCGCTCGACTAGTCCGTTTCCTTGAGGGTGATAGAGGGTCGTGAATCGGTAGGTGACCCCGCACTGTTGCCAGAGGGACTTCATATACTTCGAAATAAAGTTTGTGCCTCTGTCGCTGACGACTTCTCGGGGGAAGCCCACCTGGGAGAAGATCCCCATTAAGGCCCGGCCGACCACCGGGGCTGTTACAGTTCGCAGGGGCACAGCCTCGGGGTAGCGGGTGGCGTGGTCCACCAGTACCAGGATGAACCGATGTCCTTGTGCTGTACGGGGGTCCAGGGGCCCCACAATGTCTATTCCCACCCTCTCGAACGGGGTGGTGACAACTGGGAAGGGTTGCAGAGGTGCTTTGAGTTTGCGGCCGCTCTTCCCGCTGGCCTGGCACGTGGGGCAGGACCGGCAGTGGTTGAGGACGTCGTTTCTCATCTTTGGCCAGAAAAAGTGGGTCACCAGGCGACTGTAGGTTTTGTCCTGGCCCAGGTGTCCAGCCAGAGGGACATCGTGGGCCAAATTTAACAGGAAGTCTCTAAAACGGAGGGGCACCACCAGCACTCGACTGGCCCCTAACTCCGCGATTCTCTGTTCACTGTACAATAGGTCGTTGTCCCAATAGATCCAATGGGCTCCGGTGGTGTCCCCTGCGCTCTGGGCGAGGGCTTGCTGGCGGAGTCCCTCGAGGGAGGGACAGGTCTTCTGTTCTTGACGGAACTGTTCCTGGGTGGGCCCCCCTTCTTGACGCCACTGAGCCAGGTTGGGAAGGTCCTGGGGCTGAGCGAGCCCTTCGGGGGTTTGCTCTGGGGGGTCGGTATGGTCGGTGTCCTCTACTGGAGCGATCGGGGGAGGAGGTGCTGGCCATTCTGGTTCTTCTGGTCGGGGGATGGCCCGGGCGGCCATGGACCGGGTGGTTACGCACGCCCAGTCCGGGAGGCCCAACATCCCCAGGTGCTCTCTTCTTTCTACGGCGGCCCACGGGGAACTCTCAAGATCATTCCCCAGGAGACAGTCCACGGGGGCATCATCTCGGACCGTCACCTTCAACATGCCGGAGACTCCTCCCCATTCGAAGGGGACGCAGGCCATCCGACATAGACTCTCCGAATTGTCGGCTGAACGGACGGGGCAGAGAATGTTCGGCAGGATCTGCTCTGGTTTTACCAGGTGACAGCAGACGGCCGTCACACTGGCCCCCGTGTCATGTAGTGCTTCGGCCCGGCGTCCATTAATGTTCACCCACTGACTATATTTTCTGGTGTTGGCGGGTAGGGGAGCCCGCTGGACCATGTCTCTTCCCCCTAGGCACGCTAGAACCATGGCGGCCGGTTCCCACTCTTGTTGTTCCTGCTTGTATTCTTCCTGTTCTTCGGAGATTTGTTCTCCCCCCAGGGCGGCGGCAGCTACCTGACGGGGTCTCGGAGTTTGGTTCTGTGGACAGTTCGGGTCATTGGCGTAGTGGCCGACTCGCTGGCATCGGTGACACGTGACATTGGCTCGGAACCCCGGGCGCATCGGGGGGTTGCCCCGGCTGGCCGGGGGCGGGGTGCTGGCAGCGGGAGCAGCCGGGACGGTGTCTCTTCCTCGTCCCTGGCCTCCTCCTCCTCCTCGGGGACGGTGCTGACCTTGGTTGTTCCGGTTCTGTTCGTGCGGCCCTCTCCGGCCCACCACTCGGGTGCTTTCCCACCGGTCAGCTTCGGCGGTGAGTTGCCGTGGGTCAGTCAATTTACTGTCGAGGAGGTGCTGCCTGAGCTCGACGAAGCAGTTGTTAGAGAGGTGCTCCCACACCATGAGATTAAAAAGTTGCTCGTAGGTCGTTACGTGGCTTCCCTTGATCCAACCCTCGAAGGCTCGGCTGAAATAGTTGACATATTCCACCCAAGTTGTACCCGGGATCCGGGTGCAGTCTCGGAACCTCTGGCGGTACATTTCGGGTGTGAGCCCATATCGGGTGAGGAGGGCAGCCTTCATGTGGTCATAGGATGACATCAGATGGTCTGGGAGCTGTAACAGGGCATCGCGGCCTTCATTGACGAACCTCCCCCATAGACCGGCTCCCCAGTCACTTCGATCGATCCGGTGGGAGGTCATGGCGATCTCGTAGGCCTTGAACCACTGTTGTATGTCGTCCTCTCGGACATACTCTCGAACGACATCCTTGGGGATGTGGACTTTCTTTTCTGTCGCTCCCGGGGTGCGCGGTCGCTCGGGCACCTCCAGTTCTTTGTTCTGCTTCCGTAGGTCTATTTCTGCCAGTTTGCGCTCGTGTTCGTACGCTAATCTCTTTTCTTCGAGCTCTCTCTGCCTCTGTTTTTCTTCCCGTTCTTCTCGGAGCCGCAGATGTTCTAGGTTCAGTTTTTGTTCGGCTAATTTTAGTTCACCGTCCATTTTGAGCCGTGCCATTTCTAGCTCATGTAGTCTGCTTTTTTCTCTCTCTTGGATCTCTTCCTGCGAGAGACCCGTTCTTCGCTCCTCGGGAGCCGTGGTGTTCCTCTCTGATGCTGCAATGTTTTGGTCCGGGGATCTGGCGGCCCCGGTTTCTGCCCACGACTCAATGGCGTGCTTGAAATCGTCTTTGGTACTCAGGCCGGTGGTAGCAATGCCTAGTTCAATGCAGAATTGTTTCAATTCACGATGGCTGTACTCTTCCAATTTCTCCATCTGGAATTTCTCGGTGGATCCGCTCTCTTTGGTTGACATTGTGGTTTCGTCGTGGGGTGAGCTACTCTCTGTACGATTATGCGTTGATTCGGATCGCGCCGCTGGCCACCAATGTTAGACGGACCGGGAGGGTCGGCCGAGGACAAGGGGAGAGGTCTCCGGGGAGAGCCGTCTCCAGCGATCGTACAGACGAGTAACTTCCCCCCCACAGATGTACACCACACAAAGATGAGGTTTTGACGTTCTTTATAAGCAATCTTTAGGTACGATAGAATGGTACAAGGAGGTCAGGACTCAGGGGTCCCCTCGATTCTAGTCTCTTGGTTGGGAAAGGGGGTAGCGGGACAGTCTTGTTACCAATCTGGTAGCTGAGATGGTATGATGGATAGCTCACAATCCTCGAGCTCGGCGTTCTAGATGGACGGGCCGCGGCGGCGCCAGCAGGTCCCGGTGAAGGTGGTAATTACAACGGTCCGCGGCAGCGCCAGCAGGTCCCAGTGAAGGTGGTAGTTACAACGGTCCGCGGCAGCGCCAGCAGGTCCCAGTGAAGGTGGTAGTTACAACGGTCCGCGGCAGCGCCAGCAGGTCCCAGTGAAGGTGGTAGTTACAACGGTCCGCGGCAGCGCCAGCAGGTCCCAACGAGGATGGAGGATGCAGAAGGCCGCGGCAGCGCCAGCAGGCAGGGCGATAGTTCGCAAGGCAGGGCTACGGCAGCGCCAGTAGTCCGTCAGGGATGAGTTCTTCACGGTGTCTCTCGACTCCAGGATACAACTGCCTTCCTGCTCTGGAGCTGCCCCAGTTATAGGTCTGGCGCCCTTTGATGTCCCGACCCTCGCACTTGGAGGTCGGGAGGTCCGGGATGAGGGAGTCCAGACACCCAGCAGGGGGGTGGAGCCAGCGCCCGGGAGAGCTGGGGGGCGATCTGCACCTGGCGGGGGAGAGCCATCGACACTTCTTTCTCCCATCGACCTGCCAAGTGGTCCGTTCACCTCCTGGGTGGATGGTGGTGCCGGGATGTCGGGGCCTGGCCAGGCCCAGGGTTAGGGTCGAGCTGAGGCCACGCGGCCTCGTGGTGCAGTGTCCAAGATGGCGGCCGGGCCGGGCGAGGGAGCCGGTAGTGGTTCGGCCCCATGATACAGAGAGGTCCGGGGGCAGGAGTCCCGTCTGGGGACGGGGTGCGGGTTGTTTCTGTGGGTAACACCTGGAGGGCCGGGGCTCGGGCCCTGTCATGCGGGGAGGGAGCAAGCCCTTCACGTGGCCTGTCCAACACTGCCCCATCCACCTCCTCCCTATCCTCTGTTGTCTGAATCCATGGACTAGCCTCCTCCCTCCTGCCATGCATGTTCTGATGTGCTGCCACTGCCCTCCATTTAGCATGATGTACCAGTCCACTCCTCCTGCCCTCCATTGCCCAATTCTATGGTCCATCATTGACCTCCTGCTTAGCCTCTGTGCTTAGCTTGCTGCCCCTATTCTCCTTCCCCCTGCTCTCCGATGTCTTTGTGCATGCCCCTGCTCCATCCACCCTGCCTGTCCACATGCCATGCCCCTATCCCCTTCCTCCTGTCCTCCATGGTCCATTTTACTGCCACACCCTTCTGCCCTCCCTGGTCTGTTGTGCTGCAACTGCTCCTCCTGCCTGCCCCAAGCGGTCTGTTGTGAGGCCCCTTCCCCTAAACTCTCTTGTCTGTGCCCAGGTCCTGACCCTCCCTTCTATCCTCCATGGTCCTGTGTGCATGCCCCTGCACCCTCCTTCTTGCCCATCATAGCCATTGTGCTGCCACTAACCCTCCCGCTTGCCATGCATGGTCTTCTGTGCTGCCATGGCCCCTCACACCTTCCCTGTGTGGTCAGCTAGCTGCCCCTGACCCCCTCCCACCTTCCCTCCATGGTCTGTGTGTATGCCATCATAGTCTCACAGTTGCTCTCCATGGTGTGTCTTGTTTCTAGTGCCCATCCTGCCTGACCTCCATGGTCATCTTGCTGCTCCTGCCCTGCCCCCATTGCCCCCAGACCTCTGTTTCCATGTGCAGACCCCTATTCCCTCCCTCCTGGCTTGTCTGTTCCATTGTAATGCCCCTGATCCGTTCCTCCTGCCCTTTATGGTCTGTTATGCTGCAGCTTTCTCTCCTGTCTGTCCATTATGGTCAGCTAGCTACCATTGCCTCTTTCCCCCCTGTTCTCTGTTGTCCATGTGCATGGTCCTGTCCCCTCCCTATTGCTTTCTATGAATTGTTGTGCTGCACTCCCGTCCCGCGTGCCCTGTGTGGTGTATTGTGCTGCTGCAAACCCTGATGCCTGCCCTGTAGGGTCAGTTTGGTGCACCTCTCCATGTCCCTCCTGTCCTCTGTTATCCGAGTCCATGTCCCTACCCCAATTCCTCCTGCCTACCATGATCCAATGTACCATACTTGCGAACATTTTGAACTTGGTAAGAGGGAGATTTTGAAAAAAAACTGGGGTATTGATTTTCCCCTTTGAGTTACATTGAAAAAGAGGAGATTGTAGACAGGAGACAGATCAAATAAAGCCCATTTGAGCTTAAAAACATTTGACGTTTCCTGGCTGAAACGGGTCTGTTGGCATGTATGGTTGTACTACCACTGCCTCTTCCTTCTGCCCCCAATGGTCGATTATATTCCCGCAGCCTCTCTTGCCAGTCCTGTATTGTTGATTTGTTGCCCCTGCCCCCCTTTCCACTGCCCTCCATAGTCTGTTTTGCTGTCTTTGCCCTTCCTGCCTGCCCAGTGTGGTCAAATTGTTGCCTCTGCACTCTCCTACCTGCCTTCAATTTTCAGAGTCCGTGCCCCTGGCCTATGCCTCTCAACAGTATCCCAATGAACAACTAGATTGCTAACATTCTATATTAATTACAAAAGTGTGGAACGCCTGACGTCATCTTGATGTAATCAAAACTGTAATACCTAGAGCATTTCCTTTAGAAATTACATATATGAGAGGGTCTTATTTGCATCAAAATTATGGTTAGTGCTCTAAAAAACTAAAATGAAGACATATTTTCTGAGTTTTCAAATAGCGACAAAGAACTTTTAAATTATTTGTAATCTTTATGTTTTTTTATCCAGTTGACCACTTGATTAAATGTTGCACTTAGGGGAGAGGATGTGGTGTTACTTCCAGAGCTGCAGACTTTGCAACTGGGGAACCAGGTTGGAGTTTCTGCTTCAGCTCAACATTCTGTGATTCTGGTCAAATCACTTAATCTCCCCATGTCTACAACCAAAATGAATTTGATCTTGTGTGATGTAACCAATGCTCATGTAAAGCACTCCAATACCTGACAAGTCTGCACTATATAAAACTGCAAATGCACAAAAAATAATGTGTTTTGCACACTTCTGTCATTGGGCTACATGTGGGCTACATCTGGGGGATATTTGTGCTGCATTTGGGCTCTTTTGTCTCTGGTGGCCATCTTGGCAGATTTATTTGTTAGGAAGTTTCCTAATTTCCTTATTTACTGTAGTCTCCTCAGTAGGAAATGCTTTCAGTTTTTTACTTTGATTCCATCAAGAAGGTATTCAGATATGTCACACAGTTGCCATAAATTCTGAATGTTAGCACTCTAGTTGCTCATTAGATCACTGTAGTAAAGCTACTGCTCATCACGGAAGTCTGCTGCTGGTATTAAAAGTGCATGTTTCAGTCTGCATATCAGAATTTTTTAATGAAATAGAAGAGGATTTGAGAAGTCACTCAAAATGTGCCCTAATTTTTCTTTCTTCAACACTAATCATAATTTCTATGGCAAAATGAACCCCCTCATTGTGTTCCTTTTTAAATTAAATGTTTTAAGTGTTAACAGTTTATTCCAATCAAGATGGCTTCAGGTGTGCCCTACTTTTGCCATAAGTAAGACAGTAAGCGCTCTAGTTGTTCTTACGAACACTCTGGGACATTCTGTCATTGGGCTATACTTGGGCTACATCTGGGTGATATTTGGGCTACATGTGGGCTCTTTTGTCTCTGGTGGCCATCTTGGTAGATTTATTTGTTATGAAGTTTCCTAATTTCCTCATTTACTGCAGTCTCCTCAGTAGGAAATACTTTCAGTTTTTTACTTTGGTTCCATCAAGAAGGCATTCAGATGTGTCACATTTGCCATAAATTCTGAATGTTAGCACTCTAGTTGCTCATTAGATCACTGTGGTAAAGCTACTGCTCACCAGGGATGTCTGCTGCTGGTATTCAAAGTGCATGTTTCAGTCTGCATGTCCGAATTTTTTTATGAAATAGAAGAGGATTTGAGAATTCAAAATGTGCCCTAATGTTTCTTTCTGCAGCACTAATCATAATTTCTATGGCAAAATGAACCCCCTCATTTTGTTCCTTTGTAAATTAAATGTTTTAAGTGTTACCACTTTATTCCATTCAAGATGGCTTCAGGTGTGCCATACTTTTGTCATAAGTAAGACTGTTAGCGCTCTAGCTGTTCGTTAGAACACTCTGGGACATTCTGTCATTGGGCTATACTTGGGCTACATCTGGGTGATATTTGGGCTACATTTGGGCTCTTTTGTCTCTGGTGGCCATCTTGGGAGATTTATTTGTTATGAAGTTTCCTAATTTCCTCATGTACTGCCGTCTCCTCAGTAGGAAATACTTTCAGTTTTTTACTGTGGTTCCATCAAGAAGACATTCAGATCTGTCACACATTTGCAATAAATTCTGAATGTTAGCACTTAAGTTGCTCATTAGATCACTGTAGTAAAGCTACTGCTCACCAGGGAAGTCTGCTGCTGGTATTCAAAGTACATGTTTCAGTCTGCATGTCAGAATTTTTTAATGAAATAGAAGAGGATTATAGAAGTCACTCAAAACGTGCCCTAATTTTTCTTTCTGCGCACTAATCATACTTTCTATGGCAAAATGAACCCCCTCATTTTGTTTCTTTTTAAATTAAATGTTTTAAGAGTTACCACTTTATTCCAATCAAGATGGCTTCAGGTGTGCAATACATTTGTCATAAGTAGGACTGTTAGCGTTCTAGTTGTTCTTTAGAACACTCTGGGAAGCTGCAGTAGAACACAAAGGAATCAACTGACAGTCTCTGCCCTTGTTGGATGTACATGTTTTACTGAGAATGTCAGACTTCATTCTCACATGACTGAGAAAGATAATGTGAATTTACAGAAAATATGCTCTCAGTTTAGCTTATAGATCACCTTCCAAACCTCTGTGGGAAAAGCATGAGAAAATAGTTCTCTCAAACATCATTCATGATATCACAGCAGAAGGCTTTTTCACATGGTAAAATCACCTTAGAGCACACCACAATTCCTAAAATGAGTATTGTACCATCAACAAATGATTTATAATGTAACTAAAGTCTTAAAACCGTCTATTAACTGCAATGCTTTTTAATGAGGTGCTATCATGTATATTGGTCCCAAGATGGCTGCCAACACTTCTTGGATGAAATACTGACAGCCAATCAGATCTCACGATGAGATGTGTGGTTAGACTCCGCCCAGATATATCTATCTATTTAACTCTAATTTTCTCAAGAACTACTGAACGGATTTACACCATTTAAGCAAAAGGCACGAGTCTGAACTGAGGACTACCTCTTTGCCAAATTTGGTGTAATTCCGTTCTGCGGTTCGGGCTGTAGTTGTGTCAACAGGTCCTATGGGAAAATGCATGGGAAAAATGCATTTTGGGACCCCCCTTTTTTCTCAGTCCCCCACTTGACGCATCACCATGAACTTTTCAGGATAGTAGCGGACCGGAGCTGGCCAAAAGTTTGGAAAATTTCGTGAAGATTCGTCAATCGGCGCCAACGTTAAACCAAATAGAATGTTGCGGGTTTCCTATGGAAAATAGGTCCTAACTACAACTACCTACTGCCAGTAGGTAATATATATATTTATATATATATATATATATATATATATATATATATATATATATATATATATATATATATTTATAATATATATATATATATATATATATATATATATATATATATAATCTACTGGCAGTCGCCAGTAGATAGTTATAGTTAGGACCGTGTTTCCATAGGAAATCCGCAACATTCTATTTGGAATAACTTTGGTGCCGGTTGGCGAATCCTCACGAAATTTTCAAAATAGGTGGGGCGCTCTGCCCCACTCCTACCCTGAAAGTCTCGGGGGGGATTCGTCAAGCGGGAGCTGAGAAAAAAGGGGGGTCCCAAAACGCATTTTTCCCATGCAATTTTCCATAGGGAACTTTAGTCCAAGGTACAGCCCGAACGGCTGAACAGAATTACTTGAAATTTGGCAGAGAGGTAGTTCTCAGCTCAGGGATGTGCCTTTTGCATATATGGTGTCAATCTATTCAGTAGTTCCTGAGAAAATCTAAATAAAATCACACATATATCTGGGCGGAGCCTAACGACACATCTCATCGTGAGATCTGATTGGCTGTCAGTACTTCATCCAAGAAGTGTTGGCAGCCATCTTGGGACCAATATACATGATAGCACCTCATTAAAAAGCATTGCAGTTAATAGAAGGTTTTAAGACTTTAGTTACATTATAAATCATTTGTTGATGGTACCATACTCATTTTAGGAATTGTGGTGTGTTCTAAGGTGATTTTACCATGTGAAAAAGCCTTCTGCTGTGATATCATGAACCATGTTTGAGAGAAAACTATTTTCTCATGCTTTTCCCACAGAGGTTTGGAAGGTGATCTATAAGCTAAACTGAGAGCATATTTTCTGTAAATTCACATTATCTTTCTCAGTCATGTAAGAATGAAGTCTGAAATTCTCAATAAAACATGTACATCCAACAAGGGCAGAGACTGTCAGTTGATTCCTTTGTGTTCTACTGCAGCTTCCCAGAGTGCTCTAAAGAACAACTAGAGCGCTAACAGTCTTACTTATGACAAAAGTATGGCACACCTGAAGCCATCTTGATTGGAATAAAGTGGTAACGCTTAAAACATTTAATTTACAAAGGAACAAAATGAGGGGGTTCATTTTGCCATATAAGTTATGATTAGTGCTGCAGAAAGAAAAACTAGGGCACATTTTGACTTCTGAAATCCTCTTTTATTTCATAAAAAAATTCTGACATGCAGACTGAAACATGCACTTTGAATACCAGCAGCAGACTTGCCTGGTGAGCAGTAGCTTTA
The DNA here is from genome assembly GCF_964204655.1 of Triturus cristatus. Classification (NCBI taxonomy): domain Eukaryota; kingdom Metazoa; phylum Chordata; class Amphibia; order Caudata; family Salamandridae; genus Triturus; species Triturus cristatus. Next base: position 838,829,460 of record NC_140579.1, read on the forward strand.
CTACAGTGATCTAATGAGCAACTAGAGTGCTAACATTCAGAATTTATGGAAAATGTGTGACACATCTGAATGTCTTCTTGATGGAATCAAAGTAAAAAACTGAAAGTATTTCCTACTGAGGAGACTGTAGTAAATGAGGAAATTAGGAAACTTCATAACAAATAAATCTCCCAAGATGGCCACCAGAGACAAAAGAGCCCAAATGTAGCCCAAATATCACCCAGATGTAGCCCAAGTATAGCCCAATGACAGAATGTCCCAGAGTGTTCTTAAGAACAACTAGAGCGCTTACTGTCTTACTTATGACAAAAGTATGGCACACCTGAAGCCATCTTGATTGGAATAAACTGGTAACACTTAAAACATTTAATTTAAAAAGGAACACAATGAGGGGGTTCATTTTGCCATAGAAATTATGATTAGTGCTGAAGAAAGAAACATTAGGGCACATTTTGAGTGACTTCTCAAATCCTCTTCTATTTCATTAAAAAATTCTGATATGCAGACTGAAACATGCACTTCTAATACTAGCAGCAGACTTCCGTGGTGAGCAGTACCTTTACTACAGTGATCTAATGAGCAACTAGAGTGCTAACATTCAGAATTCATGGCAAATGTGTGACATATCTGAATACCTTCTTGATGGACTCAAAGTAAAAAACTGAAAGCATTTCCTACTGAGGAGACTGCAGTAAATGAGGAAATTAGGAAACTTCATAACAAATAAATCTCCTAAAATGGCCACCAGAGACAAAAGAGCCCAAATGTAGCCCAAATGTAGCACAAATATCACCCAGATGTAGCCCAAATGTAGCCCAATGACAGAAGTGTGCAAAACACTTATTTTTTGTGTATTTGCAGTTTTATATAGTGCAGACTTGTCAGGTATTGGAGTGCTTTACATGAGCATCGGTTACATCACACAAGATCAAATTCATTTTGGTTGTAGACATGGGTAGATTAAGTGATTTGACCAGAATCACAGAATGTTGAGCTGAAGCAGAAACTCCAACCTGGTTCCCCAGTTGCAAAGTCTGCAGCTCTGGAAGTAACACCACACCCTCTCCCCTTGGATGCAACATTTAATCAAGTGGTCAACTGGATAAAAAAACTAAGATTACAAATAATTTAAAAGTTCTTTGTCGCTATTTGAAAACTCAGAAAATATGTCTTCATTTTAGTTTTTTAGAGCACTAACCATAATTTTGATGCAAATAAGACCCTCTTATATATGTAATTTCTAAAAGAAATGCTCTAGGCATTACAGTTTTGATTACATCAAGATGACGTCAGGCGTTCCACACTTTTGTAATAAATATAGAATGTTAGCAATCTAGTTGTTCATTGGGATACTGTTGAGAGGCAGAGGCCAGGGGCACGGACTCTGAAAATTGAAGGCAGGTAGGAGAGTGCAGAGGCAACAATTTGACCACACTAGGCAGGCAGGAAGGGCAGTGGCAGCACAACAGACTATGGAGGGCAGTGGAAAGGGGGCAGGGGCAACAAACCAACAATACAGGACTGGCAAGAGAGGCTGTGGCAATATAATAGACCATTGTGGGCAGAAGGAAGAGGCAGTGGTTATACAACCATACATGCCAACAGACCCGTTTCAGCCAGGAAACGTCCAATGTTTTTAAGCTCAAATGGGCTTTACTTGATCTGTTTCCTGTCTACAATCTTCTCTTTTTCAATGTAACTCAAAGGGGAAAATCAATACCCCAGTTTTATTTCAAAATCTCCCTCTTACCAAGTTCAAAATGTTCGCAAGTATGGTACATTGGATCATGGTAGGCAGGAGTAATTGGGGTAGGGACATGGACTCGGATAACAGAGGACAGGAGGGACATTGAGAGGTGCACCAAACTGACCCTACAGGGCAGGCATCAGGGTTTGCAGCAGCACAATACACCACACAGGGCATGCGGGACGGGAGTGCAGCACAACAATCCATAGAAAGCAATAAGGAGGGGACAGGACCATGCACATGGACAACAGACAACATAGGGGAAAGAGGCAATGGTAGCTAGCTGACCATAATGGACAGACAGGAGAGAAAGCTGCAGCATAACAGACCATAAAGGGCAGGAGGGACGGATCAGGGGTATTACAATGGAACCGACAAGCCAGGAGGGAGGAAATAGGGGTCTGCACATGGAAACAGAGGGCTGGGGGCAAGGGGGCAGGGCAGGAGCAGCAAGATGACCATGGAGGTCAGGCAGGATGGGCACTAGAAACAAGACACACCATGGAGAGCAACAGTGAGACTATGATGGCATACACACAGACCATGGAGGGAAGGTGGGAGGGGGTCAGGAGCAGCTAGCTGACCACACAGGGAAGGTGGGAGGGGCCATGGCAGCACAGAAGACCATGCATGGCAAGCGGGTGGGTAAGTGGCAGCAAAATGGCTATGATGGGCAAGAAGGATGGTGCAGGGGCATGCACAAAGGACCATGGAGGATAGAAAGGAGGGTCAGGACCTGGGCACAGACAAGAGAGTTCAGGGGAAGGGGCCTCACAACAGACTGCACGGGGCAGGCAGGAGGAGCAGTTGCAGCACAACAGACCAGGGAGGGCAGAAGGGTGTGGCAGTAAAATGGACAATGGAGGACAGGAGGAAGGGGATAGGGGCATGGCATGTGGACAGGCAGGGTGGAGGTGGCAGGGACAGGTTACAGTCATCTGACAATGCTAGGCAGGTGGGAGGGGAGCTCAACAGAACACTCAGAGTAGATAGGAGTGGCATGTCCATGGAACATGGTGGTCAAAAAGGATGGAGCAGGGGCATGCACAAAGACATCGGAGGGCAGGGGGAAGGAGAATAGGGGCAGCAAGCTAAGCACAGAGGCTAAGCAGGAGGTCAATGATGGGCCATAGAATTAGGCAATGGAGGGCAGGAGGAGTGGACTGGTACATCATGCTAAATGGAGGGCAGTGGCAGCACATCATACCATGCATGGCAGGAGGGAGGAGGCTAGTCCATGGATTCAGACAACAGAGGATAGGGAGGAGGTGGATGGGGCAGCAAGCTAACTGTTCATAGAAGGTGGCTATTAGGAACTTTATTGTTTTTAAAATGTGTGTCTGTGCGAACTACTTAAAATATGAACAAGTATGCAGCATAATCTCACTTTTATTCAGGAAGAAGAGGACGTTTGGGACTGTGACTCCGGGCTCACTTGGCAGAAACATCCCCTGACCCTCCACCCCCCATCGCAAAATGTAATGCCCGTGAAAAGGGTAGGTGGACGCAGTGTTAAATAGAACATAGTCCTGAAAGCACGATTGAAAATGAAAACTAGATATAGTATATGGTATAAACTATGCACCAAAAAGTGTGATATAAGATGAACCGGGCCTTGAAATATAATATGCAATACATTGTGCGCAATGACAGATTCATTGGAGAGCGCGAGATAGCACAGGCACTAGCGCTTGCTATGTGATATGCGCCTTGGAGTGTAATATGCACAGGGCAGTGTTGTGTAACCTAAGTAGTCTCTAAAGTTGTAATATAAAATATGTGCTGGGTAGTGTAACATTGCATATGCACTGTGACAAAGATATGGATCCCAGATTATAATATGTATGGCATAGCGCTGTGCTTTTAACATAGGCATCGAGGAAGGCACGTTAGATGGGGCAATATAACCCGTGCGAAGGCAAGTGTGGCATGACATATTCACGGGGTGGTGTTACAGTGCACATGGGCTAGAGAGTGTCATAGCATACGCACTAGCTGGTGGAATACAACACAAAGGTGTGTGGCACTCGGCGGGCACTGGTGGGTGTAACACAGCATTGGGCTCAGCCAGGAGCACGCTGTGACTCTCAAGTGAGGTTTGTCTCCTTTCCAGAGAGTAAAATAAAAAGTATTACACATCCGGCGGTGGATGTGTGTTTTATTAACCGTGAGGGGGTTTCTTGCATAGTTTGGTCGAATTTTTGTCGAATCCCCTTTGAATGGCTTGGTGTGCATGTGTATTAAATGTGCCCGTCAATAGCTACCCATGTTTGTATAAATAAACGACAAGGGTGTCTACTTGGAGAGTACCCACCAGCGGGGGCGCCGGGATTAGGCATGGTAGGGTGTCAGACATGTCAGAGCTTCACTAACGGTGTGAATACATTTTACGTGGATTCATTGTATGCATAGTCACCTTTTAATGAATATCACGCAAATCGTCATGGTGATAGGTACATACGGTTTGTCCTGCATGTCCTAGGTGTTTCTATAAATATATATTTTTTTTAAATAATAAAAATCAAAGGCCGGTCCCGGGGGATGGGGTCCCCGGGGCCATAAGTGGCCTGAGGAGGGGGTCAACACAGCCCCCCTCCTAAAGAATAAAAAAAAAAAAAATAGGCCATGACCCGGGGGTTGGGGTCCCCGGGGCCGATTAAGGCCTTGGGAGGACCAAATTAATTTTTTTCAACAAAAAAAATTAGGGTGCAGGCCCTGGGGGATGGGGTCCTGTTAGATCTGGGAGTCTCTAGTTGGCAGGGTAGGTACCACTGTCCAAGTAGGGACCCTTGCTTCTAGTCAGGGAAAGGGAGATACACTGTTAAGATAACCCCTGCTCACCCTCTAGGTAGCTTGGCCTGAGCAGTCTAGACTATCAAAGGCAATGTGTAAAGTATTTGTACCAACACTCACAGTAACACAGTGAAAACACCACAGATTTTACTCCACACCAGTTTTAGAAAAATAAGGTATCTTTACTAAAAACTTCACAAGACCAAATATTACAGACAAACCAACATACAATTAAAAAAGGTTACTTCAAAGATAGTTCCAGAGTTTGCAGAAAGTACTCCAGGATGTAAAAGTCAGTGTCCTGCACAATGCGACTCTCAATGCACAAAATGCGACACTCTCGTGCCCAACAGTACCTGTAGTTGCGATAAGGTTCCCAAAAGCTATCACAAGGAAGATGGCAAAGGCGATGCGATACTCCTGAGATCCTGGGGAGGCTTTGCAGCAGCCCTGCTTCACGCAGCAGAGGTGGATGCGCCGGCTCCGATCTGTAGGGGGAGGATGCGATGACTTTGGCTTTCGTTGCGTAGGTTTCTTAGGGGGAAGCTTCACGCACAGGTACGATGCGACAATCTTCGGTGCGGCGCGATGCGCGGCGCGGCGTTGACTTCTGGCGCCGCAACCCTCGATGCGTTGCGGTGCGCGGCGCAGCATTGACTTCGGGCGCCGCAACCCTCGATGCGTCACGGGACCGGACTCTGCGTCGACACACGCAACGACTGGATACTTTCACGCACCGGCAGTGGTGCGGCTCGCAAACTGGTTCTGCGACGACCCTCGCAGCGTCAGAAATCTTCTCGCACCGGGACGATGCTCGACGCACTCGGCGATGCGGGGACTCCGGGTGCTGCAATGACGCCGCAATTAAATTCTCCTCGCACTCTCGTTCTTGCGACACGCAATCGGATGATGCGTTGGGTACCAGTTACTCTTTTTCACGCTTCTGCTTCCCAGCTCCCAAACACAGCAAAATGACCTCCTGAAGCCCCAAGACTGGGCAAGCACTCCAAGGCAGGTCAGAACTCCTTCAGCAGAGTTCCAGGGGAGCTGGTGGTGAAGTCCTTTTGTTCCTGGGACTTCTTAACAGGGAGCCAGCTCTTCTCAGGCCCTTGGAGATCAGAATCAAAAGAAGGGGACAGAGCAAAGTCCTTCCCCTCTCCTTGGCAGCAAAGCAAAACAGCAAGCAGGCAGTCTTCTCCTCTTCAGTCCTTTTCAGCTTTCTCCTTGGCAGAGGTTTCTTCTTAGTTCCAAAGTGATCTAAAGTTTAGGTGTCTGGGGTCCTCTTCTTATACCCCTCCAAGTCTTTGTCTCTCTTTGTTCCAGTGGGGGGATTCCCCTGCTCAAACCGGTTCCTGGGTGTGCTCTGCTCTGGAGCACCTGGTTCCTTTCAGAGTGAGGGGCAGGGTCGTTAGACGCTCAGCAGGAGGTGGAGCCTTCTTTGTGCCAGCAGAGGCAGAGTCCTCAGCCTGGCCAGCAGGGGGTGGAGCCAGCATTGTGCTGGCAGGGGCAGCCCTATTCAAACCCAGGGACTACTCCTCCCACCCATCTAAAACAGATCTCCCTATTCACCCTGCTGCTGACTCATCCAGGCTCCTGGAGCCACCTAGCCCATCACATGACACCAGTCAGCCAACCAGCACACAGGCACACAGGAAGGTTAAACAGGAGAATAGCTACTTTCTAAAAAGTGCTATTCTCACACAGTGAATTTAAAAACCATCTTGCTAAAAAGATGTATAATTAAATTCTGAACACAGAGATACCAAACTTGGATTTTCTATCTTGCCCTTATGGGAAGATAGGCATGTAAACAGCCTTCCCCATTCCATCCTATGGGCAAAATAGCCTCTCAGCAGTGAAAAACAAAAATGGCTGTAATTCACTACCAGGGCATGTTACACACCTCAGTACATGCCCTACCTTTCAGATACACTGCACCCAGCCCAGGGGGGTACCTAGGGCCACCATAGGGATGCCTGACATGTACAGAAAGGGAAGGATAAGGCCTGGTCAGTGGGTGTCCTGGACTGCACATAGGCACTGCAAGCAGGCCTAAGACATCATTTTAGGGCTACTCCTGTGGGTGGCACAATCAGTGCTGCAGCCCACTAGTAGCATTTGAATCACCAGCCCTGGCACACGCAGTGCACTTTACTAGGGGCTAACAGGTGAAATAAATATACCAATCAGGGATAACCAATCAATATAACAATTTATACAGAGAGCATATGCACTTTAGCACTGATCAGCAGTGGTAAAGTGCTCAGAGTCCTATTGCCAACAACCACGGGTCAGAAAAAATAAAGGAGGAAGAAGCAAAAAAGTTTGGGGATAACCCTGCAAAAAGGTCCGTTTCCAACAGGTCCCCAGGGCTAATAAATTAGAAAAAGAAAGGGGGCCACACAGCCCTCCTTCTAAAAAAAAAAAAAAAAAAATGAGACCGGCATCGCGCCGGAGGCCACGCCCCCTCCTTGCAGCACTCTGCAAACGCGCCCCCTGGCCAGTTGTAAGTTGAGGAATTAATTCCCCTTCAATACTGAGGGTCCCTGAGTATGCGCCAGGGAGCTGCGTTGCAGACAGGTGTTCTGAGGCCACGCCCCTTTTTACACCTCTATGCAACGCAGCTCTGTGGCGCTTACTGGAGGTACCTAGTGGGCTAGTTTGACCCTAGGGACCCTCAGGATTGAAGGGGACTTAATCTCCCAACTTAAATCGGCCACAGGGCGTGTTTACACAGTGGTGAAGGGAGGGGACGGGGCCTGAGGTGACGTGTGCAAACACGCCCTGTGGCGCGTTTTTAAGTTGGGGAAATAATTCCCTTTCAATCCTGATGGACCCTGGGGTCCAACTAGCCCACCAGGTGCTTCCAGTAAGCACCACTGCTCTGCGTTGCAGAGAGGTGGTACAGGCCGTGCCACTTTTTACACCTCTCTGCAACGCAGCTCTGTGGCGCTTACTGGAGGTACCTAGTGGTCTAGTTGGACCCTAGGGACCCTCAGGATTCAAGGGGACTTAATCTCCCAACTTAAAACGGCTACAGGGCGTGTTTACACAGTGGGGAAAGGAGGGGACGGGGCATGAGGTGACGTGTTCAAACACGCCCTGTGGTGCGTTTTAAGAGGTAGTTTTAATCCCCTGCCCTATTATATACTAGGGGCTTACAGAGGAGGTCATGTTAATCACAGGGGGACCCCAACGCATAGTGTGCCCTAGTGTATGTAGGTGTTTTCACTGTATTCTGAGTGTCTTTTAACATAGCACTGGCTCTAAGACTGGTTAGTCAGACTCAGTTACCACCAGTATCCGTCTGAAAAAGTTGAGGGTACAGGATGATTTTGCAACAAGGCTTGTTTCTGCTCTTCTGTTTGTTCTTTCTGCACGTTATACTTCTTCCTGCACTTTTCTTCGTCTTTGAGGACTTCTGTTGCTTCTTTCTGCATTTCTTTTTTTTTCTTTCTGTGCGTTTTTCCTTCTTTCTTCACATGTCCTATCTCTGTAGGCACAGCTAGAAATTAGCATTTAAAAAACCTTTGAAATTCACTGAAAAAACCATAGGTTTCAGGCACGTTATAGCTAGGAATTAGCATTTAAAACACCTTAGAAATTCACTGAAAAAACCATAGGTTTCAGGGACGTTATAGTTAGCTGGACTTTTCACTCGTACAAAACCATAGAAATTCCCCCGTTATAGTTAGTTCAGCTAACTATAACTCGCGCGCCCGCAATGCACTGCTGATGACGTCACATATTACATCACTCATGACATGGTCAGTGACATCACTCATGACATCACTGATGACATCACTGATGACATCATCCTTGTGATAGAGTGGCAGACCTCCTCTCCCCCTAATATAACCTTTGATACACACATTCAAAAATAGAAAATAAAATTTTCAAAACAATGGACATACCAATACCAGTTACAACAACCTAAACAGTAATTGTAAGATCCACATCCACATCCACTCATTCACCAACAGTCCTATACAGTCACTCATACATGTACTCACTCATCATATGTACTCATACACCTATACATCCTGTTACACAACGCCACTCATCCATAAAGTTACTCACACACATAGTCACTCATGCTAATAAAAAATCAAACATCCGTTTACCTGCATATACAGTTATACACACACCACCACACTTACTTCTACAGAAACTTACACATACTTAGTCTTTTAAACAATCACTTATAGAAACACTTATTCATACAGGAACTCTTTCAATCTCTCACTCTCACATATACTCACTTATATACACCAATAGTCACATATACTAGTTTAAAACATATGTAGTTACTCATAGAGACACTATTGAGACAGTCATTCACTCACTAACACACCCATGCACACACTCAGCCACCCATACAGTCCTGCACACATGCTGTCTTCAACACATAGAAACAGTGAGTCACTCATTCATGCACCTATGCACTATGTAATACCCTCCACCGAACCATACAGATACTCAGACACTCATACTGATACTCAAAAAACCAACTAATAACCTATATAGACACTCATGTAGCTACTCACCAACCCATGCAGCAACTTATACACAAAGTGAGAGACTGATACAGATATTTACATATTTAAACATTACTCACTAAGCCATGTATTCACTAAGATACACTTAATCAGTCAGTTATACAATCAATTTTTCAAAAACAAATCATCCATTTAGACACTTATATACCCATTTATTCTTCCATCGACCTTGAGATATACATATATAAAACATATGTAATTTTCAGAAAAACACACGTTCACTGGATGATGACATCAGTGATGTCATCAGTGATGTCATTTGAGATGTCATCAGTGATGTCATGAGTGATGTCACTGACCATGTCATGAGTGATGTAATATGTGACGTCATCAGCAGTGCATTGCGGGCGCGCAAGTTATAGTTAGCGGAACTAACTATAACTAACTATAACGGGGGAATTTCTATGGTTTTGTACGAGTGAAAAGTCCAGCTAACTATAACGCCCCTGAAACTATGGGTTTTTCAGTGAATTTCTAAGGTTTTTTAAATGCTAATTCCTAGCTATAACGTGCCTGAAACCTATGGTTTTTTAAGTGATATATATATCACTGAAAGCCATAGCCAGAAGATAGTTATAGTTAGGACCGTGTTTCCATAGGAAATCTCAAAATTCTATTTTGAATAACTTTGGCGCCGGTTGACGAATCCTCGCGAAATTTTCAAAACTAATGGGGCGCTCTGCTCTGCTCCTACCCTGAAAGTCTCGGGGTGATTCGTCAAGCGGGGGCCGAGAAAAAAGGGAGGTCCCAAAACGCGTTTTCCCCATGCATTTTCCCATAGGACCTTTAGTCGAAGGTACAGCCCGAACGGCTGAACAGAATTACTTGAAATTTGGCAAAGAGGTAGTCCTCAGGTCAGGATGTGCCTTTTGAATATATGGTGTCAATCTGTTCAGTAGTTCCTGAGAAAATTGCAGTTAAAAGCACAAACATATCTATAGCCGCACGGTGCCGTGCGCGAGCGTGATTCTGAATGGTGGATTCATGACAGTCAACATTCGAATCGGTCGAAATCAGGAAGTGTCGGCCGCCATTTTGTGTGTTGTGTGTGTGACAGGGAAAAAGAAAGGTGGAGAACGTGAAAAGGGGGCAGGGTAGAGAGTTCCTGACCCCCTAGCCTTTGTCAGGGGGTCCCTGAAAGACCCCGAAGGGTGAAAAAAACATTTTATTTTTTTTCAAAAAATCGCGGGGTGCGCGCACGGTGCGCGCACCCCTAGCCGCCATTTTGAGTTTTAGAGGCAGAAGAGAGCTAAAAACACAAGTGGAGAACGTGAAAAGAGGGCAGGGTAGAGAGTCCCTGACCCCCTAGGCCTTCTCCAGGGGACCATGAAAGACCTCTTAGGTCTCAAAAAAAAAAAAATCAAAAAATATCGCGGGGTGCGCGCACGGTGCGCGTACGGTGTGCGCACGGCAGCAAAAAAAACATAAAAAATAGAATTAAAAATCAAGATTAAGTGTTTAGATGTTGGTTGGCTCTAAAAAGAGCCGTTGTGTTCATTGAGTGTTTTTTTGTACCTACAAGTAAGTACCGATGCAGAGTCTAAAGTTCAAGAGGAAGACTCTGTTGCCTTCATCTGTGAAATGAACACCGTCTCCTCTATAAATGCCTTGCATGTTGTAGTGCAAGTTGTTGTGATATATAGAACCCATACCATAGTCTCTGAGGAAAGCAGAAACAGACTTATTGACGTGCTTTCTTGCTTTGTCAATCTGCGGACAATATTGGTTGGACCAGTTCCACTTTTGCCTTTGGCATATATTAGAATATACAAAGGTAGTTTGTGGAAAAAGTGACATCAATTGCACAAAGGTGTCCTTAACAAGCATTTCCAGACCTACCCCAGTTTAAGTGCCTAGGTCATTTCCACCACAGTGCACAATTATAAGGTCAGGCTGTGGGAGATGTAGAAAGGATTTCACCAAAGGCATTAATTGGTGCCACTTTAACCCTCTCTGACCAATCCATTTAATGTCTACATTTGGCAAAGCAAGGTCTTTCAAAATACCTATTTTTTCTGCATACTTTTCACTCCAGAAGACATAGCTATGACCTACAATCCACACTGTGAACATCTTTCAAGGAGATCTGGATGCACTCAGAAGGTGTCTTTCAGTAGAATGGCAATATGAAAAGAAAGATAGTTGTAAAATGGAGGCTTACATACTTTTTTTTTAATAAAAAGAGCTCATTGGCTGTTTCAGACCATTCTTAACTAAAAACTAGGCTGTATGTTTACATTTTTAAAAGCATGTTTTGTATTGGTTCAGAAAAATGTGTTCCCACAGAACATTACTATGGATTGGCTGTTAGGTTTGAAAAGTCAAGCACTCTTGCTCTTTGGATTAGAAACATTGTGTGCTGAACTTCTGACCTCTCTGCCCTCACCAGTGTTCCATGACCTTTTGCTATGGTAGCAGGCAGAAGTCATGTTGGGGGTAGGGATCATTTGGAAAGGGTTGAAATTTGCAACCAATAGAAATGTGCGTTTCCATTTGAAAAATGTGGGAAGCACTGTGATTTGAAGTTAACATGTATATGTGTGAAAAAAGAGAGGGAAACTTTGCCATTTACTGGTTCTGCTGAGAGGTGTACAGTTCAGAGATTCTGGCTCTGATAATCTGCTGTGTGAGTGCCACATTTCTTTCTCAACTAACTACTTTTAAAGGTGAGTTATGAAATTGAGAGGGGATGTATGTGGTGCATTTTGATATAAAAAATATAAATGTGATTTTTGTTTTAAAGTTGTGTTTTACATTTTATGTTTTGGAAGATATTTAACTGCCTTGAACTTGTAAGATATTATGGAGTATGTCTTCACCATAAGTTAAGGTGTACTGGTATCAACCAGGAATACTCTTTTCTGCCTAGAATCACACCATGAGTCTGTGTGCACAAAGGAATTGTTGTCAGAGATTTAATTTGTGGTGGTCTGGTTCTGTAAGACTTGCATTCGTAGGAAATGGGCAGCTTGTTTTCTTGAAGTGTGATGGCTAGCATTCAGCACAAATCAATATTTCACAAATGAGAGGCAAATGCTAACACATTTGAAATCAACAGGGTAGATTTTCCTTCCACTCCTGCAATGGGTGAGGTATTTGCTATGTGTTACAAACTCCAATTAAAACTTACCACACATGTACTCTTACATACATCTCTGCAGTCTTCATGCAGTTGTGCAAGCGTCCATGCAGATCTCTCTTGCACCTGACAATACACAGTCTCCAGAAGCACACTCTTAGCACACAGGCAGTTGCTTCTCCTGCACTCCCATGCTAAGTATTCAGCACTGTGTGGTATTTCAGATAGTAGTGTGTAACGCTACCACATTCAACATCACCAAGGCTCATTTCCTTTGCTCTAGTCTAATCACTCACCCAGGTTCCACATGCTCATGGTCTCAAGTAGCTGTTAGGACATGTGCTCTTTTCTGCCTCTCTAAACTATAAGGAAAATGTGTCAGGCTGTTACAGTAATTATCACTTGCAAAACCACAGTGGTAAATGTGCTTTGAAATTGCCAATCAAAAATCGTTTTCTGCCTAGAATCACACCATGAGTCTGTGTGCACACAGGAATTGTTGTCCGAGATTTAATTTGTGTTGGTCTGGTTCTGTAAGACTTGCATTTGTAGGAAAGGGGCAGCTTGTTTTCTTGAACTGTGATGGCTAGCATTCAGCACAAATCAATATCTCACAAATGAGAGGCAAATGCTAACACATTTGAAAACAACAGGGTAGATTTTCCTTACACTCCTGCAATGGCTGAGGTAGATCCTACATGTTCAAAACTCCAATTAACCCTTACCCCACATGTACTCTTACATACATCTGTGCAGTCTTCATGCAGTTCTGCAAGCGTCCATGCAGATCTCTCTTGCACCTGACAAAATATAGTGTCCAGAAACATACTTTTAGCACACAGGCAGTAGCTTCTCCTGCACTCCCATGCTAAGTATTCAGCACTGTGTGGTATTTCAGATAGTAGTGTGAAACGCTACCACATTCAACATCACCAAGGCTCATTTCCTTTGCTCTAGTCTAATCACTCACCCAGGTTCCACATGCTCATGCTCTCAAGTAGCTGTTAGGACATGTGCTCTTTTCTGTCTCTCTAAACTATAAGGAAAATGTGTCAGGCTGTTACAGTAATTATCACTTGGAAAACCACAGTAGTAAATGTGCTTTGAAATTGCCAATCAAAAATCGTTTTCTGCCTAGAATCACACCATGAGTCTGTGTGCACACATGAATTGTTGTCAGAGATTTAATTCGTGTTGGTCTGGTTCTGTAAGACTTGCATTCGTAGGAAAGGGGCAGCTTGTTTTCTTGAACTGTGATGGCTAGCATTCAGCACAAATCAATATCTCACAAATGAGAGGCAAATGCTAACACATTTGAAAACAACAGGGTAGATTTTCCTTACACTCCTGCAATGGCTGAGGTAGATCCTACATGTTCAAAACTCCAATTAACCTTTACCCCACATGTACTCTTACATACATCTGTGCAGTCTTCATGCAGTTCTGCAAGCGTCCATGCAGATCTCTCTTGCACCTGACAATACACAGTGTCCAGAAACATACTTTTAGCACACAGGCAGTAGCTTCTCCTGCACTCCCATGCTAAGTATTCAGCACTGTGTGGTATTTCAGATAGTAGTGTGAAACGCTACCACATTCAACATCACCAAGGCTCATTTCCTTTGCTCTAGTCTAATCACTCACCCAGGTTCCACATGCTCATGCTCTCAAGTAGCTGTTAGGACATGTGCTCTTTCCTGTCTCTCTAAACTATAAGGAAAATGTGTCAGGCTGTTACAGTAATTATCACTTGCAAAACCACAGTGGTAAATGTGCTTTGAAATTGCCAATCAAAAATCGTTTTCTGCCTAGAATCACACCATGAGTCTGTGTGCACACAGGAATTGTTGTCAGAGATTTAATTCGTGTTGGTCTGGTTCTGTAAGACTTGCATTCGTAGGAAAGGGGCAGCTTGTTTTCTTGAACTGTGATGGCTAGCATTCAGCACAAATCAATATCTCACAAATGAGAGGCAAATGCTAACACATTTGAAAACAACAGGGTAGATTTTCCTTACACTCCTGCAATGGGTGAGGTAGATCCTACATGTTCAAAACTCCAATTAACCCTTACCCCACATGTACTCTTACATACATCTGTGCAGTCTTCATGCAGTTCTGCAAGCGTCCATGAAGATCTCTCTTGCACCTGACAATACACAGTGTCCATAAACATACTTTTAGCACACACGCAGTAGCTTCTCCTGCACTCCCATGCTAAGTATTCAGCACTGTGTGGTATTTCAGATAGTAGTGTAAAACGCTACCACATTCAACATCACCAAGGCTCATTTCCTTTGCTCTAGTCTAATCACTCACCCGGGTTCCACATGCTCATGTTCTCAAGTAGCAGTTAGGACATGTGCTCTTTTCTGTCTCTCTAAACTATAAGGAAAATGTGTCAGGCTGTTACAGTAATTATCACTTGCAAAACCACAGTGGTAAATGTGCTTTGAAATTGCCAATCTAAAATCGTTTTCTGCCTAGAATCACACCATGAGTCTGTGTGCACAGGAATTGTTGTCAGAGATTTAATTTGCGTTGGTCTGGTTCTGTAAGACTTGCATTCGTAGGAAAGGGGCAGCTTGTTTTCTTGAACTGTGATGGCTAGCATTCAGCACAAATCAATATCTCACAAATGAGAGGCAAATGCTAACACATTTGAAAACAACAGGGTAGATTTTCCTTACACTCCTGCAATGGCTGAGGTAGATCCTACATGTTCAAAACTCCAATTAACCGTTACCCCACATGTACTCTTACATACATCTCTGCAGTCTTCATGCAGTTCTGCAAGCGTCCATGCAGATCGCTCTTACACCTGACAATACACAGTCTCCAGAAGCACGCTCTTAGCACACAGCCAGATGCTTCTCCTGCACTCCCATGCTAAGTATTCAGCACTGTGTGGTATTTCAGATAGTAGTGTGTAACGCTACCTCATTCAACATCACCAAGGCTCATTTCCTTTGCTCTAGTCCAATCACTCACCCAGGTTCCACATGCTCATGCTCTCAAGTAGCTGTTAGGACATGTGCTCTTTGCTGCCTCTCTAAACTGTAAGGAAAATGTGTCAGGCTGTTACAGTAATTATCACTTGGAAAACCACAGTAGTAAATGTGCTTTGAAATTGCCAATCAAATATTGTTTTCTGCCTAAAATCACACCATGAGTTTGTGTGCACACAGGAATTGTTGTCAGAGATTTAATTTGTGTAGCTTTTATTGTGTAAGACTTGCAGTCATAGGAAAGGGACAGCTCATATGATAGATTTTGAAAAGCTCATAAAAAATATAGTAATATATATAAATTACATAAAGGTATTTTTTTTTTGTTTCTTTCAGGTATTGCTGAACAAGACTGAAATAAATTAAAGATGCCTATAAAATCAAGAAAGAGAAAAGAACAGCAACAACATCTATATTTGAAGACAACTGGACAACAAAAATTAGTTGAAGAACCTCATGTTGGAAAAAAGAAAAAGCCTTCTGGTAAGCAGACTAAGGATTTTTTAAAAAATATCCGCAAGCAAAGAAAAAATGTAAAAAATATATCCACTGGAAATAGTGTTTCAAGTAGAAAGCAGCAAGACAATCGACAGAATATACTAAATGCTAATGTACAATCAGAAGTAAGAAAGAATGACTTAAAAAGAAAAATAGATTTTAAAAACATTAGTAGAAAAATGTTTCAGAGAAGAGTGATGTTCAATTTGCTAAAGGATGTGAAAAAATATAGGAAGAAAGCCAAATGTTATAAGAAAAAGAAACATATTGAATCAATTGTTGCAAAGGCTTTGGAATTAAAAAGAAAACTATTCATTTTAATTTTGAACAGGATCCGTACATTAGATAAATTAGTGAATGTAATGAAGTCAAAAAGCAAAAGAAAAAGAGAAGTGAAAAAAAAAACTTTTGTAAAGTGTTCTTAGGAGAATGGAAGCATAGTTCAAGTACTGAACCATTTTTTAATGAAGAGAGTTATCTTCAAAGTAATAGTTTGCTGCATGCAGTTGACACCAGTGGTCGAGCATATGAAGTTAAGGATGGTTGTGTAATGGAAAAGGAGAAAATGGTTCCAAGAAATGAGGAAGAAGTGTTAGCTGATGAGGTTATGGGGAGACGTCCTAAAGCCCCAGTGTACACTTGGAATTGTAGTAGTATTTGTACTGTAGGACAGGAATCTATTGATAAATTTCATGACTTTCTAAGAGAATATAGTAAAAAAAGTGTTAAACAGAAGATCAAGGTGCTTCAAAGACTAGATCCATGCAGAGTGAGAGAGAATACTGGTTTGCAAGGACATTCTCTGGCTTGTCTTTCTAGGAAAGTTTGTCAAAGTGTTTTTCACCATTTTAGGATGCTGGCAGTTCATCATACTGAAATGAGAAAGTTTGTGAGAAGATTGGATTTTGCTAAAAGTCCAGCACTAAAGTTACATGAGTTGAATAGTGCTCTGTTCCGTGGATCTGTAACAGATGTGAAGAAGGTTTGTGAGGATATTGAGTTTTGTTACTTTGGTCCAGAGCAAGAAAGTGCAGGAAATGACACAATTATTGAAGAAAATGTGGAAGAGAATGTAGAACCCACTGTTAGTAAAACATTTGAAGATCAAATTACAAAATTTACTATCATCTCTAATGAAAGACCAAATATTACTTGTATTTGTTGCCGGAGAAGCCATTATAAAACTCAAACAAGGAATGTTGATCTCTATAAAAAAATTGAAAAAGAAAATAATTATGAGTGGAAGGATTTTGCTACATATTTGTTTCTGGAAAATTGTTTTGAATTAGGTGAAGATCAGCGTATTTGTAAATACTGTTATAACAAGTTAGAAGAAAATAAAATGCCAGCTAGAGCTGTACATAATAATTTAGAATTGGTTGATATTCCTGCAGAACTTAGTGATTTAAATACGTATGAGTCTATACTCATTCAATGTGTCCATCCGTTTCAGACTATAGTTCGTATGGAGCCCAAAACAGGCAAATTACCTCCTTCAGATTTACAAAGAGGTTTAAAAGGAAGAGTTGTCTATTTGCCATTAGATTTAAAAAAAAATATTGAAACAATTGATGCAGATAGTTTGGAAACTGAACCATTAGTTATTCTGGTTAATGGTGTACCTACAAAGAATAAGAAAATTTGGCAGGAGCTGGTGGATGTAAGAAAAGTACAAAGAGCAAATTTATATTTGAAAAGAAATAATAAATGGTATGAATCAATTTATATGGATGAAGATGAAGAAGTTTTACTAGCAGATACAGGAATACCAACTGGGCAAATTGAAAAAGTGGATAAGTCAAAAGAAGATGAAATTTATGAACATTTCAGCATACATCCTCTTCATTCTAAAGAAGTTATGGGAAACAGTATTGATCTGTTTCAGATGAAAAAAGCAAAAGGAACTCCCGTGAGTGTATGGGAGGAGAGCTTGGAAGCTCGTTGTTTTCCCCAGCTGTTTCCTACAGGAAAAGGTGGACGATATGATGAACGTCCAGTACAGATTCCTGCTTCTGAGTATCGGACTACAAGATTATATGCAGAAGATCCAAGATTTCGTCAAAGTATTCCTTATTTGTTCCATCTTTTATTTGAAAGTGACTTATCTGCACTATCTTATGCAGTAAATCAAATTTTGAAAACTGGAGTACATCTACATAATGTGTCTGCAAAGGATTTTCTGAACAAAGTGCCACAGCGAGATGATCATTTGGAATCACAATTGATTAATCTGATGGCTTGTCAGCGTGGGACTAATGAATATTGGTACCGACGCCATGGAGAATTGAAATGTATGTTACGGAATTTAGGAACTCCTACATGGTTCCTTACCCTAAGCTGTGCTGAGTACGCTTGGGATGATTTACTGGATTTTCTTCGAGAGGCAAATTCAAATATTGAAAACATCCAATACAAAACAGCAAGAGAATTGTGCTCATTGGATCCGGTTAATGTTTGCAGATATTTCAATCATAGATTTGAGGCTATGATGTCCTTCATCTGCAATAAAATAAATCCACCTCTTGGAGAAGTTGTGGATTTCTTTTGGAGAAAAGAGTACCAAGCAAGAGGTGCTCCTCATATTCATATGCTGTTGTGGATCAAGGATGCCCCAAAATTTGGAACAGATTCTGATGATGCAGTTTTATCTTTCATTGAAGGATATGCAACATGTGCTATACCTAAAAGCACAGAAGAAAAAAACTTAAAAGAGCAAGTTTTACGTTTCCAAAGTCATCGGTGTGGAAAATGCTGTCAACGAAAGTACAAGAGTAAAGATAAATTCTACACAAAATGTCGATTTGGATTTCCACGACCTGTTCTTTCAAAAGGAAGAGTAAACAGTTTTATGTCAGCTGTGCGACATACTATTACAAGAAAATCGCCTAAAAATACCTACAACCTAAGAAGAAAAGAAGAGTCAAAATATATAAATGACTACAACCCAGTCATTTTATCCATGTGGAATGCTAACATGGATATTCAGTATATAGCTGACAATTCTATTGCTGTTGCTCGGTATGTCACATCTTACATCACTAAATCTGAGAAAACGGAATTGAAAGAAATGTGGGAAGAGATTTCTCATGAGAAGACTGTCAGTAAAAAGGTATACAGTTTCAGTTTAAAGATGTTATCGCATCGAGAAATTGGCTCTTACGAATGCTCAGATAGGTTATCATCTGCAAGTCTGTACCCAAATCCAGAAAAATAATTTGGGTAAGTTTAGGCCTTGCAGGAATGCGAAATCGGGTATTGAAATCGATTTGAGAAATTGAATATTTAGCAGAGTACGAACCAGAAAGTACAGACATTTTAAGAACAAACATGTTGGACACATATTACCCAAAGAGAAGTCATCATCTTGAGAACATGTGTCTCTATGAAGTGCTGCAGAACTACATTTTTAAACGGAATACCACAGAAGACATCAACAATGGTAAATATAAAGTCATTGGTGAGGAAGGATGTTTGGTAAAACAAACAAAAGGAAGTTTGATTAATCACAGAAAGCTGAGTTGCGACACTACTGACAAGAAGGAATTTTACCACTTAGCACTTTTACAGTTGTTTAAACCATGGCATTCAGAGAATGAATTACTTGGACATTTTCAAAGCTATGAAGATTCCTTTAATGCATGCAAAGAAACCATAGAATGCAGTTCTTTCACAACTTATGTACAAATGTTAGATGAAGAAATTGAACAAGAAGCAACAATTGCAGCTGAAGTAGCTGGAGATAGTTCTCAAGACAGTCAAAGTTCAGGGACGCTCAGTCAAGATCCCCTAGGACAACCAATCGTAGAAAATGAAGCTGCAATAGCCATGACTGAAGTGGAAACAGCTATGAATCAAGCTCAGGTAGATTTAATAAACTTACCAAATTTGGAACAGCAACTGAATGATGAACAACAACAAATTTATGAGGAAGTCACAAAACAAATTGATCATGGATTACTACATGAAAATAAAGAGTGCTCATGCACATCATTTGAACCAATCAGAATGTATGTGAGTGGACAAGCTGGAACTGAAAAAGTTTCTTAATTAAAGTAATTAGAAGCTACCTACAGAAAAAAACTGATTCAACTTTGTCTTGTGTTGTTACTGCTCCAACTGGTTTAGCAGCATATAACATAAAAGGAATTACCCTCCATCCTTTGCTAATGTTACCAGTAGTGCATGAGAACAAAATACAATACCACAACCTAACAGGAGAAGCATGTTTTGAAGTTTCAAGAGTATTGAAAAAAATGAAAGTTCTCATTATTGATGAGGTAAGCATGGTATCAAACTTAATGCTTGCCTTTGTGCATTTAAGAATGCAACAAATTCTAAAGACAAACTATGACGTGCTATTTGGAGGAAAACATGTTATAGTTTTTGGGGATCTACTGCAGCTCACTCCAGTTAAAGGACAACCAGTATTTCATACTCTTACACATGAAGACACGAAAAAGTTGTTAGGAAGTAGAGGTAATGTGAATATTTGGACATACTTTGAGTACAAAGAACTCATTACCAATATGCGGCAAGCAAATGATAATGATTATGCAAGTATTCTCAAAGATATCAGAATTGGACTACTCACAGAACATGACAGAAAAGCTTTACAGAGTCGATTGCTATGTAATTTGTTTCCAACAGAACAAATAGTTCCAGAGAAAATATACAAGAAAATTGCTGGAAAAAATACTGTAATCTGCTTAATGCCAACACTACGTGAATGCTCTGTATTCAATCAAGAACTTTTGAAATTGGAAAATGAAGAGATTGTGAAACTGGAAGCTGTGGATAAAATACAGCATGAAGGAATAACTATTATATTGACAAGCAAATTGACAACTAAATTGGATTCTCTAGAGAAAAACATATCAAAAACAGCTGGTTTAGAAAAGAATCTTTATGTATGTATGAACTGTCGAGTAATTTTAAGACGTAATTTGGATGTAGAAAAAGGGTTAGTGAATGGAGCTATGGGTAAAGTTGTGGGTTTTGTTAATTACCAGAAAAAAGATGGAATTGAATTTTTAAAAATAAAATTTGATCAGATTGAAGAGGTTAAAGACATTAGTCGTTGTTCAGTTCGTTTCTTGCTTGTGAAAGACTTATATGTACGTAGGAAGCAGTTTCCGTTTTCTCTAGCATATGCTGTAACTATTCACATCTCAAGGATTAACTGTAGATAGTGCTTTTGTAAACATTGGATCTAGTGTGTTTAAAGAAGGTATGGCATATGTTGCTTTGTCACGCGTGAAAAAAATATGTGGTTTATTCATGATAGACTTTGATGAGTCAAAAGTTAGTGCTGATGCAAACTGTGTAAAGGAATATAATAGATTAAGAAGAAGCTATGCTCCTCATTTAGGTCAGTATCCTGAGTTTGAAAAGGAGTATTGAGAATATCTGTAATGAGGATGTACAGAAGAGAAAACAAAAGGAGAGTGATGTGATTGCAAGCAAAAAGAAAAAGGACAATGTTGAAGAGGTTGTTGGTTGTCATTTTGAAAATAGCTCTGGTGTCAACTGCTACGCTAATGTAGTGCTGAATATTGTATTTTATCTTGAAAGTTTGCAAGAGCAGATAATACTAAATCATGAAAAAAGATTCTGTTCTCTGATGAGTTTTCTTTATGAGAAGCTAAGTAATGATAAAACTAAAATAGAAAGTGCTTCTGATGTTAGAAATCTTTTAGATGTATGTTCAGGATGTACACAGTTTACTCAAAATGTCCAGCAAGATGCACAGGAATTCTTAATGTATATGCTTATGGTACTGGAAGATGAAGGGGTAGAAATAGAAAATATGTTTGGTCTCTCTTATAAATGGAAACATAGTTGTGAAAACTGTTTGAACACATGCAGCTCTAATGTTGATTCTGAAAGGTTCATATATTTAACATTACCAGAGAGTAAATCAGTGACTTTTAGTAAATTAGTTAAAGATGCAAATCACAACATGGAATGTTCTCAATGTAAATCAGAAATGTTATCAACGTTATTTTTAAAGAAATATGGACAGTATGTCATTTTAATGATGCAACGTTGTAGAGCTGATGGAACAAAATTGGACACTTTAATAAAGAGGTTTACAGGAAATCAATTATCAATATCAGGAAAAACTTTTGTTGCAGTTGCAATAATTTTCCATGATGGACCTTCTATAACTTCTGGTCATTACACAGTTTATCTAAAATGTGAAAAAGGCTGGACACTGTGTAATGATTCACAATTGATTTTCAAGCAACGTTTGCCTGCAGAATTACCAAATTCCTACTTAATTTTTCTAAAACCAAAATTTTAGATACAAATTGCAGCATCTGAAGAAACCATTATTTCGATTTTATAGGATTACCATTGGATATTTCACCAAAAAAGAATTTAAAAATTACCATTTGGCCTCATGGAAAGGTAACTGTTTCTATTGTGGACTTCTTTGACAGATATTATTTTGGTGTATGAGCTTAAGCAACAAAATTTACAGACGTTATTTATTGCAAATAGTTATTGTTCTTAGATGATATTTTTAATATATATGTTACATTTCTATCAAGGTATGTTTTACTGAGTAGAGATTCAGGGCTTTTTTTAAACAATCTTTTTGCCCGCTGTTAAGTGATCAATACAATTGATTTCACAATTTGCAGTGAAATTCAATATATTCTGAAAACAGTAAAAAAAAGGGCAAAAAATTACTTTGTTAAATATTGAAATATGTGTACTGTATTCTAAAATGTATTGTTAAATATTACTACTTTTTTTTCAGATCGAGAAAGAAAATTTAGGAAATGTAATCCTTTTTTCTAGCAATTAAAAAAAAACATTTATTTATAATTAAGTTATTTTGCTGGTCAGGTAAGTTTGAAATATCTGTATTTCTCACCCCTTCACTTTCATGCTCCCTTTTCTTCACTTCTCCTCACTCTGCTTTTCTCATTCCCCTTCTCTCTCTCTTCTTCCTTTACTGCTCTTTCGTAACTCCCTCACTCCTTCTCTACTACTCCCCTAGGTTTACTGCCTCCATCACTACTTTTTCAACCATGTATCTCTCCCTGTCTCAGTCATTCTAACTGCCTTACTCCTTCTCAGTTCCTTGCTCTCTGTCTCTGTTTCTGTCTCTCTCCCTTTGTCTGTCTTACCCTTAATTTTCTTAACATCTCTGGGGAAAATTAACAAGGCCCCTGCGCCACCACTATGTCACTTTTCATAACGTACTGGTGGCGCAGGGAGCTCCTCCATATTTACAAGAGGAAAAGCCACCCTGCGTGACTTTTCCTTTCCACATAAATACAGCCACTTTACACGCAGCACGTTGAAGGGGCATTCCATGGGTGTTGTTGTGGGTGTTCCCACGCAACACTCTAAGAACTAGACACATCTCCAGGTTTACGAGAAATCTGGAGATGCGTGTGAATGCTACGCTACCCTAGAGGTGGCGTAGCGAGGCACAACGAGGAGAAATGTTTTTATTTCTCCTCGTTTTTACCTCTTTTAGTGCGTCCTCCATTCTACAGCACGCATTGAAAGCGGAAAAAGCCTCTTTTGATAGTTTTTGTGCAGGAAGGTGTCCCTTCCTGCACAAGAACAATGTCCCCACCACGCAGGCATCCATGGTGCAAGGGAGCCTGCGCCGGTGCATGGCTGCAGTTTGTACGCCTGCGCAGGGGAAGCATAGAGATGTGACAAAAAAATCGTATAAAAAATAGAATTAAAAATAAAGTTTAAGTGTTTGGATGTTGGTTGGCTCTAAAAAGAGCCATTGTGTTAATTGAGTGTTTTTTTGTACCTACAAGTAAGTATCGATGCAGAGTCTAAAGATCGAGGGGAAGACTCTGTTCCCTTCATCTGTGAAATGTACACCGTCTACTCTATAAATGCCTTGCCAATCCTCTCACTATTTCTTCTTATTTCGTGGGACAAGGAGCAGAACAGGTATCAATTTTAGTTGTAAATGGCAGAAGAGCAATCTACTTCAGGGAGTGAGGAGGACATCTGGATGCACTCAGAAGCATTGGTTCATAGTAGTTTCTCTTCCAGAATCTTCATACACCATAGCCACTCCCCTCACTATTTATTCTTATTACCTGGGACAAGGAGGTGAGCAGTAATCAATTTTACTTGAAAATGGTAGAACAGCAGCGTATTTGAGGGAGTGAGGAGGAGACCTGGATGCACTCTGAAGATGTCTTTCAGTAGAATGACAAAATGAAAAGAAAGGTAGTTGTAAAATGGAGGCTTATATACTTTTTTTTAATAAAAAGAACTCATTGGCTGTTTCGGACCATTCTACAATAAAAAGTAGGCTGTATGGTTAAATTTTTAAAAGCATGTTTTGTATTGGTCCAGAAAAATGTGTTACCACAGAACATTACTTTGGATTTGCTGTTAGGTTTGAAAAGTTAAGCAATCTTGCTCTTTGGATTAGAAACATTATGTGCTGAACTCCTGACGTCTCTGCACACATCAGTGTTCCATGATCTAATGCTATGCTAGCAGGCAGAAGTCATGTTGGGGGTAGAAATCATTTGGAAAGGGTTAAAATATGCAAAAAAAAGAAATGTGTGTTTCCATTTAAAAGAAAGGTGGAGAACATGAAAAGGGGGTAGGGTACAGAGTTCCTGACCCCCTAGCTTTTATCAGGAGGTCCCTGAAGGACCATGAAGGGTGAAAAAAACATTTTATTTTTTATAAAAAAAATCGTGGGGTGCGCGTACCGTGCGCGCACGGCGGGGAAAAAAACAAAAAAAATAGATTTTTTTTTTTTTTTTACAAGTGTTTAGATGTTAGGTGGCTCTAAAAAGAGCTGTTGTGTTAATTGAGGGACAGAGGAAAAAAAAGACATGGCAAAAATTATAGGGTGTCACACGTGTGCTGCTGTATCTTCCTCTCTATTAGCGGAATGCTGGTGTCCGCATAAGAGATAAGAGCATGACACAAGTTGCACCGCATATGCACCCTCTCAAACAGAGGGTGTATATCCAGAAGAACCGAAGAAGGTGAAGCTGACGCCGCAGATGAAGTGCTCTGCTGAGCTGCTGATGATGTGCTCAGCTGAGCTGCTGCGGATGTGCTCGGCTGATCTGCTGGAGGGTTTTCTCTAGCAGCTCGAGCATAAGCCACAGGATGTACATCTCTAACGTGCCTGATCATAGTGAAGATACTAAAAGAGTATTTCTTTTTAGGATCTCCTCTTGATAAGACACGATCACAAAGAGTGCAGGTGACTTTGGGAGCATTCACTTTCTTCTGCCCCAGTGGAAATGTAAAAAATTGCCATATAAAAGAGTCTTTCCTCTGTCTCTGTCTCACAAGGGTCTCCTGCTCACTCCCAGAAGATGACTGCTGCTCTGCCATTCTGAAGTACTGAAGTACTAGAAAAGCTGCTCAGCTCCTTCTCCCAGGGAATCAGAAGTAATAATGAGGGGAGTGGGTATGGTGTTGGAAGTTTATGGAACTGAAACTACTATAAACCAATGAAAAGTGTTGTTTCTTAATCATATGACCTGAAACTACTATAAACCAATGAAAAGTGTTGTTTCTTGATCACATGACTTGCCGTGCACGCACCGTACGCGTAGGGTGCGCGCACCGTACAAGCATGCATGCGTGTACGTAGCACGCGCATGCGCGTACGGAGCACGCACGTACGAAGCACGCGCGCATGCGCGTACAGAGCACGCGTGCATGTGCGAAAGGAACACGCGCGCATGCGAGTATGGAGTACGCGCGTACGCATCACGCACGAAGTACGCATGCGCACGTAAATCACGTACGCATACGCACACGGAGCACGTATGCATGCAAGCCACGTACGCGCACCGTGCGCGTACCGTACGCGTACTGTGCGCGCACGGTCAAAAACCCTTAAAAAAAAAACCAATGTTTAGAGGTTTATAGAAGATATTAACTATGCTGTTCAACTATATCTAAAATTACAAAAAAAAAGCTGAGCCATTCCATATTGCAGGATACAGTAAATCTATAATTATATACATAGGTAGCATATTGTAAAATAAATAAATAAAAAATATAATAAAACATTCATAAATTAGCATTTAAAAAACCTTGCAAATTCACTGAAAAAACCATAGGTTTCACACACGTTATAGCTAGGAATTAGCATTTAAAAAACCTTGCAAATTCACTGAAAAAACCATAGGTTTCACACACGTTATAGTTAGGAATTAGCATTTTAAAAAACCTTACACATTCACTGAAAAAACCATAGGTTTCACACATGTTATAGTTAGCTGGACTTTTCACTTGTACAAAACCATTGAAATTCCCCCGTTATAGTTAGTTCAGCTAACTATAACTCGCGCGCCCGCAATGCACTGCTGATGACGTCACATATTACATCACTCATGACATGGTCAGTGACATCACTCATGACATCACTGATGACATCTCAAATGACATCACTGATGACATCACTGATTACATCATCCAGTGAATGTCTGTTTTTCTGAAAATTAAATATGTTTTATATATGTATATCTCAAGGTCGATGGAAGAATAAATGGGTATATAAGTGTCTAAATGGATGATTTGTTTTTGAAAAATTGATTGTGTAACTGACTGATTAAGTGTATCATAGTGAATACATGGCTTAGTGAGTAATGTTTAAATATGTAAATATCTGTATCAGTCTCTCACTTTGTGTATAAGTGGCTGCATGGGTTGGTGAGTAGCTACATGGGTGTCTATATAGGTTATTAGTTGTTTTTTTGAGTATCAGTCTGACTGTCTGCATGGTTCGGTGGGGGGGTATTACGTAGTGCATAGGTGCATGAATGAGTGACTCACTGTTTGTATGTGTTGAAGACAGCATGTGTGCAGGACTGTATGGGTGGATGAGTGTGTGTATGGGTGTGTTAGTGAGTGAATGACTGTCTCAATAGTGTCTTTATGAGTAACTACATATGTTTTAAACTAGTATATGTGACTATTGGTGTATATAAGTGAGTATATGTGAGAGTGAGAGATTGAAAGAGTTCCTGTATGAATAAGTATGTGTTTCTATAAGTGATTGTTTAAAAGACTAAGTATGTGTAAGTTTCTGTAGAAGTAAGTGTGGTGGTGTGTGTATAACTGTATATGCAAGTAAATGTATGTTTGATTCTTTATTAGCATGAGTGACTATGTGTGTGAGTAACTCTATGGTGAGTGGCATTGTGTAACAGGATGTATAGGTGTATGAGTGCATATGATGAGTGAGTACATGTATGAGTGACTGTATAGGACTGTTGGTGAATGAGTGGATGTGTATGTGGATCTTAGAATTACTGAAGAGGTTGTTGTAACTAGTATTGGTATGTCCATTGTTTTGAAAATGTTAGTCTCTATTTTTGAATGTGTGTATGAAAGGTTATATTAGGGTGAGAGGAGGTCTGCCACTCTATCACAAGGATGATGTCATCAGTGATGTCATCAGTGATGTCATTTGAGATGTCATCAGTGATGTCATGAGTGATGTCACTGACCATGTCATGAGTGATGTAATATGTGATGTCATCAGCAGTGCATTGCGGGCGCGCGAGTTATAGTTAGCTTAACTAACTATAATGGGGGAATTTCAATGGTTTTGTACAAGTGAAAAGTCCAGCTAACTATAACACCCCTGAAACCTATGGTTTTTTCATTGAATTTCTGAGGTTTTTTAAATGCTAATTCCTAACTATAACGTGCCTGAAACCTATGTTTTTTTCTGTGAATTTCAAAGGTTTGTTAAATGCTATTTTCTAACTATGCCTACAGAGATAGGACATGTGAAGAAAGAAGAAAAAATGCACAGAAAGAAAAAAAAGAAGTGCAGAAAGAAGCAACAGAAGTCCTCAAAGACGAAGAAAAGTGCAGGAAGAAGGATAACGTGCAGAAAGAACAAAAAGAAGAGCAGAAAGTATCCTTGTTGCAAAATCATCCTGTACCCTCAACTTTTTCAGATGGATACTGGTGGTAACTGAGTCTGACTAACCTGTCCTAGAGCCAGTGCGATGTTAAAAGACACTTAGAATACAGTGAAAACACCTAAATACACTAGGGAACATTATGCGTTGGGGTCCCCCTGTGATTAGCATGACCTCCTCTGTAAGCCCCTAGTATATAATAGGGCAGGGGGATTAAAACTACCTCTTAAAACCCGCCACAGGGAGTTTTTGCACACGTTAACTCAGATCCCGTCCCCTCCCTTCACCACTGTGTAAACACGCCCTGTGTCCGTTTTTAGTTGGGAGATTAAGTTCATTTGAATCCTGAGGGTCCCTAGGGTCCAACTAGCCCACTAGGTACCTCCAGTAAGTGCCACAGAGCTGCGTTGCAGAGAGGAGTAAAAAGTGGCACAGCCTGGACCACCTCTCTGCAATGCAGCTCAGTGGCGCTTACTGGAAGCACTTGGTGGGCTAGTTAGCCCCCAGGGGCCCTCAGTATTGAAGGGAAATTATATCCCCAATTTAAAACGTGCCATAGTGCGTGGTTGCACACGTCACCTCAGGCCCCGTCCCCTCCCTTCACCACTGTGTAAACGCGCCCTGTGGCTGTTCTAAGTTGGGAGATTAAGTCCCCTTGAATCCTAAGGGTCCCTAGGGTCAAACTAGACCACTAGGTACCTCCAGTAAGCGCCACAGAGCTGCGTTGCAGAGAGGTGTAAAAAGGGGCTTGGCCTCAGAACACCTGTCTGCATTGCAGCTCCCTGGCGCATACTGGAGAGGCCTGTTGGGCTAGTTGGCCCTCAGGGACCCTCAGTATTGAAGAGGAATTAATTCCCCAACTTACAACTCGCCAGGGGGCGCGTTTGCAGAGTGCTGCAAGGAGGGGGCGTGGCCTCTGGCACGATGCCAGTCTTTTATTTATTTTAATTTTTTAAGAAGGGGGGCTGTGTGGTTCCCCTTCATATTCTAATTTATTGGCCCTGATGACCCCATCCCCCAGGGCCTGTCTCACAATTATATTTTTTTACCCCAATCCCCAGGGCCCGCCACTGTTTTTTATTATCTTTAAAAAATATATATTTATAGACACACCTAGGACATGCTATTGACGGGCACATTTAATACACATGCACACCAAGCCATTCAAAGGGGATTCAACAAAAATTTGACCAAAACTATGTAAGAAACCCCCCTCACGGTTAATAAAACACACATCCACTGCCGGATGTGTAATACTTTTTATTTTACTCTCTGGAAAGGGGACGAACATCACTTGAGAGTCACAGCGCACTCCTGGCAGAGCCCAATGCTGTGTTACACCGATCATTGCCTGCCGAGTGCCACACACCTCTGTGTTGTATTCCACCAGCTAGTGCATATGCTATGACACTCTCTAGCCCATGTGCACTGTAACACCACCCCGTGAATATGTCATGCCACACTTGTCTTCGCACGGGTTATATTGCCCCATCTAACGTGCCTTCCTCGATGCCTATGTTATAACGCACAGTGCTATGCCATACATATTACAATCTGGGATCCATATCTTTGTCACAGTGCATATGCAACGTTACACTCCCCAGCACACACATATTTTATATTACAACTTTAGAGACTAGTTAGGTTACACAACACTGCCCTGTGCATATTACACTCCAAGGCGCACATCGCATAACACGCGCTAGTGCCTGTGCTATCTCGCGCTCTCCAATGAATCTGTCATTGCGCACAATGTATTGCATATTATATTTCAC
The DNA here is from genome assembly GCF_964204655.1 of Triturus cristatus. Classification (NCBI taxonomy): domain Eukaryota; kingdom Metazoa; phylum Chordata; class Amphibia; order Caudata; family Salamandridae; genus Triturus; species Triturus cristatus. The sequence goes on from NC_140579.1 coordinate 838,858,824, forward strand.
GCCCGGTTCATCTTATATCACACTTTTTGGTGCATAGTTTATACCATACACTATATCTAGTTTTCATTTTCAATCGTGCTCTCAGTACTATGTTCTATATAACACTGTGTTCACCTACCCTTTTCACGGGCATTACATTTTGCGATAGGGGGTGGAGGGTCATGGGGTGTTTCTGCCAAGTGAGCCCGGAGTCACAGTCACAAACGTCCTCTTCTTCCTGAATAAAAGTGAGATTATGCTGCATACTTGTTCATATTTTAAGTAGTTCGCACAGACACACGTTTTAAAAACAATAAAGTTCCTAATACCCGCCTTCTCTGAACAGTTAGCTTGCTGCCCCATCCCCCTCCTCCCTATCCTCTTTTGTGTGAATCCATGGACTAGCCTCCTCCCTCCTGCCATGCATGGTCTGATGTGCTGCCACTGCCCTCAATTTAGTATGATGTACCAGTCCCCTCCTCCTGCCCTCCATTGCCCAATTCTATGCCCCCTCATTGACCTCCTACTTTAACTCTGTGCTTAGCTTGCTGCCCCTATTCTCCTTCCCCCTGCCCTCTGATGTCTTTGTGCATGCCCCTGCTCCATCCTTTTTGCCCACCATGTTCCATGGACCTGCCACTCCTATCTACTCTGAGTGTTCTGTTGAGCTGCCACTCCCCTCCCACCTGCCTAGCATTGTCAGATGGCTGTAACCTGTCCCTGCCACCTCCACCCTGCCTGTCCACATGCCATGCCCCTATCCTCTTCCTCCTGTCCTACATGGTCCATTGTACTGCCACACCCTTCTGACCTCCCTGGTCTGTTGTACTGCAACTGCTCCTCCTGCCTGCCCCGTGCGGTCTGTTGTGAGGCCCCTTCCCCTGAACTTTCTTGTCTGTGCACAGGTCCTGACCCTCCCTTCTATCCTCCATCGTCCTTTGTGCATGCCCCTGCACCCTCCTTCTTGCCCATCATAGCCATTGTGCTGCCACTAACCCTCCCACTTGCCATGCATGGTCTTCTGTGCTGCCATGGCCCCTCCCACTTTCCCTGTGTGGTCAGTTAGCTGCCCCTGACCCCCTCCCACCTTCCCTCCATGGTCTGTGTGTATGCCATCATAGTCTCACTGTTGCTCTTCATGGTGTGTCTTGCTTCTAGTGCCCATCCTGCCTGACCTCCTTGGCTATCTTGCTGCTCCTGCCCTGCCCCCTTGCCCCCAGCCCTCTGTTTACATGTGCAGACCCCTACTCTCTCCCTCCTGGCTTGTCTGTTCCATTGTAATGCCCCTGATCCGTCCCTCCTGCCCTTTATGGTCTGTTATGCTGCAGCTTTCTCTCCTGTCTGTCCATTATGGTCAGCTAGCTACCATTGCCTCTTGCCCCTCTGTTCTCTGTTGTCCATGTGCATGGTCCTGTCCCCTCCCTCTTGCTTTCTATGGATTGTTGTGCTGCACTCTCGTCCCGCATGCCCTGTGAGGTGTATTGTGCTGCTGCAAACCCTGATGCCTGCCCTGCAGGGTCAGTTTGGTGCACCTCTCCATGTCCCTCCTGTCCTCTGTTATCCAAGTCCATGTCCCTACCCCATTTCCTTCCATGATCCAATGTACCATACTTGCAAACATTTTGAACTTGGTAAGAGGGAGATTTTGAAAAAAAACTGGGGTATTGATTTTCCCCTTTGAGTTACATTGAAAAAGAGGAGATTGTAGACAGGAGACAGATCAAATAAAGCCCATTTGAGCTTAAAAACATTGGACGTTTCCTGGCTGAATCGGGTCTGTTGGCATGTATGGTTGTACTACCATTGCCTCTTCCTTCTGCCCACAATGGTCTATTACATTGCCACAGCCTCTCTTGCAAGTCCTGTATTGTAGGTTTGTTGCCCCTGCCCCCCTTTCCACTGCCCTCCATAGTCTGTTGTGCTGCCACGGCCCTTCCTGCCTGCTCAGTGTGGTTAAATTGTTGCCTTTGCACCCTCCTACCTACCTTCAATTTTCAGAGTCCGTGCCCCTGGCCTCTGCCTCTCAACAGTATCCTAATGAACAACTAGATTGCTAACATTCTATATTTATTACAAAAGTGTGGAACGCCTGACGTCATCTTGATGTTATCAAAACTGTAATACCTAGAGCATTTCCTTTAGAAATTACATATATGAGAGGGTCTTATTGGCATCAAAATTATGGTTAGTGCTCTAAAAGACTAAAATAAGGACATATTTTCTGAGTTTTCAAATAGCGACAAAGCACTTTTAAATTATTTGTTATCTTTATGTGTTTTTATCCAGTTGACCACTTGATTAAATGTTGCACTTAGGGGAGAGGATGTGGTGTTACTTCCAGAACTGCAGACTTTGCAACTGGGGAACCAGGTTGGAGTTTCTGCTTCAGCTCGACATTCTGTGATTCTGGTCAAATCACTTAGTCTCCCCATGTCTACAACCAAAATGAATTTGTTCTTGTGTGATGTAACCAATGCTCATGTAAAGCACTCCAATACCTGACAAGTCTGCACTATATAACACTGCAAAAACACAAAATAATAAGTGTTTTGCACACTTCTGTCATTGGGCTATATTTGGGCTACATCTGGGTGATTTTGGGCTACATTTGGGCTCTTTTGTCTCCGGTGGCCATCTTGGGAGATTTATTTGTTATGAAGTTTCCTAATTTCCTCATGTACTGCAGTCTCCTCAGTAGGAAATGCTTTCAGTTTTTTACTTTGATTCCATCATGAAGGTATTCAGATATGTCACACATTTGCCATAAATTCTGAAAGTTAGCACTCTAGTTGCTCATTAGATCACTGTAGTAAAACTACTGTTCACCATGGAAGTCTGCTCCTGGTATTAAAAGTGCATGTTTCAGTCTGCATGTCAGAATTTTTTAATGATATAGAAGAGGATTTGAGAAGTCACTCAAAATGTGCCCTCATTTTCTCTCTTCAGCATTAATCATAATTTCTATGGCAAAATGAACCCCCTCATTGTGTTCCTTTTTAAATTAAATGTTTTAAGTGTTACCAGTTTATTCCTATCAAGATGGCTTCAGGTGTGCCATACTTTTGTCATAATGAAGACAGTAAGCTCTCTAGTTGTTTTTAAGAACACTCTGGGACATTCTGTCATTGGGCTATACTTGGGCTACATCTGGGTGATATTTGGGCTACATTTGGGCTGTTTTGTCTCTGGTGGCCATCTTGGGAGACTTATTTGTTATGAAGTTTCCTAATTTCCTCATTTACTGCAGTCTCCTCAGTAGGAAATACTTTCAGCTTTTTACTTTGATTCCATCAAGAAGGCATTCAGATGTGTCACACATTTGCCATAAATTCAGAATGTTAGCACTCTTTTTGCTCATTAGATCACTGTAGTAAAGCTACTGCTCACCAGGGAAAACTGCTGCTGGTATTGAAAGTGCATGTTTCAGTCTGCATGTCAGAATTTTTTAATGAAATAAAAGAGGATTTCAGAAGTCAAAATGTGCCCTAGTTTTTCTTTCTGCAGCACTAATCATACTTGTTATGGAAAAATGAACCCCCTCATTTTGTTCCTTTTTAAATTAAATGTGTTAAGAGTTACCACTTTAATCCAAGCAAGATGGCTTCAGGTGTGCCATATGTTTATCATAAGTAGGACTGTTAGCGCTCTAGTTGTTCTTTGGAACACTCTGGGAAGCTGCAGTAGAACACAAAGGAATCAACTGACAGTCTCTGCCCTTGTTGGATGTACATGTTTTACTGAGAATGTCAGACTTCATTCTCACATGACTGAGAAAGATAATGTGAATTTACAGAAAATAAGCTCTCAGTTTAGCTTATAGATCACCTTCCAAACCTCTGTGGGAAAAGCATGAGAAAATATTTTTCCCTCAATCATGATATCCCAGCAGAAGGCTTTTTCACATGGTGAAATCACCTTAGAACATACCACAATTCCTAAAATGAGTATGGTACCATCAACAAATGATTTATAATGTAACTAAAGTCTTAAAACCTTCTATTAACTGCAATGCTTTTTAATGAGGTGCTATCATGTATATTGGTCCCAAGATGGCTGCCAACACTTCTTGGATGAAGTGCTGACAGCCAATCAGATCTCAGGATGAGATGTGTGGTTAGGCTCCGCCCACATATGTATTTGACTTTACTTTTGATTTTCTCAGGAACTACTGGACAGATTGACACCAGACCTGCAAAAGGCACTTCCCTGAGCTGAGGACTACCTCTCTGCCAAATTTCAAGTAATTCTGTTCAGCCGTTCGGGCTGTACCTCGGACTAAAGGTCCCTACGGAAAATTGCATGGGGAAAACGCGTTTTGGGACCCCCCTTTTTTCTCAGCCCCCGCTTGACGAATCCCCCCGAGACTTTCAGGGTAGGAGCGGAGCGGAGCGCCCCACCTATTTTGAAAATTTCGCGAGGATTCATTAACCGGCGCCAAAGTTATTCCAAATAGAATGTTGCGGATTTCCTATGGAAACGCGGTCCTAACTATAACTATCTACTGGCGACCGCCAGTAGATAATATATATATATATATATATATATATATATATATATATATATATATATATATATATATTAACTGAAAAAACCATAGGTTTCAGGGGTGTTATAGTTAGCTGGACTTTTCACTTGTACAAAACCATTGAAATTCCCCCGTTATAGGTAGTTCAGCTAACTATAACTTGCGCGCCCGCAATGCACTGCTGATGACGTCACATATCACATCACTCATGACATGGTCAGTGACATCACTCATGACATCACTGATGACATCTCAAATGACATCACTGATGACATCACTGATGACATCATCCAGTGAATGTGTGTTTTTCTGAAAATTAAATATGTTTTATATATGTATATCTCAAGGTCGATGGAAGAATAAATGGGTATATAAGTGTCTAAATGGATGATTTGTTTTTGAAAAATTGATTGTGTAACTGACTGATTAAGTGTATCATAGTGAATACATGGCTTAGTGAGTAATGTTTAAATATGTAAATATCTGTATCAGTCTCTCACTTTGTGTATAAGTGGCTGCATGGGTTGGTGAGTAGCTACATGGGTGTCTATATAGGTTATTAGTTGGTTTTTTGAGTATCAGTCTGAGTGTCTGCATGGTTCGGTGGGGGTATTACGTAGTGCATAGGTGCATGAATGAGTGACTCACTGTTTGTATATGTTGACGACAGCATGTGTGCAGGACTGTATGGGTGGATGAGTGTGTGTATGGGTGTGTTAGTGAGTGAATGACTGTCTCAATAGTGTCTTTATGAGTAACTACATATGTTTTAAACTAGTATATGTGACTATTGGTGTATATAAGTGAGTATATGTGAGAGTGAGAGATTGAAAGAGTTCCTGTATGAATAAGTATATGTTTCTATAAGTGATTGTTTAAAAGACTAAGTATGTGTAAGTTTCTGTAGAAGTAAGTGTGGTGGTGTGTGTATAACTGTATATGCAAGTAAATGTATGTTTGATTCTTTATTAGCATGAGTGACTATGTGTGTGAGTAACTCTATGGTGAGTGGCATTGTGTAACAGGATGTATAGGTGTATGAGTACATATGATGAGTGAGTACATGTATGAGTGACTGTATAGGACTGTTGGTGAATGAGTGGATGTGTATGTGGATCTTAGAATTACTGAAGAGGTTGTTGTAACTAGTATTGGTATGTCCATTGTTTTGAAAATTTTAGTCTCTATTTTTGAATGTGTGTATCAAAGGTTATATTAGGGTGAGAGGAGGTCTGCCACTCTATCACAAGGATGATGTCATCAGTGATGTCATCAGTGATGTCATTTGAGATGTCATCAGTGATGTCATGAGTGATGTCACTGACCATGTCATGAGTGATGTAATATGTGATGTCATCAGCAGTGCATTGCGGGCGCGCGAGTTATAGTTAGCTTAACTAACTATAACGGGGGAATTTCAATGGTTTTGTACAAGTGAAAAGTCCAGCTAACTATAACACCCCTGAAACCTATGGTTTTTTCAGTGAATTTCTGAGGTTTTTTAAATGCTAATTCCTAACTATAACGTGCCTGCAACCTATGTTTTTTTCTGTGAATTTCAAAGTTTTTTTAAATGCTAATTTCTAACTATGCCTACAGAGATAGGACATGTGAAGAAAGAAGAAAAAATGCACAGAAAGAAAAAAAATAAGTGCAGAAAGAAGCAACAGAAGTCCTCAAAGACGAAGAAAAGTGCAGGAAGAAGGATAACGTGCACAAAGAACAAAAAGAAGAGCAGAAAGAAGCCTTGTTGCAAAATCATCCTGTACCCTCAACTTTTTCAGACGGATACTGGTGGTAACTGAGTCTGACTAACCAGTCCTAGAGCCAGTGCTATGTTAAAAGACACTTAGAAAACAGTGAAAACACCTACATACACTAGGGAACATTATGCGTTGGGGTGATTAGCATGACCTCCGCTGTAAGTCCCTAGTATATAATAGGGCAGGGGGATTAAAACTACCTCTTAAAACAGGCCACAGGGCGTTTTTGCACACGTTAACTCAGGCCCCGTCCCCTCCCTTCACCACTGTGTAAACACGCCCTGTGTCTGTTTTTACTTGGGAGATTAAGTTCATTTGAATCCTGAGGGTCCCTAGGGTCCAACTAGCCCACTAGGTACCTCCAGTAAGTGCCACAGAGCTGCGTTGCAGAGAGGTGTAAAAAGTGGCACAGCCTGGACCACCTCTCTGCAATGCAGCTCAGTGGCGCTTACTGGAAGCACTTGGTGGGCTAGTTAGCCCCCAGGGGCCCTCAGTATTGAAGGGAAATTATATCCCCAATTTAAAACGTGCCATAGTGCGTGTTTGCACACGTCACCTCAGGCCCCATCCCCTCCCTTCACCACTGTGTAAACGCGCCCTGTGGCTGTTCTAAGTTGAGAGATTAAGTCCCCTTGAATCCTAAGGGTCCCTAGGGTCAAACTAGACCACTAGGTACCTCCAGTAAGCGCCACAGAGCTGCGTTGCAGAGAGGTGTAAAAAGGGCCTTGGCCTCAGAACACCTGTCTGCAGCGCAGCTCCCTGGCGCATACTGGAGATGCCTGTTGGGCTAGTTGGCCCTCAGGGACCCTCAGTATTGAAGAGGAATTAATTCCCCAACTTACAATTCGCCAGGGGGCGCGTTTGCAGAGAGCTGCAAGGAGGGGGCGTGGCCTCCGGCACAATGCCAGTCTTTTATTTATTTTAATTTTTTAAGAAGGGGGGCTGTGTGGTTCCCCTTCTTATTCTAATTTATTGGCCCTGATGACCCCATCCCCCAGGGCCTGTCTCCTAATTATATTGTTTTGACCCCAATCCCCAGGGCCGGCCACTGTTTTTTATATTTTAAAAAAATATATATTTATAGACACACCTAGGACATGCTGGACAAACCGTACGTACCTATCACCATGACGATTTGCGTGATATTCATTAAAAGGCGACTATGCATACAATGAATCCACGTGGAATGTATTTACACCACTAGTGAAGCTCTGACCTGTCTGATGCCCTACCATGCCTAATCCCGGTAGACACCCTTGTCGTTTATTTATACAAACATGGGTAGCTATTGACGGGCACATTTAATACACATGCACACCAAGCCATTCAAAGGGGATTCAACAAAAATTCAACCAAAACTATGCAAGAAACCCCCCTCACGGTTAATAAAACACACATCCACTGCCGGATGTGTAATACTTTTTATTTTACTCTCTTGAAAGGGGACGAACATCACTTGAGAGTCACAGCGCACTCCTGGCAGAGCCCAATGCTGTGTTACACCCACCATTGCCTGCTGAGTGCCACACACCTCTGTGTTGTATTCCACTAGCTAGTGCATATGCTATGACACTCTCTAGCCCATGTGCACTGTAACACCACCCCGTGAATATGTCATGCCACACTTGTCTTCGCACGGGTTATATTGCCCCATCTAACGTGCCTTCCTCGATGCCTATGTTATAACGCACAGTGCTATGCCATACATATTACAATCTGGGATCCATATCTTTGTCACAGTGCATTTGCAAAGTTAGACACTCCCCAGCACATATTTTATATTACAACTTTAGAGACTAGTTAGGTTACACAACACTGCCCTGTGCATATTACACTCCAAGGCGCATATCGCATAGCACGCGCTAGTGCCTGTGCTATCTCGCGCTCTCCAATGAATCTGTAATTGCGCACAATGTATTGCATATTATATTTCACGCCCGGTTCATCTTATATTCCACTTTTTGGTGCATAGTTTATACCATACACTATATCTAGTTTTCATTTTCAATCGTACTCTCAGGACTATGTTCTATATAACACTGTGTTCACCTACCCTTTTCACGGGCATTACATTTTGCGATAGGGGGTGGAGGGTCAGGGGGTGTTTCTGCCAAGTGAGCCCGGAGTCACAGTCACAAACGTCCTCTTCTTCCTCAAAAAAAAAATGAGATTATGCTGCATACTTGTTCATATTTTAAGTAGTTCGCACAGACACACGTTTTAAAAACAATAAATTTCCTAATAGCCACCTTCTATGAACAGTTAGCTTGCTGCCCCATCCCCGTCCTCCCTATCCTTTGTTGTGTGAATCCATGGACTAGCCTCCTCCCTCCTGCCATGCATGGTCTAATGTGCTGCCACTGCCCTCAATTTAGTATGATGTACCAGTCCACTCCTCTTGCCCTCCATTGCCCAATTCTATGCCCCATCATTGACCTCCTGCTTAAACTCTGTGCTTAGCTTGCTGCCCCTATTCTCCTTCCCCCTGCCCTCCGATGTCTTTGTGCATGCCCCTGCTCCATCCTTTTTGCCCACCATGTTCCATGGACCTGCCACTCCTATCTACTCTGAGTGTTCTGTTGAGCTGCCACTCCCCTTCCACCTGCCTAGCATTGTCAGATGACTGTAACCTGTCCCTGCCACCTCCACCCTGTCTGTCCACATGCCATGCCCCTATCCTCTTCCTCCTGTCCTACATGGTCCATTGTACTGCCACACCCTTCTGCCCTCCCTGGTCTGTTGTGCTGCAACTGCTCCTCCTGCCTGCCCCGTGCGGTCTGTTGTGAGGCCCCTTCCCCTGAACTTTCTTGTCTGTGCACAGGTCCTGACCCTCCCTTCTATCCTCCTTCGTCCTTTGTGCATGCCCCTGCACCCTCCTTCTTGCCCATCATAGCCATTGTGCTGCCACTAACCCTCCCACTTGCCATGCATGGTCTTCTGTGCTGCCATGGCCCCTCCCACCTTCCCTGTGTGGTCAGTTAGCTGCCCCTGACCCCCTCCCACCTTCCCTCCATGGTCTGTGTGTATGCCATCACAGTCTCACTGTTGCTCTTCATGGTGTGTCTTGCTTCTAGTGCCCATCCTGCCTGACCTCCATGGGTATCTTGCTGCTCCTGCCCTGCCCCCTTGCCCCAGCCCTCTGTTTACATGTGCAGACCCCTACTCCCTCCCTCCTGGCTTGTCTGTTCCATTGTAATGCCCCTGATCCGTCCCTCCTGCCCTTTATGGTCTGTTATGCTGCAGCTTTCTCTCCTGTCTGTCCATTATGGTCAGCTAGCTACCATTGCCTCTTGCCCCTCTGTTCTCTGTTGTCCATGTGCATGATCCTGTCCCCTCCCTCTTGCTTTCTATGGATTGTTGTGCTGCACTCCCGTCCCGCATGCCCTGTGTGGTATATTGTGCTGCTGCAAACCCTGATGCCTGCCCTGCAGGGTCAGTTTGGTGCACCTCTCCATGTCCCTCCTGTCCTCTGTTATCCAAGTCCATGTCCCTACCCCATTTCCTTCCATGATCCAATGTACCATACTTGCAAACATTTTGAACTTGGTAAGAGGGAGATTTTGAAAAAAAACTGGGGTATTGATTTTCCCCTTTGAGTTACATTGAAAAAAGAGGAGATTGTAGACAGGAGACAGATCAAATAAAGCCTCAAGTCACAAGCCTTAAAACCTACTGGATTTTCCCGGGTCCTGGTTCCTGAGCAGGCCATTCTTGACTGGGTGTCTGCGCTGTGTGTTTCTCCCGCCGCCGGACAACGCTATCGGCCGCAGTTGGGGGGAACTACAGCTCCCGTGAGCCCCTGCGGTACAGCCTACTTCCGCCCACCAGCGCGCCCGGAGGTGCTTTAAAAGCATCGGCTCCCTCGGTGGAGCGGGGGACATTTGCTAAAGCCTCAAGTCACAAGCCTTAAAACCTACCGGATTTTCCCGGGTCCTGGCTCCTGAGCAGGCCATTCTTGACGGGGTGTCAGCGCTGTGTGTTTCTCCTGCCGCCGGACAACGCTATCGGCCGCAGTTGGGGGGAACTACAGCTCTCGTGAGCCCCTGCGGTACAGCCTACTTCCGCCCACCAGCGCGCCCGGAGGCGCTTCAAAAGCATCGGCTCCCTCCGCGTCGCGGGACGCGCGTGGGCGGCGACGGGCTGAGCCCGGGCAGAGGGCAGGCCGTCTGTGGCCGTCGGGGGCCGGAGGAGGCCGGGCTGAGCCACCCCTTTTGGTTACCACATCTGGAGCACTGCCAGTGAGTCATGACTGATTGAATTAGGACTGTAAAAACTAACACATATCTCTTCATTGTGAGACTCTGCCATTTGTTACGGCACTGTGCCAGTATTGTATTGTGCGCATGCTGTGATAGGGGAGGAGGGGATAAAACTGCATCTATTCCAGGCTGGGTGTAGTGAAGGTCAGGACTAGCGTGGGGTGAATAAGTACCATTACGATACTCTCAAGGGCAGAGACTAACTGTTGTTGGGAGTATGACAGGCAAAACGGTCACACGCTCGACAAGAGCAAAGCTCAACACTCCCTCTGTTCCCCAGGCGCATAAAGCTAACACTAGTTCAACTTTCCCTGTAATTATGCAGCCTACAGCTATTGATCGTATGCTCAAAAGAGCGCTAGGGGTCGTGTCTAGCAAAATTGAGCGTACAGAGAGACGTCTGTCCCTAACTCCAGTATTTGACCCACTTGTCGCTACCCTAGATCAGGACCAGGAGGTTGAGTTAATCACATCGCCCAGCCCCTCAGAGCCTAGCGAGCAGGATATCCAGTGTGCCCAACAGACCACCATAAGGAAAAGGGAGGACTTAGTCGCAGCCAAAAGCGTCACAATACAAAGAAAGAAGAAAGGCTGCCTAAAGAAGCGGAGGACTAAAAATAGCATAGTGAGTTCCTCCCGCCCTGCGAGAAGAAACAACACTGGGGTAGAGCGAGCAGTACAGACATCTTATCAAGTAGACCCACCAATATGTTTGACCCAAATTACGTCACATTTACATGCTCACCTAGAAACATTTATTGTAAATCAGATGAAGCCGCTGGCAAGCAGGTTGGATAAAATCCTGAGTGAATTAAAAAATAGGGAGAAAAAAGGTACCCTAGTAGGGGAATCAAGTAATTCGTTTAGTACCTCAGATACTAACCTAGTGCCCCAAAGGGAGAGGAACATCAGTAACACAGGAGATGCACAATCAAAAACTATACAGACCCACAAGGTCCCGGTTCCTCAGTTACAAGTGGACAAGCCCACTAACCCAATTGATAGAGGATTACACACATTTAATGGTCCAGGTGTGCAACAACTGGATAAGCGATCCCAACTACCTGCTGATCCCAATATAAGAACAGTACACAATGTAGAGAGGGCTACCACAATAAACCCCACCAAGACTCTACCCACTGTAAATTTACCACCTGAGTCATGCCCGTTGGTGGTAGTTTTTGCTGGGGTCCCCGAATTAAAACATGAGCAGAGAGAAACACATCAGGAGTTAAAAAATAAACTCATTCATTGGTTGACCCAAAATAGACCATTAGCAGATAACCAAGATGGGGAAATCCTTTTGGTTAGAAGAGTGAATTGGCTAGGAATCAGACCCAAAAACATTGTAGGTAATTGCATTATTGCCAATTTTAGGTATAGGGGGGTTGTTGAGCATATCCTCAGACAGGGGACACTTAGTCGTGTTAGCGGTATAAGGCCTCTGTCACTTAATTATTTTTACCCAAGGCAGCATGAAACACATGAGGGACAGTACAACACTTGGAGAAGTTGGGAGAGATTAAATCTGTACCCAAACAGGACCCCAAATGGCACACGAGGAACGGCAGGGATATGGGAAGGGGGACACCCATGCTGGGTAAACAGGTTCAGCCCACTAAGGTCTCTAGAGGAGACTGATTGACTAATCGCCCCACATACCCCGGAAAAGCAGGCCGATAGAGAATATAAGAATCTTGACCGGGATGCATTGATTGGGGGAGGCCCGAAAAACAGAGGGGGGACACCACTCACACACTCCTTGGTCAAAGAGGATAGACAGTCAACATTAGGGGAGCGTAGGTACAGGAGCCTAGTAAAGACTCCGGAAGCCTCTAACTCTATCGCTAAGGGACGACTGCAAGTAATCTTAGGGACAGGATCTATAGCCCCAGTTTCCATATTGCAGGGTAGGGAACCGCAGAGGCCACACGCTAGGAACCAAGATGGGTTGGTTAATATCCCTCAAGGTATGACTGGGCCAGGGAAAGTTAATATAGCGGAAGAGGGACTGAGAACTATTTCCTGGAACATAGCTGGTCTTGCAAGCAAATTTGACAATGAGGACTGGCGGCAGTACATGGCCCACTTCCACATAATTTGCTTGCAAGAAACCTGGGTAACGGACAACACCCACTTTCACATGGCTGGGTATAAATGTTTTTTCATCCCAGCTCAGAAAACCACTTCAGGTAGAGCCAAGGGTGGATTGTCCATGTATGTAGATTTAAATATACAAGGCAAATGGTCCAGTGTGGACTGGTTCTCATGGAACATCCAGGCTCTGAGGTTTAGGAGTAAAGGGTTAAGGCTCGTGTTGTTTAACGTGTATAACACAGGTCTTCCCGGAGATGATATTCCCATTCTGGGGGAATTAGATTCTAGACTGAGTCAAGAGCTTGCGCCTGTTAACAGGGCCCAGGCCTCACTGATATCAGTAGTGGGTGATTTGAACTGCCACTTATGCCCCCTGTTGTTTCCGATCAATGTGAATTGGTCACAATGCCCAGTGAAAAAAGGTCCTCATTTTATTCACTCATCGAGTGGTACAGACTTGGGCAAGCTCCTTCAATTTTTTGACCTGGAACACACGGTTGACATGATACCACTGGGGCCAGATGGCACACTCCCTCCCACTTTTAAAGGGAGAGGGTGTTCTTCCTACATAGATTATATTCTTGCTTCCAGGTGCTTAAAGAACCGGATCACTGAAGTAGGAATTGAGTGGAGCCCTTTCAGTGATCACAATCCCTTGATAATTGAGTTTTTGTACCTGGCGAAACAAAAGACCAATTTAGCTGGGGGCATTACCGAGAGAGTGACGGACCAAGGCAGAAGACTTAGGTGGGCGAAATTAGACGGGGAAAGATTTTACCGGTCCCTAATGGAAAAAGGTAAATCACTCATTGATGAGTGCTTAGATCTCTCTGTTGTACGGGCTCGACTAACAAACACATTTGGCCAAATAACTAGCCTGGTGGAGGGGCTATTGTGGACCAAGGCCCCAAAGAAAACCAACTTGAATACTCCGAGATGGTTCGATGGGGACTGCACACGAGCCTTGAGGGAGCTAAAAAAAGCCCTTAGCAGTAAACCTAGGGGCACAGCAAAAGTCACCACGTGTAGACTAAAATATAGGAAGGAACTGAAGAGAAGGAAAGCAGCACTGCAGGGGGAAGCGTGGGCGGCCTTGAGGGAGGCCTCGGAAAAAAGGGATATCACAGAATTCTGGAGATTAATAAATACCCCTTGTTTTCAAGATAACAACGCCCCCGAGATAGGCACAAACATCTTGCCGGAACAGTGGACAGCCCACTTTGAGGGCCTGTACAACCATGGGGAGGAAGACCGGTCAGAGGAGATGGGGGTGGTTACTCAGGGACAGGTACTGGAGTTTACCTTAGAAGAAATTGTTATGGGCATTGAGGGACTAACTAAAAATAAAGCCCCGGGCCCAGATGGGACCCCACCGGACTTGTTTCTGAGTAATGTGGAGTTATGGGCCCCCATTTTAACCAGAGTCATAAATGCGGCCATTAGGGTTGGTCTGCCCCGTTCCTGGTCGTTGGCTATTATAGTACCTATTTTTAAAAAGGGCAACAGAGATAACTCCCAATGTTATCGTCCAATCTCTCTGATAGATGTTACAGCTAAAATCCTAGGAAGAGCAATACTGAATCGCCTGACTGAATGGGCCGAGGACAACAATATTATCTCGGATGTTCAGTACGGTTTTAGGATCGGAAGGTCTACCAGTGACCAATGCTTGAACCTCTATATGTTGGTCGCAAAGTATATTAAAACCAGCAACGAAGCCATTTACCTGGGGTTCATGGACTTGTCTGCTGCATTCGACCACGTTAATAGGAACAAGCTTTGGGCTATGATGAATCACCTGGGAATTGATCCAGGTTTAATCTGTACTCTGAGGGAACTGCACAGAGAGACCTCTGCCAGAGTACGCTACAATAAGGAAGGGGGGTTGACTGATTCTTTTAGATGTACAAGTGGTGTGAGGCAGGGTTGCATACTTGCCCCTTTCTTATTCTCGTTATACATCAACAATGTAGAACAGTCCCTGACCAACTTAAAAACAGATTGCCCAAGGGTGGGGACACGCAATATCCCGGTGCTACTGTACGCAGACGATGCGGTTCTCTTGGCGCGAACCCCTAAAAGCTTGCAGATTCTAATTGATGGGTTTGTTAAATTCATGGACGTGCTAGACCTGTCTGTCAATTTAAAAAAATCTTATGTAATGATGGCAGGTCACAACCCACGGACCAGCTTCCCATATAGAATTGGAAATCACACACTAGAAAGGGTGCAATCTTTCTCGTACCTAGGCTTGCTCTTTGATGAGTCACTGAAATTTACCCCTTTGGTACAGGAAAGGTGTGGTAAATTGGTAGCCTCAACTGGAGCCATAGCGGGTTACGGGAGGAGAGTTGGCCGTTGGTGTCCGGAACAAACAATGAACCTTTATGGCTCAATGTGTTGTTCAAAAGCCATGTACGGCTCAGAAGTGTGGGGTTTTATAAATCTTGACTCACTGCAAAGGGAGGAAAACACATTTTTTCGTTCAATACTGAAAGTTCCTAATTGCACCCCAGCTGTCATAGCACACAGAGAATTAGGAAGACCTTACATAGAGGATATGATAAAATTTAGACCAATTCTGGCCTGGCTCAAAATTTGGACAAACCCTGAAGCTGCATTGAGTAGGCAGATCCTAAAAGATTGCCTTGGAAGAGATAGAAGCCTGAACATCCCATGGCTTAACTACGTAAAAACTAGCCTGGAAAATATAGGCTGTAAGGAGTTTTACTCAAACCCTTCAGTGATCACACCACAGGATAAGCTTAAACTCAAGAGAATTTTCCTGGACCAAAGATCGTCTGTCAGAACCACAGTGGAAGGGGCCAAACGATCAGTGAGTGCTTACAGCAGGCTTGAAACCACTGAAGGGATGGAACCGTACCTTTGTGTTATGTATAATGTCCAAGAAAGGTTTTTAATGTCACGTTTTAGGCTCAATTTTTTACCATATTTGTTAGCTGACCCAGCTGGCTTTAGTCATTCAATTGAGCAGAAGGGTGCCTGCGGCTGCGACAATAGGTCTCCGCAGGACACCCTTCACTTTGTACTCCTATGTCCTTTTTATGCAACACCAAGACGTAGATTTTTAAAGGAAATTTTAAAAAAGGCCAGGTTTATTCGAGCCAAAGATGCATTGACCTTCCTACAAAGGGCTAGTGACCCGTTAACACTGTGTTCTGTTATAAGTTTATTGAAATTTGCACTAAGATTAAGGGTAACCAGAGGTTAGAATAATTTGTGAACTTGGCAGGCCTCCCCACCCGCTATTCCCATTAAGCTACCAAAGTGGATTCGCTGTGAATAATGAATTTTTTTATGTATATATATTCAGTCAATGTTCTTGCATGATGATTTAATATTTTTTTTAACTGTATATAATGTGTACTCTTTTATGATGGTTTTAACCACCGAATAAAGAATTACTGAACTGAATTAAAACCCATTTGAGCTTAAAAACATTGGACGTTTCCTGGCTGAATCGGGTCTGTTGGCATGTATGGTTGAACTACCATTGCCTCTTCCTTCTGCCCACAATGGTCTATTACATTGTCACAGCCTCTCTTGCAAGTACTGTATTGTTGGTTTGTTGCCCCTGCCCCCCTTTCCACTGCCCTCCATAGTCTGTTGTGCTGCCACAGCCCTTCCTGCCTGCTCAGTGTGGTTAAATTGAGGCCTTTGCACCCTCCTACCTGCCTTCAATTTTCAGAGTCCGTGCCCCTGGCCTCTGCCTCTCAACAGTATCCTAATGAACAACTAGATTGCTAACATTCTATATTTATTACAAAAGTGTGGAACGCCTGACGTCATCTTGATGTAATCAAAACTGTAATACCTAGTGCATTTCCTTTAGAAATTACATATATGAGAGGGTCTTATTGGCATCAAAATTATGGTTAGTGCTCTAAAAGACTAAAATAAGGACATATTTTCTGAGTTTTCAAATAGCGACAAAGCACTTTTAAATTATTTGTTATCTTTATGTTTTTTTATCCAGTTGACCACTTGATTAAATGTTGCACTTAGGGGAGAGGATGTGGTGTTACTTCCAGAACTGCAGACTTTGCAACTGGGGAACCAGGTTGGAGTTTCTGCTTCAGCTCGACATTCTGTGATTCTGGTCAAATCACTTAGTCTCCCCATGTCTACAACCAAAATGAATTTGTTCTTGTGTGATGTAACCAATGCTCATGTAAAGCACTCCAATACCTGACAAGTCTGCACTATATAACACTGCAAAAACACAAAATAATAAGTGTTTTGCACACTTCTGTCATTGGGCTATATTTGGGCTACATCTGGGTGATTTTGGGCTACATTTGGGCTCTTTTGTCTCCGGTGGCCATCTTGGGAGATTTATTTGTTATGAAGTTTCCTAATTTCCTCATGTACTGCAGTCTCCTCAGTAGGAAATGCTTTCAGTTTTTTACTTTGATTCCATCATGAAGGTATTCAGATATGTCACACATTTGCCATAAATTCTGAATGTTAGCATCTAGTTGCTCATTAGATCACTGTAGTAAAACTACTGTTCACCATGGAAGTCTGCTCCTGGTATTAAAAGTGCATGTTTCAGTCTGCATGTCAGAATTTTTTAATGAAATAGAAGAGGATTTGAGAAGTCACTCAAAATGTGCACTCATTTTCTTTCTTCAGCATTAATCATAATTTCTATGGCAAAATGAACCCCCTCATTGTGTTCCTTTTTAAATTAAATGTTTTAAGTGTTACCAGTTTATTCCAATCAAGATGGCTTCAGGTGTGCCATACTTTTGTCATAATGAAGACAGTAAGCGCTCTAGTTGTTTTTAAGAACACTCTGGGACATTCTGCCATTGGGCTATACTTGGGCTACATCTGGGTGATATTTGGGCTACATTTGGGCTCTTTTGTCTCTGGTGGCCATCTTGGGAGACTTATTTGTTATGAAGTTTCCTAATTTCCTCATTTACTGCAGTCTCCTCAGTAGGAAATACTTTCAGTTTTTTACTTTGATTCCATCAAGAAGGCATTCAGATGTGTCACACATTTGCCATAAATTCAGAATGTTAGCACTCTTTTTGCTCATTAGATCACTGTAGTAAAGCTACTGCTCACCAGGGAAAACTGCTTCTGGTATTAAAAGTGCATGTTTCAGTCTGCATGTCAGAATTTTTTTATGAAATAGAAGAGGATTTGAGAAGTCACTCAAAATGTGCCCTAATTTTTCTTTCTGCAGCACTAACCATACTTTTTATGGAAAAATGAACCCCCTCATTTTGTTCCTTTTTAAATTAAATGTTTTAAGAGTTACCACTTTAATCCAAGCAAGATGGCTTCAGGTGTGCCATATGTTTATCATAAGTAGGACTGTTAGCGCTCTAGTTGTTCTTTTTGACCACTCTGGGAAGCTGCAGTAGAACACAAAGGAATCAACTGACAGTCTCTGCCCTTGTTGGATGTACATGTTTTACTGAGAATGTCAGACTTCATTCTCACATGACTGAGAAAGATAATGTGAATTTACAGAAAATAAGCTCTCAGTTTAGCTTATAGATCACCTTCCAAACCTCTGTGGGAAAAGCATGAGAAAATATTTTTCTCTCAATCATGATATCCCAGCAGAAGGCTTTTTCACATGGTGAAATCACCTTAGAACATACCACAATTCATAAAATGAGTATGGTACCATCAACAAATGATTTATAATGTAACTAAAGTCTTAAAACCTTCTATTAACTGCAATGCTTTTTAATGAGGTGCTATCAAGTATATTGGTCCCAAGATGGCTGCCAACACTTCTTGGATGAAGTGCTGACAGCCAATCAGATCTCAGGATGAGATGTGTGGTTAGGCTCCGCCCACATATGTATATGATTTTACTTTTGATTTTCTCAGGAACTACTGAACAGATTGACACCAGACCTGCAAAAGGCACTTCCCTGAGCTGAGGACTACCTCTCTGCCAAATTTCAAGTAATTCTGTTCAGCCGTTCGGGCTGTACCTTGGACTAAAGGTCCCTACGGAAAATTGCATGGGGAAAACGCATTTTGGGACCCCCCTTTTTTCTCAGCCCCCGCTTGACGAATCCCCCTGAGACTTTCAGGGTAGGAGCGGAGCGGAGCGCCCCACCTATTTTGAAAATTTCGCGAGGATTCGTCAACCGGCGCCAAAGTTATTCCAAATAGAATGTTGCGGATTTCCTATGGAAACACGGTCCTAACTATAACTATCTACTGACGACCGCCAGTAGATAAATATATATATATATATATATATATATATATATATATATATATATATATTTGCTGGTTGTTGCTCCTTCCGTCTCCCCTCGCCCTGCGGAACGCGCCGGGCATAATCTCTGTAAACAGTCCAATGACGCGATCACTTGAAGGTATGAGCTTTACACCAGAAGTTGTTTTCTAATTTGGTTATGCATTTCGTTTGCACAGCAAGCTTGATCACACACTGTATTCTGGGTAGTGACTTGCAATACATACATGATGTGGGAAATAGAAAAGGGGAAATAAAATGCTACACCTACTTACACTTCAGTGGCATCCATTATGTAACGTGCTTAATGGGGTAGAAAACAATGATAATGTAAATAAGTCATGAGGCATTATTCGTTATGCATATTCTCCCGTGTAGAATATGCAAGCCTCAGTTTGCACTTATTGGCATACTCTACATGAATTTATACATAGTCCATGTGATTTTATGACTATGAGTAT
The DNA here is from genome assembly GCF_964204655.1 of Triturus cristatus. Lineage (NCBI taxonomy): Eukaryota > Metazoa > Chordata > Amphibia > Caudata > Salamandridae > Triturus > Triturus cristatus. The sequence continues at coordinate 838,878,164 of NC_140579.1, forward strand.
GCCTAAAATTAATCTTACATCATTTTCAATGTGAAGCACACAGCACCTTTTTACAAAATTTGCACCTTAATTTAATATTTGTAATTTTAATATTAAATTTTAAAAGCACATCATCATTTTTGGCATTGAGCAATAGGAGTGAGGCTAATTGTGATGATATTCACGTAATAAAAAATCTTTCTGGGGATATGCACTTTTTCAAGCTATCAACCGATTTTCATCTCTCATTAAGGGCGATTCAGCATTTATGCAGATATTATTACAGGCTCTTGCGCCCTCAATATATTGTGACAACAAGTTTATGCTATTATCAGCAAATGTCACTTGTGGTTTAATTACTGTTTTTTATATTGCATTTAAGCATTGAAATCTTAATTAAACCATAGTCTGTTGTCTATGTTGTTCAATCGAGATGGGTTACACTGTTTTGGCCCTGTCATATGATCAAGGCCGTGAACCGGCCGAAACGCATCATGGCGGACTGAACTGGTGGCAATAAAGAAATAGCTGGGCCCACGCTCGTTCTTCTGTGTGAAACAAAGTTACCGACGAGGGTTTGTATATTTTACTGGAGTGACTTCCTCCGGCTCCTGGACACCCTCCCTACAAGCAGGCTCCGCATCGGCAAGTCGAGGTTTCCCGGTAGTCTCTGTCAGCGGCATTGCGGGCTCACAAGGTTGCATCGGTGGGGACCCTGGGGGTACCACAGGAACTCTCCGGCAATGGAACAGACGGAGCCCCCTAGCTAAATAATGAATAATCACCAGGAAGGTAGCATACTGAGCGGAGTGGTGCCACACTCGATGGCATTGCTCAGAGGAGCGACATTAGGTAGAGGAGCCCCCGGCCAACTGCTCACCAATCCAGGTATGAAGTGAGACTGTTACATGCAGGTGGGGAGTTGTGCATCCTAGGAGCTCCTATCGGCAATGGCCAGGCAAGGAGTTTCCGAAGGAAACAGTGATTTACAAACCCACAACCATGTCCGCAGACACGATAAGGAACCGAGACTTTGCAGCAGAGGATATGTTCTCTGAATCTCCATCTATATCACAAAGTGCAACTAATGGTGCAAACGAGGAAAACAATGGGAAAACAAAGGTACTAAAGGATAAATATTGCATACTAGAAAAGCTGATGCGCCAAGAGCAATCCAAATGGTGGGAGGCACGGTCACTTCAGAGGTACCTTGATGTAGGGAGAATCCCTAGGGGCCTCCGAATTATGATCGCCCCCAGTTATGAAGCGCCCAACCCACTCATGATGGCCGATTGGGCACAATGCAATCTTGAATCACCTCGCAGACTAGTGCAGATTCTGGTCAAGTATGCAGAGATTGATAGGGCTGATCTACAAGCTAACATAGGTGCGTTGGATAAAAAATCAAACAGGACGGGGATCCCCAAAACAGACAGAAGCTATACGAGGAGATGACAGCAAGTTTACACAAAGAAGAAGAGAAAATCAAGATGAGGAAAACGTATAAATTTAAATGAGACAGAGATGATTATGCCAATGGGCAAATATTTACGTTTGCTAGTAGATATGACTCTCTGAGAACAGCAACCGCCAACAAACATCTACAGGTCTCTGATCAAAAGGATAAGAGCCAACAGCAAATAGAATCCGCATCAGTGTTAGACCTAAGTTCTGCGCTAGATAGCGAGTCAGAGACGGAAACAACAAGAAGAAGGTATGAACAAAGTACAATAAGGCTAACGTTGGGGGAAGAGTTGGACATTTTAAAAAGGAGCAGAAAGGAAACATTGCGACCCCACAAGAAGGGACCTGCTGTAACAGGGACACCCAGAGGAGAAGGGAGAGAAGGCAAGCCCAGAGAAGCAGGAGAGAGGAAGAAACGAGGTTGAGGTCAGGGGAACCGCAAATAGAGGGTACACCTCCCAAGTCCCTTAATCCCGAAAGTTCAAGTCTAGAAAATGCCAACTCATTTATAGATCTTGCCAATATCAATCTGACCATTGCAGAGCAACAGCTTTTGTCATTAGGATTATCATATTGCCCAGAATCCAATTTTGACTATACACAAACTAGGGCTGGCATCTATAAGTTTATCAGAAAGATAAAGCTCACCAAATATCATCAACAGAGGAGGACCAGTGATCTGAATGATAATACCGAACAGTCTAAGATCATCATAGATTCTTCAGGTTTAACTGTTTCGGACATTGGCTTATTACGAGATTTGCAGGATCTAGAAACGGGGATAGAGATTACGGCAAGTACCAGTGGGACTTCGACATCTCAAGGAGATCATGGAAAGGTAGAAGGCGCCTTACCAGTCATTTATGCTAAACCAACTACTTTTAACCTCTTCCGTGCGCATGACGGCCAGGAGCCGTCACGTGTCACGGTGGGCGTGTGCGCACGACGGCTCCCGGCCGTCTGATTCCCCGCCCACTAGTACAAACGCCCGCACGGCGCGGGAATTCCCCGCGCATGGAAGGGGTTAAAGCTAAATCTAAATTTATAACGATCATGCCTTGTGATGCACTAGATGTATTTAATAAACAGATTGTTGCACAGGTCAAGAAATTGAAAAACACTATAAACAGATCTAAAATGAAAATTACCAACCAAGAAAGGAAATACCATCAACTTATTGATAAATTGAGAACATAAAATAAAGTTGTTAGACTTGGGGGTCTTTAGTTGGCACAGGTATGCACTTGTGACAAATAGGGACCCTCTCCTCTAGTCAGGGTAGGGGGGTACACTCCTAAAATAACCCCTGCTCACCCCCTTGGTAGCTTGGCACAAGCAGACAGGCTTATCTCAGAGGCAGTGTGTAAAGCATTTGTGAACACATACAGTAACCAAGTGACAACACTACAAATGGACACCACACAGGTTTTATATAAAAAATAAGTATTCTTTATATAGATTTACCACAAGACCATTAAACGACAAAAACACACAATACTGTTACTTTAGATAGTAGAATTTTGCTTAGTTCTCTTAAGTTCTTAAATGCGACACTTTAAGTCAATGTACCTTTTAGATGCGACATGCAGGGCAACGAAAGTGTTGCAACGATGTTGATGCGATGAAGTTTTCAGTGCAAAGAAATAAAGACGTGAAGATCTTCCAGATGCGGCACGCTTCTCCGATGTTGCGAGAAGACTCGACTCGATGCTTCAGCTGCAGCGGCGTCACCCTTTACGTGATGCGATGACAGCGGCCTTGGCAGTGACACTCTTCTCCGACGTTTGCGAGACGCTTCCGCTCGATGCGATGTTGCAGCGGCGACACCCCTTTACACGATGCGACGACAGCAGCTCTGACGGCGGCACGCTTCGCCGTGGATGCGAGGCGCTTTTCTTGATGCGGTGCAATGCGACAACTACGATGGCTGCGATGGCGACACGCTTCTTCCTCGATGCGAGACTCTTCTCTTGATGCTGTGCAATGCGTCAGCTACGATGGCTGCGATGGCGACACGCTTCTTCGGCGTTGCGGGACACTTCCTGGATGATGCAAGATGCTTCCGCTCGATGCGATGCTGCAGCGGCGACACACTTTACGAGATGCGACGACAACAGCTCCGACGGCGGCACGCTTCTCCTTCTTGAGTCGCGCTTCCAGCTCCTTGCGACACGCAGTCCCTCAGAAGGCCCAACAACAGCAGCAGGCACTTCCAAAGAACTCTGGGGAGCTGGGGGTGAAGTCTGTTGTTCCTGAGAATGCAGCAGGAGGCAAGCTCTTTTCCAAGCCCTTGGAGATCCTTCACAAGTTGAGCAAAAGTACACACAAAGTTCCTTTCTCCTCTTTTTGGCAGTAAGGCAACCACTGCAGGCCAATCCCCCAGGTTCAGGGATAGTTTCCTCCTCAGCTTCTTCTGGTTCCTCCCTCAACAGAGGTTCTTCTTATTTTCCCAAAGTGATCTAAATTCTTGGGATCAGGGTCCCAATATTTATACCCAGAAATCCTTTGTCCTCTGAAGGCAGAGGGGCCTTTGCCCAGTCCAAACCAGTTCCTGAGCACTCTGTTTACCAGACTTCGCCTTTCCTTTCACAGTGCAGGGCAGAAACATTAGACGCCCCACAGGAGGTGGAGCCAGCATTGTGGAAGGCAAGTACAGCCCTGGGGCACTTTGTTGACAGGATTTCTTCTCTTCATTCACTGTGCAGGGCAGAGACATCAGCCGCTCCCGGGGGGTGGAGCCAGCATTGTGGAAGGCAGGCATAGCCCTATTCAGTTCCCAGGTGCAACTCCTCCCACCCATCTAGATGCAGATCTCTATATTCACCACTGGGGCACCTCACCCTGTCTCCTGGAATTCCCCATCCCTGTCACTCAAACTCCAGACAAAGGAATACACACAGCCTAGCAGAGGCAGGTTTGAATGGTTAGACAAGAAAATGCCTACTTTCTAAAAGTGACATTTTCAAACACAGAATGTTAAAACCAACTTCACTAAAAGTTGTATTTTATCATCCTGAGATCAGGCATACTAAATTCGAATTTTTACCATGTTCTCTGAGTCAGTTAGGATTATAAATGTAATAACCAAACTGCCCATTCTGGCCTATGGAGAACAGGTAGCCTTGCAATAGTGAAAAACGAAAATGGCTGTAATTCACTATTAGAATATGCCACACACACCAGGGCATGTCCTACCTTATCCTTACAAAGCACCCTGCCCTTGGGCCTACCATAGGGGTGTCTGATATGAAGAAAAGGGAAGGTTTAGGGATTGGCAAGGGGGTGCACTTGCCCAGTCAGCATGACAGTACCAGAGTGCATGCAGGCTCTGCAATGGCAGACCTTAGACACATGTTTACATGCTGCTTCTGTGGGTGGCCCAACCAGTGCTGCAAGCCCACCAGCAGTATTTGGATTACAAGCCCTGGGCACTCCTGGTGCACTGTACTAGGGTCTGACATGTAACCCAAACCAACCAATCATGGAATCATAATTTATACATCAATTTACAATAGGGAGCACTTGCACTGTGGCACTGGACAGCAGTGGCACAGTGCCCTGAGTAACTAACACCAGCAAAAACATATGAGGCAACAGCGAAAAATGGAAGGGAGACTCACGCCAATGTGCCAGGTCTAACAAAAGTGATAATAAGAAATGCAGATAAGGACGGCAATATTGTTTTATGGCCCTTAGAGGAATATTTGAAAGAAGCCTTTAGCCAGCTTAATGACCAAGAATGTTACAGAAAAAGCTCCCCTCAGAAATTTAGACAGCCACAGGAGCTTTTATTCTCACAACTACTAGCATGGAAGAGTATGGGTCTACTAAGTTGGGAAGAATACAAATACTTGAAGAAAGAAGATCCAACTATAGCTGTTATATACTTTGTCCCGAAAGTCCACAAAAACATACACAGACCGCCAAGTAGACCCATCATTACGGCATGTGATGGACCATTGGAAAACATGTCTAGATACATGTGATTTTTTAAGAAAGATCAACGATGTACAGTGGAAATCGGAGTATTTACTTATAGCCCTGGATGTGTCATCACTTTATACTTGTATAAGAAATAGGGATGGCGTCCACAACCCTGTTTAAAAAGCCAACAGCAGGCAATACATTATTGCATGCATCTAGCGCACATCCACCCCATCTCATCAACAGTATCGCTTATGGGGAAATGTTGCGCATAAGGCGTATTTGTAGCAATCATGAGGATGCCGACGCCAAAATAAGCGGAATGCCGTGCTCGCTTCTTGGCTAGAGGATACAAATCAGTTACAGTGGATGCAGCAATAGCCAAATCCAAGGAAAGAGCAAGAATAGATCTTTTGCAATATTACACCAAGACCAAAGATAAGGCTATTAGAAAAGATGAGACCCCTGAACCCACTAGACTTATCCTCGCATTTTCAAAGCAGGAAAAACAATTGAGAGCTATTGTTCGACGTAATTAACCCAGTGATATGCAAGCTTTTACCTTCCAATCGAGCCATTGCTTTTAGAAAAACAGCCAGCATGGGTAATGCACTGGTTAAAAGTAGCCCGGAAGATCGGGGAAAGGGGATGTGGTTGGCGGGAAGAAAAGGATTTTTCAGGTGCTCGACATGTAAAGCTTGTCATCACAGCACTAATACTACTTCGTATCAAACTGCATTCAGTAACAAAACGCTAACCTTTAAACAACATCTTACGTGAAAATCTGAATTTGTTGTTTATATTTTGGAATGCAGCTGCAAATTAAAAATACATTGGCAGTACGAAGCTGGCAGTGCATAAGAGAATTTTACAACACATGAGGACCATTACTAACAACGATGCTAGCTATCCAGTGGCAAGACATTTCAGGGAACACCACGGTAGTGACCTCAGACACCTTAAATATTATGCGATTGAGTCAATACCACCACAGAAGAGAGGTGGGGACAGGGAAGTTAAATTAAGATGCCTGGAAACAAGATACATCTTAGAATTTGATTCTAAACATCCAGGAGGTCTCAACACCATGGAGGACCTGCACACCTTCTTATAATGCAATAACACCTGCCATATTTAGGTATTTCTCAAATAATCTAGGAAAAACAGGGTTTAACATCTATAGGACTACACAGCACTAATACTAGATTTTATGTAAGTTACCATATCTGACATTTTAGAACATCTACCTGTGTGCAATATGTTATATTTATTAATACTTATTAATATTTATATATTTATATGTTTATATACGTATCTATTATATTATATATGCAATTTTATCTAAGGAGTTTAATCATATGTGTATTTATTCATTTTAGTAGCTGGTATTTTATATATACTATGTATGTCTAATTATTTATGACATGTTATTTTGTATGTGGAAGGAACCCATCTGCTGATGGATGCAACATATATAAGGATTGAGCCTTTAGATTATTTGCCCAAAGCCTCAGTTTGCACTTATTGGCATACTCCACATGAATTTATACATAGTCCATGTGAGTTTTATGACTATGAGTATGTCTAAGATTAATCTTACATCATTTTTGCGTAATTTGCACATTTCACTATAGCACTATTTTGCTAGTTAATGATGAGATAATGTGGTCTCTTAACGGCAAGGTGAAGCACACAGCACTTTTTACATTTTAAAAGCACATAGTCATTTTTGGCATTAAGAAATAGGAGTGAGGCTAATTGTGATGATATTCATGTTAGAAAAAGCTTTCTGGGTATATGCACTTTTTCAAGCTATCAACCGATTTTCAACTCTCACTAAGGGCGATTCAGACATATTCAGCATTTATGCAGATATTATTACAGGCTCTTGCGCCCTCAATATATTGTGACAACAAGTTTTAATATAATACAAGGCTTTGTATGCTATTATTAGCAAATGTCGCTTGTCGTGGAGTTACTGTTTTTTATATTGCATTTAAGCATTGAAATCTTAATGAAGCCATAGTCTGTTGTCTATGTTGTTCAATCGAGTTGTATGCACTGGCACTTTAAATATGGGTTACACTGTTTTAGCTGTGTCATGTGATCAAGGCCGGAACCGGCCAAAACGTGTCATGGCGGACTGCATTGGTGGTAATAAAGAAACTTACTAGCACAATAGCTGGGTCCACGCTCGTTCTTCTGTGTGAAACAAAGTTACCGACGAGGGTTTGTGTATCTATCTATATATATATATATATATTCACAGAAAAAAACATAGTTTTCAGGGGTGTTATAGTTAGCTGGCCATTTCACTCGTACAAAACCATAAAAAGTTCTGCTAACTATAACTCGAGCGCCCGCAATGCACTGCTGATGATGTCACATATTGCATCATTCATGACATGGTCAGTGAGCTGATGATGTCACATATTGCATCATTCATGACATGGTCAGTGACATCACTGATGACATCACTGATGACATCTCATATGACATCACTGATGACATCACTGATGACATCATCCAGTGAATGTGGTTTAGTTTGAAATTTAAATATGTATTATATATATACCAATCTGTATTGAAGATTGAGTGGATATATAACTGTCTGGATGGAGGATTTAGTAGCTGTCTGACTGTCTTTTTAAGTGAGTAATTAAAAGTGTCTCACTTAATACATGGATTAGTAACTAAATTATGTGAATGTGTGCAGCACTGTCTCTGTTGTTGTATAACATGCTGCATCAGTTGGTCACTAACTACATGAGTGTGTACATTAGTTATTGATTAGTTGGGTGAGTAGTTGGGTGAGTGTTTGTATGGGACACTGAGTTTGTGTGTGGTTGGATGGGGTATGTGTAACTCTATGCATAGATGTGTGAATGGTTGATTGACTAGGTGTATAGGTTTAAGAGTGCATGTGGAAACAGTTGTTTGGGTGACTGAGTGTATTTATTTGTGTGTTGGTGAGCGAATATATGTTTTAGTTGTACATCTTCAACAAAGGAAACAAATAAAAGGCATTGTATGTGAGAGTTGGTGTATATAAATAAGTATGTGTAAGAGTCAGTGATTGTGAGAGTAACTATATGAATGAGTGTATAATTGTAATGGTGCTTTTTTAACATATTGACTATGAGTTACTATGTGTTTGAATAAATGAGGTGTTGTTGAAAAATTGTGTGAGTAAATGTAAGTGCGATTAATTTTTTTCATGTGCGAGTAGGATGACTCCAAAACCGACTAAGATGACTGCTGATGTGTCAATGTCTATATAGGTGTATAAGTGCATTTGATAGTGCTCTATTAATTAGTGACTGCATGTATAAATGATTCTGTTGTTGAATGGGTAGTTGTGTGTGTAGACTTAGGAATCAGTGAGTGGATATGTAGTAACTGGTATTGGTGTGTCAATGGTTTCAAATATGGTACTTGTATGTATTTTACAGTGAGTGAAGAAAGGTTATACTAGTGTATGATGAGGTGTATCAGATTGTTACGTGGATGATGTCATCAGTGATCTCATTTGAGATGTCATCAGTGATGTCATCAGTGATGTCACTGACCATGTCATGAATGATGCAATATGTGACATCATCAGCAGTACATTGCGGGCGCCATTTTAGAAAAGTCATGAAGGATCCGCGTATGGTGTGTGGTTTTTCAGTTACATCATATAATTTAATATCACGTGATGTGCGAGATTGGTATGCGACCAGTCCGCGACTCCTGCTCCCGCGAATTTGTGACACATGCAGATTACGGTACAAGATGTTTCTGCGGTTGCGGGTCCCGCGTGACATCATATACGTGCTGGGGTGCGCTGGGTGCGCGACTCCCGCAAAAAAAAGTATGTTCCAAAATGATATGTATGTGTCTTTAATATACATATTAGGGCAAGAGATTATGTAAGATATTCATAAAAATAATATATTTGTACTTATAATAAACTTAAATTATTTTTAAATATATTTTCGCGAAGTCGGGTGCGTGCATCGTGAGTGCAGAAAACCAGGTCAGCAGAGCTGCTGTGGAGCCAGAGAACCAGGTCAGCAGAGCTGCTCTAGAGCCTAAGAACTAGGTCAGCAGAGCTGCTCTAGAGCCAGAGAACCAGGTCAGCAGAGCTGCTGTAGAGCCAGATAAACCAGGTCAGCAGAGCTGCTTTAGAGGGAGAGAACCAGGTCAGCAGAGCTGCTTTAGAGCCAGAGAACCAGGCCAGCAGAGCTGCTTTAGAGCCAGAGAACCAGGTCAGCAGAGCTGCTGTAGAGCCAGATAAACCAGGTCAGCAGAGCTGCTTTAGAGGGAGAGAACCAAGTCAGCAGAGCTGCTTTAGCCAGAGAACCAGGCCGGCAGTGCTGCTTTAGAGCCAGAGAACCAGGTCAGCAGAGCTGCTTTAGAGTCAGAGAACCAGGTCAGCAGAGCTGCTCTAGTGCCAGAGAACCAAGTCAGCAGAGCTGCTTTTTACAGCCAGAGAACCAGGTCAGCAGAGCTGCTCTAGAGCCAGAGAATGAAGCCAGTAGAGCTGCTTTAGAGCCATAGAACCAGGTCAGTAGAGCTGCTTTAGAGGGAGAGAACCAGGTAAGCAGAGCTGCTCTAGAGCCAGAGAACCATGTCAGCAGAACTGCTTTAGAGCCATAGAACCAGGTCAGCAGAGCTGCTCTGTAGCCTAAGAACTAGGGGGCATACCTATTTTTTTGTACTGATTTTTTACAGTTTTTTAACTGTTTATTTATAAATATTTTATTCATGAAATAACATTATATATTTTTCAGAAAATTGCAAAAAAAAATAAAAAGTGAAATATTGATTCATTTTCTTGTTTTCATTTTTTATTTTAATATATTTATATTATTTTCTTTAAAAAAAATCAAATTTTTTTTGGAGTCGCGCACTCAAAGTGTACACATCACGGTGGGTGCACGCATTCTAGCCGCGATTTTAGAAAAGTCATGAAGGATCCGCATATGATGTGCGACGGCAGCGTGTTTTTCAGTTACATCATTTACATTTAATATCATGTGATGTGCGCGATTGATATGCGACCAGTCCGCGACTCCTGCTCCCGCGCATTCGCGACACATGCGCATTACGGTACAAGATGTTTGCGCGGTTGCGGGTCCCGCCTGACATCATATACGTGCTGGGGCGCGCTGGGTGCGCGACTCCCGCAAAAAAAATTATGTTCCAAAATGATATGTATGTGTCTTTAATATACATATTAGGGCAAGTGATTATGTAAGATATTCATAAAAATAATATATTTGTACTTATAATAAACTTATATTATTTTTAAATGTATTTTCGCGAAGTCGGGTGCGTGCATCGTGAGTGCAGAAAACCAGGTCAGCAGAGCTGCTGTGGGGCCAGAAAACCAGGTCAGCAGAGCTGCTCTAGAGCCTGAAAACTAGGTCAGCAGAGCTGCTCTAGAGCCAGAGAACCAGGTCAGCAGACCTGCTGTAGAGCCAGATAAACCAGGTCAGCAGAGCTGCTTTAGAGGGAGAGAACCAGGTCAGCAAACCTGCTTTAGAGCCAGAGAACCAGGCCAGTAGAGCTGCTCTAGAGCCAGAGAACCAAGTCAGCAGAGCTGCTTTAGAGCCATAGAACCAGGTCAGCAGAGCTGCTTTAGAGCCAGAGAACCAGGTCAGCAGAGCTGCTCTAGAGCGCGAGATCAGGTCAGCAGAGCTGCTGTAGAGCCAGAGAACCAGGTCAGCAGAGCTGCTGTAGAGCCAGATAAACCAGGTCAGCAGAGCTGCTTTAGAGGGAGAGAACCAGGTCAGCAGAGCTGCTTTAGAGCCAGAGAACCAGGCCGGCAGTGCTGCTTTAGAGCCAGAGAACCAGGTCAGCAGAGCTGCTTTAGAGTCAGAGAACCAGGTCAGCAGAGCTGCTCTAGTGCCAGAGAACCAAGTCAGCAGAGCTGCTTTAGAGCCATAGAACCAGGTCAGCAGAGCTGCTTTAGAGCCAGAGAACCAGGTCAGCAGAGCTGCTCTAGAGCCCGAGATCAGGTCAGCAGAGCTGCTGTAGAGCCAGAGAAACCAGGTCAATAGAGCTGCTTTAGAGGGAGAGAACCAGGTCAGTAGAGCTGCTCTAGAGCCAGAGAACCATGTCAGCCGAACTGCTTTAGAGCCAGAGAACCAAGTCAGCAGAGCTGCTTTAGAGCCATAGAACCAGATCAGCAGAGCTGCTTTAGAGCCAGAGAACCAGGTCAGCAGAGCTGCTCTAGAGCCCGAGATCAGGTCAGCAGAGCTGCTGTAGAGCCAGAGAACCAGGTCAGCAGAGCTGCTGTAGAGCCAGATAAACCAGGTCAGCAGAGCTGCTTTAGAGGGAGAGAACCAAGTCAGCAGAGCTGCTTTAGCCAGAGAACCAGGTCAGCAGAGCTGCTTTAGAGTCAGAGAACCAGGTCAGCAGAGCTGCTCTAGTGCCAGAGAACCAAGTCAGCAGAGCTGCCTTAGAGCCATAGAACCAGGTCAGCAGAGCTGCTTTAGAGCCAGAGAACCAGGTCAGCAGAGCTGCTCTAGAGCCCGAGATCAGGTCAGCAGAGCTGCTCTAGAGCCAGAGAACCATGTCAGCCGAACTGCTTTAGAGCCATAGACCCGGGTCAGCAGAGCTGCTTTAGAGCCAGAGAACCAGGTCAGCAGAGCTGCTCTGTAGCCTAAGAACTAGGGGGCATATTATCAAGCACGGCGTTAACATTATCACCGCTTTAGCGGCAGAAAACTCTCTCTCTAAAGCAGCTCTGCTGACCTGGTTTCTCTGGCTTTACAGCAGGTCTGCTGACCTGGTTCTCTAGCTCTAGAGCAGCTCTGCTGACATGGGGGCATATAATCAAGAAACCGCGTTAACATTATCGCCGCTTTAGCAGCGATAATGGGCTTGATAATATGCCACAGAGAATTCCAATAGAAGCCCATGTTGACACCAGAACATGGGCTTCTATGGGAATTCTCACGGGCATATTATCAAGCCCATTATCGCCGCTAAAGCGGCGATAATGTTAACGCGGTTTCTTGATAATATGCCCCCATGTCAGCAGAGCTGCTCTAGAGCTAGAGAACCAGGTCAGCAGACCTGCTGTAAAGCCAGAGAAACCAGGTCAGCAGAGCTGCTTTAGAGAGAGAGAGAACCAGGTCAGCAGAGCTGCTTTAGAGCCCGAGAACCAGGACAGCAGAGCTGCTCTAGCTGACACTGACTGACTGACACTGACTTACTGACACTGACTGACTGACTGACACTGACTGTTTGACACTGACTGACACTGACACTGACTGACACTGATTGACTGAAACTGACTTACTGACACTGACTGACTGACTGACACTGACTGACACTGATTGACTGACACTGATTGACTGACACTGACTGACTGACACTGACTGACTGACACTGACTGACACTGATTGACTGACACTGACTGACTGACAGTGACTGACACTGATTGACTGACACTGACTGACACTGATTGACTGACACTGACTGACTGACTGACACTGACTGACTGACACTGACTGACACTGACTGACTACTCTTTACTACTCTACTACTCACTCTCTACTACTCTCTACTAATCTCTCTCTACTACTCACTCTCTACTATTCTCTGCTACTCACTCTCTACTACTCTACTACTCTCTACTACTCACTCTCTATTACTCTCTACTATTCACTCTCTACAACTCTCTACTATTCACTCTCTACATCTCACTCTCTACTACTCTCTCTACGACTCAGTCTTTAATACTCTCTACTACTACTCTCTACTATTCACTCTCTACTTCTCTACTACTTTCTACTACTCTCTACTACTCACTCTCTACTACTCACTCTCTTCTACTCTCTCTACTACTCACTCTCTACTACTCACTCTACTACTCTCTGCTACTCACTCTCTACTACTCTCTCTACTACTCACTCTCTACTATTCACTCTCTACTACTCACTCTCTACTACTCTCTACTACTCGCTCTCTACTACTCCCTCTCCACTACTCACTCTCTACTACTCGCTCTCTGTTACTCTCTACTACTCACTCTCTACTACTCACTCTCTGCTACTCTACTACTCTCTACTACTCTCTCTACTACTCACTCTCTACTACTCACTCTCTACTACTCACTCTCTACTACTCACTCTCTACTACTCACTCTCTACTACTCTCTACTACTATCTCTACTACTCACTCTCTACTATTCTCTACTACTCACTCTACTACTCTCTCCTACTCTCTACCACTCACTCTCTACTACTCTATTACTCTCTCTCTACTACTCTCTCTCTACTACTCACTCTCTACTACTCACTCTACTACTCTCTACTACTTACTCTCTACTACTCTCTACTACTCACTCTGTATAACTCACTCTCTACTACTCACTCTCTACTGCTCTCTACTGCTCACTCTCCACTACTCACTCTCTAATACTCACTCTCAACTACTCTATACTACTACTCACTCTTTACTACTCTCTCTTACTCTCTCTACTTCTCACTCTCTACTATTCTCTCTACTACTCACTCTCTACTACTCTCTACTACTCACTCTCTACTACACACTGTCTACTACTTGCTCTCTAGTACTCACTCTCTACTACTCTCTAGTACTCACTCTACTACTCACTCTCTACTACTCTCTACTACTCAGTCTACTACTCACTCTCTACTACTCTCTACTACTGACTCTCTAATACTTCATAACTCTCTACTAATCACTCTCTACTACTCACTCTCTACTACTCTACTACTCTCTATTACTCTCTCTCTACTACTCACTCTCTACTACTCACTCTACTACTCTCTAGTACTCACTCTCTACTACTCTCTCTCTACTACTCTCTACTACTCTCTACTACTCACTCTCTACTACTACACTACTCTCTACTACTCACACTCTACTACTCACTCTCTACTACTCTACTACTCTCTACTACTCTCTCTCTACTACTCACTCTCTACTACTCACTCTCTACTACTCTCTACTATTCAATCTCTACTATCTCTCAACTACTCTCTACTACTCTCTCTCTGCTACTCTCTCTACTACTCTCTACTACTCTCTACTACTCACTCTCTACTATTACTCTCTCTACTACTCACTCTCTACTACTCTCTACTATTCACTCTCTACTACTCACTTTCTACTACTCTCTACTATTCACTCTCTACTACTCACTCTCTACTACTCTCCACTACTCACTCTCTACTACTCGCTCTCACCTACTCTCTACTACTCGCTCTCAACTACTCACTCTTTACTACTCTAATACTCTCTCTTACTCTCTCTACTTCTCACTCTCTACTATCTCTACTACTCACTCTCTAATACTCTCTACTACTACTCTCTACTATTCACTCTCTACTACTCACTCTCTACTAATCTCTACTGCTCACTCTACTACTCTCCACTACTCTCTACCACTCACTATCTACTGCTCACTCTCTGCTACTCTCTACTTCTCTCTCTCTACAACTCACTCTCTACTACTCACTCTACTACTCTCTACTACTCACTCTCTACTACTCTCTCTACGACTCAGTCTTTAATACTCTCTACTACTAGTCTCTACTATTCACTCTCTACTTCTCTCTACTACTCACTCTACTACTTTCTACTACTCTCTACTACTCACTCTCTACTACTCACTCTCTTCTACTCTCTCTACTACTCACTCTCTACTACTCACTCTACTACTCTCTACTACTCACTCTCTACTACTCTCTCTACTACTCACTCTCTACTATTCACTCTCTACTACTCACTCTCTACTACTCTCTACTACTCGCTCTCTACTACTCACTCTCCACTACTCACTCTCTACTACTCACTCTCTACTACTCTCTACTACTCACTCTCTACTACTCACTCTCTGCTACTCTACTACTCTCTACTACTCTCTCTACTACTCACTCTCTACTACTCACTCTCTACTACTTACTCTCTACTACTCTACTACTCTCTACTACTATCTCTACTACTCACTCTCTACTATTCTCTACTACTCACTCTACTACTCTCTCCTACTCTCTACCACTCACTCTCTATTACTCTCTACTATTCACTCTCTACAACTCTCTACTATTCACTCTCTACATCTCACTCTCTACTACTCTCTCTACGACTCAGTCTTTAATACTCTCTACTACTACTCTCTACTATTCACTCTCTACTTCTCTACTACTTTCTACTACTCTCTACTACTCACTCTCTACTACTCACTCTCTTCTACTCTCTCTACTACTCACTCTCTACTACTCACTCTACTACTCTCTGCTACTCACTCTCTACTACTCTCTCTACTACTCACTCTCTACTATTCACTCTCTACTACTCACTCTCTACTACTCTCTACTACTCGCTCTCTACTACTCCCTCTCCACTACTCACTCTCTACTACTCGCTCTCTGTTACTCTCTACTACTCACTCTCTACTACTCACTCTCTGCTACTCTACTACTCTCTACTACTCTCTCTACTACTCACTCTCTACTACTCACTCTCTACTACTCACTCTCTACTACTCACTCTCTACTACTCACTCTCTACTACTCTCTACTACTATCTCTACTACTCACTCTCTACTATTCTCTACTACTCACTCTACTACTCTCTCCTACTCTCTACCACTCACTCTCTACTACTCTATTACTCTCTCTCTACTACTCTCTCTCTACTACTCACTCTCTACTACTCACTCTACTACTCTCTACTACTTACTCTCTACTACTCTCTACTACTCACTCTGTATAACTCACTCTCTACTACTCACTCTCTACTGCTCTCTACTGCTCACTCTCCACTACTCACTCTCTAATACTCACTCTCAACTACTCTATACTACTACTCACTCTTTACTACTCTCTCTTACTCTCTCTACTTCTCACTCTCTACTATTCTCTCTACTACTCACTCTCTACTACTCTCTACTACTCACTCTCTACTACACACTGTCTACTACTTGCTCTCTAGTACTCACTCTCTACTACTCTCTAGTACTCACTCTACTACTCACTCTCTACTACTCTCTACTACTCAGTCTACTACTCACTCTCTACTACTCTCTACTACTGACTCTCTAATACTTCATAACTCTCTACTAATCACTCTCTACTACTCACTCTCTACTACTCTACTACTCTCTATTACTCTCTCTCTACTACTCACTCTCTACTACTCACTCTACTACTCTCTAGTACTCACTCTCTACTACTCTCTCTCTACTACTCTCTACTACTCTCTACTACTCACTCTCTACTACTACACTACTCTCTACTACTCACACTCTACTACTCACTCTCTACTACTCTACTACTCTCTACTACTCTCTCTCTACTACTCACTCTCTACTACTCACTCTCTACTACTCTCTACTATTCAATCTCTACTATCTCTCAACTACTCTCTACTACTCTCTCTCTGCTACTCTCTCTACTACTCTCTACTACTCTCTACTACTCACTCTCTACTATTACTCTCTCTACTACTCACTCTCTACTACTCTCTACTATTCACTCTCTACTACTCACTTTCTACTACTCTCTACTATTCACTCTCTACTACTCACTCTCTACTACTCTCCACTACTCACTCTCTACTACTCGCTCTCACCTACTCTCTACTACTCGCTCTCAACTACTCACTCTTTACTACTCTAATACTCTCTCTTACTCTCTCTACTTCTCACTCTCTACTATCTCTACTACTCACTCTCTAATACTCTCTACTACTACTCTCTACTATTCACTCTCTACTACTCACTCTCTACTAATCTCTACTGCTCACTCTACTACTCTCCACTACTCTCTACCACTCACTATCTACTGCTCACTCTCTGCTACTCTCTACTTCTCTCTCTCTACAACTCACTCTCTACTACTCACTCTACTACTCTCTACTACTCACTCTCTACTACTCTCTCTACGACTCAGTCTTTAATACTCTCTACTACTAGTCTCTACTATTCACTCTCTACTTCTCTCTACTACTCACTCTACTACTTTCTACTACTCTCTACTACTCACTCTCTACTACTCACTCTCTTCTACTCTCTCTACTACTCACTCTCTACTACTCACTCTACTACTCTCTACTACTCACTCTCTACTACTCTCTCTACTACTCACTCTCTACTATTCACTCTCTACTACTCACTCTCTACTACTCTCTACTACTCGCTCTCTACTACTCACTCTCCACTACTCACTCTCTACTACTCACTCTCTACTACTCTCTACTACTCACTCTCTACTACTCACTCTCTGCTACTCTACTACTCTCTACTACTCTCTCTACTACTCACTCTCTACTACTCACTCTCTACTACTTACTCTCTACTACTCTACTACTCTCTACTACTATCTCTACTACTCACTCTCTACTATTCTCTACTACTCACTCTACTACTCTCTCCTACTCTCTACCACTCACTCTCTACTACTCTATTACTCTCTCTCTACTACTCTCTCTCTACTACTCACTCTCTATTACTCACTGTACTACTCTCTACTACTTACTCTCTACTACTCTCTACTACTCACTCTGTATAACTCACTCACTACTACTCACTCTCTACTGCTCTCTACTGCTCACTCTCCACTACTCACTCTCTAATACTCGCTCTCAACTACTCTATACTACTACTCTACTACTCACTCTTTACTACTCTCTCTTACTCTCTCTACTTCTCACTCTCTACTATTCTCTCTACTACTCACTCTCTATTACTCACTCTCTACTACACACTGTCTACTAATTGCTCTCTAGTACTCGCTCTCTACTACTCTCTAGTACTCACTCTACTACTCACT
This sequence comes from Triturus cristatus, assembly GCF_964204655.1. Classification (NCBI taxonomy): domain Eukaryota; kingdom Metazoa; phylum Chordata; class Amphibia; order Caudata; family Salamandridae; genus Triturus; species Triturus cristatus. Next base: position 838,896,328 of record NC_140579.1, read on the forward strand.
CTCTACTACTCTCTACTACTCAGTCTACTACTCACTCTCTACTACTCTCTTCTACTCACTCTCTAATACTCCATAACTCTCTACTACTCACTCTCTACTACTCACTCTCTACTACTCTACTACTCTCTACTACTCTCTCTCTACTACTCACTCTCTACTACTCACTCTACTACTCTCTAGTACTCACTCTCTATCTACTACTCTCTACTACTCTCTACTACTCACTCTCTACTACTACACTACTCTCTACTACTCACACTCTACTACTCACTCTCTACTACTCTACTACTCTCTACTACTCTCTCTCTACTACTCACTCTCTACTACTCACTCTCTACTACTCTCTACTATTCAATCTCTACTATCTCACTACTACTCTCTACTACTCTCTCTCTGCTACTTTCTCTACTACTCTCTACTACTCTCTACTACTCACTCTCTACTATTACTCTCTCTACTACTCACTCTCTACTACTCTCTACTATTCACTCTCTACTACTCACTCTCTACTACTCTCTACTATTCACTTTCTACTACTCACTCTCTACTACTCCCCACTACTCACTCTCTACTACTCGCTCTCACCTACTCTCTACTACTCGCTCTCAACTACTCACTCTTTACTACTCTACTACTCTCTTACTCTCTCTACTTCTCACTCTCTACTACTCTCTCTGCTACCCACTCTCTACTAAACACTCTCTACTACTTCCTCTCTAGTACTTGCTCTCTAGTACCCTCTAGTACTCACTCTACTACTCACTCTCTACTACTCTCTACTACTGACTCTACTACTCACTCTCTACTACTCTACTACTCTCTACTACTCTCTCTCTACTACTCACTCTCTACTACTCACTCTACTACTCTCTAGTACTCAATCTCTACTATCTATCTACTACTCTCTACTACTCACTCTCTACTACTACACTACTCTCTACTACTCACACTCTACTACTCACTCTCTACTACTCTACTACTCTCTAATACTCTCTCTCTACTACTCACTCTCTACTACTCACTCTCTCACTCTCTACTACTCTCTACTATTCAATCTCTACTATCTCTCTACTACTCTCTACTACTCTCGCTCTGCTACTCTCTCTACTACTCTCTACTACTCACTCTCTACTATTAATCTCTCTACTACTCACTCTCTACTACTCTCTACTATTCACTCTCTACTACTCACTCTCTACTACTCTCTACTATTCACTCTCTACTACTCACTCTCTACTACTCTCCACTACTCACTCTCTACTACTCGCTCTCACCTACTCTATACTACTCGCTCTCAACTACTCACTCTTTACTACTCTACTACTCTCTCTTACTCTCTCTACTTCTCACTCTCTACTATCTCTACTACTCACTCTCTCATACTCTCTACTGCTCACTCTACTACTCTCCACTACTCTCTACCACTCACTATCTACTGCTCACTCTCTGCTACTCTCTACTACTCTCTCTCTACTACTCACTCTCTACTACTCACTCTACTACTCTCTACTACTCACTCTCTACTACTCTCTCTACGACTCAGTCTTTAATACTCTCTACTACTACTCTTTACTATTCACTCTCTACTTCTCTCTACTACTCACTCTACTACTTTCTACTACTCTCTACTACTCACTCTCTACTACTCACTCTCTTCTACTCTCTCTACTACTCACTCTCTACTACTCACTCTACTACTCTCTACTACTCACTCTCTACTACTCTCTCTACTACTCACTCTCTACTATTCACTCTCTACTACTCACTCTCTACTACTCTCTACTACTCGCTCTCTACTACTCACTCTCCACTACTCACTCTCTACTACTCGCTCTCTACTACTCTCTACTACTCACTCTCTACTACTCACTCTCTGCTACTCTACTACTCTCTACTACTCTCTCTACTACTCACTCTCTACTACTCACTCTCTCCTACTCACTCTCTACTACTCACTCTCTACTACTCTACTACTCTCTACTACTATCTCTACTACTCACTCTCTACTACTCACTCTGCTACTCTCTACTACTTACTCTCTACTACTCTCTACTACTCACTCTGTATAACTCACTCTCTACTACTCACTCTCTACTGCTCACTCTCCACTACTCACTCTCTAACACTCACTCTCAACTACTCTATACTACTACTCTACTACTCACTCTTTACTACTCTCTCTACGTCTCACTCTCTACTATTCTCTCTACTACTCACTCTCTACTACTCTCTACTACTCACTCTCTACTACACACTGTCTACTACTTGCTCTCTAGTACTCGATCTACTACTCTCTAGTACTCACTCTACTACTCACTCTCTACTACTCTCTACTACTCAGTCTACTACTCACTCTCTACTACTCTCTACTACTCACTCTCTAATACTCCATAACTCTCTACTACTCACTCTCTACTACTCACTCTCTACTACTCTACTACTCTCTACTACTCTCTCTCTACTACTCACTCTCTACTACTCACTCTCTACTACTCTCTACTATTCAATCTCTACTATCTCTCAACTACTCTCTACTACTCTCTCTCTGCTACTCTCTCTACTACTCTCTACTACTCTCTCTGCTACTCTCTCTACTACTCTCTACTACTCTCTACTACTCACTCTCTACTATTACTCTCTCTACTACTCACTCTCTACTACTCTCTACCATTCTCTCTACTACTCACTCTCTACTACTCTCTACTATTCACTTTCTACTACTCACTCTCTACTACTCTCCACTACTCACGCTCTACTACTCGCTCTCACCTACTCTCTACTACTCGCTCTCAACTACTCACTCTTTACTACTCTACTACTCTCTCTTACTCTCTCTACTTCTCACTCTCTACTACTCTCTCTGCTACTCACTCACTACTAAACACTCTCTACTACTTGCTCTCTAGTACTTGCTCTCTAGAACCCTCTAGTACTCACTCTACTACTCACTCTCTACTACTCTACTACTCTCTACTACTCTCTACTACTCACTCTCTACTACTCACTCTACTACTCTCTAGTACTCACTCTCTACTACTCTCTCTCTAATACTCTCTACTACTCTCTACTACTCACTCTCTACTACTACACTACTCTCTACTACTCACACTCTACTACTCACTCTCTACTACTCTACTACTCTCTACTACTCTCTCTCTACTACTCACTCTCTACTACTCACTCTCTACTACTCTCTACTATTCAATCTCTACTATCTCTCTACTACTCTTTCTCTGCTACTCTCTCTACTACTCTCTACTACTCTCTACTACTCACTCTCTATTTTTACTCTCTCTACTACTCACTCTCTACTACTCTCTACTATTCACTCTCTACTACTCACTCTCTACTACTCTCTACTATTCACTCTCTACTACTCACTCTCTACTACTCTCCACTACTCAATCTCTACCACTCGCTCTCACCTACTCTCTACTACTCGCTCTCAACTACTCACTCTTTACTACTCTACTACTCTCTCTTACTCTCTCTACTTCTCACTCTCTACTATCTCTACTACTCACTCTCTAATACTCTCTACTGCTCACTCTACTACTCTCCACTACTCTCTACCACTCCCTATCTACTGCTCACTCTCTGCTACTCTCGACTACTCTCTCTCTACTACTCACTCTCTACTACTCACTCTACTACTCTCTAATACTCACTCTCCACTACTCTCTCTACGACTCAGTCTTTAATACTCTCTTCCACTACTCTCTACTATTCACTCTCTACTTCTCTCTACTACTCACTCTACTACTTTCTACTACTCTCTACTACTCACTCTCTACCACTCACTCTCTTCTACTCTTTCTACTACTCACTCTCTACTACTCACTCTACTACTCTCTACTACTCACTCTCTACTACTCTCTCTACTACTCACTCTCTACTATTCACTCTCTACTACTCACTCTCTACTACTCTCTACTACTCGCTCTCTACTACTCACTCTCCACTACTCACTCTCTACTACTCGCTCTCTACTACTCTCTACTACTCACTCTCTACTACTCACTCTCTGCTACTCTACTACTCTCTACTACTCTCTCTACTACTCACTCTCTACTACTCACTCTCTACTACTCACTCTCTACTACTCACTACTCACTCTCTACTACTCTACTACTCTCTACTACTATCTCTACTACTCACTCTCTACTACTCACTCTACTACTCGCTACTACTTACTCTCTACTACTCTCTACTACTCACTCTGTATAACTCACTCTCTACTACTCTCTCTACTGCTCTCTACTGCTCACTCTCCACTACTCACTCTCTAACACTTGCTCTCAACTACTCTATACTACTACTCTACTGCTCACTCTTTACTACTCTCTCTACTTCTCACTCTCCACTATTCTCTCTACTACTCACTCTCTACTACTCTCTACTACTCACTCTCTACTACACACTGTCTACTACTTGCTCTCTAGTACTCGATCTACTACTCTCTAGTACTCACTCTACTACTCACTGTCTACTACTCTCTACTACTCAGTCTACTACTCATTCTCTACTACTCTCTACTACTCACTCTCTAATACTCCATAACTCTCTACTACTCACTCTCTACTACTCACTCTCTACTACTCTACTACTCTCTCTACTACTCACTCTCTACTACTCACTCTACTACTCTCTAGTACTCACTCTCTACTACTCTCTCTCTACTACTCTCTACTACTCTCTACTACTCACTCTCTACTACTACACTACTCTCTACTACTCACACTCTACTACTCACTCTCTACTACTCTACTACTCTCTACTACTCTCTCTCTACTACTCACTCTCTACTACTCACTCTCTACTACTCTCTACTATTCAATCTCTACTATCTCTCTACTACTCTCTACTACTCTCTCTCTGCTACTCTCTCTACTACTCTCTACTACTCTCTACTACTCACTCTCTACTATTACTCTCTCTACTACTCACTCTCTACTACTCTCTACTATTCACTCTCTACTACTCACTCTCTACTACTCTCTACTATTCACTCTCTACTACTCACTCTCTACTACTCTCCACTACTCAATCTCTACCACTCGCTCTCACCTACTCTCTACTACTCGCTCTCAACTACTCACTCTTTACTACTCTACTACTCTCTCTTACTCTCTCTACTTCTCACTCTCTACTATCTCTACTACTCACTCTCTAATACTCTCTAATACTACTCTCTACTATTCACTCTCTACTACTCACTCTCTACTACTCTCTACTGCTCACTCTACTACTCTCCACTACTCTCTACCACTCACTATCTACTGCTCACTCTCTGCTACTCTCTACTACTCTCTCTCTACTACTCACTCTACTACTCTCTACTACTCACTCTCTACTACTCTCTCTCTACTACTCACTCTCTACTATTCACTCTCTACTACTCACTCTCTACTACTCTCTACTACTCACTCTCTACTACTCACTCTCCACTACTCACTCTCTACTACTCACTCTCTACTACTCTCTACTACTCACTCTCTACTACTCACTCTCTACTACTCTACTACTCTCTACTACTCTCTCTACTACTCACTCTCTACTATTCTCTACTACTCACTCTACTACTCTCTCCTACTCTCTACCACTCACTCTCTACTACTCTATTACTCTCTCTCTACTAATCTCTCTCTACTACTCACTCTCTACTACTCACTCTACTACTCTCTACTACTCACTCTCTACTACTCTCTACTACTCAGTCTGTATAACTCACTCTTTACTACTCACTCTCTACTACTCTCTACTGCTCACACTCCACTACTCACTCTCCACTACTCACTCTCAACTATTCTCTACTACTACTCTACTACTCACTCTTTACTACTCTACTACTCTCTCTTACTCTCTCTACTTCTCACTCTCTACTACTCTCTCTACTACTCACTCTCTACTAAACACTCTCTACTACTTGCTCTCTAGTACCCTCTAGTACTCACTCTACTACTCACTCTTTACTACTCTCTACTACTCACTCTCTTCTACTCCATAACTCTCTACTTTTCACTCTCTACTACTCACTCTCTACTACTCTACTACTCTACTACTCTCTCTACTACTGGCTCTCCACTACTCTCTACTACTCACTCTCTACTACTCACTCTCTACTACTCTCTACTACTCACTCTACTACTCACTCTCTACTACTCTACTACTCACTCTCTATTACTCCACTACTCTCTACTACTCACTCTCTTCTACTCACTCTCTACTACTCTCTACTACTCTCTCTCTACTACTCACTCTCTACCACTCGCTCTCTACTACTCTACTACTCACTCTCTACTATCTCTCTACTACTCTCTACTACTCTCTCTCTGCTACTCTCTACTACTCTCTACTACTCACTCTCTACTCTCTATTACTCGCTTTCTACTCTCCACCTCTCTCTACCTCTCTCTCTACTACTCTCTACCTCTCTACCTCTACCTCTACACCTCTACCTCTCTACCTCTCTCTACCTCTCTCTACATGCACACATATGCACATATATATATGCATATATATGCATATGCATTTATATATATGTACGTGTATATTACCTACTGGCGGTCGCCAGTAGGTAGTTATAGTTAGGACCTATTTTCCATAGGAAATCCGCAACATTCTATTCCCAATAAGTCTGGCGCCGGTTGATGAATCTTCGCGAACTTTTCCAAACTTTTGGCCAGCTCCGGTCCGCTCCTATCCTGAAATTTTCGTGGTGATTTGTCAAGAGGGGGCTGAGAAAAAAGGGGGGTCCCAAAACACGTTTTCCCCATGCAATTTACCATAGGACCTGTTGATGCAGCTACAGCCCAAACTGCTGAACGGAATTACATCAAATTTGGCAAAGAGGTCGTCCTCAGTTTAGACTCATGCCTTTTGCATAAATGGTGTAAATCTGTTCAGTAGTTCCTGAGAAAATTAGACTAAAAAGATAGATGTATCTATGGCCTCGGAGGATCCGCGCACCCTAAGAGCACCCTATGCGCACCCTCCCCGAACCGAGCGCGCACCCTCCCGATCACGCGCTGAATGCTAATTGGCTGTCAAGTGTCTGTCTACATTCGAAACCAGGAACTGTTGGCAGCCATTTTGTGCCTCAGTAGAAGCGAGGCTGAAGAAGTAAGGGGAATGAGTGTTTAAAACCTATAAAGGGGGCAGGGTAGAAATACTCAGACCCTCTAGTCTTCTTTAGAGGGTCTCAGAAGGACCCCCTGGGGCCCCCTTTTCAAAACAAAATCGGCGAAATGCGCGCAGGGTGCGCGGATCTGGACGAAAAAAGAAAAAAAAACGAAGCGCGGACTTTCGCGCTTCGTTAATAATTAGCCCCCGGGTGGGCCAAATCCCGGGGGTATAATGTTTGGAAATTAATAGGTTGAGGGGGGCTGCGTGGCCCCCCTCCCAGATCCTTCTAGGGCCCTGGGGACCGCCACCCCCCAGGGCCAGCTCCTACAGTGTCCTCTGGTGCCCACCCTCAGGACACTGTTGTTTGCTATGAGAGGGCGGGAGTCTCCTACCCTCCCATAGCAAACTTTGTTAGGATTTTGAAAGAGAGGCAAGATGGCCGCGGACAGGCTGGGCTGAGTAGTCGCTGTTTCATACCTCTCCCAGTGGTGATAATCTAGTGCCCTGTGACATGTACTGGTGACGGAAACGCTCCCCCCCAATGGCTCTGATCAGTCTCTGGCATACAACCCTACTGGCGCCGATTCAATATTCAACAAAAGCGTGGAAATTACCTGGGACACTTAAACGGAGTTGGCTGAAGGTAGCCTTCAAGAGGGCTTGGAGGAAGTGGGAGAGCACGCTGAAAACGCTGAGTATCCTGACACTGCCACTGACACTGCATTGCAATCAACCTCACAAGATGCCTCCGCGCCCTGTCAAGATGGACAAAATGAAGGAGACACATAAGGAGATTCATCAGCTCGAGAAAACTCCTATAGAGGAACTAGCTAAGGAGACGCCGCTGGCCTCAAAGGATCTAGGAGCAATTCGGAAGACAGCAGCAGCACAAAGGCTTAGGAAGGCTGAGTCACGGAGGGGAGAAAAATCTGCTGTAAATACCTCCGCGGGCTCAACCAGCCGAGTAGATGGAGCCACCGATGCGAAGACGTCAAGATTATCACAGCAGGAGGATGGAGTCGAGAAAAAGTTGGGGCAAGGAAGGGGCGAGGAAAAAAGTAGAGCGACCCCCCTCAGGCAACCTACTTTATCAGAAGTCTTCTCCACTCAATCCGCTGCAAGTCGCAACGAAACCGGCAGAGAGGAAGCCAGCGGCAGCCTCAGCCTCAGCGTCCTCGAGGACGCGGAAAGCACGTCAAACACGGACGCTCGGGTTGCTCAGCAACAGTGGGACCAGCAGATCAGCAACACCGCTGGAGTCTCGAAGCAGCCTGCGCCACAATCTGGTTCGGTACTGTCAGTCGAGAGCACTGTGAGCACTGAGGACCCCCAGGACCCCCAGGCAAGCAAAATCAGCTCATTGGCGAAACAGGGTGCAAACGCTGAGATGTTGGAGGCAATTTTGTTGCTCGAGGCAGAGCTAGGAGCCCCTAAGGCCCTTGAAACAGTTCAAAAGAGCCAGACTAAGGGGCTCAGGCCCGCAGCTTCAGCGGATAAATATATCAGCCCAGCGGAGGTGGCAGGACGGCATGGGTGTTGCGAGCCAGTGTTGACAGTGTTGACGGAGAAAAACAGTATCGGTGAGGTAGATGGAGAAAAGTTCTTTTCTCTAAATGAAGATTCGGACTCTCTCTCTGTGCAGCATGGCGAGGCGGGCATAGAGGAGAGTACAGAGGGAGAAGAGGAGATGGTAATATCAGGGGAGGATGAGCTGACGGATTCCAGCTCAACAGGGGGCGACTGCAACGATGTATGTATAGGAAACGACTCAACCTTAAGAAAAAGGCAGATTAAAATAAAGCCAAGCAGTCAGCAGGCTGGGCTCATGGGAAGTACTGGGAGAGGATTAGCATGGGATTACCTGGGAACTTCTCAAACATATCACGAGGAGGAATCCGCCGGTGCACCGAGTCAAAGCATACCATCCAGCATCTTGCTTAATACGCTTAAGCAGATGCAGGCGGAAGCTAGAGCTGCAAATCGGAAAGCAAGACAAGATGCAAAAAAAATACAAGTCTCACTTAAAAAAAACAATAAGCTCTATGAAGATCTGGTCGGCAGAGTGGCGGAGGTTGAGGAGCGCACGAATAAACTTGAAGATGACTTTGGAAATTGGCAGACCTCTAGAATGGAGCAAGAAAAAGTCGCGGAAGACTTGCAATGGAAGCTGGAGGACTTAGAAAACCGCCAGCGGCGGAATAATGTTCGAATTTTGGGTGTGGCGGAAGGGATTGAAGGACAGGATATAAGGCGCTTCATTGTCAATTTACTAAAAGGGGCTTTCCCAGAGTCTCAGTGGCAGTGGGATAACGAGATTCAGAGAGTGCACAGGTTCCCTTTTACGCTAAAAGGGGGATCCATGGCAGAGGGGGGCAAGAAGTCCTCCTTTCCGCGAGCAATCTTAGTCTACTTTGGCAATTACCTTATTAGACAGGAAATCATTGAAAAAGCTAGACCTACAAGTAAGAGATCATTTGAAGGCACCTCCTTTTTTGCAAGACCAGACTTCTGCCATGTTACCGTTGAACGGAGGTGGAGGATGAGGCAGTTGATCCCGAAATTCCAGGAGCTAGGCTCAGAGGCTTATTTAATGTTTCCTGCAAAACTGAAAACGATCACTCAGGGTAGAGTTAGGATGTTCTTCTCCGAGATTAAGGCTCAGCAGTATCTAGATGAGGTGAAAAAATAATAGGCGCAGGCAGGGAAAGTACTTTACTACTTTGTTGGGGGACAGAAATCTTTGCGGTAAAGCAGGAGGGCGCTAGATGATTGAAGATGGAAATACAGTGTCTGAGATAAAAGAGGGAGAGGGGTGGGACTTAGCGGCTCCAGCAGCCTGAAACCGGCGACACATAGGTCTGTCCGACCTATTTGCCTGTGTAGGGGAGGGTGGGGGTGGGGGCCAAGGGGAGGGTGGGGAGGGTGGGGAGGGCGTTTGGGCAGGGGGGAGGTCACTGGGGGGTCTAACAGGGGTTAAAATTTTGATTTTTTTCAGTTTAATAATGCACATTTCTATGCACAGATTTGCTAGTTTTTTATCGATGCCCATGATCATGTCTATGCTCATGCTTAATATTTGGTTGACCAGATGTCAGAATTTTAACGATCTTCTGTAATGCCTTGTAAGATTGCTTCGATTAATGTGTGTGGTTTGAATAATCAAGCGAAGAGAGCTAATGTAGCAGGGTTGTTAAGAACCTTGAAATTGGACTTAGTCTGTCTTCAAGAAACCCATATTCAAGCATCACAGATTTACTTGTTAAAACAGCTTAATTTTGATGTACTAGCTGCTAGCAAACAGGGGACTAGAACTAGGGGGGTTGCAATATTAGGGAGGAAACACGAGGTGGTGATACATCGAAAAAAGGAGGATCAATGGGGGAGATGGCCTATTGTCGAACTGAGTATAAAAGGGGCTAAAATGACAGTAGGTACAATATATGGCTCCACTGAAGATGACCCAGATGTCTGGCAGTTCATGGATTTGGAATTAGCACATTGGCTGGAGCCCATTGTGCTATGTGGGGATTTTAATATTCATGACCATGCGAGCTCCTTCACAGAACCTGGGGGGAGCTATGTAGGGAGGAAGAGGAAGACATTCAAAGCATTGGCTAGTATGGCCCAACATAACTCCCTTGTGGACCCATGGATTAAGCTACATCCCTTTGTGGATGGTAGTACTTATTTTTCGGCCCCACACAAAATTTTAGTGAGATTGGACTATTTTTTGGTGTCTAGTTCTATTATTTCCCATACAAAAATAGAAAAACAGCCCAGAATCCTTTCTGATCATAGTCCTCTGGTTTTAACATTAATTACTAGGGATATTAAAGCAAATAAACCCCAGTGGACGTTTGAGCGTACATTACTAAGCGATAGGGCATATCAGAAGCATATGAAATCTTGGATATTGTTTTTTTGGGATATTAACAGAGGCACTGCGCCCCCAGGGGTGGTATGGGATTGTTTTAAGGCGGGAGTAAGGGGAGAAACCATGAGTTACGTATTGGCTAAACAGAAAAAAGACCGAAGACATTTAGAAGATATAAGACAAGGACTGCTTGTGGCAGAGGAAAAACTTGCTAGAGCTATAGTGCAAGGTCTACCACTTGAACCCTTCTTGATTAATATAACTACCCTCAAAGGGGATGCTACCGAGGGGATTAGCGTGAAAGCATCTGAAAAACACATGGGGCATAAACAAGATTCTTATGAATTAAGTGAGAGGATCGGGCACTTTTTGGCTGTCAGAACTAGGCAAAGAACTGCTATGGCAGATATTAAGGAAATTCAGGATAGCCAGGGGAATTTGGTTTCAGACCCCGATCTTATCCGGGAGGTATTTCGGGAATTTTACGCTAAATTGTATACTTGTGAGGAAGGGAGTATTGTAACAGAGGTAGAGGTGGATAGCTATCTAGGAGATGTCCTAGCTCCCTCTTTGTCGGTACAACATAAAGCTGGGCTTGACGCTCCTTTCCATTTGGACGAGTTTAAGAACGCAATCAAGTGCCTCCCCTCAGGGAAAGCGGCAGGGCCAGACCAAATTCCAGTAGAATTTTATAAAGTTTTCCAAGACAGCTTAGGCGAGGATATGTTTAATATCATGCTATTAACACAACAAGGGGGCTCACCTCCTGAGTCTTGGGGAGCAGCGGATATCATAGTCATCCCAAAAAAAGGCAAACCTCCGACACTCCCGGGCTCGTATAGACCCATAACTCTTATGAATGCCGATATTAAACTCTACTAAAAAATGCTGGCAACTAGGTTAGCAGGCGATATAGAGCAGTTAGTAAGCGCATCCCAGCACGGCTTCATACCAGGCAAGGGAACTACCCAGCACGTTAGGACACTCATAACGGTGTTTGACGCCGCGGAATCCCTGGGTGACCCTGCAGCAGCACTGTTGTTGGATGCCGAGAAGGCTTTCGACAGGGTTGCCTGGGGGTTCCTGTGGGCAGTTTTGAGATGGAGCGGTATTGGGGAACGTTTCATAACAGCCGTCCGAGCCCTATACCAATGCCCAATAGCTAAAATTAGGGTAAATAGAGGATATTCAGAATCAATTGCAATTTCTAGGGGGACGAGACAAGGCTGCCCCTCATCCCCATTGCTATTTGCGTTGTTTTTGGAGCCTTTTTTGCGGAAACTGGACAGAAATAGAGAGATTTTACCAATGGTTTTAAACGGTCGGTCAATTAAAATCTTGGCGTACGCAGACGACGTTGCGATACTTACTCCGAATCCAGGCTTAGCTATTACAGAGATTGAAAGGGAGTCTAATAAGTTTGGTAAAATATCAGGCTACAAGCTAAATAGATCTAAGACGCAGATAGTTCTGAATGAAGCCATTTCTTACACTGACTCCAGGGTGACTACCTCGGCGACATACTTAGGGATAGTAATTTCTGCAAAATTAGATACCCTGGTAGAGAATAATATAGCCCCTCTCCTTGAGAATGTAAAAACAGATCTAAATAGGATTAACAATTTACATCTTTCTCTAGTAGGTTGTACCAACGTGTTAAAAATGAGTATATTGCCGAAGTTCCTGTATTTATTTAGAACAATTCCGTTAATTTTTGAAACCAAATGGTTTAATATTTTGGAGGGTATCCTCAACAAGTTTATATGGGCACATGGGAAAACTCGTAGGGCATATAAATTTATGACATTGGCGAGAAACAGAGGGGGGTGGGGAGCCCCGGATTTTAGACTATACTATCTGGCAACCGCCCTTCAATATATGCAAGGTTTAATCGGAGGAGGGGGGACGCTTCAAAGAATAACGTCTGAATCTACCGATATATACGCAATTTTGTTAGGACAAGATGCAGAAAATTGTTTGTTATGTTTTACTGAGTTTGGGTACCTCAGAAGGAAGCAATTTAAGACACTAAATGCGGCCTTAAATGTATGGAATGCTTTTATGAGGAAGATGGGTCTTGGGCGGTATAATAGATATCTTAAACTATATAAAAACAAATCACTCCCCTCAGAAATGTTTTCAGATACAGTAATGGCCGAATGGAATAGAAAAGGTGTTAACCAAGTAGGGGATCTAATAGGGGATGGGGGATTGGTGCAGTTTGAGATATTGGTAAACAAGTTTAAGCTGAGTAGGAGAGATTTTTTTAAGTACTTACAACTAAGAAGCTTCTTGGGACAGAAAAGTGGTGGCTCAGCAGGATATAATACAAATGACTTCCTGGAGATTTTAACCACGGGCGCCATCATAGTATCAGGTCAGCTTACGCGATACTAGCTCAAACTAAAGTGGACGACCTAGAAAAACATAAGCGCAAGTGGGCAGAGAAGTTGGGAGGAGAAATGGAGGATTTCCAGGAGTCGCTGGACTTGGGGTGTAATATTCTATGTTCCGGCCCCCTACAATCACAACATTATAAAACCCTTTTTTCCTTATATCATACGCCTGCTAGAATTGCTAAATGGGGGGGTACAACTGGGATAAACTGCCCTCGATGCAGCGCATTAGACGCTGACTTACTTCATATGTTGGCCACTTGCCCACAACTATATACTTTAATCAGGGACATTAAAGCTTTTTTTGACAAGACTCTAGGCCTACAGATCTCCATGTCACCTTTATGTATTTTGCTAGGTATAGACCGTGATGGAAACAGAAACGTAGAGAGGGAATTTATTTTTGTGGCAATGGCGGTGTATAGACTAATTCTAGCCAGGGCTTGGTTAGACAAATCCCCTCCGTCTATGCACGTATGGTTAGCAAACTTAATATCTATATTTAATTTAGAAAAACCTATCTATGCAAGAAAAGGTAGAGTGGGGAGAGCTCTAGGCATAAGAATTTGGGGGCCCTTAGCGCGGTGGAGAGTCGGGGTAGGGTAAACTGGTAATTTGGTAATCTGGTAAATTTTGTAACTTGGGAATATATGATCTTGGGATTGGTGAGAGCTATATTGGTATATTGGTTTGTTTATATGACATCTGGTTTTTCTCTTTTTCTTAATTGGTTTCTCGTCTTTGAAATTATCTAAAAGGTTAGGTTGCGAAAATGAATAAATAAATGAATGTATTATATGTATTAAATGTGCATTGCTGAAAGTACAAAATAAAAAAATATTTAAACAAAAAAAAAGGATTTTGAAAGAGAGCAGGGAAACCTGCTCTCTCTTTCAAAATCCAAATGATATTGCTTTTCCACACGGGGAGCTGCATGTCAGCAGCTCCCCATGTGGAAAAGCAATGCCGGCTCCCGAAGGACGCGTGGAGCCGGCTGGGACCGTGGGGGCGTTGGGGCTCCCCCCACGGTCTCCAATGTTTTTTTATAAGCCCCAGGGGATGGGGTCCCCGGGGATAATAAAAATTAGTGATAGGGGCTATTTTTTTTTTTACGGTAAAATTAGGAGTCGCGCATCCTAACGCGTTGGGTGCACGGTTCCTCTCGCGTTGGGTGCGCGGTTCCTAACGCATTGGGTGCGCGGATCCAAGGAAAAAAAACTTAAATTTTTGGGAGATACACATCAAGCTCAAGTGTTTTGTTCTTGAGTGGCTCTAAAAAGAGCAGTTGTGTTCATTGAGAGTTTTTGGTACTTATAAGTAAGTACCTATACAGAGTCTAAAGTTGTTGAGGAAGACTCTGTTTCCTTCATCAGTAAAGTGTACTCCATCTCTCCTATACATCTCTTGCATATGAAAGCGCAGATTGTTATTGTAAATGGACCCCATTCTATAGTCTCGGAGAAAAGCAGAAACAGATTTATTCATATGTTTCCTAGGTTTCTCAATTTGTGGACAAAAATGATTGGACCAGTTCCATTTCTGCCTTTGGCATATGTTGGAATACACAAAGGCAGTTTTGGGAAAAAGTGAAATCACTTCTGCAAAGGTGTCCTTCATAAGCATTTCCAGACCTACCCCAAAGTGCCTAGGTCATTGCCACCACAGTGCACTATTATGAGGTCAGGGTGTTGGATATGCATAAAGGATTTTACCAATGGCATCAATTGGTGCCACTTTAACCCTCTCTGTCCAATCCATTTAATGTCTACATTTGGCAAACCTAGGTCTTTGTGAATGCCTTTGTTTTCTGCATACCTTTGGCTCCAGGAAATATAGCTGTGTCCCACAATCCACACTCTAAGCATCTTGAAGGGAGGTCTGGATGCACTCAGATGGTCTCTGCAAATGAAATGGCAGTTTGAAAAGTAAGATTTTTCTAAAATGGTGGCTAAGATGCAGTTTGGAAAAAAGACAAGAAATCATTGGTTGTTTGACAACCTTCTACACTGAAAGGTAGGGTGTATGTTTCTATTTTTTAAACGCATGATTCTTATTGGTTAACAAAAAGTGATTGAAAGGAACATTATATATGATAAGCTGATATGCTGAACAGTCAAGCACACTTGCTGTTTTGATTAGCAACATTGTGTGCTGAACTTGTGACCTGTGTGCTCAGTTCAGTGTTCCATGACCTGTTTCTATGGTAACAGGCAGAAGGCAGATTGGGGGTAGGGTTCAAATTTATGACATTTGGAATGGGTTGAAATGTTTAACCAATAGAAATGTGTGTTTGCTTTTGAATTTATGTGGGAAGGAATGTGATTTGATGTTTACATGTATATGTGTGGAAAATGAGAGGGAAACTTTGCCATTCTTTGGTTTTGCTGACAGGTGTACAGTGCAGAGATTCTGTATAAGAAAATCTGGTGTGTGACTGATATACTTCTTAATCTACAAAACAACTTGAAGGGTGAGTTATTTAATTGAGAGGGGATGTATGTGCTGTATTTTGATTTTAATCAGAATAATGTATTTTTCCTGGTAAAGTGCAGGGAGTACTTTTTTTGTCTACAATCTTATTGACAGTGTGTGTGCATGTAGAAATCATTCTGTGATAAGCATTTGTGTTTTTCATGTCTTTGCAGAAAGATAACTGTGCTGTTTTTATATTTTGGTACAATTAGAAATCAGTTGTTTATAAATTTGCAAAATGAGTCATGTTTCTACACTAAAATGTAGTATTCGTAGATTAAGAAATGTGTTTTGGTATAGTGCAAGGGATAGTGTTGTTTGTCTAGGATCACACAGCGAGTCTGTGTGCATTTAGGAATCATTTTGAGAGAAACATTTTGGTACTAATCTGTAGTAGTAGATTTTCTGCAAGATGTGCAGTCACCTTAGATCTTGTAGACTAGTAAATGTGTTTTGTACAAGGGATCGTTGTCTGTCTACAATCATACTGTGAGTCTGTGTGTATTTGGGTAAGCATTGTGAGAGAAGCATTTGGTAAAATTATGTATTTGCTGACAGACAATTGTTTTAAAACCTGTCATGTTGTCAAGTTTTAGTAGCATTAGAAGCCAGTCTTTGCTTGTGCATTGATAAAATGAGTCAGGTTTTGACACTAAAGCGCAGTGCTTAAATATGTAGATTGTGTGCAGTCCCCTTACCCCTTCCAGACTAGAGAATGAGTTTTGGTTAACTCCTAGGATAGTGTTGCTTGTCTTAAATCACACTGTGAGTCTGTATGCATTTGGGTAAGGATTGTGAGAGAAGCATTTGGTAACATTGTGCATTTGCTGACAGATAACTGTTTTAAAACCTGTCTTGTTGTCAAGTTTTAGTAGCATTAGAAGCCAGTCTTTGCTTGTGCATTGATAAAATGAGTCAGGCGTTGACACTAAAGTGCAGTCTTAAATATGTAGATTGTGTGCAGTCCCCTTACCCCTTCCATACTAGTGAATGAGTTTTGGTAAACTCCTAGTGTGAGAGAAGCATTTGGTAACATCATGTATTTGCAGACAGATAACTGTTTTAAAACCTGCCATGTTGTCAAGTTTTAGTAGCATTAGAAGGCAGCCTTTGCTTATGCATTGACAAAATGAGTTAGGCTTTGACACTAAAGTGCAGTACTTAAATATGTAGATTGTCTGCAGTCCCCTTACCCCTTCCATAGTAGTGAATGAGTTTTGGTAAACTCCTAGTGATAGTGTTGCCTGTCTAGAATCACACTGTGAGTCTGTGTGCATTTGGGAACCACTGTGAGAGAAGCATTAGGTAACATCATGTATTTGCTGACATTTGTCAAGTTTTAGTAGCATTAGAAGCCAGTCTTTGCTTCCGGATTGATAAAATGAGTCAGGTTTCACACTAAAGTGCAGTACTTTAATATGTAGATTGTGTACAGTACCGTTACCCCTTCCAGACTAGTGAATGAGTTTTGGTAAACTCCTAGGATAGTGTTGCTTGTCTACAATCACACTGTGAGTCTGTGTTCCTTTCGGGTAAGGATTGTTAGAGAAGCATTTGGTAACATTGTGCATTTGCTGACAGATAACTGATTTGAAACCTGTCATGTTGTCAAGTTTTAGTAGCATTAGATGCCAGTCTTTGCTTATGCATTGATAAAATGAGTTAGGCTTTGACACTAAAGTGCAGTACTGCAATATGTAGATTGTGTGCAGTCCCCTTACCCCTTGCACAGTAGTGAATGCATTTGCTGACAGATAACTGTTTTAAAACCTGTCATGTTGTGAAGTTTTAGTAGCATTAGAAGCCAGTCTTTGCTTATAATAATAATCCACATTTGTAAAGCGCGAACAATCACCCGTAAGGGTCTCTAGGCGCTGGGGGCCGTCGGGAAGATTAAGCAAGCTATTGCCCAGAGTCACATGGTGCTGGACTAATCTGCCTCTGGCGCCGGGGATCGAACCGTGATCCCCAGATTCCGGAGTCAGTCGCCCTGGCCGCAGCGCCAAGATGAGTCAGGCTTTGACACTAAAGTGCAGTACTGAAATATGTAGATTGTGTGCAGTCCCCTTACCCCTTGCACAGTAGTGAATGAGTTTTGGTAAACTCCAAGGGATAATGTTGCTTGTCTAGAATCACACTGTGAGTCTGTGTGCATTTGGGAACCACTGTGAGAGAAGCATTTGGTAAAATTATGTATTTTGCTGACAGCCAATTGTTTTTAAACCTGTCATGTTGTCAAGTTTTAGTAGCATTAGAAGCCAGTCATTGGTTAGGCATTGATAAAATAAGTCAGGCTTTGACACTAAAGTGCAGTACTTAAATATGTAGATTGTGTGCAGTACTCTTACCCCTTCTAGACTAGTGAATGAGTTTTGGTAAACTCCTAGGATAGTGTTGCTTGCCTAAAATCACACTGTGAGTCTGTGTGCATTTGGGTACGGATTGTGAGAGAAGGATTTGGTAACATTGTGTATTTGCTGACAGATAACTGTTTTAAAACCTGTCATGTTGTCAAGTTTTAGTAGCGTTAGAAGCCAGTCATTGCTTATGCATTGATAAAATGAGTCAGGCATTGACAGTAAAGTGCAGTACTGAAATATGTAGATTGTGTGCAGTCCCCTTACCTCTTCCACAGTAGTGAATGAGTTTTGGTAAACTCCTAGGGATAGTGTTGCTCGTCTAGAATCACACTGTGAGTCTGTGTGCATTTGGGAACCACTGTGAGAGAAGCATTTGTGTACTTCATATGTTTGAATACGCATAACTGCGTAAAACATTCCTGTTCTCAAGTTTTGGTAAAATTAGAAGGCAGTCATTGCTTATGTTTTCACTCAGGAACTGTCCTTGCAATACTGTAAACATTCAGTTAATATTCAAGTAGTAACAGAGTGAGGCAGGCCTTTGCACATGCATTGATTCAAATGCTTATCCACTATGCATGCAGTTCTCTAACCATCTACACCAGTGCTTTCCAAAGTGTGTGGCGCGACACAGTAGTGTGTCGCCTCCCATCTGTGGGTGTGTCGCGCGACGACGTCTGCAGCCAGATTAGGGCGAATGCTCGTGCATTCAGTGATGCAGTTCGGCGGAGGCGGAGGCGGAGGAGGGAGAAGCGAGAAACGTTATGCAATCGTGAGCCCTTGTTCCTTTTGCGACGGTGAGCTCTGCTCCCCAGGTAACATAATTTTCAAACTCTGTTTAGGCCCCAGGATGAAATAAAACCCGTTTAAGATGCGCGAGCGCGTGGCCTTGTTCCCTTTGCGACGGTGACCTCTGCTCCCCAGGTAAATGCTCAAAATTTTCAAACTCTGTTTAGGCCCCAGGATGAAATAAAACCCATTTCAGATGCGCGAGCGCGCGGCCTTGTTCCCTTTGTTATGGTGACCTCTGCCCCCCAGATTAATTTTATAAATGTTAAATCTCTGTTCCCGATGGAGTGTGCTGGTTTACGAGCCGGGGCTCCAGTTTCCTGCAAAGGTTCACTAGGTTTGTTGCTGATGAATGTCTGCAGGGCACCGGAGTGCATCTCAGAGGCAGATGTGATACTGTTCACACAAGGACGGCAAAGGTCATGTAACGCGCTCCAATACCGTCCTACTGGATAATGCTTGTCCTTTGATACAGAACAATTAAAACATGTGTTCTTTTTATACATTAGGCAGCATTACCATCAATGCAGACTTACTTATTACTTTCTGCTCCTCTCCAAACCCCATTTCCAGACGTCTGTGTTCATATCTAGGATGCTGCAAAATGTTGATCATAAACATGGCTCTACAAGTCAGACATAGAAAAGCAAGCAGACGTGCTTACTAAAACGTAATGGTCTCCATATTTGGCAAGCACAAATGAGTTGTGATGGAAGAGATATATGTTAACCTCCTTTGCCATCTTTTTCGAAAGTGAAATACAGAGATTGATTTGCTTAAACTTCTAATAGTCATTATTATGTTTATGTGAGCAAGCTCACTTCCACTCACACGATAATTTTTTAGTTCCATCTCAAACACATACTTTGAACTTTTATGAATTTTAAACAGATCTAAAAGACTCAATATGTGATGAAAGATCATCTAAAGTTATGGAAATCATTGCTAGATTCGTTTTTTTACTGCTGTAAGTCCTACTTGTCAATAGACTGGATAAACAGATATATTCATAGACGAGGCACGGGTATATTAAAAGAGTTTCATGTAATTCCTTGGATATTCTGTTAGTTTTTTTTCTCTAAGTAAGCTATGGCGCAGAAAGCTCAACATCTTTCTGAATAATTATTTATGAATGTCTGTAGATTCATCCTGCATCAGAATGGAAAAATGTAACCATGTTCTGCTTACTTGAACCTGTGCTGTTATGATTCCCCTTGACTGTTGTTTAGTTTTTGTGGCTTGCTGAATCATGACAGTCTGTTACAAGAAGTTAGCGATCTTCCCTCCAGGGGTGGTTGATGAAAAAGGATGTCGAAATGGTTGTAAGCATATGATTTGGTGGCTTTTAATTTTACACGAGTAGTCATATTGTTAATTATTCCCTCAAACTGCCTGCTTAAGAGGCAGCAGTTTCTCTCAGGTCTTTGTTTAGTAACACTGAATAGGCTTCTCTCACTCCCTCAAGATTGTTCCAGCCATTTCATTCCAAATGTGACTTTCCGTAAGTTTTATCACTTTCTGTTCAGTACCTATGATTATTTTGTCAGGCATATTAGAGAGCTTCTAAGCTGCCTGACTGCATTCTGCTCCTTCCAAACATTTGAAAGCAGTTTGTGATGTATCCAATCTACTTTTCTAGCCTGTTCGCTCCATGGCTAATAGTCCACCCAATCACCCATACTGCTGCATTGTGTTGGTTGTAATTCTGTTGTTGACTGGTCTAGTCTTGCTTTTATGGGGTCCACTTACTTAACTGTGCCACCGCTCCACCAATTCCCATGTTTCCCTTACCTTCCCACCTTTGGGTAGAGATTAATATGCCTTGGTATGCTAAACCTGACACAGGGACACCAGGGTGTTTGTATATCTTCTCATCATTTTTTGCACAGACATATGCCATGGTGACACAACTGACGGAAAAGCAGGAATGTTGTTAATATATACATTGCTTAACATTTGAAAATGCTTTTAAAATAGAATGTTGCAAAGCTTTAGGGATTTGTCAAATTAATATAGTTGTTTTTTTGCTTGTTCTGCTATTTAAAATGGCGAGAAGGGGGGTATGATTTTAATTTAGAAGCCACTTACTTCTGATGGATAATTCTAAACATATATTTCTTAGCTTGATAATATTCCTCAGGGGCCAGACAGGATCCGGAAACTTTTCATAACAAGGTTCCGTGCGCCTCTATGTTGCGAGGTGCGGCTTATAGTAGACTTTGTGCCACCCCAGAAGTGACAGAGTGGAGCCACATATAAGCGCCACCACTGTAGGCCAACGTCAGTTCCCTTCTTTCTTCTCATTGGAACGTGGTTCTGTAGCTCCGCTCCCCCTTTTGTCAGTCTTTGACTCGTAAAATGAAATTCAGTGTGCAAAGGAACAGTGTCTTCTCCTAAAACAACAGGTTTCGAACCATGCTGTGAGTGCAGAAAACATATGAGGCTCCATTGTCTTTTTTGCTCCGACTCTGGCCAGAGCTTGCTGCCATCCATTTGTAGCCCTGGACCTCTTGGATTAATGCACGGTGTTCTCAGCTGCGAGGGGCTATTACAGTCCTCCCAATAATGTCACTACTGTGGCATTACACAGAGTCAGCCATCTATAGTACACAGCATCCTAGAGCTTCCTCCCAGGTCATGTTGCCGTCCATTTATAGCCCTGGACCTCTCGGTTTGTACTGTGTGTTCCTGGGACCATGTCTGGTTACATTCATGTTTAGGCTTTCCAACCTGCATTTATTTGCCTTCCTTTTTTGTTTGTTTCCAAACCTTTTTCTTTGTGTGCAAGTTATTGAGTGTGTTTGTCTGCCTGCGAGAGTTTCTGCGTTTGTTTTGCGTTTTTTTTCACAGCTGTGTGCAAGTTTAAAGCCAGTTGTATTTTAAACATGTAGCAGGGCAGACATGGTTTCAGTTACTTGAGGGTGTACTGTCAAAAGTGCAGGTGCTTCCAGTTTAGTTTTGGGGTGCTCCCGGAGAGTTTGTCTCGTTTCATCATTGTGTGTTTGTTAGTCAATTGCCCTTTATGTCTAGTATAGTGCAAGCTTTTAGGTCTCTAGCCACCTACATACTTGTCTTTCACACCTTCAATATCCCAGACAGTATTCATACAGTTCCCGCAAACACTCTGTCACTCTCCTCATACTTCTCCAGTGACCCATTCAGCACCATGTACTAATCTATTCACTGCACCGAAAGCCAACCACTTATACATTCACCCAGGCACTCTCCTTGCAGTACTCTAATCATTCAGTCAGTACCCAAGTACTCATGCAGTGAGCCAGGCCTTAGCACATGAATTGCTTCACACGCCTATCCAGTATGCATGCAGTACTCTAACTACCTAAACACTTGTCTTTCACACCTTCAATTCCCTAGTCAGTATTCATACACTTCTAGCAAACACCCTGTCACTCCCCTTGCAGTCCTGTAGTGACCCATTCAGCACCATGGACTAATCCATTCACTGTGCCAAAACCCGAACACTTATAAATTCACCCAGGCACTCTCCTTGCAGTACTCTGATCATTTAGTCAGTATCCAAGTACTATTGGAGTGAGACAGGCCTTAACATATGGATGGATTCAAACATGCATGTAGGTCTCTAATCACCTACACACTTGTCTTTCACACCATCAATATCCATGTCAGTATTCATACACTTCTAGGAAACACCTTGTCACTCACCCAGTGTGTCTCCTTATAGTACTGTAATCATTTAGTCAGTTAGCATGTAGTCTTTTAGTGAGGTAGGCTTTAGGGCATGAACTGCTTCAAAGTAGTATGCACTATGCATGTAGTGTTTTAACCATCGTCACACTTGTGCTTCAGGGCTATAGTTTCTTAGTCAGTTTTTATATAAAATGTGTTTCTACAGTAATAGAATAGTATACATTTGAAAGTTATTAATATACTTTTATTTGTGATTCTTTTTTACAGATACTGTTTTTCAACGTTAAAATAGAGAAATCATGCCAGAAAAAAAAAGAAAAAGAAAAGAACAGAGACAGGAGAATTACTTGAAGAAACATCAACCACAAGTATTGAATGTACAAGATAATTTGGCTGAAAAGAAAAAAATCTTCTGGTAAGATCACAAAGCAATTTATTAAAAATGTTTGTAGGAGCAAACAGAATGTACAGAATGCTGAAACCACTGAGAATGTTTAAACTAGAAAAAAAATTCAAAATAAGAGGAAAAGCAAAAAAACAAATGTTCAGTCAAAGTAGACAAATTATGCTAAAAGGAGGCACAATCAGTATAAGGAATTACACCCAAAAATATTTTACAAGAGAGTAGTACATAATTTGCTGAAAGATGTTAAGAAATATAAAAAGAGAGCTATATTTTATAAAAAGAAGAGGCATATTGAAAACATTGTTGAAAAGGCTTTTGAAGTAAAAAGGAAACTATTAATTTTAGTATTAAACAGAATTCAATCACTAGATAAACCAATCCATTTCTTGAAGGCCAAAAGTAGGAGGAAAAGAGTAATTAATAGAAAAAGTTTTTGTGATTTTTTTTGGGAGAATAGAAACACAGTTCCAGTTCAAAGCCTTTCTTTAATGAAGAGAGTTATTTACAGAGCAAAAAATTACTGTTTGCAGTTGACACCAGTGGTAAAGGTTATGAAGTTAGAGATGGTTGTCCAATTGAGAAAGAGAAAATGGTTGAAAGAAATGCAGAAGAAGTGATAGCAGATGAAGTTCTAGGGAGACGTCCTAAACACCCTGTGTATACTTGGGATTGCAGTAGTATTTGTAGTGTACGACAGGAATCTATTGATAAATTATGTAGTTTTTTACGAGCATATAGTAAAAGTGTTAAAAGATTAAGGTGTTGCAAGGACTAGACCCTTGCAGAGTGAGTAAAAATACTGGTTTGCAAGGTCTTTCTCTGGCTTGTCTTTCTAGGAAAGTTTGTGAAAGTCTTTTTCACCATTTCAGGATGCTGGCAGTACATCATACTCAAATGCGGAAGTTAGTGAGAAGATTGTATTATGCTAAAAGTCCAGCACTAAAGTTAAATGAGTTGAACAGTGCTCTTTTGCGTGACTCAGTATCAGATGTGAAGAAGGTTTGTGATGATATTGAGTTTTGTTACTTTGGTCCTCAGCAAGAGAGTGCAGAAACTGACACATTAGGGGAGAGACGCCAGGCTGTTTTAACGCCGCCGTGAGGGCAACGGCCAATGTGGAAACTCCATTTCCCAGACGCCCTAGCCGGTCGCCGCTGTGACGCGGCCAAGAGCGCCCGCAGGCGCATAAAGTCTCCAGCAGCCTCCCGCAGCGCGGGAACTCACCTTTCACTTTTGAATCTTCAACACCGGAGGCAGAGGGAGTGACGCCAACGTGGAAACTCCATTTCCCAGACGCCCTAGCCGGTCGCCGCTGTGACGCGGCCAAGAGCGCCCGCAGGCGCATAAAGTCTCCAGCAGCCTCCCGCAGCGCGGGACGCGCGCGGGCAGCGCCCGGGCTAAGCCCGGGCCAAGGGCGGGCCCGTCCTTGCCCGTCATCGCCAGGAGGAGGCAGGGCTGGGCCCCCCCCTCCAACGTCGCCAGTGCGCAGGTGCCCTTAAGATACTGCTGATTAGCTGGTTTGCCTATCTGCTTAAACACTCATTATGGGGAAAAGGATACCAGTCGTGTCCAGAAGAAATGGTAAGCAGAAATTACCTGTATCAACCCCTACTACCCCACTGCCTAGCCTGACAGCCATAGACAAAATGTTACAGAAGACTATCGGCGTTGTCGCCACGGCTATTCAGAACACTGAAAGGCGCCTATCGCTTCCACCAAGTCTGCCTCTATTTATGCACCAAGAAAACTCTTTGGAGTCCCTGCTTGCTACATCTTATGCGGGGCTCCCAGGTGCAGCCAATAATGAGAACTGTATAATCGTAGATACAGCCTCTCAAGGACATCTGTCTATGGACACCAGGCTTTCGTCGACTCCCACCATGTTCAGGCCAAGCATGAATAGGGACTCTGACTTTTTGCCATCCCCAGTCAATAACCAGACACATTCAGAGGGGGTAGGATTACATCCCGACTTTGATGCACTGGTTATAGATGGGGATAAAAGTACCAGTGTATCGATGCAAACCAGGGGGCAGAAAGCTAAGAGGCAAAAAGCTAAGAGCAAACAAAAACACATAGAGCCAGCACCGAATAAACACAAGGGTGCCGATTAGGATCCTGGAGAACCCTGGTACGAACCGTCGGTCGGAGCGTATACTCCGTCCGACTCGTACCCGGTTGCAAAACTTTACAAACATGCAAGTACGATTCGCACGGAAACACTATTTCCGTACGAATCGTACAAAACTCCAACCGAGGAAAATAAACATACAAATGACATCCGGAAAAGCGCCGACGTGACGTCGGGACGCATGCAGCCTGCGTTCCACGAACCAGGAAGTACGATTCGCACCGACGTCATCCCGCGCGGAGAATATTTTCCGACAGCCAAAAACTGCCGGGAAATCAGGACGACGCGCACAAGGAGCACCTGTACACGACGGACAGACATGGACCCGAACCTACGTGTCATCCCAGCCCTCATAGCAGTCGACCTCCTCTACAGGTACCGACGCAGACGCCGCAGAAGGTCAGAACAACACCCAGGGGCAAAGGGGGGGGCAGGGGCAGGACACAAAACCCCCACCCAAGTCACACAGCACACATGCCCTGGACATACCTGACCTCCAGGCCCTGGTCACTTCGAGGGGGTGGGGGCGTGTCCAGCAACGCCAGCGTCCGCCACAGCGGAAGTGGGCGACGACGCGAACCGGCAACACAACAATACAGGTACGTACCGTACCCACGCCTTAAGAGCATGGGTACGACTCGTACCACGCCCACACCCACGTCACCACAACAATGGCGGTACGGCCCGTACCCATGTGCCAAAGGCCTGGGTACGGGCCGCACAAGCACTCCACAGCGTGGGCACGGGTACGTACGGACCGTACCCCCCCGCGTATGTATGGAGCGTACCCCTACCCCAAGAGTGTATGTACGGACCGTACCCCCACCTCAACAGTGTATGTACGGACCGTACCCCCACCCGTGTATGAATGGACCGTACCCACACCCGCGTATGTATGGAGCGTACCCCCACCCCAACAGTGTATGTATGGACCGTACCCCCACCCGCGTATGTACGGAGCGTACCCCCACCCCAACAGTGTACATATGGAGCGTACCCCCACCCGTGTATGTACGGACCGTACCCCCACCCGTGTATGTATGGAGCGTACCCCCACCCCAACAGTGAATGTACGGACCGTACCCCCAACCGTGTATGAATGGACCGTACCCACACTCGCGTATGTATGGAGCGTACCCACACCCCAACAGTGTATGTACGGACCGTACCCCCACCCCAACAGTGTATGTACGGACCATACCCCCACCCGCGTATGTATGGAGCAAACCCCCACCCCAACAGTGTATGTACGGACCGTACCCCCACCAGTGCATGAATGGACCGTACCCACACCCGCGTATGTATGGAGCGTACCCCCACCCCAACAGTGTATGTACGGACCATACCCCCACCCCAACAGTGTATGTACGGACCGTACCCCCACCCGTGTAAGAATGGACCGTACCCACACCAGCGTATGTATGGAGCGTACCCCCACCCCAACAGTGTATGTATGGACCGTACCCCCACCCGCGTATGTATGGAGCGTACCCCCACCCCAACAATGTACATATGGAGCGTACCCCCACCCCAACAGTGTATGTATGGAGCGTACATGCCCAGACGCAGGAGGGGTGGGTGCAGAGTCCTCCCAGCAGTGCCCAGACACAGGAGGGGTGGGGGCCTATCACTCCCAGCAGTGCCCAGACACAGGAGGGGTGGGGGCCTATCACTCCCAGCAGTGCCCAGATGCAGGAGGGGTGGGTGCAGAGTCCTCCCAGCAGTGCCCAGACGCAGGAGGGGTGGGGGCCTATCACTCCCAGCAGTGCCCAGACGCAGGAGGGGTGGGCGCAGAGTCCTCCCAGCAGTGCCCAGACGCAGGAGGGGTGGGTGCAGAGTCCTCCCAGCAGTGCCCAGACGCAGGAGGGGTGGGTGAAGAGTCCTCCCAGCAGTGCCCAGACACAGGAGGGGTGTGTGCCTATCACTCCCAGCAGTGCCCAGACGCAGGAGGGGTGGGTGCAGAGTCCTCCCAGCAGTGCCCAGACGCAGGAGGGGTGGGTGCAGAGTCCTCCCAGCAGTGCCCATGGAACGCAAAGGGTGGAGTACCCACAGATACAATGCCCACAAATGTCAGTCAGGTGCACAAATACCCTGCAGTACATGTACCACATGTGTGCGAGGCTGGGAGTACACACATGCATAGCGCCTAAAAGAGAACATGTCCACATGAAGTCTTGTCAACAGTCTACATACACAGGTACAGTGACCACCAAGGATGCCACGAATGATGCAGGTGGAGACATCGCTCTGCATGCATGGCCAAAGTTGAAGGGGTCCGTCAAACACCCAGCTAATATAGACACAGCTCAGCACAACATATTGGAAACACCCTGCAGGGAAGATGTCAGGTTACACAGAGGAAGGAACACACCTTGGGACGATGTCACCATGCA
The DNA here is from genome assembly GCF_964204655.1 of Triturus cristatus. Lineage (NCBI taxonomy): Eukaryota > Metazoa > Chordata > Amphibia > Caudata > Salamandridae > Triturus > Triturus cristatus. Next base: position 838,923,943 of record NC_140579.1, read on the forward strand.
GTAACTGCTTACATGAACAAAGTAATTTAGCCAACAGCTTGTGATGGCACGCAGATACCAGGGTCCACCCTATGACCAGCACAAGACTACATTTCCCACACACCCAACACATTATCACCACCCAAAATCATGGAGCAGGTCCACCAACAGCAATACCAGATAAACAGTAGTGTTCAAAGGAAAAAACAAATTGCTTTATTCAGCAGGATGTAAGTAATAATCATCATAAATGTCAATATATACAAGGCCCATAGGGCAGTCCATGACTCTAATCCGGATGGGGGACACAGTGGTACGTGTGTCCCCTAGCTTGCCTGCACAGTCAGACTCCTTTGTCTTCCACAGGGGGGGCATCATGTTGGGGGGAAGGACCAGGCACCGCAGGGACAGGAGGGGCAAGGGGAGGTGTTGTGGGTGCAGGGACGGACGACTCCAACACAGGGGGTGGGGCAGCGCCAAAGGTGGATTCGAGCACGGCGCTGCACACTACTGCCAGGTCGCTCAGCGTCTCCCCTGCACCCGAAGGAACCACAGGCCCCAAGGAGGGGGGGGGGTCACAGGAATGGGTCGCATCGCTACTGGGGGGGTGGACAGGGGGGGGACTCAACTCCCCTGCCGGTGTCCTGCCTCCACCGCTTGCGGTGTGGTGCCACACTGGGGCTGATGGACAGACTGGGCAGGACTGACCCTGTGTCCGACTCTTGGCCAGGAGAGCTGAGGGGAGTGGATTTGGAGGGTGGTGGTCGTGAGGAATGTGGACTCCCACTCTGGCTGCGTGTCTTCCGTTTCCCCCCCGACCCAGTGGGTGTGCCTACTTCACCCTGTGTGTGCGTGCCAGGAGGTGTGCGCTTTGCCTTCCCTGCTGGTGTGGTGCCTGTGTCTGGTGGGGTGTGTGCATGCTGACGTCTGGGTGTACGTGGGACAGGCATGGGAGTGGGAAGTGTGGATGGGGCATGGGTAGGGGGTGATACCAAGTGCTGCAGGAGACCCACTGCTGCAGACAGTGTTGAGTCAATAGACCTCAGCAAGTTGCGTTGGTCAGCCTGCGATGCTGAAATGCCCTCCAAGTATGCCTCCATGTTGGTGAGCACTTGGCTGTGGCCATGGATGACATTAAGCATCGCAGCCTGACCAACCTGCAACTGCCGCAGGATGTCCACAGACTCGGCATTGGTGGCAGCAGTGGATACAGGGGCAGGGGGTGCGGTGCCTGGCAGGAAGGAGACACGTGGTGACCTAGCACGCCAGGAAGGGACACGAGCAAGTGGGAGGCCGGTGATGGCAATGGAGGGGGCGGGGAGAGATGTTGTGCTGCTGTCAGCTGTTGGAGCAGCCTCCGCCCCCTCGGAGTGCTCAGCCTCGGACCCGTCAGCTTCATAATCTGTGGTGGAAGTGGACAGGTCCTCCGGCTCACTCCCCTCAGCATCAGTTCCACTCGATGTGCCAGCTAAGGTGTCACTGCTGGCACTGGTGCCTGGTCCCTCCGCACGGTCCGTGCCGGTGTCTCCATCCGTGTCCCCCGACGATGCTGTGGGCAAGGTGAATAAACAGGAATTAATCAGACACCTGTATACATATGTCACATGAGTCAAATCTACATAGGTTACAGTGCATAGCCTGAAATGAAAGATGAGTAACGTCTACAATACAAGGTACATATATAGGCCCTGCAACACACAGTTGGTTCACCCACCATGCCACTGAGAAACTATGGAGAGCATGACACATTTGCAAATGACATGATATGGATTTGGACAGAGGAGCCAGGCTCTGGGGCCAATCCAGCACTGCATCTGCACCACACAGCGTTGCCGTAACTAGGGATGAGCAGGGACCATCTCCATGAACTTGAGGCACATGCTACAAAGGTAATACTTAAAGACATGCCCAACATGAATGGGGCACTGCACCTTGAGTGTATGTCCAGACAAACATCACACACTGGCCAGACCGAGCAATGAGATTTCCGGTGTCGACATGTAGGCCTTGCCCGCACCAACCACCCCCTACATGAGACAATTTGATGAGACACAGGAAGCACTTGCATCTCTTAGTCTGGGAGAAATACACATGGGCTGCCAGAAACCCATATTGGACCCAAAATACCCCATGTGCGCCTGTACAACGATCTCATTTACAAATGGCCATCATCAGTAATTGTAACAAGACACACAGGCACTGGCCACCGTGAGTATGAATGAGGAAAATTAGGTCAGGATGTACAGTGGACACTTGTAGAACACATTACGTAAATATACATGGTGCCAGGGGACAATGGCACAGAGCACATCCTATGCTGTAGACCCTGAGAGTGTCCACATATTGTGATGACACACATGATACCTAGCAAAATATGCCCCAGGGGACAGTAGTGGCCACAATATTCCATGGTCCTGAATGGTAATGACTGCAACACAGGCCACCATCCCTGCACTCTGCGTATCGCACACTCATGCACATCATGTCACAGGCCACAACATAGGACATGCTTGCTGTAAGGCATTACACTTCAGAGACATACTCCTATGTCTGGACTCAGCATCAGTGCCAATTGACATGGACCCCACAAGTACTGAACTGGACAGGGCACAGGCAAGGTCCCAAAACCTGTTACACACCACCCCCACACATGATGCTGCAAGCATTGGTCACATGGATAAACTGCCAGCCCAGATGACCTTGTGAAAGAGTGACTACACTCAGACCAGGGAACACATGGCAAGGAGGGGAAGGGAGGAAGGACAGCACCACTATACTGTGGGTGACAGGACCTGCACCGCACATTTAAACACTGCCAGTGTATCCATGCAACTGCGCACTTACAAATGCTGGTGACACACAACAAACGTACATGTACCTACCCCCTTCCTGCTGCTGCTTCTCCCGTAAGCGCCTGTCCATGTCTGGAAAGACCACCGCCAGCACACGCTTGTAGATGTGGGTCAGACGGCGACGCCCATGGTTCTTAGGGCCCACAGGTGAGTCCCCCAGCAGGACCCGTGCGATCCTCCGCGTCCAGCACCGGATATCCTGCCAGCGTTTTCTCACCTGGGCCAGGCGCCGCTTGCGACCCTCCGTCCTCCTCACGGCACTGACGGCATCCCTCCAGATCTGCTTCTTGGCAGCGGTGCCTACCTGTGGGGTTGAAAAAGTGAGACTACATCAATACACCTGCCACATGTCACAGAGACACACATTAGAACAATTTTGCTGGTTTCAACAAGGCATAGTATGCAGCCAAAGCATTGCACCTTTGTCATAGGGACATTTTTCTCTGTGTAATGGCAAATGCACCACGTGCCATTGAAAGTACACAGGTGGCATGAGGGGTACGACACAATAAATGATCCAGACTCACACTGTGCATCGGAAGGTTCACCAGGATTATGTGCAGCAGCTCAAAGCAGTCACATGCCACAGGCCACTGACGCTACCTCAGTAGAGTACACAGACACACACAGGCACAGGACATTCACCTACCATTGCCAAATGCAGCTACAAACCTCACTCTGCACATGTGCCACTAGACTGGGGGGGCTCACAGGTGTGGGGCTGGCTCTGCACGTCAGACACACAGCACTGCTCCCTGCTCGCATCAGATGGGCAGGGTATATCCATCCCTCATGCAGCTCGGGTGCTACACTCCACATATGCACCCACCCACATGGCAGGGGACTTACACACACACCGATGTCCAGGGTACGAACAAATCATGTGGACACTCTCAGCACAGGTACACTGAACTAACACACATCTGTGGGTACAGTCACCTGTCAGACTGGGCTGACCACATAATCACATGAGGACTGTAGAAGCAACATTCCCAGGAGGATTAGACAGGCAGAATGTGGCATGCACCATGCAGTGATTGTCACAGTAAACACAATGCAAGTGAGGATGGCAGACATGCACCACAGCATGCTCTGGCTGGGAGACATCAGGCATTCCCCCCCCTGGGACCCACTCTACAGTACAATGCATGTGTGTCACACCTGGACACAATGCCAGAAGTCCCAGTCACAAAAAAGGGACACAGTCTGTGCTAGTGGACTCTGCACTCACCTGAAACCCTGGTCGCCTATACAGCATGGGGTACTGTGGGAGGATCACATCCAGCAATGCCAGATTCTCCTCCAGGGTGAAAGGCTGGGCCCTCTCCACAGACCTTGACATGGTGCCGGGGAATCACGAGCAGCAGCAGTGTTGTAGAATCAAAAGATGTGCAGGCAAGTGCTCTCTCATGGGACCTGGCTGCCTTATATCTGCCTTGCTGGCCTGTTTCATGCACAGGAGTACAGAGTGATTGGTCACTCACATTTGCATCCTATGTTTCCTCCAATCCCTTTAAACCTAGCACAGTCAGTGGCTTTGCTCTTTTTTTTTCTTGAGCATGATGTAAACTCCACAACCACTTTGCAACAAAGTAGTTTTATTCAAACCGACTTTTGCTGGGCACCTGATGAAAAAAATTCAAACTTTAAACTTGGTCTCCATGACAACCAGCATGCATGTAGGGCTTTATACTTGTCCCTTATGTGTCCCCTATGTAACTTGGAGATTCACACACAGGTACGGTGCGTTCCGGGGCCCTAGGGCACCCCAAATGCATAGCAACGGCCTGTACATGCGTGTGTACGGTCCGTATCACTATGGGTACGCATACGCGAGCACACCCATAGTGATAGTGAGCGTACAGGCGTGTGTACGGTCCGTATCACTATGGGTTTGCTCGCGTATGCGTACCCATAGTGATACGGACCGTACACACGCGTGTACGCTCACTATCACTATGGGTGTGATCGCGTATGCGTACCCATAGTGATACGGACCGTACGCACGCCTGTACGCTCACTATCACTATGGGAGTGCTCGCGTATGCGTACCCATAGTGATACGGACCGTACACACGCGTGTACGCTCTCTATCACTATGGGTGTGCTCGCGAATGCGTACCCATAGTGATACGGACCGTACACACGCCTGTACGCTCACTATCACTATGGGAGTGCTCGCGTATGCGTACCCATAGTGATACGGACCGTACACACACGTGTACGCTCTCTATCACTATGGGTGTGCTCGCGTATGCGTACCCATAGTGATACGGACCGTACACACGCCTGTACGCTCACTATCACTATGGGAGTGCTCACGTATGCGTACCCATAGTAATACGGACCGTACACACGCCTGTACGCTCACTATCACTATGGGTGTGCTCGCGTATGCGTACCCATAGTGATACGGACTGTACACACGCGTGTACGCTCACTATCACTATGGGTAGGCCTACGGCAGCACTCCCATAGTGATAGGGAACGTACACACGCCCTCAGAGCGAATGTACGGTGCCTGACACACATAACAGTGGTAACAGGCAGCACACAGAAAGGAATAGAGCTGACATACTTGTCCATGGATGGACATCAAGGCATTGTCTGTGCAGTACTACATGTGTGGGGCACAGGTGTGAAAGGCTGTGATGTGGCACATTACTCCTGAGTTGTGAAGGCAATAGATGTATGATGAGATGTGTACAGATGTTATGTGTGACGGTGCACTATGTGCCAGACATGCCCTTCACTCCTTTGACATGTGTGCATGTCGTACAGCACACTTGAGATGAGCGTCACTGGCATGGCACAGTCAACAACACACGCAAGTGTCCCCTGATGCCCGCTACAGGGGTTGCCACACCTGACATGTGACTACCCACGTTGCACGATGTGACTATGTCATGTATGTGTGGTGTGTTCACATTAGCTTGATGTTGGTGTTCCCTCAAAAGCATCTGCTGTTGCTGCAACCAACATGTGTCTGTGTGTAGATGGCCATGGCACACTGTTACGCACACCAGGCCACATGTGGTATCGGATGTAAGGTGTGTATGTATGCATGGGACACGGAGTAGCGTAACAAGGACCTGTCTGCATCCTCTCAATGTATGTGTGATCAGTCATGACATGTACACCTTCATGGCAAGGTGTGTGGGCTGTCCTAGTGTAATGTCATGTGACCTGTGGCTCTAGTGTTCCGCTACCTGTCTCTGCAATCAACATCCTACTTCTGCTGATATGTCGATGTATGTCACTCCTGTATTGTGTCTGGCTGTTCACTTACACTGGGACACAGCTAGTCCCATGCCATGGGATGTGGAGGTTCACAATCTCCGTGTGTAGCTGGGTCTTGGTAGGAGTGTCACCTGGCAGCCATACGTGTCCAGGGCATGTAGCACATACCTGACTCCGTATGTAGCATATGTGTATTGACAGATTAAAATGTGCTCAGTACATATAAATTGTTGTTGTAGTGCACTCACTCTTCCTTGTCACTTCCAAATTACTGCAAAGCGCCGCCTCTTCCCCGACCAATTCCGGACTTGGCTGACATGCGGGAGAATGACTGTATACGCTGCTACCGCTTCCCCCAACCGTTGATTGAGGAGTTGACGGCAAGGCTGGCACCACACCTGCAACCGCTGCACAGGTATCCTACGGCACTGACACCCAAGCTGAAGGTAATGGCAGCCCTACATTTTCTTGCCACGGGTACCTTTCAATATACCATAGCTCATGTTGGTGGCATGTCCCAGAGCATGTTCAGCCGTGTGCTGCATGATTTTTTAGAGGCCATGTTGCTTCACCTGGATGTGTTCATCCATTTCCCAACTCCTGAACAGTTGACTGGTGTCAAGCGTGGATTCTATGCCCTGGGAGGGATGCCCCATGTCATTGGGTCCATAGATGGGACACATGTGGCTTTGGTACCACCACAGGCACAGGAGGTAGCGTACAGGAATCGCAAGCACTAGCACTCCATCAATTCCCTTGTGGTGTGTATGTCCAACATGGTGATTTCACATGTCTGTGCTCGTTTTCCAGGATCAGCACACGATGCCTACATTATGAGGCGTAGCAGGGCGCCTGAAATGATGACGCAGCTGCGCAACGAACGAGCATGTGTTGTTGGTGGGTACACTCTGTCTGTCCTGTATTTTGCGTAGACTTCCAGCCCGACCGCTTCTCCTGTCCTACTTATGTCCATGTGCTTTCCATGTAGGGGAAGCTGGCTATCCCAACATGCCATGGCTGATCACACCTCTCCGCAACCCCAGCACGCCGGCCCAGCTCCGCTACAACACCGCCCATGGCCGGACAAGGCGAGTGATAGAAAGGACATTTGGCCTCCTGAGTGATGGTGCCAGTGATGAGTGTATTTCCACAGTCATAATTGTGACCTAGCATGTTGTCATCCTTACATGTGTCGAGTACATGCACATGCAAGTGGATGTGCTTTTTGTGGCTGACTTCTTGTGTGTCTCTCATCCCCAGGTACTTGCGCATGCCGTCTGCTGGTTGCATTGTTGTGGCACTGCTATTCCTCATGGACACGTCATCGTGTGCTGACTCAGCGTTACACGCACGGACAAGTTTGGAAGTCTCCTTAGGGTAAGGGATGCATCAGAGGTGTATTGGGTGTGGCAGTTGTTTACGATGTGTGCACACTGCCCCTGTCGATGTTTGGTTCCTCTGCAGACATGTCGCATCACCATGGGACACATGACATGTAGCTGGATACACCTGAATAGATGGTCAGACTTGTTGACAGTGATCTGTAATGGGATAGTGGATTGTGATGATGACCTCAATGTGTGTAACACTGCCCTCGGACACATACGGTTTGCATTGGCTTGAAATGGTGTGGGACTTCCACATCAGAGGATCAATGGTGTATGGCAGCCTCTCCGTGAGCAGCAGGGGGTGTTTAGCTGTTACCTGACACTTGTGTGCCAGTTCCATGGATATCAAGCATTTGTGGTGCAGAAGGGGGGTGCCAGTGTTGGACCCACATGTTACTCCACATGACCTGTGTATGTGTACTCCGAGTTGCCTCTGCATTCCGGAATACATGACTAATAAAGGTGTCCCTATGCCTCCAAGGTGCCTCTTCTCAGTCAATGCTGGTGTGTTGCCACGGTGCATACGGCATGTCTGGCATGGGTTTCAGTGATAGTGGCTATGTGTCTATGTGTAGAGTAGCAAGATGCAAGCTGTTTGTCTGGGATTAGACTCTGTATTGTGCATGATGTCCATGACTGTGTGGGTATTGTGACATGTGCCATCCCCATGCATCCAACGTTGGCCAGGCCACCATTCTCTGCATCCACCTGACTCAAGCTTGCAGGACATGGTTCTGCCACCTGTCTACACATACCTGGGTGCCCCCCAGGACACTCCACATGATCCCTGACCTCTGCGCATGACTGTTGCTGTACTCAATATGTCTGTCGGCACGGTTGTGCGGCCACCCCCTCAGCTGGTTGGGCCCATCACGGGTGTGTATGGTGCTCCATGTCTGTCTTGCCTAATACATTGTGACCCATGTGTGTCCTGTGCCAGACTCAGGCCCCAGGGTATGGATGGTTGAAGTCATATGAGAACTCAGGCATGGTTAGACTTTACAAGACACATGTAAGGTAATAATGCAAAATGTAGGCATCATCTCTTGATCGTGTAAGTTTTTATTTGTGTTGGGGTACGTGTTGGGGGGGTATGACAAGAGGGGCTTTCCGGGTGTGTGGAATCCAAAGTTCACTGGGGGAGTTGGTGTCCTTGCCATTGGAAATCATCAGAGTCCATGCCACAGTCTTTGTCAACATTGGTCAGAGAGTGACCAGCAAGTCCATGTGGCAGAGAATGTCATTTGCTGATGTGCTGCGGTTGGGCCAGTGGGCCAGGTGCCAGGCCAGGTGTCCTGGGAGATGGTGCTGTTGCGCCGACCCTCACGGTCTTTTCCGTGGACGACCCGCCCTCCTGCGGGAACCCTCAGAAGCAGGCCGTGACGATGTTTGGGATGCTCCGTCGGATGTATCCTCCTCCTCCTGATCCCTCCCTGTGGGTGGTGATGTTCTTCGCCTGGTGGCACAGGGAGGGTTGCCCATGTTGTCGACGGAGTGAACGGTTAATTCCCGTGAGCACCGTCACGAGCTCAGCCTGTCTGTCCTCCATCCGTCCTTGGTGTCGCAGTTGACAGGCATGTTGCTGGGCCTGCTGGGTCTTGATCTCCTCGAGGGTCCCCTTCATCTCGTTGAGGGTGGACACAACCTGGCTCATGCCCGTGGTGTCCTGCCGGTATGTGTCCAGGATGTTTCTTGCATGGGAATATACCGGTTCCGCAGCCAACTGGTCAGGCTCGCGCCTCCGCCGTCCTCCACTCCCACCACCCCTGCCCACTTGCACCTGGCCTGCCCTTGTGGGCACATCGGGTCTCCAGGACCCCTGAGGGGTGGCATTTGCGTTGTCGCCTGCCTCCTCCTGGGTGCCCGGTACACCGTGTTCCTCCTGGTCAGCCTGGCTGCGTTGTGGTGGTGGGGCAGGGATCCTGGGTGTCTCCTGGGATGTGGCAGGAGTGGGGGTGGTGGTTGGCCCAGTTGTACCTGACGCAGGTGCTGCAGGTGGTTGGACACCAGAGGGGCCAGGTTGGTCGGGGTCGTCCACAGAGTGGTGAGAGTCGTCGCTGCCGATGGGATCGTCATCCCGCAGAGCCAGGTCCTGTGAGTCTTTCCCCCCAGTCTTGGGGGGTGATCCACGACGTTGACCTGTGTGTGAGAGAGACAATGTTATTTTTGTTCCATGCAACATCCATGTTTCATTCGTTTCAAAGTTGGCACATTTCCTCAGGGTATTTGGATATGTCTTGCATTCCACTCACAGTGCACTTGTGCATGGGTATGTCCCTTGGCCACAGCTTTTGAGACTTTACCTATGTGTGACACAGTCTTACTTGCTGCGTCAATTGTGACTGCAGTCAGCAGTGGAGTGAGCAGGTGTGGCGAGCCATGCATTGGCGCCTTCCGTGTTGCACTGTATGTGGGCACATGGAGTTGTTCCACACACTTATATAATGCAGGTAGCTGGCGTTGTGCTCGTGCACAGGTTGAGACATGGCCCAGTGTTTTGCCATGGAGAAGAGAGGGGGATTCAGGCACTGGCCACCCTTGTCTACATGCACGCAGTCCACCTGCTGACGAGCAGACATTCCCACACCACCCAAGGCGGAATTGGTCTCCCTGTGTATCCCTTTCTCACTCCCTCTCTGTCCCCCTCTCCCTCCCTCCCTGTGTCAGCCTCCTCCCTCTGTCCGTCTCCCTGTGTCTCCCTCCCTCTCTGTCCCCCTCTCCCTCCCTCTGTGTGTCACCCTCTGTCACCTCAGCCCAGCTTCCTAGGCACACACTTTTTGCAGATCTTTGAATGGCCCTTGGCTTGTTCATGTGAGTTTGTTTCTGATCTCCAGGCACCCATTGGGTGTAGTGTCTGTGTCTGCGCTGCTGCTGTGGTGGTGTGTGCTGCCACTCTTTCACAGTGTTGGCTGTTCATTGGCTGTCATGTGCAAAAAGTGCCTTCACCCCCATGTCTTCATGCAAGGCGTCCGCCATTTGCAGGCAAGTCTTTCCTGTGTGGGGACACACTGTTTGTCTGGCTGTGACCTAGGCCATATGGGCAGAGGGCATTGTTGTCTGCTTCTGAGTTGCACTATGTGATTTTTGAGGCCCACACTCCCGCCATCCGGGTTACCGTGTCTTGTGTTGGTGTTTTCTGTGGCCTGTGACTTGGCATTGTCCAGCTGGGTGCATGGGGCATGGTGGCGCTAGTGGCATGTGCGTGTTTATGGAGTGTGGTTGAGTCATGCGATAGCTTTGGGGTGGTAGCGTGCATGATTGTGAGTTTGGTTGTGCATGACGTTCCCCCCATGTGAGGTGAGTTGTTTGTGTACTCACCAGGCTCTCGGAGTCCTTCTACTCCCTCCACTGCCACCACCGGCAGTATGGCCATCACCTTCTCCTCCCAGGGAGGGTATTGTACGCGTCTGCGGGCCGGCCCTCCTCCAGTGATGTTGGCCTGGTTGTGGTCGTCGGTCATTTTGCGGCGGACCGTCCTCCGCAGATCGTACCACCTGGCTTGGCATTCATGCCTGGTCCTTCTGGTGGATGCAACAGCATTCACAGCATCGACAATCGTCTGCCACATGGCTGTTTTTTCGGAAATGCTGGTCTGTCTGACCAATGTTCCAAAGAGGTGTGGCTCGACTCTGAGGATTTCATCAACAAGGACCTCCAACTCTTGGCTAGTGAACTTTGGATTCTTGTTAGTGGGCATGGTGAGGGGTGTGGGTGTGGATGGTTGTGGGGGGTGTGGGTGTGGATGGTTGTGGGTGTGTGGGTATGGTTGTGCAGATGTGTGAATGTGATGAGGGGGTGTTTGTGAAGGTGGTTGTGTGAAGGTGTGCAGGTGTAAGGTGTAGTGGAAGTTGTAGTATGGTGCAGTTGTTTCTCTGTGTGGTCTGGCAGCAGTGGGTCTGTTGCAAAGGATCATGGTTTGTGTGTGTTGGGCCTTTTTATTGGTCCATTGGTGGGTGTGGCTGTGTTTGAACTTTGGGTGGGTGTGTTATAAGGAGTGGTTGTGTTTTGGGCCTCTGTTTGGGAGTTTGGCAGTTGCAGGTCAGTGAATAGGTTGTATTTGTGCTTGTTGGACATGTTTTGTGGCTTTGTGCGATTCAAATGGAGTCTTCTTGTGTTGTTTTGCTTTGTCCTGGTTGTGTGCGTGTGTTTTTAGCGTCTGTACGGTGCGTACATCGGCCATTTTGTTGTACAGTGCTGTCCTTGTCTCTGGCTTGGTATGACTCGTACATGCGCGATGTTGGGTGAGGGTGCTGGTGTTGGGGCCTGGGGTGCGCTCCGTACTTAGACTGGTGGGGTGTGTGTTAGCTCTGTACATACACGGGTGGGGGTACGGTCCGTACATACACGGTTGGGGTGGGGGTACGCTCCATACATACGCGGGTGGGGGTACGGTCCGTACATACACGGTTGGGGTGGGGGTACGCTCTATACATACGCGGGTGTGGGTACGGTCCGTACATACACGGTTGGGGTGGGGGTACGCTCCATACATACGCGGGTGTGGGTATGGTCCGTACATACACGGTTGGGGTGGGGGTACGCTCCATACATACGCGGGTGAGGGTACGGGCCGTACATGCACTGTTGGGGTGGGGGTACGCTCCATACATACGCGGGTGTGGGTACGGTCCGTACATACACGGTTGAGGTGGGGGTATGCTCCATACATACGCGGGTGGGGGTATGGTCCGTACATACACTGTTGGGGTGGGGGTACGCTCCATACATACGCGGGTGAGGGTACGGGCCGTACATACACTGTTGGGATGGGGGTATGCTCCATACATACGCGGGTGTGGGTACGGTCCGTACATACACGGTTGGGGTGGGGGTATGCTCCATACATACGCGGGTGGGGGTACGGTCCGTACATACACTGTTGGGGTGGGGGTACGCTCCATACATACGCGGGTGAGGGTACGGGCCGTACATGCACTGTTGGGGTGGGGGTACGCTCCATACATACGCGGGTGTGGGTACGGGCCGTACATACACGGTTGGGGTGGGGGTACGCTCCATACATACGCGGGTGGGGGTACGGTCCATACATACACGGTTGGGGTGGGGGTACGCTCCATACATACGCGGGTGAGGGTACGGTCCGTACATACATGGTTGGGGTGGGGGTACGCTCCATACATACGCGGGTGTGGGTACGGTCCGTACATACACGGTTGGGGTGGGGGTACTCTCCATACATACGCGGGTGTGGGTACGGTCCGTACATACACGGTTGGGGTGGGGGTACGCTCCAATCATACGCGGGTGGGGGTACGGTCCGTACATACACTGTTGGGGTGGGGGTACGCTCCATACATACGCGGGTGTGGGTACGGTCCGTACATACACGGTTGGGGTGGGGGTACGCTCCATTCATACGCGGGTGGGGGTACGGTCCGTACATACACTGTTGGGGTGGGGGTATGCTCCATACATACGCGGGTGAGGGTACGGGCCGTACATACACTGTTGGGGTGGGGGTACGCTCCATACATACGTGGGTGTGGGTACAGTCCGTACATACACGGTTGAGGTGGGGGTACGCTCCATACATACGCGGTGGGGGTACAGTCCGTACATACACTGTTGGGGTGGGGGTACGCTCCATACATACGCGGGTGAGGGTACGGGCCGTACATACACTGTTGGGGTGGGGGTACGCTCCATACATACGCGGGTGTGGGTACGGTCCGTACATACACGGTTGGGGTGGGGGTACGCTCCATACATACGCGGGTGGGGGTACGGTCCGTACATACACTGTTGGGGTGGGGGTACGCTCCATACATACACGGGTGAGGGTACGGGCCGTACATGCACTGTTGGGGTGGGGGTACACTCCATACATACGCGGGTGTGGGTACGGTCCGTACATACACTGTTGGGGTGGGGGTACGCTCCATACATACGCAGGTGAGGGTACGGGCCATACATACACTGTTGGGGTGGGGGTGCGCTCCATACATACGCGGGTGGGGTTACGGGCCGTACATACACGGGTGTATATACACGGGTGGGTGTACGGTCCGTACGTACGGGGGTGTACATGCATGGGTGGGGGTTCGGCACGTACATACGAGGGCTGGGGGGGTGGTTGGGCGTGTACATACGGGGGCTGGGGGGGGTGTTGGGCGCGTATGCGGGCACATGTCTCCATGGTTGCTATAGGAGTTCGGTGCGGACGGTGTTTTTTCCATCCGGTTGTAACATCGGACGCACGGGATGGATCGTACTTGCGCGGTCGGACTTCACTTTTCACATTTGTACGGTAAATCGTCCGGGGACGTGTCGGACACATTTTCCAACCCGAGGACGTGTGGGGAATTATTGCCAATGCGATTCGTATGGACTTTTTCCCATGCGAATCGTACTTGGCAGTTTGTACGGCACTTGTACGATTCGTACGGTAAAAAGACCGGATACGAGTCGTACGGGGAATTTTTTTCCAGGATCCTAATCGGCACCAAGGTTGGGCATATCCAATCACGGAGGACTGTCGCCCCCTTAGAGCAAAATAAGGATAAGGGGGACGGTCAACTTGGCGAGATAGACTCCCCAATTATAGAAGCCAACACAGTGTCAGGGAACGAGGGATTTTGGGGGAGAATGGAGACATTGATAACTACCCTTTTAGGGCCAATAAATCAACAAGTCCTGAATATAGAAAAGAGGCTGAGAGCATTAGATGATCATGTAACAAAACTGGGCACAGGGCGTAATCAAAAACCTACACCAAATCTGGGGGTAACTATTGTAGATAAATCTCAAACAATTGTGGCCAATACGAATAACAAAGCCCACACTAACGCCCCCTTGCCTTCACCAAAACCAAGTACAAGCAAAAATTCATCAAATGCGGAATCTTCAGCCAAATGGGTACTTAAATCGAAAGCAACCAAGGCTGCCACCCTTGAAGGTACGGATCAAATTGTTCCTAAAAGTAAAAAGGCACAATTTAGATAAGACAATACCGATAACCGAAACTGTCCAACCTCCCCTTTAGCTAAGCCGGATCAATCTATATCAATTAATACGAGACAGATCCCGGCTCGTATCAGCCTGCCCCCAGATTGTGGAGCCTATGTATTGGTTCTAGTCAATGTGCCTAAATTAAGGAAGGACCAAGAGGAAAATTTTACAACTCTTAAAAACAGAACCCTCCACTGGTTATCTAGAAATTGCCAATTTCCGATGGAAGGTGCAGGGGAGATCATTCATACCCAAAGAGTGGGCTGGGTGGGCCCGTTGAGAAAAAAGTTTGAGGGGGACTGTATAATTATACATTTAGGTCCCCGCAATGGGCACAATCCACGCTTGCAAAAGCCCCACAGCCCTCACCATGGGAATATAATACCACTCTCCTCCCTCTTGGATACTTCTACAGGCACCCAATAGACTCTAACCTTAATTTCGGAATTAACTCTTTAGGATATCGATCGGACTCAAATTTTAATATTAGAAATAATAGCCGATTGTACCACCAGGATCAAAATCCTAACTTTAGGACTGGCCACCCATTTTTTCCTATTGCGCCCCAGCATATCCCAAAGGAGAGACCCCATGTAGGGATCAACCAAAACTCTAACATGACCCAGAATGAGTTGAGGTACATGTATAATATCCCAACTTACAATCGGTTTGAATATGCCTTCTCAAACATAGAAGATCAGGATTGACTGGGGAATATTGTAAGCAACACTGAATGTGCAGAGGTAGTTGATGCCACTGGGGAACATCTACATTTAATACAAATTAATACTACCCAGCCAATGGTAGCACAGGATGCTATTGCTCCACCCTCAGTCATATGCGAGGACATAATAACTTTACCAATCCAACCTAAACAGAGCGCAGGGGAGAAGTCTTTAGGTTACCCTAGTGGCTCCGATTTATCAATCCTTAGCTGGAACGATGCCGGTTTAGAACCAAGACTGTCTGACCCTCAATGGGTCGAGCTATTGGATGGCAAAGATATTATTATGTTCCAAGAGACATGGGCTGTGGGGAACCTGCACTTAGAGGGCTACCATTGCTTTAGTGTAATTGCACCCAAGCCCGCTTTTGGTCGTGTAGTGGGAGGACTTTTTATTGGAATCAGGATATTGGCAGGTGGTACTATTAAAGATCTGTCAGAAGGGAACCCAAATATCCAGGTTCTTGAATATAAGCGAAAGACTAAGATTTATTTAATTAATTTTTATAATAATGATTTTTATTCTGTACCGAATAGGAACTACACAGCACTTTCCAACACTCTACGACACCTTGAAACAAATATAGGTCTAGAAGAGAAGTCAGGGATTCTAATCGGGGGAGATTTTAACGCAAAAATTATGAAAAAGCACTGGCATGAGGATAAAAATCACCTGGATCAAGCTGAACGAAGGGGTATTGAATTAGTCAACATGCTGAGTGAACATATTCTTAGCAATGCCATGGAAGCAAGCCAAACCTCTAGGATGGCTTGCGCCCCTACGTTTAGAGGAAGGGACTCCCGCTCAACCATCGATTTTATTTTTACATCCCCCTATCTAACAGACCGTGTAATAGATTCTAAAGTGGTAGAGACACTATTTGGAGATCATAATCCCCTCACAATTATTTTACATTTAGGCCCCAGTCCGGTATATGTTAATTTAAACGGTGCTAGAGATATTACACCATCTGGCGATGGCCTCCGTTTAAAATGGAGGGGAATTGACTGTGGAGCCATACTCGATAGTGTGAAAAACGATCACTTTGAATTAATTAATTCCTGCTCATTATTTGACGGGAATTGCCATAGAATAATCACGGGCTTTGGCAAACTGTGCTTGGTAATAAAAACCTCTTTGTCAGTTCCACTACCTACAAAAGGGAAAGACCCAAGGTGGTTTGACTCTGCTTGTTCCATAGCAAATAGGGAACTACGCAGGGCACTGATTAGCAAGCCAAGGAACCCAGTAGAGGTTCAGTCAGCCAGGAAACATTATAAATTAAAAATAGCTGAGAGGAAGGCTGCACTATTGATGGAACAGTGGGAATTGTTGGTTGTAAGTGCCAATCAGAAGAGCAGTGGTCCATTTTGGTCTGCCGTTGGGAAAATGCGCGATTTGGGCAAATATTTTTCTCCAATTAGCTGTAATATAATCAGCAGCCCCTGGGAGGCCCATTTTTCCAAAATATATGCTGCCCCGATCGAGGATGTAATTATCCCAGATATGGGACAGCTGCGCAATTTGCAGATCGATCTTCATGAGGTAGAAACAGCCATTAGAGAGAGCCTTGGCAACAAGGCCCCAGGCCCAGATGGACTCCCCATAGATGTCATAAAGTATAGTCCGGACTTATGAGCACCAATTCTTCTCAACGTTTTTAATAGCCTGTCAAAAGCACCCATTCCTAAGACGTGGACCTCCAGTATCATAGTCCCAATTTACAAAAAGGGTGACAGATCAGATCCAGCTAACTACCGCCCAATCTCGCTCTTGGATAATACTTTAAAAATACTTGGACGAGTTATTTATAATAGGGTAGTAGAGTGGACTGAAGACTCAGATTTACTGGACCCGTGTCAGATGGGATTCAGGAGCAGGGTGGGCACGGTCGAGCAATGTTTGAATTTAAAACTGACAATCGATAAGTATAACGTTGTTCGATCGTCTCCCATTTACCTTGCTTTCATGGATCTTTCATCTGCTTTTGATTTAGTTAACAGTACCAAATTGTGGACTATGCTTCTTAACTATGGTCTGGACGAGGCCCTCGTACATTTCCTGGCTTACCTTCATACCGATCTTAAAGCACAAGTCAGGATTGGGATGGGCGGCGAGGTATCCAGAGCAATAAAGATTGGTAGGGGGGTCAGACAGGGGTGCGCTTTAGCAACCCTGTTGTTTATCATCTATATTAATGGTATAGCAAAAGCCCTAAAACAAGTGACTAAAGATGTGCCAATTATTCAGGGGCACCCCTTGCCAGTCTTACTATACGCAGACGATGCGGTCCTTATGGGCCGCACTCCAAATGCCCTCCGTTTGCTTGTGGAAACTTTTGTCCACCACATGGAGGGCCTAGATCTGCGTGTAAATTTAAAAAAATCTTTTATCATGTCATGTGGGCCAGGGAAACGGAAGCTCAATGCCATACATATAGGGTCAGATAAACTAGACTCTGTAAATTCTTTTCCATATTTAGGGCTGGTTTTCGCTGCGAACGGCTCATGGAGTGGGCATCTTGCCCATGCCATGGGCAAGTTCTCGAAAGCCACCAATTCAATATTGAGCCTCTCACGCCCAAAGAAATTAGGCGCTACTAGAGTCATTTTAAATGTTTTTAGATTACAGTGCATTCCAGTTGCTACTTATGGGGCTGAGGTTTGGGGTTCAGGAAAAAGTCCCGGTATCCAGCGTGAAGAGAGTCGTTTTTGCAGGAAACTACTGGGCGCCCCAATCTCATCCTCTGAATTTATTTGCCATAAAGAGCTAAACCTCCCCTATGTCTGTGATTTCATTAGATCTAGACCAGCTCTATTCTGGTTGAGGATTTGGAGGAACAATTCAGCCACATTAACACAAGACATAATTAAAGATTGCCTCAAATGTGATCACGGCTTATTAATTCCCTGGCTCGCTGGACTCCAAAAAACATTGTGTGCCGTGAATAGAGGTGATCTTTTCTCCGACCCACCCAGAATTGAACCTAAAGACAAGGCAGAGGTTAAAGAAGCACTATATGCACTTTTTGATACAGAGAGAATGGAAAGGGAAATTTCCAAACCTACCATTGCTAGATATATGGAGAATGATCTGTGTAAGCAACCATTTCCACTTTACCTTACTCTCCCCATGTCTAATTGGGAAAGGTCCTTGTTATTCCGATTAAGGGCAGGTTCTGTGAAATTTTTATTGGGTTTTCCGCTGGGTTACCATCACTCAACAGAATATAATCCATGCCCGTGTGATGGTATTAGTACACAGAATGACTTGCACTTCCTATTCTTCTGTAAATTTTATTTAAAATATATTAACTGGTTTTTAACACGTTACTTTAGGAAACAAAGACCCCTTTCATTGGGGGAGTCTTGTTTAATGTTATTCTCCCTGGATACGGATGAACTAATTTTTCGCACTAGCACTTTCTTGAGACTTATAACACGTGTACGTAAAATGATGGAAAATCCCTGAATGACAGCTGTGCTGGGTTTTAATAATTATGAAATTGTATTTTGAAATATTGTGATAATGAATTGTTCTTATGTGTGTACTTTTATGGATTTTATGAAATTCGAATAAAGGTCTTTTGATTGATTGATTGATTGACACATTAGTAGAACAAAATGTTGAAGACAATGTAGAACCCGTAATTACAAAAATTTTGAGGATGAAATCACATAGTTTAAGGTCATTTCAGGTGAAAGACCAAATGTTTCTTGTATTTGTTGTCGGCGAACTCACTATAAAAATCAGACTAGGGGTGTCAATCTGTATTTAAAAAGTGAAATAGAAGATAAGGATAAGTGGATGGAATTTGCAACTTATTTGTTGGTAGAGGATTGTTTGGATTTGGGATCTGAGCAGCGTATTTGCAAATATGGTTATAACAAATTAGGTGAGAATAAAATGCCTGCTAGAGCTGTTCATAATAATCTAGAGTTGGTTGCTATTCCTCCAGAGCTGATAGATTTAAATACGTATGAGTCTATTCTCACTCAATGTGTTCACCCGTTTCAGGCTATTGTTCGTATGGAGCCTAAAACAGGTAAATTACCTCCATCAGAGTTGCAAAGAGAATTGAAAGGAAGAGTTGTGTATTTACCGTTAGATTTAAGGAAAAATATTGAAACTATTGGTGTAGACCATGCAGAAAATGAGCCACTAGTCATTCTAGTTAATGGTGTTCCTACTAAGAATAAGAAAATCTGGCAAGACTTAGTGGATGTTAGAAAAGTGCAAAAGGCATCATTGTATCTGTTAAAAAATAATGAGTACTATAGAAATGTGTTTGTAGGAGAAGAAGAAATAGATTTAGCAGAAGATACTGAAACATTAAGTGGACAAATTGAAAAAGTGGACATGTCCAGATGTGAAGAAATCTATGAACTTTACAGTGTACATCCACTTCATTCCAAAGAGGTGATGGGGAATACGATTGAGTTGTTCCAAATGAAAAAAGCAACAGGAAGTCCCATGAGTGTATGGGAAGAGAGTTTGCAAGCTCGTTGTTTCCCGCAGTTGTTTCCAATAGGAAAAGGTGGACGATATGATGAATAGGCCTGGGCGAAAATTTCGTTCCGTTCGCGGAAATTGCGATAATTTGACATTTTCGCGTTCCGCGGAGAGCGCGAAAATGTCAAAAAATCCGGTTTCCGCAGCTTGGCGATAATTTGTTTCTTGCTCGCAGTGTAAAATAATACATTCTCGCGCGTGCGCGATAGCCTTACCTGAATCCCTGCGTTCGCCGACAAGTTTTCTTGATCCGGTCGCGTTCTCCATGAGATGTTGTATAGTTTTTAGCCATTTGCGCTGTCTCGCAACAGTTCGCGCCCGCAGTGACATCATGCGTCGCGCGATCACGTCTTTCTTCTCGCGATCATGCACCGCGAGACAACTCAAAACAAGATGGCCGCGCCCGCAAGCAACCACATGGGTAAGTTGGTGACCCGCAACCATGCAAAAAATCTCACGAACATGCCGGAAAAAAACGTCCGCATCTTCGCGATATTTCCGCTTGTTTGCGATAATTTTAAACGTTTTCGCGATAATTTGCGAAAGTTAATTTCGCAAATTCCGCCCACCCCTAATGATGAACGTCCTGTGCAGATTCCTGCATCTGAATATCGGACAACAAGATTATATGCAGAAGATCCAAGATTTCGACAATGTATACCTTATATGTTTCATCTTCTGTTTGAAAGTGACTTGTCTGGACTTTCATATGCAGTAAATCACATTGAAAAACTGGAATGCATCCGCAAAATGTAACTGCAAAGGACTTTATGGATAAAGTGCATCAGAGAGATGATCATTTAGAATCTCAGTTGATTAATCTGATGGCATGTCAGCGTGGGACTAATGAATATTGGTACAGTCGTCATGGAGAACTGAAATGTATGCTACGGAACTTGGGAACTCCTACATGGTTTGTTACACTAAGCTGTGCTGAGTATGCTTGGGATGATTTACTTGAATTTCTTCGGGAGGCAAATTCCAATATAAAAAATATTGAATACAAGACACCTGGAGAATTGTGCTCATTGGATCCTGTTCATGTATGCAGATATTTCAATCATAGATTTGAAGCTATGATATCTTTCATCTGCAATCAAAAGAATCCTCCTCTTGGAGAAGTTGTGGATTTCTTTTGGAGAAAGGAGTATCAAGCAAGAGGTGCTCCTCATATACATATGTTGTTATGGATCAAGGACGCCCCCAAATTTGGAACAGATTCAGATGAAACTGTTTTGTCTTTCATTGAAGATTATGCCACATGTGCTGTACTCAATAGCAGAGAACATAAAAACTTAAAACAACAAGTCTTACGATTCCAAAGCCATCGATGTGGAAAATACTGTCGACGAAAGTACAAGTCAAAGGATAAGTTCTATACCAAATGTTGTGTTGGATTTCCACGTCCCGTATTATCCAAAGGAAGAGTGAACAGTTTTATGTCAGCTATGCAACATACCATCACAAGAAAGTCTCCAAAAAATATCTACAACTTAAGAAGAAGTGAAGAATCAAAATACATAAATGACTACAATCCAGTTATTTTATCCATGTGGAATGCTAACAGTAACTGTTCCACGATATGTAACGTCCTACATTACTAAATCAGAAAAGATGGAATTGAAAGAAATGTGGGAAGAGATTTCTCACGAGAAGACTCTAAGTATAAAAATATACAGTTTCAGTTTGAAGATGTTGTCGCGTCATGAAATTGGAGCATATGAATGTTCAGATCGGTTATCATCTGCAAGTCTATATTCCAAAAGTAGAAGAATCATTTGGGTGAGTCTAGGTCTTGCAGGAATGCGAAATCGGGTACTGAAATCTGTTCAAGAAATTGAATATTTAGCAGAAAAAGAACCAGAAAGAACAGATATTTTGAAAACGAATATGTTGGACACATATTACCCAAACAGAAGTCATCATCTTGAGAACATGTGTCTCTATGAAGTGCTGCAAAACTACACTTTTAAACGGAATACTACAGATGGAAAATATGCTGTGATTGGTTCTGAAGGATGTCTGGTGAAACAAAGGAAAGGAAATGTAATTAATCACAGGAAACTGAGTTGCGACACTGCTGATAAAAGGGAATTTTACTATTTAGCCCTTTTGCAAATGATCAAACCATGGCGTTTAGAACTGGAATTACTTGGAGATTTTCAGAGCTATGAAGATTCATTTAATGCTTGTAACGATAGCATACAATGCAGTGCTTTTGCAAATTATGTGAAAATGTTGAATGATGAAATTGATCAAGAAGCTACAATTGCAGCTGAGATTGCTAGAGACAGTTCTCAAGAGAGTCAAAGTTCTGCTGCACTGAGTCAAGATCCACTTGGACAACCAATTGTTGAAAATGAAGCAGCAACTGCCATGAATGAGGTGGAAACAGCAATGTATCAAGCTCAAGAAGATTTAATACAGTTAGGAAACTTGGAAGAACAACTAAATGTTGAACAGAAACAAATATATCACCAAGTGAAAGAGCACATTGACCATGGATTACTTCATGAAAAGAAAGGGTGCCCATGTACATCATTTCAAATTATCCGAATGTATGTGAGTGGTCAAGCTGTAACAGGAAAAAGTTTCTTAATTAAATTAATTACAAGTTATCTGCAAAAAACAACTGAGTCGCATTTGTATTGTGTTGTCACTGCTCCAACTGGGTTGGCAGCACATAACATTAAAGGAATTACTTTACATCGTTTTCTAATGCTACCAGTAGAGCATAAGAACAAATTGGAATACCACAAGCTATCTGGAGAAGCTTGTTGTGAAGTTTCAAGAGTCTTGAAGAAAATGAAACTTCTCATTATTGATGAGGTGAGCATGGTCTCAAACTTGATGCTTGCCTTTGTGCATTTAAGAATGCAGCAAATTCTTAAAACAGAGTATGACGTGTTATTTGGAAGAAAACACGTCATAGTTTTTGGAGATCTATTGCAACTGACTCCGGTAAAAGGACAATCAGTATTTAAAACACTTGCACATGAAGATACCAGAAAGTCTCTTGGTAGTGTTGGTAATGTGAACATTTGGACTCATTTTGAATACAAAGAACTGACAACAAATATGCGACAGGCAAATGATGCTGAATATGGAAGTATTCTTCAAGGTATAAGAATTGAAATTCTTATAAAACATGGCAAACAGCGGCGCCTGTGGAGCACTGGCACCCCTGCTTTTCATGCTATCTGCACCTGACAAAAGGAAAAGTCACTGTAGGATCTGTTTTTATTTGTAGTATCATCGCCGTTTTTTAATAGAAATTCTGCTGTGTGCCTTTTATTCTTCTGCTCGCACTGACCTTTTGTGTGTTATATTTCTTACTACAAACTTCCTTACCTGCTATCTCTGCCTAGACCCCGTTCCACCACGGCTTGTGCCGATTGTGCGGAGGGTCGATCGGCAGCATACACTTTCGGTTCCGGAAGTGAAGGTCGGCGTCCTAGTGGTTGAGCTGCCCCGGTCACCTCTACTTAATCCGGGTTAGGGCGCGGACGCGCGCAGCGGCGCCTGTGGAGCACTGGCACCCCTGCTTTTCATGCTATCTGCACCTGACAAAAGGAAAAGTCACTGTAGGATCTGTTTTTATTTGTAGTATCATCGCCGTTTTTTAATAGAAATTCTGCTGTGTGCCTTTTATTCTTCTGCTCGCACTGACCTTTTGTGTGTTATATGTCTTACTACAAACTTCCTTACCTGCTATTTCTGCCTAGACCCCGTTCTGCCACGGCTTGTGCCGACTCTACTTAATCAGGTTTAGGGCGTGGAAGGCACGCCAAAGGCAAGCCCGTCTGCGCCCACCCGCGCCTGATCGCCGCCAGTCGCCACGACCTCTGTTCCTTGTCAGGTAATTTCGTACCTTTTGTGGGAAATTGATTCCCTCTTATAGTTATATTATATCGCACGCCATAGTCAGGCGGACATATTGTGTGAAAAATTCACAAAAACGTGTACAGAACAAAAACAGCATGCTAATGTCACTGTATATGTAAGTATGTCAATGTTGCTAAAATAGCACATACAGATAAACAGAGGTTTATCTGTATGTGCTATTTTGTCCGCCTGACTATGGCGTGCGATATAATATCCCCCTGTATCCTGTCATTTTTTCGCACATTAAGTGTATTGACTGTATCTGAATTTTAGACTTTCTGGGGATCTAGGTTGTGTACTCTTGCCTATGATTACTATTCATCTTGCTTTAGGCTCACTGGCACTTGCCTGTACGTTTTACATATTGTATTGAATCAGACATACATGTACATACTGTCTACAGTTCATAACAGCTGGGTATTTTACCAGTACACATGATTTACGTTTGAATTGCCATTACAAGATGTCTGCCAGGTTGACGATACGAACAAGGTAACACAATTTGTTGTCCTTTGTTACTGTTTACCCCTCCAGAAAACTTTATCCTTTGCTCACTTACTTTCTTTCCTTACGTGATCAAGACTCTGCATAGAGTTGAAATGTGTTGTGTGAGGAATAAACACCTCTTTGGATACTATTTTGGATTCTGGTATTTACTGGTGACTGAGAGCGCAGCATTGGACTTTGTGGGGACATTTACGAGCCGGCGTGCTCCGCCGGCGTTTGCGCCACCTCTCTGGGGTCGAGCAATCCAGTAGGAGCGATCTGTGTATTATATATATATATATATATATATATATATATATATATATATATATATATTCACTGAAAAACCCATAGGTTTCAGGGGCGTTATAGTTATCTGGACATTTCCCTCGTACAAAACCCTAGAAATTCCCCCGTTATAGTTAGTTCAGCTTACTATAACTAGCGCCCCCGCAATCCACTGCTGATGACGTCACATATTACATCACTCATAACATGGTCAGTGACATCACTGATGACCTCACTGATGACATCTCAAATGACATCACTGATGACATCACTGATTACATCATCCAGTGTCTGTGTGTTTCTATAATCTTTAAATATGTTTATTATATATAGGGAAGGGCATATTGAAGAATGAGTGAGTGTATAAGTGTGTGAATGGATGATTTTGTAGGTGCATGACTGACTCTATAAGTGTGTCATTAAATGTATCTTACTGAATGCATGAGTTAATGACTAAACTGTGTGAATGACTGTATGCGTCTGTCTGTTGGTGTGTAACCGGATGCATGGATTTGTGAATAGGTACATGAATGTCTATATAAGTTATTGATTGGTTGTCTGAGTGTCTGAGTATCTGTATGGGTACCTGAGTGTTTGTGTGAGTGGGATGTGTTTGACTGTGCATAGATGTGTCAGTGGGTGGTTCACTGGGTGCATGGTTTCAACACTAGGTCTGTAATGGACTGTATGGGTGGGTGAATATTTGTATGGTTGTGTTAGTGCATGAATATATATTTCATTAGTGCATGTGTAATTTACTACATATGTGAACGGCAGTATATATGTATGTTGGAGTACAGAAATGACTATAACTGAGAGTGTATGATAGTGTGAATGGCTGTATGGATGAGTGTGTGCTTGTATCATTGATTGTATAGGACCATAAGAAAGTGCTAGTATTTGTATGAGTAATTGACCTTGTGTGTGTATAACTGTACAGGTGAGTAAATGGCAGTGTGATTAATTACTTGCATGACTGAGTATGTGTGTGAGTAACTCTATGGATGAGTAGCGGTGTGGGAGTATCTATATAGGTGTATGAGTGCATATGATAGTCCTGTACTGAGTGACCATAAGCATGAGTGACTGTACGGGTGAGTGAGTGGATGGGGGTTTAGACGTAAGACTCTATGATGGGGTATGTACTTATTGGTGTTGGAGTGTCTATGGTTTTGAGAGTGGCAGTATGTAATTTAGAGTGGGTGTATCAAAGGTTATATTAGGGTGTGACAAGAAGCATGAAATGATCACATGAATGACGTCATCAGTGATGTCATCAGTGATGTCATTTGTGCTTCTGGGGTTTATTTTCCGTCCGGATCTGCGCACCCTGTGCGCATTTTGCCATTTTTTTATATAAAAGGGGGCCCGGGGGTCCTTCTGGGACCCCCTAAGCAATACTAGAGGGTCAGAGTATTTCTACCCTGCCCCCTTTACATCTTTCACACAATTATTTCCCTTACTTAATCAGCCTCGCTTCTACCGAGGCACAAAATGGCTGCCAACAGTTCCTGGTTTCGAATGTAGACAGACACTTGACAGCCAATTAGCATTCAGCTCGTGATCGGGAGGGTGCGCGCTCGGTTCGCAGAGGGTGCGCTCAGGGTGCGCATAGGGTGCGCGGATCCTCTAAGGCCATAGATATATCTATCTTTTTAACTCTAATTTTCTCAGGAACTACTGAAAGGATTTACACCATTTATGCAAAAGGCACGAGTCTGAACTTAGGACTACCTCTTTGCCAAATTTGGTGTAATTCTGTTCAGCAGTTTGGGCTGTAGCTGCGTCAACAGGTCCTATGGGAAATTGCATGGGGAAAATGTGTTTTAGTACCCACCTTTTTCTCTGCCCCTGCTTGATGAATCACCACGAAACTTTCAGGATAGAAGCGGACCGGAGCTGGCCAAAAGTTTCGAAAATTCCGTGAAGATTCGTCAACCGGCGCCAGACTTATTGTGAATAGAATGTTGCGGATTTCCTCTGGAAAATAGGTCCTAACTATAACTACCTACTGGCGACTACCAATAGGTAATATAGGTGAGAATAAAATGCCTGCTAGAGCTGTTCATAATAATCTAGAGTTGGTTGCTATTCCTCCAGAGCTGATAGATTTCAATACGTATGAGTCTATTCTCACTCAATGTGTTCACCCGTTTCAGGCTATTGTTCGTATGGAGCCTAAAACAGGTAAATTACCTCCATCAGAGTTGCAAAGAGAATTGAAAGGAAGAGTTGTGTATTTACCGTTAGATTTAAGGAAAAATATTGAAACTATTGGTGTAGACCATGCAGAAAATGAGCCACTAGTCATTCTAGTTAATGGTGTTCCTACTAAGAATAAGAAAATCTGGCAAGACTTAGTGGATGTTAGAAAAGTGCAAAAGGCATCATTGTATCTGTTAAAAAATAATGAGTACTATAGAAATGTGTTTGTAGGAGAAGAAGAAATAGATTTAGCAGAAGATACTGAAACATTAAGTGGACAAATTGAAAAAGTGGACATGTCCAGATGTGAAGAAATCTATGAACTTTACAGTGTACATCCACTTCATTCCAAAGAGGTGATGGGGAATACGATTGAGTTGTTCCAAATGAAAAAAGCAACAGGAAGTCCCATGAGTGTATGGGAAGAGAGTTTGCAAGCTCGTTGTTTCCCGCAGTTGTTTCCAATAGGAAAAGGTGGACGATATGATGAATAGGCCTGGGCGAAAATTTCGTTCCGTTCGCGGAAATTGCGATAATTTGACATTTTCGCGTTCCGCGGAGAGCGCGAAAATGTCAAAAAATCCGGTTTCCGCAGCTTGGCGATAATTTGTTTCTTGCTCGCAGTGTAAAATAATACATTCTCGCGCGTGCGCGATAGCCTTACCTGAATCCCTGCGTTCGCCGACAAGTTTTCTTGATCCGGTCGCGTTCTCCATGAGATGTTGTATAGTTTTTAGCCATTTGCGCTGTCTCGCGACAGTTCGCGCCCGCAGTGACGTCATGCGTCGCGCGATCACGTCTTTCTTCTCGCGATCATGCACCGCGAGACAACTCAAAACAAGATGGCCGCGCCCGCAAGCAACCACATGGGTAAGTTGGTGACCCGCAACCATGCAGAAAATCTCACGAACATGCCGGAAAAAAACGTCCGCATCTTCGCGATATTTCCGCTTGTTTGCGATAATTTTAAACATTTTCGCGATAATTTGCGAAAGTTAATTTCGCAAATTCCGCCCACCCCTAATGATGAACGTCCTGTGCAGATTTCTGCATCTGAATATCGGACAACAAGATTATATGCAGAAGATCCAAGATTTCGACAATGTATACCTTATATGTTTCATCTTCTGTTTGAAAGTGACTTGTCTGGACTTTCATATGCAGTAAATCACATTGAAAAACTGGAATGCATCTGCAAAATGTAACTGCAAAGGACTTTATGGATAAAGTGCATCAGAGAGATGATCATTTAGAATCTCAGTTGATTAATCTGATGGCATGTCAGCGTGGGACTAATGAATATTGGTACAGTCGTCATGGAGAACTGAAATGTATGCTACGGAACTTGGGAACTCCTACATGGTTTGTTACACTAAGCTGTGCTGAGTATGCTTGGGATTATTTACTTGAATTTCTTCGGGAGGCAAATTCCAATATAAAAAATATTGAATACAAGACACCTGGAGAATTGTGCTCATTGGATCCTGTTCATGTATGCAGATATTTCAATCATAGATTTGAAGCTATGATATCTTTCATCTGCAATCAAAAGAATCCTCCTCTTGGAGAAGTTGTGGATTTCTTTTGGAGAAAGGAGTATCAAGCAAGAGGTGCTCCTCATATACATATGTTGTTATGGATCAAGGACGCCCCCAAATTTGGAACAGATTCAGATGAAACTGTTTTGTCTTTCATTGAAGATTATGCCACATGTGCTGTACTCAATAGCAGAGAACATAAAAACTTAAAACAACAAGTCTTACGATTCCAAAGCCATCGATGTGGAAAATACTGTCGACGAAAGTACAAGTCAAAGGATAAGTTCTATACCAAATGTCGTGTTGGATTTCCACGTCCTGTATTATCCAAAGGAAGAGTGAACAGTTTTATGTCAGCTATGCAACATACCATCACAAGAAAGTCTCCAAAAAATATCTACAACTTAAGAAGAAGTGAAGAATCAAAATACATAAATGACTACAATCCAGTTATTTTATCCATGTGGAATGCTAACAGTAACTGTTCCACGATATGTAACATCCTATATTACTAAATCAGAAAAGATGGAATTGAAAGAAATGTGGGAAGAGATTTCTCACGAGAAGACTCTAAGTATAAAAATATACAGTTTCAGTTTGAAGATGTTGTCGCGTCGTGAAATTGGAGCATATGAATGTTCAGATCGGTTATCATCTGCAAGTCTATATTCCAAAAGTAGAAGAATCATTTGGGTGAGTCTAGGTCTTGCAGGAATGCGAAATCGGGTATTGAAATCTGTTCAAGAAATTGAATATTTAGCAGAAAAAGAACCAGAAAGTACAGATATTTTGAAAACGAATATGTTGGACACATATTACCCAAACAGAAGTCATCATCTTGAGAACATGTGTCTCTATGAAGTGCTGCAAAACTACACTTTTAAACGGAATACTACAGATGGAAAATATGCTGTGATTGGTTCTGAAGGATGTCTGGTGAAACAAAGGAAAGGAAATGTAATTAATCACAGGAAACTGAGTTGCGACACTGCTGATAAAAGGGAATTTTACTATTTAGCCCTTTTGCAAATGATCAAACCATGGCGTTTAGAACTGGAATTACTTGGAGATTTTCAGAGCTATGAAGATTCATTTAATGCTTGTAACGATAGCATACAATGCAGTGCTTTTGCAAATTATGTGAAAATGTTGAATGATGAAATTGATCAAGAAGCTACAATTGCAGCTGAGATTGCTAGAGACAGTTCTCAAGAGAGTCAAAGTTCTGCTGCACTGAGTCAAGATCCACTTGGACAACCAATTGTTGAAAATGAAGCAGCAACTGCCATGAATGAGGTGGAAACAGCAATGTATCAAGCTCAAGAAGATTTAATACAGTTAGGAAACTTGGAAGAACAACTAAATGTTGAACAGAAACAAATATATCACCAAGTGAAAGAGCACATTGACCATGGATTACTTCATGAAAAGAAAGGGTGCCCATGTACATCATTTCAAATTATCCGAATGTATGTGAGTGGTCAAGCTGTAACAGGAAAAAGTTTCTTAATTAAATTAATTACAAGTTATCTGCAAAAAACAACTGAGTTGCATTTGTATTGTGTTGTCACTGCTCCAACTGGGTTGGCAGCACATAACATTAAAGGAATTACTTTACATCGTTTTCTAATGCTACCAGTAGAGCATAAGAACAAATTGGAATACCACAAGCTATCTGGAGAAGCTTGTTGTGAAGTTTCAAGAGTCTTGAAGAAAATGAAACTTCTCATTATTAATGAGGTGAGCATGGTCTCAAACTTGATGCTTGCCTTTGTGCATTTAAGAATGCAGCAAATTCTTAAAACAGAGTATGACGTGTTATTTGGAAGAAAACACGTCATAGTTTTTGGAGATCTATTGCAACTGACTCCGGTAAAAGGACAATCAGTATTTAAAACACTTGCACATGAAGATACCAGAAAGTCTCTTGGTAGTGTTGGTAATGTGAACATTTGGACTCATTTTGAATACAAAGAACTGACAACAAATATGCGACAGGCAAATGATGCTGAATATGGAAGTATTCTTCAAGGTATAAGAATTGAAATTCTTATAAAACATGGCAAACAGCGGCGCCTGTGGAGCACTGGCACCCCTGCTTTTCATGCTATCTGCACCTGACAAAAGGAAAAGTCACTGTAGGATCTGTTTTTATTTGTAGTATCATCGCCGTTTTTTAATAGAAATTCTGCTGTGTGCCTTTTATTCTTCTGCTCGCACTGACCTTTTGTGTGTTATATTTCTTACTACAAACTTCCTTACCTGCTATCTCTGCCTAGACCCCGTTCCGCCACGGCTTGTGCCGATTGTGCGGAGGGTCGATCGGCAGCATACACTTTCGGTTCCGGAAGTGAAGGTCGGCGTCCTAGTGGTTGAGCTGCCCCGGTCACCTCTACTTAATCCGGGTTAGGGCGCAGACGCGCGCAGACGCGCCTGTGGAGCACTGGCACCCCTGCTTTTCATGCTATCTGCACCTGACAAAAGGAAAAGTCACTGTAGGATCTGTTTTTATTTGTAGTATCATCGCCGTTTTTTAATAGAAATTCTGCTGTGTGCCTTTTATTCTTCTGCTCGCACTGACCTTTTGTGTGTTATATGTTTTACTACAAACTTCCTTACCTGCTATTTCTGCCTAGACCCCGTTCCGCCACGGCTAGTGCCGACTCTACTTAATCAGGTTTAGGGCGTGGAAGGCACGCCAAAGGCAAGCCCGTCTGCGCCCATCCGCACCTTATCTCCGCCAGTCGCCACGACCTCTGTTCCTTGTCAGGTAACTTCGTACCTTTTGTGGGAAATTGATTCCCTCTTATAGTTATATTATATCGCACGCCATAGTCAGGCGGACATATTGTGTGAAAAATTCACAAAAACGTGTACAGAACAAAAACAGCATGCTAATGTCACTGTATATGTAAGTATGTCAATGTTGCTAAAATAGCACATACAGAGAAACAGAGGTTTATCTGTATGTGCTATTTTGTCCGCCTGACTATGGCGTGCGATATAATATCCCCCTGTATCCTGTCATTTTTTCGCACATTAAGTGTATTGACTGTATCTGAATTTTAGACTTTCTGGGGATCTAGGTTGTTTACTCTTGCCTATGATTACTATTCATCTTGCTTTAGGCTCACTGGCACTTGCCTGTACGTTTTACATATTGCATTGAATCAGACATACATGTACATACTGTCTACAGTTCATAACAGCTGGGTATTTTACCAGTACACATGATTTACGTTTGAATTGCCATTACAAGATGTCTGCCAGGTTGACGATACGAACAAGGTAACACAATTTGTTGTCCTTTGTTACTGTTTACCCCTCCAGAAAACTTTATCCTTTGCTCACTTACTTTCTTTCCTTACGTGATCAAGACTCTGCATAGAGTTGAAACGCGTTGTGTGAGGAATAAACACCTCTTTGGATACTATTTTGGATTCTGGTATTTACTGGTGACTGAGAGCGCAGCATTGGACTTTGTGGGGACATTTACGAGCCGGCGTGCTCCGCCGGCGTTTGCGCCACCTCTCTGGGGTCGAGCAATCCAGTAGGAGCGATCTGTGTATTATATATATATATATATAAATATATATATATATATATATAAATGAAAAAACCAAAGGTTTCACACATGTTATAGTTAGCTGGACATTTCACTCGTAAAAAACCAATGAAATTCCCCCGTTATAGTTAGTTCAGCTAACTATAACTCGCGCGCCCGCAATGCACTACTGATGACGTCACATATTACATCACTCATGACATGCGCAGCGCGTAACACGTACGCTGCACGCGCATGTTACGCGGAAGTGAAGGGGCGTGCCTGTTTTGCGCATGCGCGCGTGCGCGTGTCTTTTTTACGCGCATGCGTACTTTTGCCGTAAGCGCTCCGTAAGCGTAACGTACGCGCACGGTAGGTCATGTGATCAAGAAACAAAACTTTTGATTGGTTTAAAGTACTTTCAGTTCTAGAACTCTCCTACACCACACCCATTCCCCTCATTTCTGCTTGTGATGCCTTAGGAGAAGGAGCTGAGTTGTCTTTGTGATACGATGGCAGAACAGCAGACCTCTTCTGAGAGTGAGGCTAGCAGCACTACCTTGAGGCAGAGAAGGAGGAAACAAAAGAGCTCTTTCATATGGGAGTATTTTTCTTTTCCAGAGGGCAAGAAAAAGGTAAATGCACCCTTAGTGACTTGTAAGCTTTGTGACCGTGTACTTTCAAGAGGGAATCCCAACAAGAAGTATTCCTTCGGGAATCACACCATGTTGAGACACCTTCATGATGTACACGGTAGGACATATGCTCGACATACTGAAGGTAACCCTTCAGTAAGTCAACCAAGCACATCCACAGCAGCTCAGCCTGGTCCATCATCTGCAGGGCCGAGTCCATCTTCGGCAGGTCAGCTGAGCCCTTCACTGTGGGGGGAGCATCTCCTTTTTCTGGTCCTCTGGAAACCAACCATCGGTTTGCGTGGGTTTTAATTCGGTGCGCCACTTGTCATGATCTAATTTGTCATAGGGAGACCAGTGTTGCCCTAGTGAACAATTTAATAGATCAGCACATTTGTCGTACCGACTAATATTCCCATTCTTTCTTTCCTCTGTCCCTGCATGAACACAACGGCTCTTTTAAGAGCCAACCTTACCTTTCAACTTTTTTTTATATATTTTTTTAAACTTTTTTTTATTTTTTTTTTACCGTACGCGTACGGTACGCGTAATTTATTTATTTTTTTAAAAAAACACTAAAAATCAATTATCACATTACAAGGTCCTTGAGAGACTACAATGAAAAACTGAAAATGTGATTGTGGAGAAGTGGAAAAAAGGGACCATGAAATTTTTGACTTACCATACCCACTCAAAAAATTATTTATTAATTAAAATTTAATTTTAATTGCTTTAAAAATGGTTCAAGTTTTCGAAAATTTTCTATCTCAATCTGAAAAAAAAGAAAAAAGTATTAATATTTAATAAAACATTTTATAATACAGTACACATATTTACATATTTTCCCCAAAAATGTTTTGCCTTTTTTTTGCTGTTTTCAGAATATATTGTATTTCACTATAAATTGTGAAAGCAATTGCATTCATCATTTAACAGCGGGCAAAAAAAAAATAACAATCTCAAAGATTGTTTTAAAAAAGCCCAGAATCTCTTTTTACTTAAACATAACATTATAGAAATGCATAATATTCTAAAAAAATATCATCTAATATCAATACTTATTTCTTTAAAATACCGTCTGACATTTTTGTTTCAGAAGTATAATCACAAAAATATATCTCAAATAACTCCACAATACATCTGGTTCCATTTCCTTTAGGCCAAATAGTAATTTTAAAATTCTTTTTTGATTAAATTTCCAATGTTAATCCAATAAAATTCTAAAGTTTAAATTGTACAGATCTCACCGATTCTCTGTAACATTTTGGTTTCCGAAAGATTAATTAATAATTAAATAAGTCCACAATACAATTGTTTACCTTTCCTCATGGCCAAATAGTAATTTTAAAAATCTTTTTTGAATAAATTTCCAATGGCAATCCAATAACATTCCAAAATTTAAATTGTGCAGATGTTACCGATTTTGTCTAAATTTTTGGTTTTCCAAAGTTTCATTAAAAATTTAAAAAGTCCACATTACAATTGGTTACCTTTCCATTAGGCCAAATGATAATTTGTAAAATCATTTTTTATGAAAATTCCAATGGTAATCCAATAAAATGGTTAAATTGTTTTGTACAGATCTTGCCAAGTCTCTCTAAAATTTAGGTTTCAGGAAGATTAGATAGGAATTTGCTAAATCAAAAGTCAAACGTTGCTTGAAAATCAATTGGGAATCATTACACAGTGTCCAGCCTTTTTCACATTTAAGATAAACTGTGTAATGTCCAGAAGTAACAGTAGGTCCTTCATGGAAAATTATTGCAACTGTTACAAAAGTTTTTCCTGAAATTGATAATTGCTGTCCTGTAAACTTCTTTATTAAAGTATCCAATTTTGAACCATCAGCTTTACATCGTTGCATCATTAAAATTACATGTTGTCTGTATTCCTTTAAAATTAACGTTGAAAACATTTCAGATTGACACTCACCACATTCCATGCTATGATTAGCATCTTTAACTAATTTAGCAAAAGTGACTGTTTTACTTTCTGGCAATGTTAAATAAATAAACCTTTCAGAATCAACATTAGAGCCACATGTATTGTAACAGTTTTCACAACTATGTTCCCATTTATAAGAGACACCAAACATATTTTCAATGGGAACCCCTTCTTCTTCCAGTACCTGAAGAAAAAACATCAAGAATTCCTGTGCGTCTTGCTGTACATTTTGAGAAAACTGTGTTCGTCCTGAACATACATCTAAAAGTTTTCTAATTTCAGTAGCACTTTCTATTTGAGTTTTATCATTACTCAGTTTTTGAAAAAGGAGACTCAACTCAGAACAGAATCTTTTTCTCTGATTTACTATTATCTGCTCTTGCACACTTTCCAGATAAAATGCAACATTCAGCACTACATTAGCGTAGCAGTTGACACCAGAGCTATTTTCAAAATGACATCCTACAACCTCTTCTTCATTTTCCTTTTTCTTTTTGCTTGAAATTACATCACTCCTCTTTTTTTTCCTCCTCTCTACATCTTCATTACAGATATTCTCATTTCTCCTTTTACGAGAAACTACACGTTTCTCCAACACAGGATACTGACCTAAATGAGCAGCATAGGTTCTTCTTAATCTATTATACTCCTTTACACAATTTGTATCAGCACTAACTTTTGAGTCATCAAAGTCTATCATGAATAAACCAGATAATGTTTTCACTCGTGACAAAGCTACATAAGCCATACCTTCTTTGAACACAGTTGAACCAATGTTCACAAAAGCACAATCTACAGTCAATCCTTGAGACTTGTGAATAGTTACAGCATATGCTAGAGAAAACGGAAACTGCTTCCTACGTACATATAAGTCTTTCACAAGCATGAAACGAACTGAACAACGACAAATGTCTTTAACTTCTTCTATCTGATCAAATTTTATTTTTAAACATTCAATTCCACCTTTTTTCTGATAATTAATAAAACCCACAACTCTTCCCATAGCTCCATTAACTAAACCTTTTTCAACATCCAAATTTCTCCTTAAAAATACTCTACAGTTCATGCAAACATATAGATTTTTTTCTAATCCAGCTGTTTTGGAAATGTTCTTCTCTAGTGAATCCAATTTATTTTTCAGTGTGCCTGTTAATGTGATAGTAATTCTTCCATCCTCAATTTTGTCCACTGCTTCCAATTTCCTGATATCTTCCTTTTCCAATTTTAAAAGCTCCTCATTGAATATTGAGCATTCACATAGAGTTGGCATTAAGCAGATGACACTTTTCTTTTCTGCAATGTTCTTGTATATCTTCTCTGCAACTATTTCTTCCTTTGGAAATAAATTATGTAGCAGCCGACTCTGTAATGCTTTTTTGCCAACTTCTGTGAGTAGTCCAATTCTGATATCTTTCAGAATACTTCCATATTCTTCATCGTTTGCTTGCCTCATATTAGTAGTAAGTTCCTTGTACTCAAAGAAGGACCAAATATTTGCATTACCGATGCTTCCCAATGACTTCTTTGTGTCTTCATGTGTCACAGTATTAAACACTGGTTGTCCTTTAACTGGAGTAAGTTGTAGAAGATCACCAAAAACTATGACATGTTTTCCACCAAATAACACGTCATAGTCTGTCCTTAGAATTTGCTGCATTCTTAAATGCACAAAGGCAAGCATTAAGTTTGATACCATGCTCACCTCATCAATAATGAGAACTTGCATCTTCTTCAATACTCTTGAAACTTCCAAGCATGCTTCTCCAGTTAGCTTGTTGTATTGTATTTTGTTCTCATGCTCCACTGGTAACATTAGCAAACGATGTAAGGTGATTCCTTTTATGTTATATGCTGCTAACCCAGTTGGAGCAGTAACCACACAAGACAACGTAGAATCCGTTTTTTGCTGTAGGTAGCTTCTGATGACTTTTATTAAGAAACTTTTTCCAGTTCCAGCTTGTCTGCTTACATACATCCTGATTGGATGAAATGATGTGCATGAGCACTCTTTTTTTTCATGTAGAAATCCGTGATCAATTTTGCTTCTGATCTCTTCATAAATGTGTTGCTGCTCTTCATTCAGTTGTCTTTCCAAATTTTGTAAGTCTATAAATTCTTCTTGAGCTTGATTCATAGCCGTTTCCACTTCATTCATGGCTATTGATGCTTCATTTTCAACGATTGGTTGTCCTAGGGGATCTTGACTGAGTGTTCCTGAATGTTGGCTGTCTTGAGAACTGTCTCTAGCTACTTCAGCTGCAATTGTAGTTTCCTGTTCAATTTCTTCATTTAACATTTGCAGATAAGTTGAGAATGTACTGCATTGTATGCTGTCTTTGCAAGCATTAAAAGAATCTTCATAGCTTTGAAATTCTCCCAGTAGTTCATCCTCTGTACGCCATGGTTTAAACAGCTGTAAAAGAGCCAAGTAGTAAAATTCCTTTTTGTCAGTAGTGTCGCAACTCAGCTTCCTGTGATTTATCAAACCTCCTTTTGTTTGCTTCACCAAACATCCTTCCTCACCAATGACTTTATATTTTCCATTGTTCTCCAGATGATGACTTCTTTTTGGATAATATGTGTCCAACATGTTTGATTTCAAAATATCTGTACTTTCTGGGTCATTCTCGGCCAAATATTCAATTTCTCCAACAGATTTCAGTACCCGATTTCTCATTGCTGCAAGGCCTAAACTTGCCCAAATTATTCTTCTTGATTTCGAGTAGAGACTTGCAGAAGATAACCTATCTGAACATTCGTAGGATCCAATTTCTCGATGCGATAACATCTTTAAACTGAAACTGTACAGCTTCTTACTGACAGTCTTCTCGTGAGAAATCTCTTCCCACATTTCTTTCAATTCAGTTTTTTCAGATTTAGTAATGTAAGACGTTACATATCGAGCAACAGCAATGGAATTGTCAGCTACATACTGTATATCCATGTTAGCATTCCACATGGATAAAATGACTGGGTTGTAGTCATTTATATTTTTTGATTCTTCTTTTCTTTTTAGGTTGTAGGTATTCTTAGGTGATTTTCTTGTGATAGTATGTCTCACAGATGACATAAAACTGTTTACTCTTCCATTTGAAAGAACAAGTCTAGGAAATCCAAATCGACATTTAGTGTAGTATTTATCTTTGCTCTTGTACTTCCGTCAACAGTATTTTCCACACCGATGACTTTGGAAACGTAAAACTTGCTCCTTTAACTTTTTCTCTTCTGTGCTTTTTGGTATAGCACATGTTGCATATTCTTCAATGAAAGATAACACTGCTTCATCAGTATCTGTTCCAAACTTTGGGGCATCCTTGATCCACAACAGCATATGAATATGAGGAGCACCTCTTGCCTGGTACTCTTTTCTCCAAAAGAAATCCACTACTTCTCCAAGGGGTGGATTTTTTTTATTGCAGATGAAGGACATCATAGCCTCAAATCTATGATTGAAATATCTGCAAACATTAACCGGATCCAATGAGCACAGTTCTCCTGCTGTCTTGTATTCAATGTTTTTAATGTTTGAATTTGCCTCTCGTAGAAAATCCCGTAAATCATCCCAAGCGTACTCAGCACAGCTTAGGGTAAGGAACCATGTTGGTGTTCCTAAATTCCGTAACATGCATTTTAATTCACCATGGCGTCGGTACCAATATTCATTTGTCCCACGCTGACAAGCCATCAGATTGATCAGTTGTGTTTCCAAATGATCATCTCGGTGCTGCACTTTCTCCATAAAATCCTTAGCAGACACATTTTGTAAATGTACTCCACTTTTTAAAATGTGATTTACTGCATAAGATAGTGCAGACAAGTCGCTTTCAAATAAAAGATGGAACAAATAAGGAATACTTTGTCGAAATCTGGGATCTTCTGCATATAGTCTTGTAGTCCGATACTCAGAAGCTGGAATCTGTTCTGGACGTTCATCGTATCGTCCTCCTTTTCCTTTAGGAAACAGCTGGGGAAAACATCGAGCTTCCAAGCTCTCCTCCCATACACTCACGGGAGTTCCTTTTGCTTTCTTCATCTGAAACAGATCAATATTGTCTCGCATAACTTCTTTTGAATGTAGAGGATGTATGCTAAAATGTTCATAAATTTCTTCTTCCTTTGACTTGTCCACTTTTTCAATTTGTCCAGTTGGTGTTTCTGTGTCTTCTTGTAAATCTTCTTCTTCTTCTTCTATATAAATTGATTCATACCATTTGTTATTCCTTTTCAAATACAAATTTGCTCTTTGTACTTTCCGTACATCTACCAGCTCCTGCCAAATCTTCTTATTCTTTGTAGGTACACCATTAACCAGAATAACTAATGGTTCAGTTTCCAAAGTATCTGCATCAATAGTTTCCATATTTTTTTTCAAATCCAAGGGCAAATACACCACTCTACCTTTTAAACCTCTCAGTAAATCTGAAGGAGGTAATTTACCAGTTTTGGGCTCCATACGTACTATGGTCTGGAACGGATGAACACATTGAATAAGTATAGACTCATATGTATTTAATTCAGAAAGTTCGGCAGGAATAACATCCAATTCTAAATTATTATGTACAGCTCTGGTTGGCATTCTATTTTCCTCTAACTTGTTGTAACAGTATTTACAAATACGCTGATCTTCACCCAATTCAAAACAATTTTCAAGAAATATATATGTGGCAAAATCCTTCCACTTATAATTATCTTCATTTTCACTCTTTCTGTAGAGATCAACATTCCTAGTTTTTTTTCTATAATGAGTTCTGCGGCAACAAATACAAGTTATATTTGGTCTTTCATTAGAGATTATTGCAAATTTTGTTATGTGATCATTAAATGTTTTACTTACAGAGGGTTCTACATTCTCTTCCACTTCTTCCTCATTTACTGTGTCCTTTTCTGCACTGTCTTGTTCAGGACCAAAGTAACAAAACTGAATTTCATCAACAACCTTCTCTACATCTGATACCGATCCACGGAACAGAGCCCTATTCAATTCATCTAACTTTATTGCTGGACTTTTAGCAAAATACAACCGGCTCACAAACTTTCTCATTTCAGTATGATGAACAGCCAGCATCCTAAAATGATGGAAAACACTATTACACACTTTTCTAGATAGACAAGCCAGAGAATGACCCTGCAAACCAGTATTCTCTCTCACTCTGCATGGATCTAGACTTTGAAGCACCTTAATCTTCTGTTTTACACTTTTTTTACTATATTCTCTTAGAAACTCACAAAATTTATCAATAGATTCCTGACGCACAGTGCAAATACTACTACAATTCCAAGTGTACACTGGGGCTTTAGGACGTCTCCCCATAGCCTCATCCGCCATCACTTGTACCTCATCTCTTGGAACCATTTTCTCCTTCTCCATTATACAACCATTTTTCACTTCGTAAGCACGACCTCTGGTGTCAACTGCATGCAGCAAACTATTACTTTGAAAATAACTCTCTTCATTAAAAAAAGGTTCACTACTTGAACTATGCATCCATTCTCCTAAAAACACTTTACAAAAGTTTGTTCTTTTCACTACTCTTTTCCTTTTGCTTTGTGATTTCAGTACATTGACCATTTTATCTAATGTACGCATCCTATTCAAAATTAAAATGAATAGTTTCCTTTTTAATTCTAATGCCTTTGCTGCAATGGCTTCAATTTCTTTTTTTCTCTTGTAATATTTTGCCTTTTTCTTATATTTCTTCACATCCTGTATCAAATTGGACATAACTCTTCTCTGAAACATTTTTCTACGTATCTCTTTAAACGCTGTTTTTCTGTTTAAGTTAATCTTTGTTATTGCAGAAGGTATATTTGCATTAACTAAATTCTCAATTTTTTCCTGTTCTTTTCTATTGAAAACATTCTTTCCAGTACAGACATTTTGTACATTTTTCCTTTTTTTGAAGATGTTCTTTAAAAAATCTTTTGTCTGCTTACCAGAAGACTTTCTCTTTTTCCCAACATGAGCATCTCCAGCTAACTTAGGTCCTCCAGTTGTCTTCAAATATAGATTTTTTTTGTGGTTTTTCCTTTGTCTGGATTTTGTAGGCATCTTAAATTTTGTTCACTGCTCTTCAGCAATACATTTTTTATGATCTTTTCA
The DNA here is from genome assembly GCF_964204655.1 of Triturus cristatus. NCBI lineage: Eukaryota > Metazoa > Chordata > Amphibia > Caudata > Salamandridae > Triturus > Triturus cristatus. The sequence continues at coordinate 838,964,233 of NC_140579.1, forward strand.
AATCTTAAAATACTATGTACCCCTTTCCTACAAGTGAAAATCACAATAACACCATCACAAATTAAATATCTAAAAACAATTCCTGTGTGCACACAGAGTCATGGTTTGAAATTAGGCAGAAAACGAAATTTCTTTGCCATTTTGAAAGCACACTTACTACTCTTTTTTTTGGCAAGTAATAAGTACTTTTACAGTCTGACACATTTTGAATCCACTTTTCAGATTCTGATAAAAGCACATGTCCAAACTGCTTTTTGAGACCAGCACCATGTGTAACCTGGGTGACTGACTACACTCCAGCAAGGGCAACCAGCCTTAGTGATGCTGAATGTATTTGCATTACTGACTGCAACCTCAAACCCAACTCGGTTGTGAATACTGTGCATGATTCCACAGGATAAGCAGCTGGGTGTGTGCTAAGAGTCTGCTTCTGCATAAAAAAATAGCTCCCCCTTTCCATCTAATGCAAATGTAAAATCACCAGAGCAATAACAAACAGATTTCTGAGACCAGCAACATGTGTAACCTGGGTGACTGACTACACTCCAGCAAGGGCAACCAGCCTTACTGATGCTCAATGTATTTGCATTACTGACTGCAACCTCAAACCCTAAAAGTATTCCTCATTTATACCACTACACCTTAATTTATGGTGAAAACATAGTCCATATTATTTTACATGTTTTTATTTGCATTATTAAGTGCAACCTCAAACCCCACTCAGTTGTGAATACTGTGCATAATTCCACAGGATAAGCAGCTGGGTGTGTGCTAAAAGTCTGCTTCTACATAAAAAAATAGCTCCCCCTTTCCTACTAATGCAACTGTAAAATTACCAGAGCATAACGCAATAAATCTCTGCCTGTAATTCCTCTTTGCACACAGAGTCATGTTTTCATATTAGTCTGAAAACGTAATTTCTTTGCCAATTTGAAACTACACTTACTACTCTTTTTTTTGGCAAGTGATATATACTTTTACAGTCTGACACATTTTAAATCCACTTTTCTGATTCTTAAAAAAGCACATGTCCAAACTGCTTTTTCAGACCAGCAACATGTGTAACCTGGGTGACTGACTACACTCCAGCAAGGGCAACCAGCCTTAGTGATGCTGAATGTATTTGCATTACTGACTGCAATCTCAAACCCCACTCGGTTGTGAATACTGTGCATGATTCCACAGGATAAGCAGCTAGCTGTGTGCTAAGAGTCTGCTTCTGCACAAAAAAATAGCTCCCCCTTTACATCTAATGCAAATGTAAAATCACCAGAGCAATACGCAATAAATCTCTGCCTGTAATTCCTCTTTGCACACAGAGTCATGTTTTCATATTAGTCAAAAAACAAAATTTCTTTGCCAATTTGAAAGCACACTTACTACTCTTTTTTTTGGCAAATGATAAGTACTTTTACAGTCTGACACATTATGAATCCACTTTTTAGATTTTTAAAAAAGCACATGTCCAAACAACATTTTCAGACCAGCAACATGTGTAACCTGGGTGACTGAGTACACTCCAGCAAGGGCAACCAGCCTTAGTGAAGCTGAATGTATTTGCATTACTGACTGCAACCTCAAACCCCACTCGGTTGTGAATACTGTGCATGATTCCATAGGATAAGCAGCTGGTTGTGTGCTAAGAGTCTGCTTCTGCATAAAAAAATAACACCCCCTTTCCATCTAATTCAAATGTGAAATCACCAGAGCAATACCAAACAGCTTTCTGAGACCAGCAACATGTGTAACCTGGGTGACTGACTACACTCCAGCAAGGGCAACCAGCATTAGTGATGCTGAATGTATTTGCATTACTGACTGCAACCTCAAACCCAACTCGGTTGTGAATACTGTGCATGATTCCACAGGATAAGCAGCTGGGTGTGTGCTAAGAGTCTGCTTCTGCATAAAAAAAATGCTCCCCCTTTACATCTAATGCAAATGTAAAATCACCAGAGCAATACGCAATAAATCTCTGCCTGTAATTCCTATTTGCACACAGAGTCATGTTTTCATATTAGTCTGAAAACGTAATTTCTTTGCCAATTTGAAACCACACTTACTACTCTTTTTTTTGGCAAGTGATAAATACTTTTACAGTCTGACACATTTTAAATCCACTTTTCAGATTCTTAAAAAAGCACATGTCCAAACAACATTTTCAGACCAGCAACATGTGTAACCTGGGTGACTGAGTACACTCCAGCAAGGGCAACCAGCCTTAGTGATGCTGAATGTATTTGCATTACTGACTGCAACCTCAAACCCCACTCGGTTGTGAATACTGTGCATGATTCCACAGGATAAGCAGCTGGCTGTGTGCTAAGAGTCTGCTTCTGCACAAAAAAATAGCTCCCCCTTTACATCTAATGCAAATGTAAAATCACCAGAGCAATACGCAATAAATCTCTGCCTGTAATTCCTATTTGCACACAGAGTCATGTTTTCATATTAGTCACAAAACGAAATTTCTTTGCCAATTTGAAAGCACACTTACTACTCTTTTTTTTGGCAAGTGATAAGTACTTTTACAGTCTGACACATTATGAATCCACTTTTCAGATTCTTAAAAAAGCACATGTCCAAACAACATATTCAGACCAGCAACATGTGTAACCTGGGTGACTGACTACACTCCAGCAAGGGCAACCAGCCTTAGTGATGCTGAATGTATTTGCATTACTGACTGAAACCTCAAACCCCACTCGGTTGTGATTACTATGCATGATTCCACAGGATATGCAGCTGGCTGTGTGCTAAGAGTCTGCTTCTGCAGAAAAAAATACCTCCCCCTTTCCATCTAATGCAAATGTAAAATCACCAGAGCAATACCAAACAGCTTTCTGAGACCAACAACATGTGTAGCCTGGGTGACTGACTACACTCCAGCAAGGGCAACCAGCCTTAGTGATGCTGAATGTATTTGCATTACTGACTGCAATCTCAAACCCCACTCGGTTGTGAATACTGTGCATGATTCCACAGGATAAGCAGCTGGCTGTGTGCTAAGAGTCTGCTTCTGCATAAAAAAATAGCTCCCCCTTTCCTACTAATGCAAATGTAAAATCACCAGAGCAATACGCAATAAATCTCTGCCTGTAATTCCTCTTTGCACACAGTGTCATGTTTTCATATTAGTCAAAAAACAAAATTTCTTTGCCAATTTCAAAGCACACTTACTACTCTTTTTTTTGGCAAGTGATAAGTACTTTTACAGTCTGACACATTATGAATCCACTTTTCAGATTCTTAAAAAAGCACATGTCCAAACAACATTTTCAGACCAGCAACATGTGTAACCTGGGTGACTGACTACACTCCAGCAAGGGCAACCAGCCTTAGTGATGCTGAATGTATTTGCATTACTGACTGAAACCTCAAACCCCACTCGGTTGTGAATACTATGCATGATTCCACAGGATATGCAGCTGGCTGTGTGCTAAGAGTCTGCTTCTGCAGAAAAAAATACCTCCCCCTTTCCATCTAATGCAAATGTAAAATCACCAGAGCAATACCAAACAGCTTTCTGAGACCAACAACATGTGTAGCCTGGGTGACTGACTACACTCCAGCAAGGGCAACCAGCCTTACTGATGCTGAATGTATTTGCATTACTGAGTGCAACCTCAAACCCTTAACTTCTTCGGTACCCGTGACGAGCTGGACTCGTCATGGGCCGCGGTGGCGCTGTGCCCATGACGAGTCCAGCTCGTCACAAACCCCGCCCGCTAATGTAACGGCCGGCACAGGCCGGGGAAAGGGGCGGGCACCGAAGGGGTTAAAGTATTCCTTATTTATACCAGTACACCTTAATTTATCGTGAAAACATAGTCCATATTATTTTACATGTTCCTCACATTTAAATTTCTCCCAAAACAGAAAATGATAAACACAACTTCAACAAAAGGAATTCCAATTCTATTATTCATTTCTTAATTTACCATATACATCCCCTCTCAAACTCTAAACTCACCTTTAAAATTAGTTAGTTGTGAAAGAAATGTGGCACTCAAACAGCAGATTATCAGAGCCAGGATCTCTGTTCTGTACACCTCTCTCCTCTCAGCAGAACCAGATAATGGCAAAGTTTCCCTCTCTTTTTCCACACATATACATGTAAGTTTCAAATCTCAGTGCTTCCCCCTTTTTTTCAAATGTAATCACACATTTCTATTGGTTGAAAACCAACCCTTTTCCAAAAGTACCCTTCCCCCAACTTGACTTCTGCCTAGTACCCTTCCCCCAACTTGACTTCTGCCTGCTACCATAGCAACAGCTCTTGAAACACTGCTGTGCAGAGTTAGGTCAGAAGTTCACCAAACAATGTTTCATTTCCAAAGAGCAGGAGTGCTTGACTTTTCAAACCTAACAGCAAATCCATAGTACTGTTCTTTGGTAACACATTTTTCTGTACCAATACAAAACATGCTTCTATAAATTTACACATACAGCCTAGTTTTTATTGTAGAATGGTATGAAACAGCCAATCAGTTTAAAAAAAAATATATATATGTATGCCTCCATTTCCAAACTGTCTTTCATTTCTTTTTACCATTCTACTGAATTACACCTCCTGAGTGCATCCAGTTCTCCTTTGAAGATGTTCACAGTGTGGATTGTAGGGCACAGCTATGTCTTCTGGAGTGAAAAGTATGCAGAGAAAACAGGTATGGTGAGAGACCTTGCTTTGCCAAATGTAGACATTAAATGGATTGGTCAGAGAGGGTTAAAGTGTCACCAATTGATGCCATTGGTGAAATCCTTCATGCAAATCCAACACCCTGACCTCATAATAGTGCACTGTGGTGGCAATGACCTAGGCACTTTGACTGGGGTAGGTCTGGAAATGCTTATGAAGGAGACCTTTGCACAACTGTTTTCACTTTTCCCTAAAACTGCCTTTGTGTTTTCTAACATATGCCAAAGGCAAAAATGGAACTGGTCCAATCATTTCTGTCCACAGATTGACAAAGCAAGAAAGCACGTCAACAAATCTGTTTCTGCTTTCCTCCGAGACTATGGTATGGGTTCCATTTACCACAACAACTTGCGTTACGACATGCAAGACATTTATAGAGGAGATGGTGTGCACTTCAATGATGAAGGGAACAGAGTCTTCCTCTTGAACCTTAGACTCTGCATCGGTACTTACTTGTAGGTACCACTAAAAAATCACTTCATAAACACAACGGCTCTTTTTAGAGCCCCCTAATATGTAAACACTTAAATCTGCATTTCATTTCATTTTTTTTTTTTTTTTTCTACCGTACGCGTACGGTGAGCTTACCGTACGCGTACCCCGCGATTTTTTTAAAAATTCATAAATGTTTTTTTGTACTTTTCTGTCCTTCTTTGACCCCCTTTCAAATGTTAGGGGGTCTTCAACTCTCTTCCTTGCCCCCTTTTCAAGTTATCTCCCTTTTTTTTCTGACTGAAACACACGAAATGGCGGCCGCCGCTTCCTGGTTTCGACCGATTCGAATGTTTACTTAGATCGAACAGCCAATCAGAATCGCGGTGGGAGGTCTGTACCACTACTCCCACCATGCCCCCTGGCCCACACCTCAGCAGGATGGAGTACTCACTCCCACCCAGAAGCATGTGGCATCCATTGCTTTGTTCACCTCAACCTAACAGGTAAGTAGCCATCTTCCCTGACAGGGTGCTTGTTGGGCAGGAGGCCTGTACCACTACTCCCACCTTGCCCCCTGTCCCACAAGCTAGCAAGATGGATCCCTCCCTCCACCCCACCCAGAAGCATGTGTCAACCATTACACAACCCACATCAAACTTCCAGGTAGGTAGCCATCTTCCCTGGGAGGGTGTTTGTGGGTGGGAGGCCTGCACCACTACTCCCACCATGCCCCATGGCCCCAGCCTAGCAAGATGGATCCCTCCTCCCACCCCACCCAGAAGCATGTGTCAGCCATTACACAACCCATATCAAACTTACAGGTAGGTAGCCATCTTCCCTGGGAGAGTGTTTGTGGGTGGGAGGCCTGCACCACTACTCCCACCATGCCCCCTGGCCCACACCTCTGCAGGATGGAGCACTCCCCCACCTAGAAGCAGTTGGAAGCCATTGCAGTACACCTAACAAACTTACAGGTAGGTAGCCATCTTTCCTGGGAGGGTGTCTGGGGGTGGGAGGCCGGCACCACTATTCTCACCATGCCCCCTGTCCCACAGCCTAGCAAGATGGATCCCTCCCCCACCCCACAGGTGGCCCACCGCGTGCCCACGTTACGCTAGATGGGCCATGTACGCACGATGCGCTTCGCGCACCGTGCGCACATGGAGGACATATGATGCACTTCGTTTTGAAAGGTAAAATTTTAATTTTTCGTATATGTTATAAGCCATGCACAAATGGTACCCTTCGGGCACCAATTGCACATGGGGTGGGGAGAGTGTGGATAATTTTTTTTTTTTTAATAATTTTTTACCGTACGCGTACGGTAAGCGTAATCGGCGAAATTAGCGAAAAAATACAAATTCCGTTTTTGGCCTTGGGGGATCTTTGGGGACTCCCTCAACATTGCTATGTGTGAGGGAGCTGTCTAAACAGCCCCTTTACATGTTTTTGGGCTTAATATTTTAAACATCACTCTCAGTGCGAGAGAGAAAATGGCGGCCGCCGCTTCCTGGTTTCGGCCGATTCGAATGTTTACTAAGATCTAAGAGCCAATCAGAATCGCGCTCGCGCACGCCACCGTACGCGTACGGTAAGCGTACCGTAAGCGTACCGTAAGCTGGCTCAGATATATATATTGATTTAAAGGCTATTTTCTCAGAATCTACTGAACAGATTTACACCAAACCTACAAAAGGCACTTCCTTGACCTGAGGACTACCTCTCTGCCAAATTTCTAGTAATTCTGTTCAGCCGTTCGGGCTGTAGCCCTGTCTAAAGGTCCTATGGAAAAATGCATGGGAAAAACGCGTTTTGGGACCCCCTTTTATCTCAGCCCCCGCTTGACGAATCCCTCCGAGACTTGCAGGGAAGGAGCGGAGCGGAGCGTAGCGCCCCACCGATTTTGAAAAATTCGCGAGGATTCGTCGACCGGCGCCAAAGTTATTCAAAATAGAATGTTGCGGATTTCCTATGAAAACGTGGTCCTAACTATAACTACCTACTGGCGACCGCCAGTAGGTAATATTCACTGAAAAAACCATAGGTTTCAGGGGCGTTATAGTTATCTGGACATTTCCCTCGTACAAAACCCTAGAAATTCCCCCGTTATAGTTAGTTCAGCTTACTATAACTAGCGCCCCCGCAATGCACTGCTGATGAGGTCACATATTACATCACTCATAACATGGTCAGTGACATCACTGATGACCTCACTGATGACATCTCAAATGACATCACTGATGACATCACTGATTACATCATCCAGTGTCTGTGTGTTTCTATCATCTTTAAATATGTTTATTATATATAGGGAAGGGCATATTGAAGAATGAGTGAGTGTATAAGTGTGTGAATGGATGATTTTGTAGGTGCATGACTGACTATAAGTGTGTCATTAAATGTATCTTACTGAATGATGAGTTAATGACTAAACTGTGTGAATGACTGTATGCGTCTGTCTGTTGGTGTGTAACCGGATGCATGGTTTTGTGAATAGGTACATGAATGTCTATATAAGTTATTGATTGGTTGTCTGAGTGTCTGAGTATCTGTATGGGTACCTGAGTGTTTGTGTGAGTGGGATGTGTGTGACTGTGCATAGATGTGTCAGTGGGTGGTTCACTGGGTGCATGGTTTCAACACTAGGTCTGTAATGAACTGTATGGGTGGGTGAATATTTGTATGGTTGTGTTAGTGCGTGAATATATATTTCATTAGTGCATGTGTAATTTACTACATATGTGAACGGCAGTATATATGTATGTTGGAGTACAGAAATGACTATAACTGAGAGTGTATGATAGTGTGAATGGCTGTATGGATGAGTGTGTGCTTGTATCATTGATTGTATAGGACCATAAGAATGTGCTAGTATTTGTATGAGTAATTGACCTTGTGTGTGTATAACTGTGTAGGTGAGTAAATGGCAGTGTGATTAATTACTTGCATGACTGAGTATGTGTGTGAGTAACTCTATGGATGAGTAGCGGTGTGGGAGTATCTATATAGGTGTATGAGTGCATATGATAGTCCTGTACTGAGTGACCATAAGCATGAGTGACTGTACGGGTGAGTGAGTGGATGGGGGTTTAGACGTAAGACTCTATGATGGGGTATGTACTTATTGGTGTTGGAGTGTCTATGGTTTTGAGAGTGGCAGTATGTAATTTAGAGTGGGTGTATCAAAGGTTATATTAGGGTGTGACAAGATGCATGAAATGATCACATGAATGACATCATCAGTGATGTCATCAGTGATGGCATTTGTGCTTCTGGGCTTTTTTTTCCGTCCGGATCTGCGCACCCTGTGCGCATTTTGCCATTTTTTTATATAAAAGGGGGCCCGGGGGTCCTTCTGGGACCCCCTAAGCAATACTAGAGGGTCAGAGTATTTCTACCCTGCCCCCTTTACATCTTTCACACAATTATTTCCCTTACTTAATCAGCCTCGCTTCTACCGAGGCACAAAATGGCTGCCAACAGTTCCTGGTTTCGAATGTAGACAGACACTTGACAGCCAATTAGCATTCAGCTCGTGATCGGGAGGGTGCGCGCTCGGTTCGCAGAGGGTGCGCTCAGGGTGCGCATAGGGTGCGCGGATCCTCTGAGGCCATAGATATATCTATCTTTTTAACTCTAATTTTCTCAGGAACTACTGAAAGGATTTACACCATTTATGCAAAAGGCATGAGTCTGAACTTAGGACTACCTCTTTGCCAAATTTGGTGTAATTCTGTTCAGCAGTTCGGGCTGTAGCTGCGTCAACAGGTCCTATGGGAAATTGCATGGGGAAAATGTGTTTTAGTACCCACCTTTTTCTCTGCCCCTGCTTGACGAATCACCACGAAACTTTCAGGATAGAAGCGGACCGGAGCTGGCCAAAAGTTTCGAAAATTCCGCAACGATTCGTCAACCGGCGCCAGACTTATTGTGAATAGAATGTTGCGGATTTCCTCTGGAAAATAGGTCCTAACTATAACGACTACCAGTAGGTAATATATATATATATATATATATATATATATATATATATATACACAGTCGCACAATCAGCAGTGCATTGCGGGCGCGCGAGTTATAGTTAGCTGAACTAACTATAACGGGGGAATTTCTATGGTTTTGTACGAGTGAAAAGTCCAGCTAACTATAACGCCCCTGAAACCTATGGTTTTTTCAGTGAATTTCTAAGGTTTTTTAAATGCTAATTCCTAGCTATAACGTGCCTGAAACCTATGTTTTTTTCAGTGAATTTCAAAGGTTTTTTAAATGCTCATTTCTAGGTATGCCTACAGAGATAGGACATGTGAAGAAAGAAGGAAAAACGCACAGAAAGAAAAAAAAAGAAATGCAGAAAGAAGCAACAGAAGTCCTCAAAGACGAAGAAAAGTGCAGGAAGAAGTATAATGTGCAGAAAGAACAAACAGGAGAGCAGAAACAAGCCTTGTTGCAAAATCATCCCGTACCCTCAACTTTTTCAGACGGATACTGGTGGTAACTGAGTCTGACTAACCAGTCCTAGAGCCAGTGCTATGTTAAAAGACACTCAGAATACAGTGAAAACACCTACATACACTAGGGCACACTATGTGTTGGGGTCCCCCTGTGATTAGCATGACCTCCTCTGTAAGCCCCTAGTATATAATAGGGCAGGGGATTAAAACTACCTCTCAAAAGCACCACAGGGCTTGTTTGAACACGTCACCTCATGCCCCATCCCCTCCCTTCCCCACTGTGTAAACACGCCCTGTAGCCGTTTTAAGTTGGAAGCTTAAGTCCCCTTGAATCCTGAGGGTCCTTAGGGTCCAACTAGACTACTAGGTACCTCCAGTAAGCGCCACAGAGCTGCGTTGCAGAGAGGTGTAAAAAGTGGCACGGCGTGCACAACCTCTCTGCAACGCAGAGCAGTGGTGCTTACTGGAAGCACCTGGTGGGCTAGTTGGACCCCAGGGTCCTTCAGGATTGAAAGGGAATTATTTCCCCAACTTAAAAACACGCCACAGGGCCTGTGGGCGTTCTGAGTTGAGAGATTAAGTCCCATTGAATCCTAAGGGTCCCTAGGGTCAAACTGGCCCACTAGGTACCTCCAGTAAGCGCCACAGAGCTGCGTTGCATGGAGGTGTAAAAAGGGGCGTGGCCTCAGAACACCTGTCTGCAACGCAGCTCCCTGGCGCATACTGGAGATACCTGTTGGGCTAGTTGGCCCTCAGGGACCCTCAGTATTGAAGGGGAATTAATTCCTCAACTTACAACTGGCCAGGGGGCGCGTTTGCAGAGTGCTGCAAGGAGGCGGCGTGGCCTCCGGCGCGATGCCGGTCTTTTATTTATTTATTTTTAAGAAGGAGGGCTGTGTGGCCCCCTTTATTTTTCTAATTTATTAGCCCTGGGGACCCCATCCCCCAGGGCCTGCACCCTAATTTTTTTTGTTGAAAAAAATTTATTTGGCCCTCCCAAGGCCTTAATCGGCCCCGGGGACGCCAACCCCCAGGTCATGGCCTTTTTTTAAAAATGTTATTCTTTAGGAGGGGGGCTGTGTTGCCCCCTCCTCAGGCCACTTATGGCCCCGGGGACCCCATCCCCCGGGGCCGGCCTTTGTTTTTTATTTTTAAAAATATATATATATTTATAGAAACACCTAGGACATGCTGGACAAACCGTATGTACCTATCACCATGACGATTTGCGTGATATTCATTAAAAGGCGACTATGCATACAATGAATCCACGTAGAATCTATTCACACCGCTAGTGAAGCTCTGACATGTCTGACACCCTACCGTGCCTAATCCCGGCGCCCTCGCTGGTGGGTACTCTCCAAGTAGACACCATTGTCGTTTATTTATACAAACATGGGTAGCTATTGACGGGCACATTTAATACACATGCACACCAAGCCATTCAAAGGGGATTCGACAAAAATTTGACCAAACTATGCAAGAAACCCCCTCACGGTTAATAAAACACACATCCACCGCCGGATGTGTAATACTTTTTATTTTACTCTCTGGAAAGGAGACAAACCTCACTTGAGAGTCACAGCGTGCTCCTGGCTGAGCCCAATGCTGTGTTACACCCACCAGTGCCCGCCGAGTGCCACACACCTCTGTGTTGTATTCCACCAACTAGTGCGTATGCTATGACACTCTCTAGCCCATGTGCACTGTAACACTACCCCGTGAATATGTCATGCCACACTTGCCTTCGCACGGGTTATATTGCCCTATCTAACGTGCCTTCCTCGATGCCTATGTTATAAAGCACAGCGCTATGCCATACATATTACAATCTGGGATCCATATCTTTGTCACAGTGCATATGCAATGTTACACTACCCAGCACATATTTTATATTACAACTTTAGAGACTACTTAGGTTACACAACACTGCCCTGTGCATATTACACTCCAAGGCGCATATCACATAGCAAGCGCTAGTGCCTGTGCTATCTCGCGCTCTCCAATGAATCTGTCATTGCGCACAATGTATTGCATATTATATTTCACGCCCCGGTTCATCTTATATCACACTTTTTGGTGCATAGTTTATACCATATACTATATCTAGTTTTCATTTTCAACCGTGCTCTCAGGACTATGTTCTATATAACACTGCGTCCACCTACCCTTTTCACGGGCATTACATTTTGCGATGGGGGGTGGAGGGTCAGGGGATTTTTCTGCCAAGTGAGCCCGGAGTCACAGTCCCAAACGTCCTCTTCTTCCTGAATAAAAGTGAGATTATGCTGCATACTTGTTCATATTTTAAGTAGTTCGCACAGACACACATTTTAAAAACAATAAAGTTCCTAATACCCACCTTCTATGAACAGTTCGCTTGCTGCCTCATCCACCTCCTCCCTATCCTCTGTTGTCTGAATCCATGGACTAGCCTCCTCCCTCCTGCCATGCATGATCTGATGTGCTGCCACTGCCCTGCATTTAGCATGATGTACCAGTCCACTCATCCTGCCCTCCATTGCCCAATTCTATGGGCCATCATTGACCTCCTGCTTAGCCTCTGTGCTTTGCTTGCTGCCCCTATTCTCCTTCCCCCTGCCCTCCGATGTCTTTGTGCATGCCCCTGCTCCATCCTTTTTGACCACCATGTTCCATGGACCTGCCACTCCTATCTACTCTGAGTGTTCTGTTGAGCTGCCACTCCCCTGCCACCTGCCTAGCATTGTCAGATGACTGTAACCTGTCCCTGCCACCTCCACCCTGCCTGTCCACATGCCATGCCCCTATCCCCTTCCTCCTGTCCTCCATGGTCCATTTTACTGCCACACCCTTCTTCCCTCCCTGGTCTGTTGTGCTGCAACTGCTCCTCCTGCCTGCCCCGCGCGGTCTGTTGTGAGGCCCCTTCCCCTGAACTCTCTTGTCTGTGCCCAGTTCCTGACCCTCCCTTCTATCCTCCATGGTCCTTTGTGCATGCCCCTGCACCCTCCTTCATGCCCATCATAGCCATTGTGCTGCCACTAACCCTCCCGCTTGCCATGCATGGTCTTCTGTGCTGCCATGGCCCCTCCCACCTTCCCTGTGTGGTCAGCTAGCTGCTCCTGACCCCCTTCCACCTTCCCTCCATGGTCTGTGTGTATGCCATCATAGTCTCACTGTTGCTCTCCATGGTGTGTCTTGTTTCTAGTGCCCATCCTGCCTGACCTCCATGGTCATCTTGCTGCTCCTGCCCTGCCGCCTTGCCCCCAGCCTTCTGTTTCCATGTGCAGACCCCTATTCCCTCCATCCTGGCTTGTCGGTTCCATTGTAATGCCCCTGATCCGTCCCTCCTGCCCTTTATGGTCTGTTATGCTGCAGCTTTCTCTCCTTTCTGTCCATTATGGTCAGCTAGCTACCATTGCCTCTTTCCCCTCTGTTGTCTGTTGTCCATGTTCATGGTCCTGTCCCCTCCCTATTGCTTTCTATGAATTGTTGTGCTGCACTCCCGTCCCGCATGCCCTGTGTGGTGTATTGTGCTGCTGCAAACCCTGATGCCTGCCCTGTAGGGTCAGTTTGGTGCACCTCTCAGTGTCCCTCCTGTCCTCTGTTATCCGAGTCCATGTCCCTACCCCAATTCCTCCTGCCTACCATGATCCAATGTACCATACTTGCGAACATTTTGAACTTGGTAAGAGGGAGATTTTGAAATAAAACTGGGGTATTGATTTTCCCCTTTGAGTTACATTGAAAAAGAGAAGATTGTAGACAGGAAACAGATCAAGTAAAGCCCATTTGAGCTTAAAAACATTGGACGTTTCCTGGCTGAAACGGGTCTGTTGGCATGTATGGTTGTATGACCACTGCCTCTTCCTTCTGCCCACAATGGTCTATTATATTGCCACAGCCTCTCTTGCCAGTCCTGTATTGTTGGTTTGTTGCCCCTGCCCCCCTTTCCACTGCCCTCCATAGTCTGTTGTGCTGCCACTGCCCTTCCTGCCTGCCTAGTGTGGTCAAATTGTTGCCTCTGAACTCTCCTACCTGCCTTCAATTTTCAGAGTCCGTGCCCCTGGCCTCTGCCTCTCAACAGTATCCCAATGAACAACTAGATTGCTAACATTCTATATTTATTACAAAAGTGTGGAATGCCTGACGTCATCTTGATGTAATCAAAACTGTAATGCCTAGAGCATTTCCTTTAGAAATTACATATATGAGAGGGTCTTATTTGCATCAAAATTATGGTTAGTGCTCTAAAAAACTAAAATGAGGACATATTTTCTGAGTTTTCAAATAGCGACAAAGAACTTTTAAAATATTTGTAATCTTAGGTTTTTTTATCCAGTTGACCACTTGATTAAATGTTGCATCCAAGGGGAGAGGGTGTGGTGTTACTTTCAGAGCTGCAAACTTTGCAACTGGGGAACCAGGTTGGAGTTTCTGCTTCAGCTCAACATTCTGTGATTCTGGTCAAATCACTTAATCTCCCCATGTCTACAACCAAAATGAATTTGATCTTGTGTGATGTAACCAATGTTCATGTAAAGCACTCCAATACCTGACAAGTCTGCACTATGTAAAACTGCAAATACACAAAAAATAAGTGTTTTGCACACTTCTGTCATTGGGCTACATTTGGGCTACATCTGGGTGATATTTGGGCTACATTTGGGCTCTTTTGTCTCTGGTGGCCATTTTAGGAGATTTATTTGTTATGAAGTTTCCTAATTTCCTCATTTACTGCAGTCTCCTCCTCAGTAGGAAATGCTTACAGTTTTTTACTTTGATTGCATCAAGAAGGTATTCAGATATGTCACACATTTGCCATAAATTCTGAATGTTAGCACTCTAGTTGCTCATTAGATCACTGTAGTAAAGCTACTGCTCACCACAAAAGTCTGCTGCTGGTATTAAAAGTGCATGTTTCAGTCTGCATGTCAGAATGTTTTTATGAAATAAAAGAGGATTTCAGAAGTCAAAATGTGCCCTAGTTTTTCTTTCTGCAGCACTAATCATAATGTATATGGCAAAATGAACCCCCTCATTTTGTTCCTTTGTAAATTAAATGTTTTAAGTGTTACCACTTTATTCCAATCAAGATGGCTTCAGGTGTGCCATACTTTTGTCATAAGTAAGACTGTTAGTGATCTAGTTGTTCTTAAGAACACTCTGGGACATTCTGTCATTGGGCTATATTTGGGCTACATCTGGGTGATATTTGGGCTACATTTGGGCTCTTTTGTCTCTGGTGGCCATCTTGGAAGATTTATTTGTTATGAAGTTTCCTAATTTCCTCATTTACTGCAGTCTCCTCAGTAGGAAATACTTTCAGTTTTTTACTTTGATTCCATCAAGAAGGCATTCAGATGTGTCACACATTTTCCATAAATTCTGAATGTTAGCACTCTAGTTGCTCATTAGATCACTGTAGTAAAGCTACTGCTCACCAGGCAAGTCTGCTGCTGGTATTCAAAGTGCATGTTTCAGTCTGCATGTCAGAATGTTTTTATGAAATAAAAGAGGATTTCAGAAGTCAAAATGTGCCCTAGTTTTTCTTTCTCCAGCACTAATCATAATTTATATGGCAAAATGAACCCCCTCATTTTGTTCCTTTGTAAATTAAATGTTTTAAGTGTTACCACTTTATTGCAATCAAGATGGCTTCAGGTGTGCCATACTTTTGTCATAAGTAAGACTGTTAGCGCTCTAGTTGTTCTTTAGAGCACTCTGGGAAGCTGCAGTGGAACACAAAGGAATCAATGAGCCCCCGCTTGACGAATCCTCCCGAGACTTTCAGGGTAGGAGCGGAGCAGAGCGCCCCACCTATTTTGAAAATTTCACGAGGATTCGTCAACCGGCGCCAAAGTTATTCCAAATAGAATGTTGCGGATTTCCTATGGAAACACGGTCCTAACTATAACTATCTACTGGCGACTGCCATTAGATAATATATATATATATATATATATATATATATATATATATATATATATATATAGATATATTCACTGAAAAAACCATAGGTTTCAGGGGTGTTATAGTTAGCTGGACTTTTCACTCGTACAAAACCATTGAAATTCCCCCGTTATAGTTAGTTCAGCTAACTATAACTCTCGCGCCCGCAATGCACTGCTGATGATGACATCACTCATGACATTTCAAATGACATCACTGATGACATCATTGATGACATCATCCAGTGAATGTGTGTTTTTCTGAAAATTACATATGTTTTATATATGTATATCTCAAGGTCGACGGAAGAATAAATGGGTATATAAGTGTCTAAATGGATGATCTGTTTTTGAAAAATTGATTGTATAACTGATTGATTAAGTGTATCTTAGTGAAGTCTTTCCTGTTCAAGCAGGCCTTCAGCATATAGTCCTCCGCACTCTTCTTGCCCAGGAATCCCTCTAGCGCCATGAAACTGCATTGTGAACGTGCGCTTTATAAATTTTTAAAAAATTCAAAAAAAATAAATAAATACATGGCTTAGTGAGTAATGTTTAAATATGTAAATATCTGTATCAGTCTCTCACTTTGTGTATAAGTGGCTGCATGGGTTGGTGAGTAGCTACATGAGTGTTTATATAGGTTATTAGTTGTTTTTTTGAGTATCAGTATGAGTGTCTGAGTGTCTGTATGGTTCGTGGGGGGTATTACGTAGTGCATAGGTGCATGAATGAGTGACTCACTGTTTGTATGTTTTGAAGACAGCATGTGTGCAGGACTGTATGGGTGGATGAGTGTGTGCATGGGTGTGTTAGTGAGTGAATGACTGTCTCAATAGTGTCTTTATGAATCACTACATATGTTTTAAACTAGTATATGTGAGTATTGGTGTATATAAGTGAGTATATGTGAGAGTGAGAGATTGGAAGAGTTCCTGTATGAATAAGTATGTGTTTCTATAAGTGATTGTTTAAAAGACTAAGTATGTGTAAGTTTCTGTAGAAGTAAGTGTGGTGGTGTGTGTATAACTGTATATGCAAGTAAATGGATGTTTGACTCTTTATCAGCATGAGTGACTATGTGTGTGAGTAACTCTATGGATGAGTGGCGTTGTGTAACAGGATGTATAGGTGTATGAGTACATATGATGAGTGAGTAAAATGTATGAGTGACTGTATAGGACTGTTGGTGACTGAGTGGATGTGTATGTGGATCTTAGAATTACTGAATAGGTTGTTGTAACTGGTATTGGTATGTCCATTGTTTTGAAAATGTTAGTTTCTATTTTTCAATGTGTGTATCAAAGGTTATATTAGGGGGAGAGATGGTCTGCCACTCTATCACAAGGATGATGTAATCAGTGATGTCATCAGTGATGTCATTTGAGATGTCATCAGTGATGTCATGAATGATGTCACTGACCATGTCATGAGTGATGTAATATGTGATGTCATCAGCAGTGCATTGCGGGTGCCCGAGTTATAGTTAGCTGAACTAACTATAATGGGGGAATTTCAATGGTTTTGTACGAGTGAAAAGTCCAGCTAACTATAAAGCCCCTGAAACCTATGGTTTTTTCAGTGAATTTTTAAAGTTTTTTAAATGCTAATTCCTAACTATAACATGCCTGAAACCTATGGTTTTTTCAGTGAATTTCAAAGGTTTTTTAAATGCTAATTTCTAACTATGCCTACAGAGATAGGACATGTGAAGAAAGAAGAAAAAACGCACAGAAAGAAAAAAAAGAAATGCAGAAAGAAGCAACAGAAGTCCTCAAAGACGAAGAAAACTGCAGGAAGAAGGATAACGTGCAGAAAGAACAAACAGAAGACCAGAAAGAAGCCTTGTTGCAAAATCATCCTGTACCCTCAACTTTTTCAGACGGATACTGGTGGTAACTGAGTCTGACTAACCAGTCCCAGAGCCAGTGCTACGTTAAAAGACACTCAGAATACAGTGAAAACACCTACATACACTAGGGAACACTATGCATTGGGGTCCCCCTGTGATTAGCATGACCTCCTCTGTAAGCCCCTAATATATAATAGGGCAGGGGATTAAAACAACCTCTTAAAACGCGCCACAGGCCGTGTTGGCACACGTCACCTCAGGCCCCGTCCCCTCCCTTCCCCACTGTGTAAACACTCCCTGTGGCCGTTTTAAGTTGGGAGATTAAGTCCCCTTGAATCCGGAGGGTCCCTAGGGTCCAACTAGACCGCTAGGTACCTCCAGTAAGCGTCACAGAGCTGCGTTGCAGAGAGATGTAAAAAGGGGCACGGCCTAGGACCACCTCTCTGCAACGCAGCTCAGTGGCGCTTACTGGAAGCACCTAGTGGGCTAGTTGGCCTCCAGGGTCCCTCAGGATTGAAGAGGAATTATTTCCCCAACTTAAAAACGTGCCACAGAGCATGTTTGCACACGTTAACTCAGGCCCCGTCCCCTCCCTTCACCGCTGTCTAAACACGCCCTGTGGGCGTTTTTAGTTGGGAGATTAAGTTCATTTGAATCCTGAGGGTCCCTAGGGTCCAACTAGCCCACTAGGTACCTCCAGTAAGCACCACAGAGCTGCGTTGCAGAGAGGTGTAAAAAGTGGCACGGCCTGGACCAACTCTCTACAACGCAGCTCAGTGGCGCTCACTGGAAGCACCTGGTGGGCTAGTTAGCCCCCAGGGGCCCTCAGGATTGAAGGGGTATTATTTCCCCAACTTAAAACGTGCCATACGGCGTGTTTGCACACGTCACCTCAGGCCCCGTGCCCTCCCTTCCCCACTGTGTAAACACACCCTGTGGTCGTTTTAAGTTGGGAGATTAAGTCCCCTTGAATCCTCAGGGTCCCTAGGGGCAAAATAACCCACTAGGTACGTCCAGTACGCGCCATTGCAGAGAGGTGTAAAAAAGGGCACGGCCTGCACCACCTCTCTGCAACGTAGAGCAGTGACGCTTACTGGAAGCACCTGGTGGGCTAGTTGGCCCCCAGGGTCCCTCAGGATTGAAAGGGAATTATTTCCCCAACTTAAAACGCGCCACAGGGCGTGTTTGCACACGTCACCTCAGGCCCCGTCCCCTCCCTTCACCACTGTGTAAACGCGCCCTGTGGCCGTTCTAAGTTGAGAGATTAAGACCCCTTGAATCCTAAGGGTCCCTAGGGTCAAACTAGCCCACTAGGTACCTCCAGTAAGCACCACAGAGCTGCGTTGCATAGAGGTGTAAAAACGGGTGTGGCCTCAGAACACCTGTCTGCACCGCAGCTCCCTGGCACATACTGGAGATACCTGTTGGGCTAGTTGACCCTCAGGGACCCTCAGTATTGAAGGGGAATTAATTCCCCAACTTACAACTGGCCAGGGGGCGCGTTTGCAGAGTGCTGCAAGGAGGGGGCATGGCCTCCGGCGCGATGCCGGTCTTTTATTTATTTTATTTTTTTAAGAAGGAGGGCTGTGTGGCCCACCTTCTTTTTCTAATTTATTGGCCCTGGGGACCCCATCCCCCAGGGCCTGCACCCTAATATTTTTTGTTGAAAAAAATAAATTTGGAAGGGGGCCACGTGGCTCCCCTCCCAAGGCCTTAATCGGCCCCAGGGACCCCAACCCCTGGGTCATGGCCTTTTTTTTTATTCTTTAGGATGGGGGCTGCGTTGCCCCCCTCCTCAGGCCACTTATGGCCCCAGGGACCCCATCCCCCGGGGCCGGCCTTTGTTTTTTATTATTTGTTTTTTAAATATCTTTATAGAAACACCTAGGACATGCTGGACAAACCGTATGTACCTATCACCATGACGATTTGCGTGATATTCATTAAAAGGCGACTATGCATACAATGAATCCACGTGGAATGGATTTACACCGCTAGTGAAGCTCTGACGTGTCCGACGCCCTACCGTGCCTAATCCCAGCGCCCCCGCCGGTGGGTACTCTCCAAGTAGACACCCTTGTCGTTTATTTATACAAACATGGGTAGCTATTGACGGGCACATTTAATACACACGCACACCAAGCCATTCAAAGGGATTCGACAAAAATTCGACCAAACTATACAAGAAACACCCCTCACGGTTAATAAAACACACATCCACCGCCGGATGTGTAATACTTTTTATTTTACTCTCTGGAAAGGAGACGAACCTCACTTGAGAGTCACAGCATGCTCCTGGCTGCGCCCAATGCTGTGTTACACCCACCAGTGCCCACCGAGTGCCACACACCTCTGTGTTGTATTCCACCAGCTAGTGCGTATGCTATGACACTCTCTAGCCCATGTGCACTGTAACACCACCCCGTGAATATGTCATGCGACACTTGCCTTCGCACGGGTTATATTGCCCCATCGAACGTGCCTTCCTCGATGCCTATGTTATAACGCACAGCGCTATGCCATACATATTACAATCTGGGATCCATATCTTTGTCACAGTGTATATGCAACGTTACACTCCCCAGCACATATTTAATATTACAACTTTAGAGACTAGTTAGGTTACACAACACTGCCCTGTGCATATTACACTCCAAGGCGCATATCGCATAGCACGCGCTAGTGCCTGTGCTATCTCGCGCTCTCCAAGGAATCTGTCATTGCGCACAATGTATTGCATATTATATTTCACTGCGTCCACCTACCCTTTTCACGGGAATTACATTTTGCGATGGGGAGTGGAGGGTCAGGGTGTGTTTCTGCCAAGTGAGCCCGGAGTCACAGTCACAAATGTCCTCTTCTTCCTGAATAAAAGTGAGATTATGCTGCATACTTGTTCATATTTTAAGTAGCTCGCACAGACACACATTTTAAAAACAATAAAGTTCCTAATACCCACCTTCTCTGAACAGTTAGCTTGCCATGCATGGTCTTCTGTGCTGCCATGGCCCCTCCCACCTTCCCTGTGTGGTCAGCTAGCTGCCCCCGACCCCCTCCCACCTTCCCTCCATGTTCTGTGTGTATGCCACATGTCTCACTGTTGCTGTCCATGGTGTGTCTTGTTTCTAGTGCCCATCCTGCCTGACCTTCATGGTCATCTTGCTGCTCCTGCCCTGCCCCCTTGCCCCCTTGCCCCCAGCCCTCTGTTTCCATGTGCAGATCCCTATTCCCTCCCTCCTGGCTTGTCTGTTCCATTGTAATGCCCCTGATCCGTCCCTCCTGCCCTTTATGGTCTGTTATGCTGCAGCTTTCTCTCCTGTCTGTCCATTATGGTCAGCTAGCTACCATTGCCTCTTTCCCCTCTGTTCTCTGTTGTCCATGTGCATGGTCCTGTCCCCTCCCTATTGCTTTCTATGGATTGTTGTGCTGCACTCCCGTCCCGCGTGCCCTGTGTGGTGTATTGTGCTGCTGCAAACCCTGATGCCTGCCCTGTAGGGTCAGTTTGGTGCACCTCTCCATGTCCCTCCTGTCCTCTGTTATCCGAGTCCATGTCCCTACCCCAATTCCTCCTGCCTACCATGATCCAATGTACCATACTTGCGAACATTTTGAACTTGGTAAGAGGGAGATAAAAAAAAAAACTGGGGTATTGATTTTCCCCTTTGAGTTACATTGAAAAAGAGGAGTTTGGAGACAGGAGACAGATCAAATAAAGCCCATTTGAGCTTAAAAACATTTGACGTTTCCTGGCTGAAACGGGTCTGTTGGCATGTATGGTTGTACTACCACTGCCTCTTCCTTCTGCCCACAATTGTCTATTATATTGCCACAGCCTCTCTTGCCAGTCCTGTATTGTTGGTTTGTTGCCCCTGCCCCCCTTTCCACTGCCCTCCATTTTCTGTTGTGCTGCCACTGCCCTTCCTGCCTGCCCAGTGTGGTCAAATTGTTGCCTCCGCGCTCTCCTACCTGCCTTCAATTTTCAGAGTCCGTGCCCCTGGCCTCTGCCTCTCAACAGTATCCCAATGAACAACTAGATTGCTAACATTCTATATTTATTACAAAAGTGTGGAACGCCTGACGTCATCTTCATGTAATCAAACTGTAATACCTAGAGAATTTCCTTTAGAAATTACATATATGAGACGGTCTTATTTGCATCAAAATTATGGTTAGTGCTCTAAAAAACTAAAATGAGGACATATTTTCAAATAGCGACAAAGAACTTTTAAATTATTTGTAATCTTTATGTTTTTTTATCCAGTTGACCACTTGAAAATACTTTCAGTTTTTTAGTTTGGTTCCATCAAGAAGGCATTCAGATGTGTCACACATTTGCCATAAATTCAGAATGTTAGCACTCTAGTTGCTTATTAGATCACTGTAGTAAAGCTACTGCTCACCAGGGAAGTCTGCTGCTGGTATTAAAAGTGCATGTTTCAGTCTGCATGTCAGAATTTTTTTATGAAATAGAAGAGGATTTGAGAAGTCAAAATGTGCCCTAATTTTTCTTTCTGCAGCACTAATTATAATTTCTATGGCAAAATGAACCCCCTCATTTTGTTCCTTTGTAAATTAAATGTTTTAAGTGTTACCACTTTATTCCAATCAAGATGGCTTCATGTGTACAATACGTTTGTCATCAGTAGGACTGTTAGCGCTCTAGTTGTTCTTTAGAATACTCTGGGAAGCTGCAGTAGAACACAGAGGAATCAACTGACGGTCTCTGCCCTTGTTGGATGCACATGTTTTACTGAGAATGTCAGACTTCATTCTCACATGACTGAGAAAGATAATGTGAATTTACAGAAAATATGCTCTCAGTTTAGCTTATAGATCTCCTTCCAAACCTCTGAGGGAAAAGCATGAGAAAATAGTTTTCTCTCAAACATGATTCATGATATCACGCAGAAGGCTTTTTCACATGGTAGAATCACCTTAGAACACACCATAATTCCTAAAATGAGTATGGTACCATCAACAAATGATTTATAATGTAACTAAAGTCTTAAAACCTCCTATTAACTGCAATGCTTTTTAATGAGGTGCTATCATGTATATTGGTCCCAGGATGGCTGCCAACACTTCTTGGATGAAGTACTGACAGCCAATCAGATCTCACGATGAGATGTGTGGTTAGGCTCCACCCAGATATATCTATCTTTTTAACTCTAATTTTCTCAGGAACTACTGAACGGATTTACACCATTTAAGCAAAAGGCACAAGTATGAACTGAGGACTACCTCTTCGCCAAAGTTGGTGTAATTCCGTTCAGCAGTTCGGGCTGTAGCTGCGTCAACAGGCCCTCTGGGAAAATGCATGGGGATAATGCGTTTTGGGACCCCCCTTTTTTGGAATTTTCAGGATAGGAGCGGACCGGAGCTGGCCAAAAGTTTGGAACATTTTGCAAAGATTCGTCAATCGGCGCCAACGTTATTCCAAATAGAATGTTGCGGATTTCCTATGGAAAATAGTTCCTAACTATAACTACCTACTGGCGACTGCCAGTAGGTAATATATATATATATATTTATATATATATAAATATATTCAAAGAAAAAACCATAGGTTTCAGGGGTGTTATAGTTAACTGGCCATTTCACTCGTACAAAACCATAGAAATTCCTCCGTTATAGTTAGTTCTGCTAACTATAACTCGCGCGCCCGCAATGCACTGCTGATGATGTCACATATTGCATCATTCATGACATGGTCAGTGACATCACTTATGACATCACTGATGACATCTCAAATGACATCACTGATGACATCACTGATGACATCATCCAGTGAATGTGGTTTAGTTTGAAATTTAAATATGTATTATATATATACCAATCTGTATTGAAGATTGAGTGGATATATAACTGTCTGGATGGAGGATTTAGTAGCTGTCTGACTGTCTGTTTAAGTGATTAATTAAAAGTGTCTCACTTAATACATGGATTAGTAACTAAACTATGTGAATGTGTGCATCACTGTCTCTGTTGTTTTAACATGCTGCATCAGTTGGTCACTAACTACATGAGTGTATACATTAGTTATTGATTAGTTGGGTGAGTATTTGTATGGGACACTGAGTTTGTGTGTGGTTGGATGGTGTGTGTGTAACTCTATGCATAGATGTGTGAATGGTTGATTGACTAAGTGTATAGGTTTAAGATTGAAAGGGAAACAGTTGTTTGGGTGACTGAGTGTATTTATTTGTGTGTTGGTAAGTAAAAATATGTTTTAGTTGTACATCTTCAACAAAGTAAAAAAATAAAATGCATTGTATGTGAGAGTTGGTGTATATAAATAAGTATGTGTAAGAGTCAGTGATTGTGAGAGTAACTATATGAATGAGTGTATAATTGTAATGGTGATTCTTTAACATATTAACTATGAGTTACTATGTGTTTCAATAAATGAGGTGTTGTTGAATAATTCTGTAAGTGAGTAAATGTAAGTGTGAATAATTTTTTTCATGAGTGAGTAGGATGACTGCATAACATACTAAGATGACTGCTGATGTGTCAATGACTATACATGTGAATAACTGCATTTGATAGTGTTCTATTAATTAGTGACTGCATGTATAAATGAATCTGTTGTTGAATGGGTAGTTGTGTGTGTAGACTTAGGAATCAGTGAGTCAGTATGTAGTAATTGGTATTGGTGTGTCAATGGTTTCAAATATGGTACAATGTATTTTACAGTGAGTGATGAAAGGTTATACTAGTGTATGATGAGGTGTATCAGATTGTCACGTGGATGATGTCATCAGTGATGTCATTTGAGATGTCATCAGTGATGTCATCAGTGATGTCACTGACCATGTCCCGAATGATGCAATATGTGACATCATCAGCAGTGCATTGCGGGCGCGCGAGTTATAGTTAGCAGAACTAACTATAACTGAGGAATTTCTATGGTTTTGTACGAGTGAAATGGCCAGCTACCTATAACACCCCTGAAACCTATGGTTTTTTGCTGTGAATTTCTAAGGTTTTTTAAATGCTAATTTCTAACTATAACGTCTCTGAAACCTATGGTTTTTTCAGTGAATTTCAAAGCTTTTTTAAATGCTAATTTCTAACTATAACGTCTCTGAAACCTATGTTTTTTCAGTGAATTTCAAAGGTTTTTTAAATGCTAATTTTTAAGTGTGATAGTAGTTATACCTATTTTTTTTACTGATTTTCTACAGTTTTTTAACTGTTTATTCATAAAAATGTTATTCATTAAATAACATTATATTTTTTTCTGAAATTTGGAGAAAAAAACATTTTAAAAGCAAACTGAAGTATTGATTAATTTTCTTGTTTTCATTTTTTATTTTAATATATTTATATTATTTTCTTTAAAAAAAATCAATTTTTTTTTCGGAGTCGCGCACTCAAAGCATACGCATCATGGTGGGGGCGCAGATTCTAGCCGCCATTTTAGAAAAGTCGTGCAGGATCTGCGTACGGTGTGCGACGGCTGCGTGTTTTTCAGTTACATCACATACATTTAATATTACGTGATGTGCGCGATTGGTATGTGACCAGTCCGCGACTCCTGCTCCCACTCATTCGTGACACATGCGCATTACGTTACGAGATGCTTGCTGGGATGCGGGTCCCGCGTGACGTCCTATACGTGCTGGGGCGCGCGACTCTCGCAAAATAAATGTATGTTCCAAAATGATATGTATGTGTCTTTAATATACATATTAGGGCAAGAGATTATCTCAGATATTCATAAAAATAATATATTTGTACTTATAATAAACATAGATTATTTTTAAATATATTATCGCGAAGTCGGGTGCGTGCATCGTGAGTACAGAGAACCAGGTCAGCAGAGCTGCTGTACAGCCAGAGAAACCAGGTCAGCATAGCCGTTGTAGAGTCAGAGAACCAGGTCAGCAGAGCTGCTCAAGAGACTAAGAAGCAGGTCAGCAGAGCTGCTCTAGAACCAGATACCCAGGTCAGCAGAGCTGCACTAGAGCCAGAGAAACCAGCTCAGTTGAGTTGCTTTAGAGGGAGAGAACCAGGTCAGCAGAACTGCTTTAGAGCCAGAGAACCTGGTCAGCAGAGCTGCTTTAGAGCCATAGAACCAGGTCAGCAGAGCTGCTCTAGAGGCAGATAACCAGGTCAGCAGAACTGCTTTAGAGCCAGAAAACCAGATCAGCAGAGCTTTTTAGAGTGAGAGAGCCAGGTCAGCAGAGCTGCTTTAGAGCCAGAGAACCAGGTCAGCAGAGCTGCTCTAGAGCCAGAAAACCAGGTCAGCAGAGCTGCTTTAGAGCCACAGAACCAGGTCAGCAGAGCTGATTTGGAGCCATAGAACCAGGTCAGCAGAGCTGCTTTAGAGCCAGACAACCAGGTCAGCAGAGCTGCTCTAGAGGCAGAGAACCAGGTCAGCAGAGCTGCATTAGAGGGAGAGCACCAGGTCAACAGAGCTGCTTTAGAGCCAGAGAATCAGGTCAGCAGAGCTGCTCTAGAGCCAGACAAACCAGGTCAGCAGAGCTGCTTTAGAGGGAGAGAACCAGGTCAGCAGAGCTGCTTTAGAGGGAGAGAACCAGGTCAGCAGAGCTGCTTTAGAGCCAGAGAACCAGGTCAGCAGAGCTGCTCTAGTGCCGGAGAACCAAGTCAGCAGAGCTGCTTTAGAGCCATAGAACCAGGTCAGCAGAGCTGCTTTAGAGCCAGAGAACCAGGCCAGCAGACCTGCTTTAGAGCCAGAGAACCAGGTCAGCAGAGCTGCTTTAGAGTCAGAGAACCAGGTCAGCAGAGCTGCTCTAGAGCCAGAGAACCAAGTCAGCAGAGCTGCTTTATAGCCAGAGAACCAGGTCAGCAGAGATGCTCTAGAGCCTAAGAACCAGGTCAGCAGAGCTGCTCTAGAGCCAGAGAACCAGGTCAGTAGAGCTGCTGTAGAGCCAGAGAAACCAGGTCAGTAGAGCTGCTTTAGAGGGAGAGAACCAGGTCAGCAGAGCTGCTCTAGAGGGAGAGAACCAGGTCAGCAAAGTTGCTCTAGAGCCAGAGAACCATGTCAGCAGAACTGCTTTAGAGCCATAGAACCGGGTCAGCAGAGCTGCTTTGGAGCCAGAGAACGAGGTCAGCAGAGCTATTGTAGTGCCAGAGAACCAGATCAGCAGTGCTGCTCTGTAGCCTAAGAACTAGGTCAGCAGAGCTGCTCTAGAGCCAGAGAACCAGGTCAGCAGACCTGCTGTAGAGCCAGAGAAACCAGGTCAGGAGAGCTGCTTTAGAGGGAGAGAACCACGTCAGCAGAGCTGCTTTAGAGCCAGAGAAACAGGTCAGCAGAGCTGCTCTAGCTGACACTGACTGACTGACACTGACGGACTGACACTGACTGATTGACACTGACTGACACTGATTGACTGACACTGACTGACACTGACACTGACTGACACTGACACTGATTGACTGAAACTGACTGACTGACAATGACTGACACTGATTGACTGACACTGACTGACTGACGGGCACTGAGTGACTGACACTGACTGACACTGACTGACTGACAGACACTGATTGACTGACACTGACTGACACTGATTGACTGACACTGACTGACTGACTGACACTGACTGACTGACACCAACACTGACTGACTGACACTGACTGACTGACACTGACTGACTACTCTCTACTACTCTACTACTCACTCTCTACTACTCTCTACTACTCTCTCTCTACTACTCACTCTCTACTACTCACTCTCTACTACTCACTCTCTACTACTCTCTACTACTCACTCTCTACTTCTCTATACTACTCACTCTCTACTACTCACTCTCTACTACTCTACTACTCATTCTCTACTACTCTCTACTACTCACTCTCTAATACTCTCGCTCTACTACTCACTCTCTACTACTC
Source organism: Triturus cristatus (assembly GCF_964204655.1). NCBI lineage: Eukaryota > Metazoa > Chordata > Amphibia > Caudata > Salamandridae > Triturus > Triturus cristatus. The sequence goes on from NC_140579.1 coordinate 838,991,461, forward strand.
TCTACTATTCACTCTCTACTAGTCACTCTCTACTACTCTCTACTACTCACTTTACTACTCTCTACTACTCTACTACTCACCCTCTACCAATCTCTCTCTATTACTCACTCTCTACTACTCTACTACTCTCTACTACTCACTCTCTACTACTCACTATCTACTACTCACTCTCTACTACTCTCTACTACTCACTCTCTACTACTCACTCGCTACTACTCTCTACTACTCACTCTCTTCTACTCACTCTCTACTACTCTCTACTACTCTCTCTACTACTCTCTCCTATTCCCTCTCTACTTGTCCCTCTCTACTACTCTCTACTGCTCTCTACCACGCGCTCTCTACTACTCTACTACTCGCTCACTACTACTCTCTACTACTCTCTCTCTACTACTCACTCTCTACTACACACTCTCTACTTCTCTCTCTCTACTACTCACTCTCTACTATTCACTCTACTACTCACTCTCTACGACTCACTCTCTACTACTCACTCTCTACTACTTTCTACTACCCACTCTCCACTACTCATTCTCTACTACTCACTCTCTAGTACTCTCTACTACTCACTCTCTACTACTTACTCTCTACTACTCTACTACTCTCTACTACTCACTCTCTACTACTCTACTACTCTCTACTACTCTTTCTACTACTCACTCTCTACTATTCTCTACTACTCACTCTACTACTCTCTACTACTCTCTACCACTCACTCTCTACTACTCTACTACTCACTCTCTACTACTCTCTCTCTACTACTCACTCTCTACTACTCACTCGACTACTCTCTACTACTCTCTCTCTACTACTCTCTACTGCTCACTCTCTACTACTCACTCCCTACTACTCATTCTCTACTACTCTCTACTGCTCACTCTCCACTACTCACTCTCTACTACTCGCTCTCAACTACTCTCTACTACTCACTCTACTACTCACTCTCTTCTACTCCCTCTTACTCTCTCTACTTCTCACTCTCTACTACTCTCTCTACTACTCACTGTCTACTACTCTCTACTACTCGCTCTCTACTACTCACTCGCTACTACTCTCTACTACTCACTCTCTACTACTCACTCTCTACTACTCTCTACTACTCTCTCTACTACTCTCTACTATTCCCTCTCTCCCACTCACTCTCTACTACTCTCTACCACGCACTCTTTTCTACTCTACTACTCTCTACTACTCTCTCTCTACTACTCACTCTCTACTACTCACTCTCTACCACTCTCTCTCTACTACTCACTCTCTACTATTCACTCTCTACTTCTCACTCTCTACTACTCACTTTCTACTACTCTCTACTACCCACTCTCCACTACTCACTCTCCACTACTCACTCTCCACTACTCTTTACTACTCACTCTCTACTACTTACTCTCTACTACTCTACTACTCTCTACTACTCTACTACTCTCTACTACTCACTCTCTACTACTCTGCTACTATCTACTACTCGCTCTACTACTCACTCTACTATTCTCTACTACTCACTCTACTACTCTCTACCACTCACTCTCTACTACTCTACTACTCACTCTCTACTACTCTCTCTACTACTCACTCTCTACTACTCTCTACTACTCACTCTCTACTACTTGCTCTCTACTACTGGCTCTCTACTAGTCTCTACTACTCACTCTATTACTCTCTACTACTCACTCTCTGCTACTCTCTCTACTACTCTCTACTACTCTCTAATACTCACTCTCTACTCTCTATTACTCACGCTCTACTCTCTTCTCTACCTCTCTCTACCTCTCTCTCTACTACTCTCTACCTCTCTACCTCTACCTCTCTACCTCTACCTCTCTACCTCTATCTCTCTACCTCTACACCTCTACCTCTACACCCCACCTCTACACCTCTACCTCTCTACCTCTCTCTACCTCTCTCTACATGCACACATATGCACATATATATGCATATATATGCATATGCATTTATATGCGAAAAAGAATAAATACCCAAGCCGGATGGCTGAAAGCATCTCCAGTGTCGGTGTCCGATTTTTAAAGAAGTCGGGTTTGGTTGGAATGCATTTATATATGTATGTATATATATATTCACTGAAAAAACCATAGGTTTCAGGGACGTTATAGTTAGTTGGACATTCCACTCATAGAAAACCATAGAAATTCCCCTGTTATAGTTAGTTGAGCTAACTATAACTCGCGCGCCCGCAATGCACTGCTGATGATGTCACATATTACATCATTCATGACATCGGTAATAATTAGCCCCCGGGTGGGCCAAATCCCGGGGCGAAATTGTTATAAATTAATAGGGGGTGGGGGGCTGCGTGGCCCCCCTCCTGGAGCCCTCGAGAGCCCTGGGGACCGCCACCCCCCAGGGCCGGCTACTACAGTGTCCTGGTGTGCCCACCCCCAGGACACTGTTGTTTGCTATGAGAGGGCGGGAGTCTCCCGCCCTCCCATAGCAAACTTTGTTAGGATTTTGAAAGAGAGAGCAGGGAAACCATGGTTAGAATGCTAATTTCTAACTATGCCTACAGAGATAGGACATGTGAAGAAAGAAGAAAAAACGCACTGAAAGAAAAAAAAGAAATGCAGAAAGAAGCAACAGAAGTCCTCAAAGACGAAGAAAACTGCAGGAAGAAGGATAACGTGCAGAAAGAACAAACAGAAGACCAGAAAGAAGCCTTGTTGCAAAATCATCCTGTACCCTCAACTTTTTCAGACGGATACTGGTGGTAACTGAGTCTGACTAACCAGTCCCAAAGCCAGTGCTATGTTAAAAGACACTCAGAATACAGTGAAAACACCTACATACACTAGGGAACACTATGCATTGGGGTCCCCCTGTGATTAGCATGACCTCCTCTGTAAGCCCCTAATATATAATAGGGCAGGGGATTAAAACAACCTCTTAAAACGCACCACAGGCCGTGTTTGCACACGTCACCTCAGGCCCCGTCCCCTCCCTTCCCCACTGTGTAAACACTCTCTGCGGCCGTTTTAAGTTGGGAGATTAAGTCCCCTTGAATCCTGAGGGTCCCTAGGGTCCAACTAGACCGCTAGGTACCTCCAGTAAGCGCCAGTAAGCACCACAGAGCTGCGTTGCATAGAGGTGTAAAAAGGGGTGTGGCCTCAGAACACCTGTCTGCACCGCAGCTCCCTGGCACATACTGGAGATACCTGTTGGGCTAGTTGACCCTCAGGGACCCTCTGTATTGAAGGGGAATTAATTCCCCAACTTACAACTGGCCAGGGGGCGCGTTTGCAGAGTGCTGCAAGGAGGGGGCATGGCCTCCGGCGCGATGCCGGTCTTTTATTTATTTTATTTTTTTAAGAAGGAGGGCTGTGTGGCCCCCCTTCTTTTTCTAATTTATTGGCCCTGGGGACCCCATCCCCCAGGGCCTGCACCCTAATATTTTTTGTTGAAAAAAATAAATTTGGAAGGGGGCCACGTGGCTCCCCTCCCAAGGCCTTAATCGGCCCCAGGGACCCCAACCCCTGGGTCATGGCCTTTTTTTTTATTCTTTAGGATGGGGGCTGCGTTGCCCCCCTCCTCAGGCCACTTATGGCCCCAGGGACCCCATCCCCCGGGGCCGGCCTTTGTTTTTTATTATTTGTTTTTTAAATATATTTATAGAAACACCTAGGACATGCTGGACAAACCGTATGTACCTATCACCATGACGATTTGCGTGATATTCATTAAAAGGCGACTATGCATACAATGAATCCACGTGGAATGTATTTACACGGCTAGTGAAGCTCTGACGTGTCCGACGCCCTACCGTGCCTAATCCCAGCGCCCCCGCCGGTGGGTACTCTCCAAGTAGACACCCTTGTCGTTTATTTATACAAACATGGGTAGCTATTGACGGGCACATTTAATACACACGCACACCAAGCCATTCAAAGGGATTCGACAAAAATTCGACCAAACTATACAAGAAACACCCCTCACGGTTAATAAAACACACATCCACCGCCGGATGTGTAATACTTTTTATTTTACTCTCTGGAAAGGAGACGAACCTCACTTGAGAGTCACAGCATGCTCCTGGCTGCGCCCAATGCTGTGTTACACCCACCAGTGCCCACCGAGTGCCACACACCTCTGTGTTGTATTCCACCAGCTAGTGCGTATGCTATGACACTCTCTAGCCCATGTGCACTGTAACACCACCCCGTGAATATGTCATGCCACACTTGCCTTCGCACGGGTTATATTGCCCCATCGAACGTGCCTTCCTCGATGCCTATGTTATAACGCACAGCGCTATGCCATACATATTACAATCTGGGATCCATATCTTTGTCACAGTGTATATGCAACGTTACACTCCCCAGCACATATTTAATATTACAACTTTAGAGACTAGTTAGGTTACACAACACTGCCCTGTGCATATTACACTCCAAGGCGCATATCGCATAGCACGCGCTAGTGCCTGTGCTATCTCGCGCTCTCCAAGGAATCTGTCATTGCGCACAATGTATTGCATATTATATTTCACTGCGTCCACCTACCCTTTTCACGGGAATTACATTTTGCGATGGGGAGTGGAGGGTCAGGGTGTGTTTCTGCCAAGTGAGCCCGGAGTCACAGTCACAAATGTCCTCTTCTTCCTGAATAAAAGTGAGATTATGCTGCATACTTGTTCATATTTTAAGTAGTTCGCACAGACACACATTTTAAAAACAATAAAGTTCCTAATACCCACCTTCTCTGAACAATTAGCTTGCCATGCATGGTCTTCTGTGCTGCCATGGCCCCTCCCACCTTCCCTGTGTGGTCAGCTAGCTGCCCCCGACCCCCTCCCACCTTCCCTCCATGTTCTGTGTGTATGCCACATAGTCTCACTGTTGCTGCCCATGGTGTGTCTTGTTTCTAGTGCCCATCCTGCCTGACCTTCATGGTCATCTTGCTGCTCCTGCCCTGCCCCCTTGCCCCCAGCTCTCTGTTTCCATGTGGAGATCCCTATTCCCTCCCTCCTGGCTTGTCTGTTCCATTGTAATGCCCCTGATCCATCCCTCCTGCCCTTTATGGTCTGTTATGCTGCAGCTTTCTCTCCTGTCTGTCCATTATGGTCAGCTAGCTACCATTGCCTCTTTCCCCTCTGTTCTCTGTTGTCCATGTGCATGGTCCTGTCCCCTCCCTATTGCTTTCTATGGATTGTTGTGCTGCACTCCCGTCCCGCGTGCCCTGTGTGGTGTATTGTGCTGCTGCAAACCCTGATGCCTGCCATGTAGGGTCAGTTTGGTGCACCTCTCCATGTCCCTCCTGTCCTCTGTTATCCGAGTCCATGTCCCTACCCCAATTCCTCCTGCCTACCATGATCCAATGTACCATACTTGCGAACATTTTGAACTTGGTAAGAGGGAGATTAAAAAAAAAACCTGGGGTATTGATTTTCCCCTTTGAGTTACATTGAAAAAGAGGAGTTTGTAGACAGGAGACAGATCAAATAAAGCCCATTTGAGCTTAAAAACATTTGACGTTTCCTGTCTGAAACGGGTCTGTTGGCATGTATGGTTGTACTACCACTGCCTCTTGCTTCTGCCCACAATTGTCTATTATATTGCCACAGCCTCTCTTGCCAGTCCTGTATTGTTGGTTTGTTGCCCTGCCCCCCTTTCCACTGCCCTCCATTTTCTGTTGTGCTGCCACTGCCCTTCCTGCCTGCCCAGTGTGGTCAAATTGTTGCCTCCGCGCTCTCCTACCTGCCTTCAATTTTCAGAGTCCGTGCCCCTGGCCTCTGCCTCTCAACAGTATCCCAATGAACAACTAGATTGCTAACATTCTATATTTATTACAAAAGTGTGGAACGCCTGACGTCATCTTCATGTAATCAAACTGTAATACCTAGAGAATTTCCTTTAGAAATTACATATATGAGACGGTCTTATTTGCATCAAAATTATGGTTAGTGCTCCAAAAAACTAAAATGAGGACATATTTTCTGAGTTTTCAAATAGCGACAAAGAACTTTTAAATTATTTGTAATCTTTATGTTTTTTTATCCAGTTGACCACTTGAAAATACTTTCAGTTTTTTAGTTTGGTTCCATCAAGAAGGCATTCAGATGTGTCACACATTTGCCATAAATTCAGAATGTTAGCACTCTAGTTGCTTATTAGATCACTGTAGTGAAGCTACTGCTCACCAGGGAAGTCTGCTGCTGGTATTGAAAGTGCATGTTTCAGTCTGCATGTCAGAATTTTTTTATGAAATAGAAGAGGATTTGAGAAGTCAAAATGTGCCCTAATTTTTCTTTCTGCGGCACTAATTATAATTTCTATGGCAAAATGAACCCCCTCATTTTGTTCCTTTGTAAATTAAATGTTTTAAGTGTTACCACTTTATTCCAATCAAGATGGCTTCATGTGTACAATACGTTTGTCATCAGTAGGACTGTTAGCGCTCTAGTTGTTCTTTAGAATACTCTGGGAAGCTGCAGTAGAACACAGAGGAATCAACTGACGGTCTCTGCCCTTGTTGGATGCACATGTTTTACTGAGAATGTCAGACTTCATTCTCACATGACTGAGAAAGATAATGTGAATTTACAGAAAATATGCTCTCAGTTTAGCTTATAGATCACTTTCCAAACCTCTGTGGGAAAAGCATGAGAAAATAGTTTTCTCTCAAACATGATTCATGATATCACGCAGAAGGCTTTTTCACATGGTAGAATCACCTTAGAACACACCATAATTCCTAAAATGAGTATGGTACCATCAACAAATGATTTATAATGTAACTAAAGTCTTAAAACCTCCTATTAACTGCAATGCTTTTTAATGAGGTGCTATCATGTATATTGGTCCCAGGATGGCTGCCAACACTTCTTGGATGAAGTACTGACAGCCAATCAGATCTCACGATGAGATGTGTGGTTAGGCTCCACCCAGATATATCTATCTTTTTAACTCTAATTTTCTCAGGAACTACTGAACGGATTTACACCATTTAAGCAAAAGGCACAAGTATGAACTGAGGACTACCTCTTCGCCAAAGTTGGTGTAATTCCGTTCAGCAGTTCGGGCTGTAGCTGCGTCAACAGGCCCTCTGGGAAAATGCATGGGGATAATGCGTTTTGGGACCCCCCTTTTTTGGAATTTTCAGGATAGGAGCGGACCGGAGCTGGCCAAAAGTTTGGAACATTTTGCGAAGATTCGTCAATCGGCGCCAACGTTATTCCAAATAGAATGTTGCGGATTTCCTATGGAAAATAGTTCCTAACTATAACTACCTACTGGCGACTGCCAGTAGGTAATATATATATATATATTTATATATATATAAATATATTCAAAGAAAAAACCATAGGTTTCAGGGGTGTTATAGTTAGCTGGCCATTTCACTCGTACAAAACCATAGAAATTCCTCCGTTATAGTTAGTTCTGCTAACTATAACTCGCGCGCCCGCAATGCACTGCTGATGATGTCACATATTGCATCATTCATGACATGGTCAGTGACATCACTTATGACATCACTGATGACATCTCAAATGACATCACTGATGACATCACTGATGACATCATCCAGTGAATGTGGTTTAGTTTGAAATTTAAATATGTATTATATATATACCAATCTGTATTGAAGATTGAGTGGATATATAACTGTCTGGATGGAGGATTTAGTAGCTGTCTGACTGTCTCTTTAAGTGAGTAATTAAAAGTGTCTCACTTAATACATGGATTAGTAACTAAACTATGTGAATGTGTGCATCACTGTCTCTGTTGTTTTAACATGCTGCATCAGTTGGTCACTAACTACATGAGTGTATACATTAGTTATTGATTAGTTGGGTGAGTATTTGTATGGGACACTGAGTTTGTGTGTGGTTGGATGGTGTGTGTGTAACTCTATGCATAGATGTGTGAATGGTTGATTGACTAAGTGTATAGGTTTAAGATTGAAAGGGAAACAGTTGTTTGGGTGACTGAGTGTATTTATTTGTGTGTTGGTGAGTAAAAATATGTTTTAGTTGTACATCTTCAACAAAGTAAAAAAATAAAATGCATTGTATGTGAGAGTTGGTGTATATAAATAAGTATGTGTAAGAGTCAGTGATTGTGAGAGTAACTATATGAATGAGTGTATAATTGTAATGGTGATTCTTTAACATATTAACTATGAGTTACTATGTGTTTCAATAAATGAGGTGTTGTTGGATAATTCTGTAAGTGAGTAAATGTAAGTGTGAATAATTTTTTTCATGAGTGAGTAGGATGACTGCATAACATACTAAGATGACTGCTGATGTGTCAATGACTATATATGTGTATAACTGCATTTGATAGTGTTCTATTAATTAGTGACTGCATGTATAAATGAATCTGTTGTTGAATGGGTAGTTGTGTGTGTAGACTTAGGAATCAGTGAGTCAGTATGTAGTAATTGGTATTGGTGTGTCAATGGTTTCAAATATGGTACAATGTATTTTACAGTGAGTGATGAAAGGTTATACTAGTGTATGATGAGGTGTATCAGATTGTCACGTGGATGATGTCATCAGTGATGTCATTTGAGATGTCATCAGTGATGTCATCAGTGATGTCACTGACCATGTCCCGAATGATGCAATATGTGACATTTTCAGCAGTGCATTGCGGGCGCGCGAGTTATAGTTAGCAGAACTAACTATAACTGAGGAATTTCTATGGTTTTGTACGAGTGAAATGGCCAGCTACCTATAACACCCCTGAAACCTATGGTTTTTTCTGTGAATTTCTAAGGTTTTTTAAATGCTAATTTCTAACTATAACGTCTCTGAAACCTATGGTTTTTTCAGTGAATTTCAAAGCTTTTTTAAATGCTAATTTCTAACTATAATGTCTCTGAAACCTATGTTTTTTCAGTGAATTTCAAAGGTTTTTTAAATGCTAATTTTTAAGTGTGATAGTAGTTATACCTATTTTTTTTACTGATTTTCTACAGTTTTTTAACTGTTTATTCATAAAAATTTTATTCATTAAATAACATTATATTTTTTTCTGAAATTTTGAAAAAAAAATTTTAAAAGCAAACTGAAGTATTGATTAATTTTCTTGTTTTCATTTTTTATTTTAATATATTTATATTATTTTCTTTAAAAAAATCAATTTTTTTTTCGGAGTCGCGCACTCAAAGCATACGCATCATGGTGGGGGCGCAGATTCTAGCCGCCATTTTAGAAAAGTCGTGCAGGATCTGCGTACGGTGTGCGACGGCTGCGTGTTTTTCAGTTACATCACATACATTTAATATTACGTGATGTGCGCGATTGGTATGTGACCAGTCCGCGACTCCTGCTCCCACTCATTCGTGACACATGCGCATTACGTTACGAGATGCTTGCTGGGATGTGGGTCCCGCGTGACGTCCTATACGTGCTGGGGCGCGCGACTCTCGCAAAATAAATGTATGTTCCAAAATGATATGTATGTGTCTTTAATATACATATTAGGGCAAGAGATTATCTCAGATATTCATAAAAATAATATATTTGTACTTATAATAAACATAGATTATTTTTAAATATATTATCGCGAAGTCGGGTGCGTGCATCGTGAGTACAGAGAACCAGGTCAGCAGAGCTGCTGTACAGCCAGAGAAACCAGGTCAGCATAGCCGTTGTAGAGTCAGAGAACCAGGTCAGCAGAGCTGCTCAAGAGACTAAGAAGCAGGTCAGCAGAGCTGCTCTAGAACCAGATATACTAACACTGTACTAGAACCAGATACCCAGGTCAGCAGAGCTGCACTAGAGCCAGAGAAACCAGCTCAGTTGAGTTGGTTTAGGGGGAGAGAACCAGGTCAGCAGAACTGCTTTAGAGCCAGAGAACCTGGTCAGCAGAGCTGCTTTAGAGCCATAGAACCAGGTCAGCAGAGCTGCTCTAGAGGCAGATAACCAGGTCAGCAGAACTGCTTTAGAGCCAGAAAACCAGATCAGCAGAGCTTTTTAGAGTGAGAGAGCCAGGTCAGCAGAGCTGCTTTAGAGCCAGAGAACCAGGTCAGCAGAGCTGCTCTAGAGCCAGAAAACCAGGTCAGCAGAGCTGCTTTAGAGCCAGAGAACCAGGTCAGCAGAGCTGATTTGGAGCCATAGAACCAGGTCAGCAGAGCTGCTTTAGAGCCAGACAACCAGGTCAGCAGAGCTGCTCTAGAGGCAGAGAACCAGGTCAGCAGAGCTGCATTAGAGGGAGAGAACCAGGTCAGCAGAGCTGCTTTAGAGCCAGAGAATCAGGTCAGCAGAGCTGCTCTAGAGCCAGACAAACCAGGTCAGCAGAGCTGCTTTAGAGGGAGAGAACCAGGTCAGCAGAACTGCTTTAGAGGGAGAGAACCAGGTCAGCAGAGCTGCTTTAGAGCCAGAGAACCAGGTCAGCAGAGCTGCTCTAGTGCCAGAGAACCAAGTCAGCAGAGCTGCTTTAGAGCCATAGAACCAGGTCAGCAGAGCTGCTTTAGAGCCAGAGAACCAGGCCAGCAGAGCTGCTTTAGAGCCAGAGAACCAGGTCAGCAGAGCTGCTTTAGAGTCAGAGAACCAGGTCAGCAGAGCTGCTCTAGAGCCAGAGAACCAAGTCAGCAGAGCTCCTTTATAGCCAGAGAACCAGGTCAGCAGAGATGCTCTAGAGCCTAAGAACCAGGTCAGCAGAGCTGCTCTAGAGCCAGAGAACCAGGTCAGTAGAGCTGCTGTAGAGCCAGAGAAACCAGGTCAGTAGAGCTGCTTTAGAGGGAGAGAACCAGGTCAGCAGAGCTGCTCTAGAGGGAGAGAACCAGGTCAGCAAAGTTGCTCTAGAGCCAGAGAACCATGTCAGCAGAACTGCTTTAGAGCCATAGAACCGGGTCAGCAGAGCTGCTTTGGAGCCAGAGAACGAGGTCAGCAGAGCTATTGTAGTGCCAGAGAACCAGATCAGCAGTGCTGCTCTGTAGCCTAAGAACTAGGTCAGCAGAGCTGCTCTAGAGCCAGAGAACCAGGTCAGCAGACCTGCTGTAGAGCCAGAGAAACCAGGTCAGGAGAGCTGCTTTAGAGGGAGAGAACCACGTCAGCAGAGCTGCTTTAGAGCCAGAGAAACAGGTCAGCAGAGCTGCTCTAGCTGACACTGACTGACTGACACTGACGGACTGACACTGACTGATTGACACTGACTGACACTGATTGACTGACACTGACTGACACTGACACTGACTGACACTGACACTGATTGACTGAAACTGACTGACTGACAATGACTGACACTGATTGACTGACACTGACTGACTGACGGGCACTGAGTGACTGACACTGACTGACACTGATTGACTGACACTGACTGACTAACGGACACTGATTGACTGACACTGACTGACACTGATTGACTGACACTGACTGACTGACTGACACTGACTGACTGACACCAACACTGACTGACTGACACTGACTGACTGACACTGACTGACTACTCTCTACTACTCTACTACTCACTCTCTACTACTCTCTACTACTCTCTCTCTACTACTCACTCTCTACTACTCACTCTCTACTACTCACTCTCTACTACTCTCTACTACTCACTCTCTACTTCTCTATACTACTCACTCTCTACTACTCACCCTCTACTACTCTACTACTCATTCTCTACTACTCTCTACTACTCATTCTCTAATACTCTCGCTCTACTACTCACTCTCTACTACTCTCTACTATTCACTCTCTACTAGTCACTCTCTACTACTCTCTACTACTCACTTTACTACTCTCTACTACTCTACTACTCACCCTCTACCAATCTCTCTCTATTACTCACTCTCTACTACTCTACTACTCTCTACTACTCACTCTCTACTACTCACTATCTACTACTCACTCTCTACTACTCTCTACTACTCACTCTCTACTACTCACTCGCTACTACTCTCTACTACTCACTCTCTTCTACTCACTCTCTACTACTCTCTACTACTCTCTCTACTACTCTCTACTATTCCCTCTCTACTTGTCCCTCTCTACTACTCTCTACTGCTCTCTACCACGCGCTCTCTACTACTCTACTACTCGCTCACTACTACTCTCTACTACTCTCTCTCTACTACTCACTCTCTACTACACACTCTCTACTTCTCTCTCTCTACTACTCACTCTCTACTATTCACTCTACTACTCACTCTCTACGACTCACTCTCTACTACTCACTCTCTACTACTTTCTACTACCCACTCTCCACTACTCATTCCCTACTACTCACTCTCTAGTACTCTCTACTACTCACTCTCTACTACTTACTCTCTACTACTCTACTACTCTCTACTATTCACTCTCTACTACTCTACTACTCTCTACTACTCTTTCTACTACTCACTCTCTACTATTCTCTACTACTCACTCTACTACTCTCTACTACTCTCTACCACTCACTCTCTACTACTCTACTACTCACTCTCTACTACTCTCTCTCTACTACTCACTCTCTACTACTCACTCTACTACTCTCTACTACTCTCTCTCTACTACTCTCTACTGCTCACTCTCTACTACTCACTCCCTACTACTCATTCTCTACCACTCTCTACTGCTCACTCTCCACTACTCACTCTCTACTACTCACTCTCAACTACTCTCTACTACTCACTCTACTACTCACTCTCTTCTACTCTCTCTTACTCTCTCTACTTCTCACTCTCTACTACTCTCTCTACTACTCACTGTCTACTACTCTCTACTACTCACTCTCTACTACTCACTCGCTACTACTCTCTACTACTCACTCTCTACTACTCACTCTCTACTACTCTCTACTACTCTCTCTACTACTCTCTACTATTCCCTCTCTCCCACTCACTCTCTACTACTCTCTACCACGCACTCTCTTCTACTCTACTACTCTCTACTACTCTCTCTCTACTACTCACTCTCTACTACTCACTCTCTACCACTCTCTCTCTACTACTCACTCTCTACTATTCACTCTCTACTTCTCACTCTCTACTACTCACTTTCTACTACTCTCTACTACCCACTCTCCACTACTCACTCTCCACTACTCACTCTCCACTACTCTTTACTACTCACTCTCTACTACTTACTCTCTACTACTCTACTACTCTCTACTACTCTACTACTCTCTACTACTCACTCTCTACTACTCTGCTACTATCTACTACTCGCTCTACTACTCACTCTACTATTCTCTACTACTCACTCTACTACTCTCTACCACTCACTCTCTACTACTCTACTACTCACTCTGTACTACTCTCTCTACTACTCACTCTCTACTACTCTCTTCTACTCACTCTCTACTACACACTCTCTACTACTTGCTCTCTACTACTGGCTCTCTACTAGTATCTACTACTCACTCTATTACTCTCTACTACTCACTCTCTGCTACTCTCTCTACTACTCTCTACTACTCTCTAATACTCACTCTCTACTCTCTATTACTCACGCTCTACTCTCTTCTCTACCTCTCTCTACCTCTCTCTCTACTACTCTCTACCTCTCTACCTCTACCTCTCTACCTCTACCTCTCTACCTCTATCTCTCTACCTCTACACCTCTACCTCTACACCCCACCTCTACACCTCTACCTCTCTACCTCTCTCTACCTCTCTCTACATGCACACATATGCACATATATATGCATATATATGCATATGCATTTATATGCGAAAAAGAATAAATACCCAAGCCGGATGGCTGAAAGCATCTCCAGTGTCGGTGTCCGATTTTTAAAGAAGTCGGGTTTGGTTGGAATGCATTTATATATGTATGTATATATATATTCACTGAAAAACCATAGGTTTCAGGGACGTTATAGTTAGTTGGACATTCCACTCATAGAAAACCATAGAAATTCCCCTGTTATAGTTAGTTGAGCTAACTATAACTCGCGCCCCCGCAATGCACTGCTGATGATGTCACATATTACATCATTCATGACATCGTTAATAATTAGCCCCCGGGTGGGCCAAATCCCGGGGCGAAATTGTTATAAATTAATAGGGGGTGGGGGGCTGCGTGGCCCCCCTCCTGGAGACCTCGAGAGCCCTGGGGACCGCCACCCCCCAGGGCCGGCTACTACAGTGTCCTGGTGTGCCCACCCCCAGGACACTGTTGTTTGCTGTGAGAGGGCGGGAGTCTCCTGCCCTCCCATAGCAAACTTTGTTAGGATTTTGAAAGAGAGAGCAGGGAAACCATAGTTAGAATGCTAATTTCTAACTATGCCTACAGAGATAGGACATGTGAAGAAAGAAGAAAAAACGCACTGAAAGAAAAAAAAGAAATGCAGAAAGAAGTAACAGAAGTCCTCAAAGACGAAGAAAACTGCAGGAAGAAGGATAACGTGCAGAAAGAACAAACAGAAGACCAGAAAGAAGCCTTGTTGCAAAATCATCCTGTACCCTCAACTTTTTCAGACGGATACTGGTGGTAACTGAGTCTGACTAACCAGTCCCAAAGCCAGTGCTATGTTAAAAGACACTCAGAATACAGTGAAAACACCTACATACACTAGGGAACACTATGCATTGGGGTCCCCCTGTGATTAGCATGACCTCCTCTGTAAGCCCCTAATATATAATAGGGCAGGGGATTAAAACAACCTCTTAAAACGCGCCACAGGCCGTGTTTGCACACGTCACCTCAGGCCCCGTCCCCTCCCTTCCCCACTGTGTAAACACTCCCCGTGGCCGTTTTAAGTTGGGAGATTAAGTCCCCTTGAATCCTGAGGGTCCCTAGGGTCCAACTAGACCGCTAGGTACCTCCAGTAAGCGCCACAGAGCTGCGTTGCAGAGAGATGTAAAAAGGGGCACGGCCTAGGACCACCTCTCTGCAACGCAGCTCAGTGGCGCTTACTGGAAGCACCTGGTGGGCTAGTTGGCCTCCAGGGTCCCTCAGGATTGAAGGGGAATTATTTCCCCAACTTAAAAACGTGCCACAGAGCATGTTTGCACACGTTAACTCAGGCCCCGTCCCCTCCCTTCACCACTGTCTAAACACGCCCTGTGGGCGTTTTTAGTTGGGAGATTAAGTTCATTTGAATCCTGAGGGTCCCTAGGGTCCAACTAGCCCACTAGGTACCTCCAGTAAGCACCACAGAGCTGCGTTGCAGAGAGGTGTAAAAAGTGGCACGGCCTGGACCAACTCTCTACAACGCAGCTCAGTGGCGCTCACTGGAAGCACCTGGTGGGCTAGTTAGCCCCCAGGGGCCCTCAGGATTGAAGGGGTATTATTTCCCCAACTTAAAACGTGCCATAGGGCGTGTTTGCACACGTCACCTCAGGCCCCGTGCCCTCCCTTCCCCACTGTGTAAACACGCCCTGTGGTCGTTTTAAGTTGGGAGATTAAGTCCCCTTGAATCCTGAGGGTCCCTAGGGGCAAAATAACCCACTAGGTACGTCCAGTACGCGCCATTGCAGAGAGGTGTAAAAAAGGGCACGGCCTGCACCACCTCTCTGCAACGTAGAGCAGTGATGCTTACTGGAAGCACCTGGTGGGCTAGTTGGCCCCCAGGGTCCCTCAGGATTGAAAGGGAATTATTTCCCCAACTTAAAACGCGCCACAGGGCGTGTTTGCACACGTCACCTCAGGCCCCGTCCCCTCCCTTCACCACTGTGTAAACGCGCCCTGTGGCCGTTCTAAGTTGAGAGATTAAGACCCCTTGAATCTTAAGGGTCCCTAGGGTCAAACTAGCCCACTAGGTACCTCCAGTAAGCACCACAGAGCTGTGTTGCATAGAGGTGTAAAAAGGGGTGTGGCCTCAGAACACCTGTCTGCACCGCAGCTCCCTGGCACATACTGGAGATACCTGTTGGGCTAGTTGACCCTCAGGGACCCTCAGTATTGAAGGGGAATTAATTCCCCAACTTACAACTGGCCAGGGGGCGCGTTTGCAGAGTGCTGCAAGGAGGGGGCATGGCCTCCGGCGCGATGCCGGTCTTTTATTTATTTTATTTTTTTAAGAAGGAGGGCTGTGTGGCCCCCCTTCTTTTTCTAATTTATTGGCCCTGGGGACCCCATCCCCCAGGGCCTGCACCCTAATATTTTTTGTTGAAAAAAAATAAATTTGGAAGGGGGCCACGTGGCTCCCCTCCCAAGGCCTTAATCGGCCCCAGGGACCCCAACCCCTGGGTCATAGCCTTTTTTTTTATTCTTTAGGATGGGGGCTGCGTTGCCCCCCTCCTCAGGCCACTTATGGCCCCAGGGACCCCATCCCCCGGGGCCGGCCTTTGTTTTTTATTATTTGTTTTTTAAATATATTTATAGAAACACCTAGGACATGCTGGACAAACCGTATGTACCTATCACCATGACGATTTGCGTGATATTCATTAAAAGGCGACTATGCATACAATGAATCCACGTGGAATGTATTTACACGGCTAGTGAAGCTCTGACGTGTCCGACGCCCTACCGTGCCTAATCCCAGCGCCCCCGCCGGTGGGTACTCTCCAAGTAGACACCCTTGTCGTTTATTTATACAAACATGGGTAGCTATTGACAGGCACATTTAATACACACGCACAACAAGCCATTCAAAGGGATTCGACAAAAATTCGACCAAACTATACAAGAAACACCCCTCACGGTTAATAAAACACACATCCACCGCCGGATGTGTAATACTTTTTATTTTACTCTCTGCAAAGGAGACGAACCTCACTTGAGAGTCACAGCATGCTCCTGGCTGCGCCCAATGCTGTGTTACACCCACCAGTGCCCACCAAGTGCCAAACACCTCTGTGTTGTATTCCACCAGCTAGTGCGTATGCTATGACACTCTCTAGCCCATGTGCACTGTAACACCACCCCGTGAATATGTCATGCCACACTTGCCTTCGCACGGGTTATATTGCCCCATCGAACGTGTCTTCCTCGATGCCTATGTTATAACGCACAGCGCTATGCCATACATATTACAATCTGGGATCCATATCTTTGTCACAGTGTATATGCAACGTTACACTCCCCAGCACATATTTAATATTACAACTTTAGAGACTAGTTAGGTTACACAACACTGCCCTGTGCATATTACACTCCAAGGCGCATAGCGCATAGCACGCGCTAGTGCCTGTGCTATCTCGCGCTCTCCAAGGAATCTGTCATTGCGCACAATGTATTGCATATTATATTTCACTGCGTCCACCTACCCTTTTCACGGGAATTACATTTTGTGATGGGGAGTGGAGGGTCAGGGTGTGTTTCTGCCAAGTGAGCCCGGAGTCACAGTCACAAATGTCCTCTTCTTCCTGAATAAAAGTGAGATTATGCTGCATACTTGTTCATATTTTAAGTAGTTCGCACAGACACACATTTTAAAAACAATAAAGTTCCTAATACCCACCTTCTCTGAACAGTTAGCTTGCCATGCATGGTCTTCTGTGCTGCCATGGCCCCTCCCACCTTCCCTGTGTGGTCAGCTAGCTGCCCCCGACCCCCTCCCACCTTCCCTCCATGTTCTGTGTGTATGCCACATAGTCTCACTGTTGCTGTCCATGGTGTGTCTTGTTTCTAGTGCCCATCCTGCCTGACCTTCATGGTCATCTTGCTGCTCCTGCCCTGCCCCCTTGCCCCCAGCTCTCTGTTTCCATGTGGAGATCCCTATTCCCTCCCTCCTGGCTTGTCTGTTCCATTGTAATGCCCCTGATCCGTCCCTCCTGCCCTTTATGGTCTGTTATGCTGCAGCTTTCTCTCCTGTCTGTCCATTATGGTCAGCTAGCTACCATTGCCTCTTTCCCCTCTGTTCTCTGTTGTCCATGTGCATGGTCCTGTCCCCTCCCTATTGCTTTCTATGGATTGTTGTGCTGCACTCCCGTCCCGCGTGCCCTGTGTGGTGTATTGTGCTGCTGCAAACCCTGATGCCTGCCCTGTAGGGTCAGTTTGGTGCACCTCTCCATGTCCCTCCTGTCCTCTGTTATCCGAGTCCATGTCCCTACCCCAATTCCTCCTGCCTACCACGATCCAATGTACCATACTTGCGAACATTTTGAACTTGGTAAGAGGGAGATTAAAAAAAAAACCTGGGGTATTGATTTTCCCCTTTGAGTTACATTGAAAAAGAGGAGTTTGTAGACAGGAGACAGATCAAATAAAGCCCATTTGAGCTTAAAAACATTTGACGTTTCCTGGCTGAAACGGGTCTGTTGGCATGTACGGTTGTACTACCACTGCCTCTTGCTTCTGCCCACAATTGTCTATTATATTGCCACAGCCTCTCTTGCCAGTCCTGTATTGTTGGTTTGTTGCCCTGCCCCCCTTTCCACTGCCCTCCATTTTCTGTTGTGCTGCCACTGCCCTTCCTGCCTGCCCAGTGTGGTCAAATTGTTGCCTCCGCACTCTCCTACCTGCCTTCAATTTTCAGAGTCCGTGCCCCTGGCCTCTGCCTCTCAACAGTATCCCAATGAACAACTAGATTGCTGACATTCTATATTTATTACAAAAGTGTGGAACGCCTGACGTCATCTTCATGTAATCAAACTGTAATACCTAGAGAATTTCCTTTAGAAATTACATATATGAGACGGTCTTATTTGCATCAAAATTATGGTTAGTGCTCCAAAAAACTAAAATGAGGACATATTTTCTGAGTTTTCAAATAGCGACAAAGAACTTTTAAATTATTTGTAATCTTTATGTTTTTTTATCCAGTTGACCACTTGAAAATACTTTCAGTTTTTTAGTTTGGTTCCATCAAGAAGGCATTCAGATGTGTCACACATTTGCCATAAATTCAGAATGTTAGCACTCTAGTTGCTTATTAGATCACTGTAGTGAAGCTACTGCTCACCAGGGAAGTCTGCTGCTGGTATTGAAAGTGCATGTTTCAGTCTGCATGTCAGAATTTTTTTATGAAATAGAAGAGGATTTGAGAAGTCAAAATGTGCCCTAATTTTTCTTTCTGGAGCACTAATTATAATTTCTATGGCAAAATGAACCCCCTCATTTTGTTCCTTTGTAAATTAAATGTTTTAAGTGTTACCACTTTATTCCAATCAAGATGGCTTCATGTGTACAATACGTTTGTCATCAGTAGGACTGTTAGCGCTCTAGTTGTTCTTTAGAATACTCTGGGAAGCTGCAGTAGAACACAGAGGAATCAACTGACGGTCTCTGCCCTTGTTGGATGCACATGTTTTACTGAGAATGTCAGACTTCATTCTCACATGACTGAGAAAGATAATGTGAATTTACAGAAAATATGCTCTCAGTTTAGCTTATAGATCACCTTCCAAACCTCTGTGGGAAAAGCATGAGAAAATAGTTTTCTCTCAAACATGATTCATGATATCACGCAGAAGGCTTTTTCACATGGTAGAATCACCTTAGAACACACCATAATTCCTAAAATGAGTATGGTACCATCAACAAATGATTTATAATGTAACTAAAGTCTTAAAACCTCCTATTAACTGCAATGCTTTTTAATGAGGTGCTATCATGTATATTGGTCCCAGGATGGCTGCCAACACTTCTTGGATGAAGTACTGACAGCCAATCAGATCTCACGATGAGATGTGTGGTTAGGCTCCACCCAGATATATCTATCTTTTTAACTCTAATTTTCTCAGGAACTACTGAACGGATTTACACCATTTAAGCAAAAAGCACAAGTATGAACTGAGGACTACCTCTTCGCCAAAGTTGGTGTAATTCCGTTCAGCAGTTCGGGCTGCAGCTGCGTCAACAGGCCCTCTGGGAAAATGCATGGGGATAATGCGTTTTGGGACCCCCCTTTTTTGGAATTTTCAGGATAGGAGCGGACCGGAGCTGGCCAAAAGTTTGGAACATTTTGCGAAGATTCGTCAATCGGCGCCAACGTTATTCCAAATAGAATGTTGCGGATTTCCTATGGAAAATAGTTCCTAACTATAACTACCTACTGGCGACTGCCAGTAGGTAATATATATATATATATTTATATATATATAAATATATTCAAAGAAAAAACCATAGGTTTCAGGGGTGTTATAGTTAGCTGGCCATTTCACTCGTACAAAACCATAGAAATTCCTCCGTTATAGTTAGTTCTGCTAACTATAACTCGCGCGCCCGCAATGCACTGCTGATGATGTCACATATTGCATCATTCATGGCATGGTCAGTGACATCACTTATGACATCACTGATGACATCTCAAATGACATCACTGATGACATCACTGATGACATCATCCAGTGAATGTGGTTTAGTTTGAAATTTAAATATGTATTATATATATACCAATCTGTATTGAAGATTGAGTGGATATATAACTGTCTGGATGGAGGATTTAGTAGCTGTCTGACTGTCTGTTTAAGTGAGTAATTAAAAGTGTCTCACTTAATAAATGGATTAGTAACTAAACTATGTGAATGTGTGCATCACTGTCTCTGTTGTTTTAACATGCTGCATCAGTTGGTCACTAACTACATGAGTGTATACATTAGTTATTGATTAGTTGGGTGAGTATTTGTATGGGACACTGAGTTTGTGTGTGGTTGGATGGTGTGTGTGTAACTCTATGCATAGATGTGTGAATGGTTGATTGACTAAGTGTATAGGTTTAAGATTGAAAGGGAAACAGTTGTTTGGGTGACTGAGTGTATTTATTTGTGTGTTGGTGAGTAAAAATATGTTTTAGTTGTACATCTTCAACAAAGTAAAAAAATAAAATGCATTGTATGTGAGAGTTGGTGTATATAAATAAGTATGTGTAAGAGTCAGTGATTGTGAGAGTAACTATATGAATGAGTGTATAATTGTAATGGTGATTCTTTAACATATTAACTATGAGTTACTATGTGTTTCAATAAATGAGGTGTTGTTGGATAATTCTGTAAGTGAGTAAATGTAAGTGTGAATAATTTTTTTCATGAGTGAGTAGGATGACTGCATAACATACTAAGATGACTGCTGATGTGTCAATGACTATATATGTGTATAACTGCATTTGATAGTGTTCTATTAATTAGTGACTGCATGTATAAATGAATCTGTTGTTGAATGGGTAGTTGTGTGTGTAGACTTAGGAATCAGTGAGTCAGTATGTAGTAATTGGTATTGGTGTGTCAATGGTTTCAAATATGGTACAATGTATTTTACAGTGAGTGATGAAAGGTTATACTAGTGTATGATGAGGTGTATCAGATTGTCACGTGGATGATGTCATCAGTGATGTCATTTGAGATGTCATCAGTGATGTCATCAGTGATGTCACTGACCATGTCCCGAATGATGCAATATGTGACATCATCAGCAGTGCATTGCGGGCGCGCGAGTTATAGTTAGCAGAACTAACTATAACTGAGGAATTTCTATGGTTTTGTACGAGTGAAATGGCCAGCTACCTATAACACCCCTGAAACCTATGGTTTTTTTCTGTGAATTTCTAAGGTTTTTTAAATGCTAATTTCTAACTATAACGTCTCTGAAACCTATGGTTCTTTCAGTGAATTTCAAAGCTTTTTTAAATGCTAATTTCTAACTATAACGTCTCTGAAACCTATGTTTTTTCAGTGAATTTCAAAGGTTTTTTAAATGCTAATTTTTAAGTGTGATAGTAGTGTTCTGCTTGGGTTTTCGGATCAGATAGAACCCGCTCATCAGAGCCTCACTAACCCAGCTAGAACGTTACCCCCTCCCTAGAACCTATTTACAATCCTGTAACCACATATATCTACCACCTAAGGACAGGGGATTCCTACTATGCATACCAAGACCTCTTATCACAATCGGCGGCCTCTCGATCCCATACGGATCCAGACCTCTCTGCCCATACGACAGTATCACAAGTGGCGGCCTCGCGGTCCCATACGAACCCAGACCTCTCTACCCAGACGGCAGTCTCAGATCACAAGTGGCGGCCTCGCGGTCCCATACGAACCCAGACCTCTCTACCCAGACGGCAGTCTCAGATCACAAGTGGCGGCGTCGCGGTCCCATACGAACCCAGACCTCTCTACCCAGACGGCAGTCTCAGATCACAAGTGGCGGCCTCGCGGTCCCATACGAACCCAGACCTCTCTACCCAGACGGCAGTCTCAGATCACAAGTGGCGGCCTCGCGGTCCCATACGAACCCAGACCTCTCTACCCAGACGGCAGTCTCAGATCACAAGTGGCGGCCTCGCGGTCCCATACGAACCCAGACCTCTCTACCCAGACGGCAGTCTCAGATCACAAGTGGCGGCCTCACGGTCCCATACGAACCCAGACCTCTCTACCCAGACGGCAGTCTCAGATCACAAGTGGCGGCCTCGCGGTCCCATACGAACCCAGACCTCTCTACCCAGACGGCAGTCTCAGATCACAAGTGGCGGCCTCGCGGTCCCATACGAACCCAGACCTCTCTACCCAGACGGCAGTCTCAGATCACAAGTGGCGGCCTCGCGGTCCCATACGAACCCAGACCTCTCTACCCAGACGGCAGTCTCAGATCACAAGTGGCGGCCTCGCGGTCCCATACGAACCCAGACCTCTCTACCCAGACGGCAGTCTCAGACGACAGTTCATCCTATGATCACCATAACATACAAAAAGGGAATCAGTCTCACTATTCATCAGATCACACAAGGATTGCCAGTTCAAGCATAGCCTGTTCTCAGGTTCGAGGGGCTCCTCTTTCCCTTATTCAGTTACCACTTACCTGATCAGGGTTAACATCTGTTCATGTAGCCGCAGCTGACTAGAAGAATAGGCTACCCTCTTATACAAGAACACGCAGCACATGTTGGTTCACTACAAACTGGATACTTTATTACTCATTATATAACATTACGATATAACACATAACCTGCAAAGAAAAGTTAAAGATTAAGTTGTACACTCTAATAAGAAAGGGTCGACATCACCTTAGTAGTATGTAGCCTGCACTCAGTGGTCATCTAGGTTCCCTTCTCGTCTGTATCTCGGCTCGCCTGGAATCACCCTTCTCCGAGTCACTGGGACCTCTTCCTTATCGGCTACTCTCTCCTCTCTGGCTATTCTGCTAGGAAAGCATCTGTCTCCCGGTTCTTCTCCGCCTTCAAGATGGCGTCTGTCTTCCCTGAAATAAGTAGTAGCTTTACTGCTAACGGCTAGATGCCGCCTACGGACTGAACATGTAACTGCCTCAAACTTTCACTAATATAGAGGTGCGTTTCCTCATGGAAAATTCCGGCCTGTAACCTGCCGCCCACCAAATTCTTGTACCTCCCCGTACCAAGGACACGTTCCCAGCCGGCCGGCCTGATGTAGTGTCTTCGGCATGAGGAAAAATACAATCCTTCGATAAGGGCCGGCCTGAACCGGTTCTCTCCAAGCGAATAACACCTCATAACTAAAACATTACATTTGACCTAGAAGCATCCCAAGCTGCCGGAGCAGAAAGAAAGATGGAGTCTCTCCCGTTTGAGGCCTACCAGGCCTGAATTCAGCACGGCTCCATGAAATACCCTCACTACAGGACAGGTTATCCCTAATACTAACGAATCTATCCCCTAGGCTATGTGCGCAAGCCCTGATCTATGGGGAAGAGCACAGAATCATGTCGAAGTGCCTAGTAAATAGGCTCCATTCACTACTCTAACCCTTAGACTTGAATGATAAGAGACTGAAGTCACATTCCTTCATTGTGCCTCACAAGAAGGCCGGGAAAATCGAGCAGAACAAGTAGTTATACCTATTTTTTTTACTGATTTTCTACAGTTTTTTAACTGTTTATTCATAAAAATTTTATTCATTAAATAACATTATATTTTTTTCTGAAATTTGGAAAAAAAAAATTTAAAAGCAAACTGAAGTATTGATTAATTTTCTTGTTTTCATTTTTTATTTTAATATATTTATATTATTTTCTTTAAAAAAATCAATTTTTTTTTCGGAGTCGCGCACTCAAAGCATACGCATCATGGTGGGGGCGCAGATTCTAGCCGCCATTTTAGAAAAGTCGTGCAGGATCTGCGTACGGTGTGCGACGGCTGCGTGTTTTTCAGTTACATCACATACATTTAATATTACGTGATGTGCGCGATTGGTATGTGACCAGTCCGCGACTCCTGCTCCCACTCATTCGTGACACATGCGCATTACGTTACGAGATGCTTGCTGGGATGTGGGTCCCGCGTGACGTCCTATACGTGCTGGGGCGCGCGACTCTCGCAAAATAAATGTATGTTCCAAAATGATATGTATGTGTCTTTAATATACATATTAGGGCAAGAGATTATCTCAGATATTCATAAAAATAATATATTTGTACTTATAATAAACATAGATTATTTTTAAATATATTATCGCGAAGTCGGGTGCGTGCATCGTGAGTACAGAGAACCAGGTCAGCAGAGCTGCTGTACAGCCAGAGAAACCAGGTCAGCATAACCGTTGTAGAGTCAGAGAACCAGGTCAGCAGAGCTGCTCAAGAGACTAAGAAGCAGGTCAGCAGAGCTGCTCTAGAACCAGATACCCAGGTCAGCAGAGCTGCACTAGAGCCAGAGAAACCAGCTCAGTTGAGTTGCTTTAGAGGGAGAGAACCAGGTCAGCAGAACTGCTTTAGAGCCAGAGAACCTGGTCAGCAGAGCTGCTTTAGAGCCATAGAACCAGGTCAGCAGAGCTGCTCTAGAGGCAGATAACCAGGTCAGCAGAACTGCTTTAGAGCCAGAACACCAGATCTGCAGAGCTTTTTAGAGTGAGAGAGCCAGGTCAGCAGAGCTGCTTTAGAGCCAGAGAACCAGGTCAGCAGAGCTGCTCTAGAGCCAGAAAACCAGGTCAGCAGAGCTGCTTTAGAGCCAGAGAACCAGGTCAGCAGAGCTGATTTGGAGCCATAGAACCAGGGCAGCAGAGCTGCTTTAGAGCCAGACAACCAGGTCAGCAGAGCTGCTCTAGAGGCAGAGAACCAGGTCAGCAGAGCTGCATTAGAGGTAGAGAACCAGGTCAGCAGAGCTGCTTTAGAGCCAGAGAATCAGGTCAGCAGAGCTGCTCTAGAGCCAGACAAACCAGGTCAGCAGAGCTGCTTTAGAGGGAGAGAACCAGGTCAGCAGAGCTGCTTTAGAGCCAGAGAACCAGGTCAGCAGAGCTGCTCTAGTGCCAGAGAACCAAGTCAGCAGAGCTGCTTTAGAGCCATAGAACCAGGTCAGCAGAGCTGCTTTAGAGCCAGAGAACCAGGCCAGCAGAGATGCTTTAGAGCCAGAGAACCAGGTCAGCAGAGCTGCTTTAGAGTCAGAGAACCAGGTCAGCAGAGCTGCTCTAGAGCCAGAGAACCAAGTCAGCAGAGCTGCTTTATAGCCAGAGAACCAGGTCAGCAGAGATGCTCTAGAGCCTAAGAACCAGGTCAGCAGAGCTGCTCTAGAGCCAGAGAACCAGGTCAGTAGAGCTGCTGTAGAGTAAGAGAAACCAGGTCAGTAGAGCTGCTTTAGAGGGAGAGAACCAGGTCAGCAGAGCTGCTCTAGAGGGAGAGAACCAAGTCAGCAAAGTTGCTCTAGAGCCAGAGAACCATGTCAGCAGAACTGCTTTAGAGCCATAGAACCGGGTCAGCAGAGCTGCTTTGGAGCCAGAGAACGAGGTCAGCAGAGCTATTGTAGTGCCAGAGAACCAGATCAGCAGTGCTGCTCTGTAGCCTAAGAACTAGGTCAGCAGAGCTGCTCTAGAGCCAGAGAACCAGGTCAGGAGAGCTGCTTTAGAGGGAGAGAACCACGTCAGCAGAGCTGCTTTAGAGCCAGAGAAACAGGTCAGCAGAGCTGCTCTAGCTGACACTGACTGACTGACACTGACGGACTGACACTGACTGATTGACACTGACTGACACTGATTGACTGACACTGACTGACACTGACACTGACTGACACTGACACTGATTGACTGAAACTGACTGACTGACAATGACTGACACTGATTGACTGACACTGACTGACTGACGGGCACTGAGTGACTGACACTGACTGACACTGATTGACTGACACTGACTGACTGACGGACATTGATTGACTGACACTGACTGACACTGATAGACTGACATTGACTGACTGACTGACACTGACTGACTGACACCAACACTGACTGACTGACACTGACTGACTGACACTGACTGACACTGACTGACTACTCTCTACTACTCTACTACTCACTCTCTACTACTCTCTACTACTCTCTCTCTACTACTCACTCTCTACTACTCACTCTCTACTACTCACTCTCTACTACTCTCTACTACTCACTCTCTACTTCTCTATACTACTCACTCTCTACTACTCTACTACTCACTCTTTACTACTCTCTACTACTCACTCTCTAATACTCTCTCTCTACTACTCACTCTCTACTACTCTCTACTATTCACTCTCTACTATTCACTCTCTACTACTCTCTACTACTCACTTTACTACTCTCTACTACTCTACTACTCACCCTCTACCAATCTCTCTCGATTACTCACTCTCTACTACTCTACTACTCTCTACTACTCACTCTCTACTACTCACTATCTACTACTCACTCTCTACTACTCTCTACTACTCACTCTCTACTACTCACTCGCTACTACTCTCTACTACTCACTCTCTTCTACTCACTCTCTACTACTCTCTACTACTCTCTCTACTACTCTCTACTATTCCCTCTCTACTTGTCCCTCTCTACTACTCTCTACTGCTCTCTACCACGCGCTCTCTACTACTCTACTACTCGCTCACTACTACTCTCTACTACTCTCTCTCTACTACTCACTCTCTACTACACACTCTCTACTTCTCTCTCTCTACTACTCACTCTCAACTATGCACTCTACTACTCACTCTCTACTACTCACTCTCTACTACTCACTCTCTACTACTTTCTACTACCCACTCTCCACTACTCATTCTCTCCTACTCACTCTCTAGTACTCTCTACTACTCACTCTCTACTACTTACTCTCTACTACTCTCTACTACTCACTCTCTACTACTCTACTACTCTCTACTACTCTTTCTACTACTCACTCTCTACTATTCTCTACTACTCACTCTACTACTCTCTACTACTCTCTACCACTCACTCTCTACTACTCTACTACTCACTCTCTACTACTCTCTCTCTACTACTCACTCTCTACTACTCACTCTACTACTCTCTACTACTCTCTCTCTACTACTCTCTACTGCTCACTCTCTACTACTCACTCCCTACTACTCATTCTCTACTACTCTCTACTGCTCACTCTCCACTACTCACTCTCTACTACTCGCTCTCAACTACTCTCTACTACTCACTCTACTACTCACTCTCTTCTACTCTCTCTTACTCTCTCTACTTCTCACTCTCTACTACTCTCTCTACTACTCACTGTCTACTACTCTCTACTACTCACTCTCTACTACTCACTTGCTACTACTCTCTACTACTCACTCTCTACTACTCACTCTCTACTACTCTCTACTACTCTCTCTACTACTCTCTACTATTCCCTCTCTCCCACTCACTCTCTACTACTCTCTACCACGCACTCTCTTCTACTCTACTACTCTCTACTACTCTCTCTCTACTACTCACTCTCTACTACTCACTCTCTACTACTCTCTCTCTACTACTCACTCTCTACTATTCACTCTCTACTTCTCACTCTCTACTACTCACTTTCTACTACTCTCTACTACCCACTCTCCACTACTCACTCTCCACTACTCACTCTCCACTACTCTTTACTACTCACTCTCTACTACTTACTCTCTACTACTCTACTACTCTCTACTACTCTACTACTCTCTACTACTCACTCTCTACTACTCTGCTACTATCTACTACTCGATCTACTACTCACTCTCTACTATTCTCTACTACTCACTCTACTACTCTCTACCACTCCCTCTCTACTACTCTACTACTCACTCTCTACTACTCTCTCTACTACTCACTCTCTACTACTCTCTACTACTCACTCTCTACTACACACTCTCTACTACTTGCTCTCTACTACTGGCTCTCTACTAGTCTCTACTACTCACTCTACTACTCTCTACTACTCACTCTCTGCTACTCTCTCTACTACTCTCTACTACTCTCTAATACTCACTCTCTACTCTCTATTACTCACGCTCTACTCTCTTCTCTACCTCTCTCTACCTCTCTCTCTACTACTCTCTACCTCTCTACCTCTACCTCTCTACCTCTCTACCTCTACCTCTCTACCTCTATCTCTCTACCTCTACACCTCTACCTCTACACCCCACCTCTACACCTCTACCTCTCTACCTTTCTCTACCTCTCTCTACATGCACACATATGCACATATATATGCATATATATGCATATGCATTTATATGCGAAAAAGAATAAATACCCAAGCCGGATGGCTGAAAGCATCTCCAGTGTCGGTGTCCGATTTTTAAAGAAGTCGGGTTTGGTTGGAATGCATTTATATATGTATGTATATATATATTCACTGAAAAAACCATAGGTTTCAGGGACGTTATAGTTAGTTGGACATTCCACTCATAGAAAACCATAGAAATTCCCCTGTTATAGTTAGTTGAGCTAACTATAACTCGCGCCCCCGCAATGCACTGCTGATGATGTCACATATTACATCATTCATGACATCGTTAATAATTAGCCCCCGGGTGGGCCAAATCCCGGGGCGAAATTGTTATAAATTAATAGGGGGTGGGGGGCTGCGTGGCCCCCCTCCTGGAGCCCTCGAGAGCCCTGGGGACCGCCACCCCCCAGGGCCGGCTACTACAGTGTCCTGGTGTGCCCACCCCCAGGACACTGTTGTTTGCTTTGAGAGGGCGGGAGTCTCCCGCCCTCCCATAGCAAACTTTGTTAGGATTTTGAAAGAGAGAGCAGGGAAACCTGCTCTCTCTTTCAAAATCCAAACGATATTGCTTTTCCACACGGGGAGCTGCATGTCAGCAGCTCCCCATGTGAAAAAGCAATGCCGGCTCCCGAAGGACGCGGGGAGCCGGCTGGGACCGTGGGGGCGTTGGGGCTCCCCCCATGGTCTCCAACATTTTTTTATGAGCCCCGAGGGATGGGGTCCCCGGGGATAATAAAAATTAGTGATAGAGGCTATTTTTTTTTTTATGGTAAAATTAGGAGTCGCGCATCCTAACGCGTTGGGTGCACGGTTTCTCTCGCGTTGGGTGCGCAGTTCCTAACGCGTTGGGTGCGCAGATACAAGGGAAAAAAACTGAAATTTTTGGGAGATAAACATCAAGCTTAAGTGTTTTGTTCTTGAGTGGCTCTAAAAAGAGCTGTTGTGTTCATTGAGAGTTTTTGGTACTTATAAGTAAGTACCTATACGGAGTCTAATGTTGTTGAGGAAAACTCTGTTTCCTTCATCAGTAAAGTGTACTCCATCACTCCAATACATCTCCTGCATATGAAAGCGCAGATTGTTATTGTAAATGGAACCCATCCTATAGTCTCAGAGAAAAGCAGAAACAGATTTAGTCACGTTTCCTAGCTTTCTCAATTTGTCATTTGACAAAAATGATTGGACCAGTTCCATTTCTGCCTTTGGCATATGTTAGAATACACAAAGGCAGCTTTGGGAAAAAGTTAAATTAATTCTGCAAAGGTGTCCTTCATAAGCATTTCCAGACCTACCCCAGTCAAAGTGCCTAGGTCATTGCCACCACAGTGCACTATTATGAGGTCAGGGTGTTGGATATGCATGAAGGATTTTACCAATGGCATCAATTGGTGCCACTTTAACCCTCTCTGTCCAATCCATTTAATGTCTACATTTGGCAAACCTAGGTCTTTGTGAATGCCTTTGTTTTCTGCATACCTTTGGCTCTAGAAAATATAGCTGTGTCCCACAATCCACACTCTAAGCATCTTGAAGGGAGGTCTGGATGCACTCAGATGGTCTCTGTAAATGAAATGGCAGTTTGAAAAGTAAGATTTTTCTAAAATGGTGGCTAAGATGCAGTTTTGAAAAAAGACAAGAAATCATTGGTTGTTTGACAACCTTCTACACTCAACGGTAGGGTGTATGTTTCTGTTTTTTAAATGCATGATTCTTATTGGTTAACAAAAAGTGATTGAAAGGAACATTATATATGATAAGCTGATATGTTGAAAAGTCAAGCACACTTGCTGTTTTGATTAGCAACATTGAGTGCTGAACTTGTGACCTGTGTGCTCAGTTCAGTGTTCCATGACATGTTTCTATGGTAACAGGCAGAAGGCAGATTGGGGGTAGGGTTCAAATTTATGTCATTTGGAAAGGGTTGAAATGTTTAACCAATAGAAATGTGTGTTTGCTTTTGAATTTATGTGGGAAGGAATGTGATTTGATGTTTACATGTATATGTGTGGAAAATGAGAGGGAAACGTTGCCATTCTTTGGTTTTGCTGACAGGTGCACAGTGCAGAGATTCTGTATAAGAAAATCTGGTGTGTGACTTCTTAATCTACAAAACAACTTGAATGGTGAGTTATTTAATTGTGAGGGGATGTATGTGGTCTATTTTGATTCTAATCAGACTAATGTATTCCTCCTGCTAAAGTGCAGGGAGTACGTTTTTTTGTCTACAATCTTATTGACAGTATGTGTGCATTTAGAAATCATTCTGTGATGAGCATTTGTGTTTTTCATGTGTTTGCAGACAGATAACTGTGCTGTTTTTATATTTTGGTACAATTTGAAATCAGTCATTGTTTATGAATTTGCAAAATGAGTCATGCTTCTAATCTAAAATGTAGTATTTATAGATTAAGAAATGTGTTTTGGTATAGTGCAAGGGATAGTGTTGTTTGTCTCGGATCACACAGTGAGTCTGTGTGCATTTAGGAATCATTTTGAGAGAAACATATTGGTACTAATCTGTAGTAGTAGATTTTGTGCAATGTGTGTAGTCACCTTAGATCTTGTAGACTAGTAAATGTATTTTGTACAAGGGATAGTTGTCTGTCTACAATCACACTGTGAGTCTGTGTGTATTTGGGTAAGCATTGTGAGAGAAGCATTTGGTGAAATTATGTATTTGCTGACAGACAACTGTTTTAAAACCTGACATGTTGTCAAGTTTTAGTAGCATTAAAAGCCAGTCTTTGCTTGTGCATTGGTAAAATGAGTCAGGCTTTGACACTAAAGTGCAGTACTTAAATATGTAGATTGTGTGCAGTCCCCTTACCCCTTCCACAGTAGTGAATGAGTTTTGATAAACTGCTAGTGATAGTGTTGCTTGTCTAGAATCACACTGTGAGTTTGTGTGCATTTGGGAACCACTGTGAGAGAAGCATTTGGTAACATCATGTATTTGCTGACAGATAACTGTTTTAAAACCTGTCATGTTGTCAAGTTTTAGTAGCGTTAGAAGTCAGTCTTTGCTTATGCATTGATAAAATGAGTCAGGCTTTGACACTAAAGTGCAGTACTTAAATATGTAGATTGTGTGCAGTCCCCTTACCCCTTCCACAGTAGTGAATGAGTTTTGGTAAACTCCTAGGGATAGTGTTGCTTGTCTAGAATCACACTGTGAGTCTGTGAGCATTTGGTTAAGGATTGTGAAAGAAGCATTTGGTAACATCATGTATTTGGTGACAGATAACTGTTTTAAAACCTGTCATGTTGTCAAGTTTTAGTAACATTAGAAGCCAGTCTTTGCTTATGCATTGATAAAATGAGTCAGGCTTTGACACTAAAGTGCAGTACTGAAATATGTAGATTGTGTGCAGTACCCTTACCCCTTCCACAGTAGTGAATGAGTTTTGGTAAACTCCTAGGGATAGTGTTGCTTGTCTAGAATCAAACTGTGAGTCTGTGTGTATTTGGGAACCACTGTGAGAGAAGCATTTGGTAACATCATGTATTTGCTGACAGAAAACTATTTTAAAACCTGTCATGTTGTCAAGTTTTAGTAGCATTAGAAGCCAGTCTTTGCTTATGCATTGATAAAATGAGTCAGGCATTTACAGTATAGTGCAGTACTGAAATATGTAGATTGTGTGCAGTCCCCTTACCCCTTCAACAGTAGTGAATGAGTTTTGGTAAACTCCTAGTGATAGTGTTGCTTGTCTAGAATCACACTGTGAGTCTGTGTGCATTTGGGAACCACTGTGAGAGAAGCATTTGGTACCGTCATATATTTGCTGACAGATAACTATTTTAAAACCTGTCATGTTGTCAAGTTTTAGTAGCATTAGAAGGCAGTCTTTGCTTATGCATTGATAAAATGAGTCAGGCTTTGACACTAAAGTGCAGTACTTTAATATGTAGATTGTGTGCAGTACCCTTACCCCTTCCAGACTAGTGAATGAGTTTTGGTAAACTCCTAGGATAGTGTTGCTTGTCTAAAATCACAGTGTGAGTCTGTGTGCATTTGGGTAAGGATTGTGAGAGAAGCGTTTGGTAACATCATATATTTGCTGACAGATAACTATTTTAAAACCTGTCATGTTGTCAAGTTTTAGTAGCATTAGAAGCCAGTCTTTGCTTATGCTTTGATTAAATGAGTCAGGTTTTGACACTAAAGTGCAGTCCTGAAATATGTAGATTGTGTGCAGTCCCCTTACCCCTTCTACAGTAGTGAATGAGCTTTGGTAAACTCCTAGGGATAGTGTTGCTTGTCTAGAATCACACTGTGAGTTTGTGTGCATTTGGGAACCACTGTGAGAGAAGCATTTGGTAACATTTTGTATTTGCTGATAGATAACTGTTTTAAAACCTGGCTTGTTGTCAAGTTTTAGTAGCATTAGAAGCCAGTCTTTGCTTGTGCATTGATAAAATGAGTCAGGCATTGACAGTAAAGTGCAGTACTGAAATATGTAGATTGTGTGCAGTCCCCTTACCCCTTCCACAGTAGTGAATGAGTTTTGGTAAACTCCTAGGGATAGTGTTGCTTGTCTAGAATCACACTGTGAGTCTGTGTGCATTTGGGAACCACTGTGAGAGAAGCATTTGGGTACTTCATATCTTTGAATACGCATAACTGCTTAAAAACTTTCCTGTTCTCAAGTTTTGGTAGAATTAGAAGGCAGTTTTTGCTTATGTATTCACCCAGGAACTGTCCTTGCAATACTGTAAACATTCAGGTAATATTCAAGTAGTAACGGAGTGAGGCAGGCCTTAGCACATGCATTGATTCAAATGCTTATCCACTATGCATGCAGTCCTCTAACCATCTACACAGTTCTCTTTCACACCTTTAATTCCACAGTCAGTATCCATACACTTCCAGAAAACACCATGTCACTCCCCATGTACTCCTCTAGTGATCCATTCAGCACCATGTACTAACTCATTCACTGTGCCAAAACCCAAAAACTTATAAATTCATCCAGGCACTCTGTTTGCAGTACTCTAATCATTCAGACAGTATCCAAGTACTCAAGCAGCGAGCAAGGCTTTACAACATGGACTGCTTCAAACCCCTATCCAGTATGCATAGAGGCCTCTAGTCACCTACACAATTGTCTTTCACTTCTTTAATTAACTAGTCAGTATCTATATACTTCAATAAACATCCTGTCACTCATCTTGCACTCATCCAGTGACTGATCCAGTACCATGTACTAATCTCTTCACTGCGCCAAAACTGAAAAACTTAAAAGTTTTACCCAGGCACTCTTTTAGCAGTAGTCGAATGATTCAGTCAGTTCCCAGGTACTCATATAGTGAACCATGCATTACCACATAGACTGCTTCAAATGTCTATGCAGTATGCATGCAGTCTTCTAACATACTATACACTTGTCTTTAACAGCTTCAATTCCCCAGTCAGTATCCATGTACTTCCAGCAAACATCCTGTCACTCCCCTTGCACTGCTCTAGTGAATTATTCAGCACCATGTAGTAATGCATTCACTGTGCCAAAACTGAAACACTTATAAAGTCACCCAGGTGTGCTTCTTGCAATAGTCTAATCATTCAATCAGTACATAAGTACTAATGGAGTGAGGCAGGCCGTAGCACATCGATTGATTCAAACGTGTTTCCACTATGCATGGAGGCCTCTAACTACCAACACAATTGCCTTTCAGACCTTCAATTTCTCTGTCAGTATCTATAAACTCCAATAAACACTCTGTCACTTTAATTGCACACCTCCACTGACTCATTTGGCAGTAAGTACTAATCTATTCACTGCACTAGAATCCAAAATCTTAAAAAGATTCACCCAGTCACTCTTTTTGTAGTACTCTAATGATTTAGTCAGTACTCAGGCAGTTTTGCAGTGATCCAAGTGTTACTCTATGGACTGTTTCAAATGTCTATCTACTATGCATGTAGGTCTCTAGCCACCTACATACTTGTCTTTCACACCTTCAATATCCCAGACAGTATTCATACAGTTCCCATAAACACTCTGTCACTCTCCTTATACTATTCCAGTGACCCATTCAGCACCATGTACTAATCCATTCACTGCACCAAAAGCCAACCACTTATAAATTCACCTAGGCACTCTCCTTGCAGTGCTCTAATCATTCAGTCAGTACCCAAGTACTCATGCAGTGAGCCAGGCCTTAGTACATGAATTGCTTCAAATGCCTATCCAGTATGCCATTCCTCTAACCACCTTCACACTTGTCTTTCACACCTTCAATTCCCCAGTCAGTATTCATACACTTCTAGCAAACACCCTGTCATTCCCCTTGCAGTCCTCTAGTGACCCCTTCAGCACCATGGACTAATCCATTCACTGTGCCAAAACCCAAACACTTATAAATTCACCCAGGCACTCTCCTTGCAGTACTCTAATCATTCAGTCTGTACCCAAGTACTCATGCAGTGAGCCAGGCCTTAGCACATGGACTTCTTCAAAAACCAATCCACTATATATGCAGTCCTCTAACCACCTACACACTTGTCTTTCACACCTTCAATTCCCTAGTCAGTATTCATACACTTCCAGGTAGTTTTGCAGTGATCCAAGTGTTACTCTATGGACTGTTTCAAACGTCTATCCAGTATGCATGTAGTTCTCTAGCCACCTACACACTTGTCTTTCACACCTTCAATATCCCAGACAGTATTTATACAGTTCCCGCAAACACTCTGTCACTCCCCTTAAACTTCACCAGTGACTTATTCAGCACCATGTACTAATGTATTTACTGCACCAAAATACAAATACTTATAAATTCATCCTGGCACTCTCCTTGCAATACTCAAAACATTCAGTCAGTATGCAAGTACTATTGGACTGAGACAGGCCTTATCATATGGATGGATTCAAACACGTGTCCACTATGCATGTAGGTCTCTAATCACCTACACACTTGTCTTTCACACCATCAATATCCATGTCAGTATTCATACACTTCTACAAAAACACCCTGTCACTCACCCAGTGTGTCTCCATATAGTACTGTAATCATTTAGTCAGTTAGCATGTAGTCTTTTAGTGAGGTAGGTTTTAGGGCATCAACTGCTTCAAAGTAGTATGCACTATGCATGTAGTGTTTTAACCATTGTTACACTTGTGCTTCAGGGCTATAGTTTCGTAGTCAGTTTTTATATAAAATGTGTTTCTACAGTCATAGAATAGTATAAATTTGAAAGTTATTAATATACTTTTATTTGTGATTCTTTTTTACAGATACTGTTTTTCAACGTTAAAATTGAAAAATCATGCCAGAAAAAAAAGAACAAGAAAAGAACAGAGACAGGAGAATTACTTGAAGAAACATCAACCACAAGTATTGAATGTACAAGATAATGTGGCTAAAAAGAAAAAATCTTCTGGTAAGATCACAAAGCAATTTATTAAAAATGTTTGTAGGACCAAGCAGAATGTACAGAATGCTGAAACCACTGATAATGCTTCAACTAGAAAAAAAATCAAAATAAGAGGAAAAGCAAAAAAGCAAATGTTCAGTCAAAGGAGACAAAGTATGGTAAAAGAAGGCAAAATCAGTATGAGGAATTACGCAAAAAAATATTTTACAAGAGAGTAGTACATAATTTGCTGAAAGATGTGAAGAAATATAAAAAGAGAGCTCTATTTTATAAAAAGAAGAAGCATATTGAAAACATTGTTAAAAAGGCTTTTGAAGTAAAAAGGAAACTATTCATTTTAGTATTAAACAGAATTCGATCACTAGATAAACCAATCCATTTAATGAAGGCCAAAAGTAGGAGGAAAAGAATAATTAATAGAAAAAAAATTGTGATTTTTTTTGGGAGAATGGAAACACAGTTCCAGTTCTGAGCCTTTCTTTAATGAAGAGAGTTATTTACAGAGCAAAAAATGACTGTATGCAGTTGACACCAGTGGTAGAGGTTATGAGGTTAGAGATGGTTATCCAATTGAGAAAGAGAAAATAGTTGAAAGAAATGCAGAAGAAGTGATAGCTAATGAAGTTCTAGGGAGACGTCCTAAACACCCTGTGTACACTTGGGATTGCAGTAGTATTTGTAGTGTATGACAGGAATCTATTGATAAATTATGTAGTTTTTTACGAGCATATAGTAAAAAAAGTGTTAAACAAAAGATTAAGGTGTTGAAAGGACTAGACCCTTGCAGAGTGAGAAAAAATACTGGTTTGCAAGGTCATTCTCTGGCTTGTCTTTCTAGGAAAGTTTGTCAAAGTGTTTTTCACCATTTCAGGATGCTGGCAGTACATCAACTCAAATGCGGAAGTTAGTGAGAAGATTGTATTTTGCAAAAAGTCCAGCACTAAAGTTAAATGAGTTGAACAGTGCTCTTTTGCGTGGGTCAGTATCAGATGTGAAGAAGGTTTGTGATGATATTGAGTTTTTTTACTTTGGTCCTCAGCAAGAGAGTGCAGAAATTTACACATTAGTAGAACAAAATGTTGAAGACAATGTAGAACCCGTAATTGCAAAAATGTTTGAGGATGAAATCACAAATTTTAAGGTAATTTCAGCTGAAAGACCAAATGTTTCTTGTATTTGTTGTCGGCGAAGTCACTATAAAAATCATACTAGGGGTGTCAATCTGTTTTTAAAAAGTGAAATAGACGATAATTATAAGTGGATGGAATTTGCAACTTATTTGTTGGTAGAGGATTGTTTTGATTTGGGATCTGAGCAGCGTATTTGCAAATATTGTTATAACAAATTAGATGAGAATAAAATGCCTGCTAGAGCTGTTCATAATAATCTAGAGTTGAGTGCTATTCCTCCAGATCTGATAGATTTAAATAAGTATGAGTCTATTCTCATTCAATGTGTTCACCCGTTTCAGCCTATTGTTCGTATGGAGCCTAAAACAGGTAAATTACCTCCATCAGAGTTGCAAAGAGGATTGAAAGGAAGAGTTGTGTATTTACCATTAGATTTAAGGAAAAATATTGAAACTATTGGTGTAGACCATGCAGAAAATGAGCCACTTGTCAGTCTATGTAATGGTGTTCCTACTAAGAATGAGAAAATCTGGCAAGAGTTAGTGGATGTTAGAAAAGTGCAAAAGGCATCATTGTATCTGTTAAAAAATAATGAGTACTATAGAAATGTGTTTGTAGGAGAAGAAGAAATAGATTTAGCAGAAGATACTGAAACATTAAGTGGACAAATTGAAAAAGTGCTCATGTCCAGATGTGAAGAAATCTATGAACATTACAGTGTACATCCACTTCATTCCAAAGAGGTGATGGGGAATACGATTGAGTTGTTTCAAATGAAAAAAAGCAACAGTAAGTCCCATGAGTGTATGGGAAGAGAGCTTGGAAGCTTGTTGTTTCCCGCAGTTGTTTCCAACAGGAAAAGGTGGACGATATGATGAACGTCCTGTGCAGATTCCTGCATCGGAATATCGGACAACAAGATTATATGCAGAAGATCCAAGATTTCGACAATGTATCCCTTATATGTTTCATCTTATGTTTGAAAGTGACTTGTCTGGACTTTCATATGCAGTAAATCACATTTTAAAAACTGGAATGCATCTTCAAAATGTAACTGCAAAGGATTTTATGGATGAAGTGCATCAGAGAGATGATCATTTAGAATCTCAGTTGATTAATCTGATGGCATGTCAGCGTGGGACTAATGAATATTGGTACCGTCGTCATGGAGAACTGAAATGTATGCTACGGAACTTGGGAACTCCTACATGGTTTGTTACACTAAGCTGTGCTGAGTATGCTTGGGACGATTTACTTGAATTTTTTCGAGAGGCAAATTCCAATATAAAAAATATTGAATACAAGACACCTGGAGAATTGTGCTCCTTGGATCCTGTTAATGTATACAGATATTTCAATCATATATTTGAAGCTATGATGTCTTTCATCTGCAATAAAAATGATCCTCCTCTTGGAGAAGTTGTGGATTTGTTTTGGAGAAAGGAGTATCAAGCAAGAGGTGCTCCTCATATACATATGTTGTTATGGATCAAGGACGCCCCCAAATTTGGAACAGATTCAGATGAAACTGTTTTGTCACATGTGCTGTACCCAATAGCAGAGAAGATAAAAACTTAAAACAACAAGTCTTACGATTCCAAAGCCATAGGTGTGTAAAATACTGTTGACGAAAGTACAAGTCAAAGGATAAGTTCTATACCGAATGTCGTTTTGGATTTTCACGTCCTGTATTATCCAAAGGAAGAGTGATCAGTTTTATGTCAGCTATGCGACATACCATCACAAGAAAGTCTCCGAAAAATACCTACAACTTAAGAAGAAGCGAAGAATCGAAATACATAAATGACTACAATCCAGTTATTTTATCCATGTGGAACGCTAACATGGATATTCAGTATGTTGCGGACAATTCCATTGCTATTGCTCGATATGTAACGTCCTACATTACTAAATCAGAAAAGACTGAATTGAAAGAAATGTGGGAAGAGATTTCTCACGAGAAGACTCTAAGTAAGAAATTATACAGTTTCAGTTTGAAGATGTTATCGCATCGTGAAATTGGAGCATATGAATGTTCCGATCGGTTATCATCTGCAAGTCTATATTCCAAAAGTAGAAGAATAATTTGAGTGAGTCTAGGTCTTGCAGGAATGCGAAATCGGGTACTGAAATCTGTTCAAGAAATTGAATATTTAGCAGAAAAAGAACCAGAAAGTACAGATATTTTGAAAACGAATATGTTGGACACATATTACCCAAACAGAAGTCATCACCTTGAGAACATGTGTCTCTATGAAGTGCTGCAAAACTACACTTTTAAACGGAATACTACAGAGAACATCAATGATGGAAAATATGCAGTGATTGGTTCCGAAGGATGTCTGGTGAAACAAAGGAAAGGTAATGTAATTAATCACAGGAAACTGAGTTGCGACACTGCTGACAAAAGGGAATTTTACTATTTAGCCCTTTTGCAAATGTTCAAACTGTGGCGTTCAGAACTGGAATTACTTGGACATTTTCAGAGCTATGAAGATTCATTTAATGCTTGTAAAGATAGCATACAATCCAGTGCTTTTGCAAATTATATGAAAATGTTGAATGATGAAATTGATCAAGAAGCTACAATTGCAGCTGAGATTGCTAGAGACAGTTCTCAAGACAGTCAAAGTTCTGCTGCACTGAGTCAAGATCCACTTGGACAACCAATTGTTTAAAATGAAGCAGCAACTGCCATGAATGAGGTGGAAACAGCAATGTATCAAGCTCAAGAAGATGTAATACAGTTAGGAAACTTGGAAGAACAACTAAATGTTGAACAGAAACAAATATATCAACAAGTGAAAGAGCAGATTGACCATGGATTACTTCATGAAAAGAAAGGGTGCTCATGTACATCTTTTCAACCTATCCGAATGTATGTGAGTGGTCAAGCTGGAACAGGAAAAAGTTTCTTAATTAAAGTAATTACATGTTATCTGCAGAAAACAACTGAGTCGCATTTGTCTTGTGTTGTCACTGCTCCAACTGGGTTGGCAGCACATAACATTAAAGGAATTACTTTACATCGTTTACTAATGCTACCAGTAGAGCATGTGAACAAATTGGAATACCACAAGCTATCTGGAGAAGCTTGTTGTGAAGTTTCAATAGTCCTGAAGAAAATGAAACTTCTCATTATTGATGAGGTGAGCATGGTCTCAAACTTGATGCTTGCCTTTGTGCATTTAAGAATGCAGCAAATTCTTCTGTTATTTGGAGGAAAACTCGTCTTAGTTTTTGGAGAACTACTGCCACTGACTCCGATAAAAGGACAACCGGTATTTAAAACACTTGCACATGAAGATACCAGAAAGTCTCTTGGTAGCGTTGGTAATGTGAACATTTGGATTTATTTTGAATACAAAGAACTGACAACAAATATGCGACAGGCAAATGATGCTGAATATGGAAGTATTCTTCAAGAGATAGGAATTGGAATTCTTACAGAACATGGCAAACAAACTTTGGAGAGTCGATTACTTTACAATGTGTTTCCAAATGAAAATGTAGTTCCTGCAAAAGTGTACATGAAAATTGCTGAAAATAAATCAGTGATCTGCTTAATGCCAACACTGCGCGAGTGTTCCATATTCAACGAAGAACTATTGAAACTGGAAAATGAAGAAATTATAAAAATGGAAGCCATCGATAAAATAGAGCATGAAGGAATCACTAATATTTTGACAGGAAAGTTGAAAACAAAACTGGATTCTTTAGAAAAAAAAATATCTAAAACAGCTGGTTTAGAAAAGACACTATATGCATGTGTAAACTGTCAGGTAATTTTAAGGCGTAATTTGGATGTAGAAAAAGGTTTAGTTAATGGCGCAATGGGTAAAGTGGTGGATTTTGTTAATTATCAGAAAAAAGAAGGAATTGAATTATTAAAATTAAAATTTGATCAGATTGAAGAAGTTAAAGAAATTGGTCGTTGTTCAGTTCGTTTTTTGCTTGTTAAAGATTTATATGTCCGTAGGAAACAATTTCCATTTTCTCTGGCATATGCAGTGACTATTCATAAATCTCAAGCATTAAGTGTAGACAGTGCGTTGGTGAACATTGGATCTACTGTATTTAAAGAGGGTATGGCATATGTTGCTTTGTCGCGAGTCAGAACATTATCTGGTTTGTTTTTGATTGATTTTGATGAGACAAAGGTTACAGCAGATGCAAACTGTGTAAAAGAGTATATTAGGTTAAGAAGGGTGTATGCTCCAAATTTAGGTCAATATCCTGTATTTGAAAAGCGTGTGATTGGTCGAAAAAGAAGGTTGAGAATATCTGTTCTGAAGGTGTCGAGAAGGGAAAAGAACAAGATAATGTTGTGATTGCAAGTAAAAAGAAATTGGACACTGTTGAAGAGATTGTTGGTTATCAGTTTGAAAATAGTTCAGGTGTCAACTGCTATGCTAATGTAGTGGTCAATGTTGTTTTTTATCTTGAAGGTTTGCAAGAACAAATTATGCAGAATCGGCAAAAATGATTTTGTTCTCTGTTGCATTCTGTTTATGAAAAATTGACAACAGATACAAGTAAAATACAATCTGTTTCAGATGTTCGTAATCTTTTGGATGTGTGTTCTGGATCTACACAATTTACACAAAATATCCAACAAGATGCTCAGGAATTTTTCATGTATATGCTTACCATTTTTGAAAATGAAGGTGTAGAAATGGAAAATATTTTTGGCCTTTCTTACAAATGGGAACATCATTGTGAAAATTGCATGTATACATGTACCACTAATGTAGACACTGAAAGATTTCTGTATTTAACATTACCAGACTGTAAACCAGTGTCTTTCAATAAATTAGTTAAAGGTGCAAATCAAAACATGGAGTGTAGCCAATGTAAATCAGAAATGTTATCCACATTATTTTTAACAAAATATGGACAATACATAATTTTAATGATGCAACATTGTACAGCTGATGGAAGAAAATTGGATACTTTAATAAAGCAGTTTGTAGCAACACAACTATCAATATCAGGAAGGACTTTTGTAGCAATTGCAATAATATTCCATGATGGTCCTTCCGCCACATCTGGACATTACACTGCCTATCTGAGATGTGACAAAGGCTGGACACTTTGTAATGATTCCCAGTTGGTTTTCAAACAATGTTTGCCTAGTGAATTACCAAATTCCTACCTAATGTTTTTAAAGTCAAAGTTTTAGGAAGATAATTCATTCTCTGAGGAATTTATTATTATAATTTAATAGGACTACCATTGGACAATTTACATAAAAAGGAGTGCAAAAATACCATTTGGCCTCAAGGAAAGGGATATGTTTGAATTATGGACTTTTTTGTGCTCATTGACTCAGTGAATATTTTTAAGCGACAACATTTACAGTTTTTATAAGTTAAAGTTATAAAATGTTGTTAGCCATAAGCATTTCATATATGTGTGATTTGTATTTTGTGGTATTTTACTGAGAATAGCATGTTGGGTGTTTTTTAAACAATCTTTTTGATTGTTTTTATTTTGCCCGCTGTTAAGTGATGAGTACGATTGATATCACTATTTCTAGTGAAATTCAATATATTCTGAGAACAGCAAAAAAGGCAAAGAAGTTACTTTGTTGAAATTAGGCTGTGCTGTAAAAAATGTATTATTATGTTTTATATATATATATTATACATTTTACATTTTTTTTATACCATTTTTAATTTCTATTACTGTGAAGGTAAATTTAACTAAGTATTAATATGCAGAATTGGCAGATCTGCAAGAACCTACAAAGATTGAACAAGTTTTTAAAAACACTCTGTTCATACCTATGTAGTTTTAAAATCTCTCTGTTATCGGATATTATGTGACCTCCAAAAAAACAGATTTGAGTGGCTCATAATATTTCCCATTGTACCTATCGAAGGACCGCAATCATTTCAATCATTCTTGTTTGAGCATCTTTGCAGACAAAACTCTGTGCTTACCTTCTATCATTCGGAAGCAATTTTAAAACAGAAATATGTCACTTTTTGTAACATAGTTATTGCACAAGACACTCTTTCATATTTACAAAGAGAGGAAAAGGCGCTCTGTGTACTTTTTCTACTCCATCTAAATACAACCTCATCGTACACACCACTTTGCGTTGAAAGGTTGTTCTATAAGTGTTGTTGTGCATGATTGCACTGAATACTCATAGAACAAGACACATCTCGAGATTTATCAGAAATCATAAATCTCGATATGTGTGTGAATGCTGCACCATTCTCTAATTGGTGTACGATAGCACAACAAGGAGAATTGTTTTCTTTTCTCCTCATTTTTAAATCTTCAATGCATGCTAAAATGTTCAGCATACATTGAAGGAGAAAAATGCGTTTACTGATTGTTTTTGTGCAGGAAGGTGTGTCTTTCTGCACAAAAACAAAGAGCACATGACACAGATATCCTTCCACTATGGTGCAAGGGTGCCTGTGTCACCACATGGCTGCAATTTAAGCAGCCATGCAGAGAGAAGCATAGATGTGCAACATATTTATGTACATATGTTGCATCCCTGTGCTTCGGAAGTACTACAGCACACTGCAGTTAAAAAGGTTACTG
This sequence comes from Triturus cristatus, assembly GCF_964204655.1. Taxonomy (NCBI): domain Eukaryota; kingdom Metazoa; phylum Chordata; class Amphibia; order Caudata; family Salamandridae; genus Triturus; species Triturus cristatus. Next base: position 839,034,722 of record NC_140579.1, read on the forward strand.
TGTAATGCTGCAGCACTTCCTCATAGTTCTGCACTTATATATTCACCATACGCTATTAATGCATTCATTTAGTCAATTACGTACTACACACACATACATTCATCTAAACTTTCACACACCAACAAACAAATATAGGTCTTTTTTTAAACCAGGAAAGTTAGTTCTTAGAAGAACTTTTTTTTATTTTTTATTTTATATTTTTTTTATTTTTTTAGAACAATTATTAAATTTTTTGGGATTTTCTTGAAAAAAAAAAAGGAAAGAACACAACTGGAGGAACAAAACAATGAACTTCAGGAGAAAAAAAAAACCTAGCATTGGTGACTCTCTTGCTTGCGGCAGATCAATTGACTGCCCCCATAGCATAAAATAGCATTGCATTTTATGCAGAGCACTTTCAAGTATTGGAACTGTGGACCGATGTCCAAATTTTGTGCAGAAGGATCCGCCCTTGAAGTGCTTGGCTGCGATGAATCCGAAGGAGCAGGAACGACTCTCATTGTGCCGCATTCCTCCCGAGCAAGGTTTACCGGATGAAGGGTCCTCAGATGCTTCATCATGCTCACAGTTCCGCAGGAATATTTTTTGTTTGGATCCCCACGGGACAGCACTCTCTGGCAGATCTTGCAGGTCACCAAGGTGGCATTGGTCTTTGTTTACCCCTCATGATACGTGAAAAATTTCCACACCACAGGTGATAAACGTGGTGTGCGTGCTGGCTCTTCCAAAAAATCACCCTCAGATGAATGAGGAGATCCAGGAGATGCCTGCTGCCCTGAAGCCATTGTTTCTAAAGAAAAAAGTTTGAGCTAAGTGAAAACTTAGTCAAAAAAGCTTCTTCTCTGCAAAGAGATGCTCCTCCAAAGAAGGTCAAAGAAGAATGATTGAAATGGGTGGGGTCTTTCAATAGTTAGAACAGGAAGTGTAATGAACGCATCAAATCTATTTTTTTCAGGTCACATGGGATCCGCGCAACGTGCACTTACGCAGCACGCACCCAGCGCGCATCCGTGAAATTGAATTTAAAAAGAATATAGGATTAGATGTAAAAATATATTACTTTTATGAGTAGTTTAGAGTTTGTCTTCAATTAATATTCACATGAAACACATATATATATGTTTTTTTAAATGTTAAATATTTTGCGGGATTCGCGCACCCACCGCGTCTTGCACGCACATGATGCATCGCGGAACCGCGCAAGTGTCGCGTAACGTGCATCGTACGTGTCGCGGATAGGCTTGGAGTCGCATACCGGTCGCATTGCAATCGCGCACCAATCACGTACCCAACACTTACTGTAAGCGGATGCTTTCGCGTAGGGATCGTGAACGGTACGCATAGGGTGCGCGGATCCCAAAAAAATGGGAAAAATAATAAAAAATAAAGTTTTGAAAATATAGTTTAAAAAATATTTTAAAAAATATAAAAATATATTTTAAAACATTAACAATTTTTTTTACAAAAACCCAATAAAAACAAATAATATTTTTTTATATTTTAAAGAAATAATTGAAAAAATAAGTTAAAAAAAGGTGATTAAAAAGTATTTTAAAAAAACATAATTAAAGGAATTGACACACTGAAATTGAAAATTTTTGAAATTCAATGAAAATTATTAAACATCATTTTCTAGAAATAAATTATAGATAGGAATTAGCATTTAAAAAACCTTTGAAATTCACTGAAAAAAACATAGGTTTCATGCAAGTTATAGTTAGCAATTGGCATTTAAAACACCTTAGAAATTCACTGAAAAAATCATAGGTTTCAGGGGTGTTATAGTTAGCTGGACATCCCTCGTACAAAACCCTAGAAATTCCCCTGTTATAGTTAGTTCAGCTAACTATAACTCGCGCGCCCCCGCAATGCACTGCTGATGACGTCACATATTACATCACTCATGACATGGTCAGTGACATCACTGATGACATCACTGATGACATCACTGATGACTTCATCCATGTAATAAATTAGTGCATCTTCTCACACCCTAATATAACCTTTGCTACACCGACTCAAAATTTCAGACTGCCATTCTCAAAATCATAGATGCTCAAGTACAATAACTACATACCCACTCTTTGACTCTTAGGTCTGCACACACCTCCACTCACTCACCTGTAGAGTCACTCATACTTACAGTCACTCAGTACAGGACTATCATATGCATTTATACACCTATATAGACACTCAGACACCGCCAATCATCCATAGACATACTCACACACCTAGTCAATCATGCAAATAATTAATCACACTCCAATTTACTCACCTATACAGTTATACACACACAAGTTCACTTACTCATAAAAATACTACCACATTCTTACGCTCTTATACAATTACTGATACAAGCACACACTCATCCATACAGCCACTCTCACAATCACACACTCTCACATATAGCCAGTTATATACTCTTACACACATATACCCTGCCTTTCACATATGTAGTTACTCACACATGTACCAATGAGATATACGTTCAATCACTAACACACCCATACATACACTCACCCAACCATACAGTCCCTCACAGATGCACTCTTAAAACCATGCACCCATAGAATCACCCACTTACACATCTATGCACAGATGCACACACACCCTACCCACACAAAAACTCAGGGACCCATACAGATACTCATACAACCAATCAATAACCCATATAGACACTCATATAGCTATTCACAAAACCATGCAGCCACTTATAAACCAACAGAGAGACAGATACAGACATTCACACAGTTTAGTCACTAGTCTGCAGTAAGATACATTTAATGACTCACTTATAGAGTCAGTCACGCACCTAGAAAATCATCCATTCACACACTTATACACCCACACATTCTTCCATAGGCCTTTCCCTATATATATTAAACATATTACAACTTTACAGAAACACAGACTCACTGGATGATGTCATCAGTGATGTCATCTGTGATGTCATTTGAGATGTCACCAGTGATGTCAACAGTGATGTCACTGACCATGTCATGAGTGATGTAATATGTGACGTCATCAGCAGTGCATTGCGGGGGGGCGCAAGTTATAGTTAGCTGAACTAACTATAATGGGGAAATTTCTAGGGTTTTGTACGAGGGAAATGTCCAGCTAACTATAACACCCCTGAAACCTATGTTTTTTTCAGTGAATATATATATAGATATATAGATATGCATAGATATAGATATATATAGATATATAGATATATATATATGGTTCCACCAATTGCCACTTCATCTTGCCGAGCTGCTGACGGGATGGTGCTCCCATTCACTGTAGTGGCTTACCATGCAATCACATAACCAACAAAACAGCGGTGCACTCCACGCTGTCCGAACATCATTGTATAATTTATTTGGCAAACGCTTTTCGGCTACACAGCCTTTCTCAATGACTCTCAGGGGCATATTCTCAAGGACTTATTGCCGAGTTATCGGCACTTTAGTGCAGCAATAGTGGCAAAAGAATTATCACCCCATTCTGAAGCTGGTGCAAACTGCCGATATCACTAGTTTTCCAGCAATAGCTTTCGCAAAAAACATCACCACGGATGAGAGCGACAACTATTGCTAATGATATGCAGAGTAGAAGTTCCTGTGCAAAAACACATGAAAACACCACTCCGCATTGTTCTCAATGACCAGCCAGACCTGCGATGCAATCCAAAAACAGTCACATCTGAAGACCAACATGTCATGGAGACACTGATCATGCAGCTCAGAGACCCAAGAGGTCCACAACACCCATTGCCACAACCCCCATGCCCCCCCAGACCACCCCCGACTACCACGAGGCAACGCAAACCAGGACAGCGGACGTTCCGAAAACAGCATAGCCCCCCAGCCACACAATAGCAGAATGTGGGGAGAGGTGGAAACCAAGTATGTGTAAAGGAGGCAAGTCACCCATGAATAAGAATGCACACAATGCCAAGTGTGGCGGTGATGTGCTGGACAGACCTCAGTATGCAGAGCACAGAGTGGACATATACTGCTGGTGTTTGTAGCGTTGTGGACAGTGGACGCAACCATGTTACCTCAGGCAGTGGGGAAGACCTCAGTCGTATAGCTGTGTCATCCCCCCTGTAAGCGTAAGCAGTGTGGGCTGGTCCGGCGTATGCCAGTCTAGTGTAGGAGTGTGAATAAATAGGCCGGGGCTCTGGGCGTGGTTCACTTCCGGGATGGCCAACGCATCTGCCAGGGCGGCGCCCCTCACCCTGCCACGAGGCCGCCACCGTGACCACTGGCCTCCTCATCCGCGACACAGGCCCCCAGTGGCATAGCTCCGCGGAGTCAAGTCTGTGCTGACTACTGCCTCCGACCTACACTACGGTCAGCAGGACTCACAATTTAGATCGAGTCACGATAGCAGATAACGCGGTCGGGTAGGCAACAGACATTGCTACCAGTGCGGCCCGCCCGGACCACGCATCGTCACAGGCTGCGCACACGCTGAGACCCACAGGTGCCACTAACTCTGTGCACCACAAGTCAATGCCACGTGGCCTTATTGGGGCAGAATTCAGTAGGCAAAAGACATTGCTCCCAGTGCGGGCCGCCCCGGATGACGCATCATCACTGGCTGCGCACCCCCTGAGCGCTTCAGGTGCCACTAACTCTGTGCAGCACAAGTCAATGCCACGTGTCTGTGGGCCCCTGCTGACCTCTGTCTCCGGCCTACACTGCGGTCAGCAGGGCTCACACACATCAAATCCATTCCTGACCTTCACGGGCGACACATCATCGCAGGCTACGTACCCGCTGAGTGCCACAGGTGCCACTAACTCTGTGCACCACAAATCATGGACCCTGCGAATAGGTTAAAGGTCGAAGTTCTACATTTAGAAGCAGGGCTCAGCGCAACATTTGCTTTGAAAGACGAAATGTCAGGGCAGGGACAGAAAGAGGTTTTGCTTACTTTTTTTGGCAAAAGCAAGTTTTTGTTCACTCATATGAACAGATTGAATAATAATGGTATATGTGAGCTCTTATTAAGACAATGGCTCTGTCATATATATATCACTAATGCTTTTAGGGCTGAATTAAGGAAGCAATGGGATTTAGTTTGAATTCATACGGCCTCATATTACACTTCTACATTTGCTAAAGGAATATGTTCTTTAGCTAGCTCAATGTGCTATTTAGCTCCTCAGAGTTTGTTTATGCCCAGTTGCTACAAATTGGGGTTGATAGTGTTGACAGAATGAAACCTGTTACAGGTTTCCTACTGTCAAAAATGGGGGGAGGAGGCTAGCTCCTCTACAAATTAAGGGTAGGCAAATTTATGTTTTCTCTCTCTTTTTCTCAAAATTCTTTTGAGCCTGTCTAAACTGTCTGTGAAATAGCCATGAGACATTTTATTGGCTATTCAGTAATACTGTTTTAAACATTGTTAGTATTAATAAAATGAATAAATAAATTTGCTATGTTACTGCTCATCCTGTCTGATGAAATTATGAAAGGATGAGTAGTCTAGATTGCTGTTTCCATATTTGATCTTTAAGGGGAACTAGCTGTGGGTAGTTTTTGTTTTAAAATTCTCAGGTGATAACACCACTATTGTTTGTTATTCTCATGCTACATACAGTTTTGCAAGGGGATTGCTAGTTTTTATTAGCTAGTCTGTGTAAATAAACTGACAGCCCTTACTAGAGCTGATGTTGCATAGTTTGGATTGTGAGAAATGGAATGCAGGGAAGATGCCCATGTGATCCTTAGCAAACATTTTTGAGGAAAATATTGTTTTATAGGAGTCTGTTTGTCACAAGATGTTCTACTGGAGAAAATGTACCCATTATGTTGAAGTTTTTTAGTTCTTTATGTAATAGGAATCCCTGCTAAATTAGCAGTTTTAGATTTTCCTGTTGCTCCTATAACATGAGAGCATGGTCCTAAGCATACAATGTAGGTGCTTTTATTAAGAGAAATCATTTTAGAAGTGTCTGCAGTCCTGTACAAGTAATGCAAAGTCTATGAGTAGAAGTGTAGAACATTTCCTTTTTTCTTGAGGGTCTTTAGATGATTAAGATAGGAATATACAGATGTAAGGATTTGGAGTATGTCTGTATTGTTTTTCTCTTTCCCTCAGAATTTAGTAAATGAACACAGACTTCCTTGGCTGCTTGGGATTGGGTGACGTATTACTCTTGTGTGTTTTTTTTACTCTCACATAGATGAAAGTGGTTCTTGGGTGCCTTGCTAATATATGGTGCGTCCCTAGACTAGGCAGTATTCTGAGACTAACCTCTCTGTTGATAGATTATTTCTGTGCCTTGTCTAAAGACCTTTTGTTCTGTCCACCAATAGATATTTGCTGCCTTACAACCATTGCCAGAGGGGCGCGGACATCAGATCTAGCTTGAGGAGTCAGCACCAGTCCAGCTTGAAGTCAAAGTGAAGGTAACCAGCACAGGCATTGCTGGCAACCAGGACCTCAGTGAAGGTAGAAGCACTGGGATGTGAAGTGTGTACCCCTGCCACTGTCTTGGGCGAAAGACGGGGTCACAAATCAGAAAGGAGAAATCGTGGATCAAGTTTTTGATGCCCAGCTGAGAGTCACAGACCGACCAGGAAGGCGAGAAAGTTTTTGCTTGAGGTAACCCCCTTTGAAACAAGGGTTGCTTTAGAGATCCTAGCATCAGGCCTCTGAATTCAACCTTTGTTGGTCAAGAGATACCTGGGCACACTGAATGCAATCTATGGCCCCAACGAAAGAGCAGTGTGCCAGCAGAGCAATACAGGAGTTAGGGAAGGACTTGAGTTCAGGGTACAGGTGCTGTGTCTCTGGTGCCTGTTAGATTAAAGTGAAGAAAACTGGTGCACTGCCTGAGACACTGGACAGGATCACTGAGAGAATTTGCCCTGGTGGGTGATTGCCCTATCCTGAAAGAAGAAACTTTTCCCTTGAAACTGGGTCGTGATTCCTGAGTTGCCAGTTGTGCAGCTCCACCGTGGGAACAACAAGAGCCTGCCTGTGAGTCTCAAACGGACACAGGGAGAAGACTCCCCTCTGGTTGGTTGTACAGCGGCTTTAATTCCCAAGGCCTTCTTTTTCTTTTTTGTTGAAAATGTACCCCATTGGTCGTCCCATTTTTGAGGAGGAGTAGCCCTTTGCAGCTCTTCGTCCTAATCCTCATGGTCCTGTGTGGTCCTCCTGGTCCTCTGGATCCAGGATCATTTTTGTAATAATATGTCTGACTGCTTTCATAATTGTATTAGGAATAATGTTTATTCTGCGAGAGAAAAGTTCCTCTGAGCAGTTGAAAAATGTTACTTTACCCTTTCCTTGATTGATACTCTAGCCCTGATAAAGGAAACACTGGAAAAGTCTAGCGAAAATGTTTTTATTAGATATGTGCTGTTGGCTATTTTGAAGTTGAAATGCATAGGAGCCTTGAAAATGTTTTTACTGGATGGTTCTAGGATTTGCTTAGGACTAGAAAGCTAATAGTTCTGTTTCTGATAATAGCAATTACTCTCTCCTGCTATCTGTATGACCCAATTCTCTGTTCCCTTTGTACTCCTGCTTATACCTTATACATACCCGCTTAACAATATTTAGAATGAGAAATGCCCACCAAGCAATGAATTAGGATATTGATGAATTTATGAAAAAATTAATATGTATATTTCCTACTGGATTATAGGAATGTCTTTAGCTCATGCTAAAAGGACCATCTGTTGAAGATTGCATTAATCTCTTAGCATGAGCTGAAAGCCATTTTGTACTTGGCAGCCATTTTAGTTAGCTATGGGCTGGCCATTTGCTGTTTCCCTCTCCCAGAGTCTTGCACATGCTCAGATGTGCTTAGCTAGTAGAGTGCACCTGTTCCTAGTATAGAACTGTCAGGCTGTTCTAACTGATGTCAACAACTTATTACTCCTCCTACTTGTTGACTGTGCAGTTTCTGTATGACCATCTATGTGCATAACTCTTCTCATGTGTACTTGTACCGCCTTTTTTCAGCCCCTGTGTGGGTATATAAAGCCCCTGTTCTCTGTACTCCTTAGAAAAATGTCTCATACAGTGATTTGAGAACACTATGTGACGCATTTTTTCCCTCTTTAGAGGTTAAATAAAAAGATATCTTTTATATTACAGCTTCTGTGCCAATCTCTTCTTTGTTGGTTTAAAAGGACCAGGTGTATCAGTGAAGCCCCAGAGAAGGTTTTGATTTCTACAACTGCAGCAGGAATATCCCAAAGGGACACAATCATTGACAATTTCTTCACATGAGCACGCTCAGCTCTGGTGCCCCTACCTCAGTGCACCACAAGTCATGGCCCCTTCTAATTGAATATTGGGTGACCTCTGTACTTGCTCCAGCTACCTCCATGATGCTGCACAGTTGTTTGTGTTATGTTGGTGTTTTCTGTTTCCGCTTTAATAGTGATCACTGTTTAAGTTGTTGCCAGCACCAACCACTCTCTGAGGGCTGGCTTACACTCACCCCACACCCATCCAGCACAGGCGTCACTGGATATGTGATCCTGGTAGTAAAAAGGGGCCGGGCGCACGTGCCCGTAGCCAGTTCCACTATCTATCCAAGTGTGTCCGTGTGGTCATTATGGATAAATGATGGCCCCGGGCCCTACCACATTACATAGTGCTGTGGACAGCAGATGCAACCATGTCACCTCAGGCAGTGGGTAAGAGCTTGGATATGTAGCTAAGTCGTCCCCCCTGTAAGCAACAGTATTGCAATGTAGCATGCACCCAGAGGGCGGGCTTGCACGAACGGAGTAATGAAGGAGCGCAAGACCGCTCAGGGTCCAGGTTCATACATGCCAAGTGTTGCGTGTAGCTGTATTGCCGCAGCATGAGCCAAAGGCCTAGCCACATTAGCAGCGCCAGTTCAGCCAGGCATGTACTCTAAATCTGTGTCTGCCCTATCCTTAACGTGGCCCACCATCTTCCAACGGCCAACATCCCAGTGTCGTTGTCAGGCTTGTGGACATGCACAGACAGGCATGACAATACTGTGCTGTAGGAGTGCAAGTGATGCAATCGGGCAGCGCACATAAGTAAATGAGTTCGGGGGGGGCCCGGAGCAGCTGTGAGGCAACGTAACACACAGTGATGCCGCTCATATGCCACAGACAAGACATGTAAAAAATGAAGCCCAAAGTCGCACTCATCCCACACCACCCCCAACAAGCCACTTCACATTTCATGAATGCAAGCAGATTACAAACTTACACTAGGGATGAAAGCTCATTTGTCTGAACTATCAGGCGGAAGCACATCTGCACCTCCAACCTCAGAATTGCATGTGCCCGGCAATCCCTGACAGACACTATAGCAGCTGATGCTGACTCCCACACTACGCACAGCCTGACGAGAGACCAACGTATACACACCCCACACACAGGCGTCCTTGCTCGAAGTTATCTTGCATGGAATGGCCTTCAAACCTACTACCACAACATCCCAGGTGTACAACCGGTGCACACTAAAACAACTCATTGATCAGAGATGTGGCATTTCATCAACAGAACTGGCGCAGGTCAGAATAGTGCCGCTTCAACAAGAGCCACTAACGCAATGGCCGGACATCCCAGACACATGCACAACCCCTGTCACATGGAACTGTACCGTGCACGACTGCTACATTTACTGGGGGCACTGCGGTTGGCAGTGCTGCGGATCAGTTACCAGCTAAGCTTCCGCCTTGCCAATGTACCTGCGTTCAGCCTGTGTTGCATTGTCAATCGTGCATTTTCGAGTGGTCCATGGATGTCTGCCTATCCAACAGGACGGTAGCTGAACTGGATTTTGACATGTGTGTGCGCCCCCTGTTGGCCCACGACCAGGAGTGTCACCGTGATACCCGTTTATGGGATGCCTTGATACTTGGCATACATACTGGCAGCTGGACCTGGGAGATTGCACAAATCCTCGTGTGCAGTGACCACATTGAACCGCTCCCCTATTGGGTTGTAGTGCTAATTGGTATAAGGGGGTGGACGCAGCACATATGTCTGGACTTGCTAATGGATCGTCTCGCCGTCCTGTTTGATGAAGTCGACAACGACCTCATGTTGGAAATGTTAGCCTACGAAGCTGCAATCGCTTTCATGGACGAGTAACTACGTACCTGCAGCCACAACAGATTGGAACACATTGCACATGTCCCGACACCTTGTTGCATCTTGGAGATCCCACGACAACAGTGGACATGGCTGCCTTTGTCTGGACTCCGAATACATGAGTGGCCACAAGGCGGCTTAACACACACCTGTGAAAGGTGAGGCACTCCCCCAGAGTGGACAGCGACACTTGGCAATGTTCCTCATTCTGACATACTGCCGCATTGGTCTGCATCTTGTGGCACTTATCTTGCCCGTACTGACACGATTATGCTAATAAAGTCTACGCACCTTCACTTGTATTCAACTGTGATGAATGTTAATTTGAATGACAATGTATGTCTCAATGCCTTTCTGGGTCACGGTCATACATGCGTATTGATAGCATTACCCAGGGAGTACCTTTTTGTGGAATCACTGTCCCTACATTCATCAATACTTTCATTCTTGATTGTTGAATATTTTATTCACATTCAGTGGAGTGTTGAAGACAGACCAGTACAGGGCCATGCAAACCCCACTTTACATTGTTGGCCCGTGGAGGGCTAGCCAGAGTCCTTTCGGGATTGACAAGTTAATAGTGAGTGGAAGAGTATAGTCCGCAGTATGATTGCTGTGTCATTTGGTAACCAAACCAAATATGGCAGTCCATGTCGAGGTCCAAGTTGAGTGTCGCTCAGTGTATAGGGGGACAGTGGGAGGTGTTATTCCAGGGCATGATCCAGAGCTGAACCCGGCCATATGGCGGAGATGAATGCTACCACTTCATTCTAGCCACAAAGCCAGATTCATCATCATCCTCGTGGTGGTGTTTTGTCTGCATTACTGTGTGGCAGTGACACATCAGGGGACGGAGGTTGAAAATCTGCCACACTGTGTGGGACTGACACTTCAGGGGGAGGAGATGTGGATGTAGTAGTAGCACCAGCATCCATCTGCGCCAGGCCTTGTGGTGGCAATGCCATGACGAGGATCTGCAGGGCATGGAAGATCACAGCTACATCTCGCTGGTGTGCAGCCACGGCAAACATTCTTTCTGCCTGCATCCACTCCAAGCTCTCCATCATTCTCCTTATGTGTCCCAACTCACGGATGACATCGCTAGGGCCACTCTGGCTAGACAGTTGTTCTTGGCTCAGAGTCATGACTCCAGCGATGTCAGCCATGGCTTGTTGTAGAGCAAGGAGCAGACAGTGGGTGAGTGGTCCTTGATGTTACTTAGACACCCACGTATGGCATCTAGTTTGGCTGCCATGAGGTCGAACCTCACCCGCAGCTGGTCAGACATCTCCTCCTGGCAACCTAACACATGGCGTTGGAAGGCCATGTGTTGGTCGTGGGGGTCCTGGGAAACAGCCCTGCTGGTGGGTGCTTCCTGCTGTGTGGTCTGTGCAGGGGGTGGGGTCTCATGGATGTGGCTGGGCTGCCCTGCTCCTGGAGGTGGGGTGCCGGAACTGTCCCTGAGCTGTTGGAGTGCATTGGTGTAGATGTTGGAGAGGTCCTCTTAATTATCAGTGCTGAGTTGTTGGGTCTGCTCTGCAGGAGGTGTTGAAGTGGAAATGCAGATTGACATTGTGTTCACATGTATGTTCACACATTATACAAGTTTACTATCAGACTGCATGGCAATGTACATTGTGACTGTTTATGAGGAGACGCCTATTTGAAGCGGGACACTTGGCATCTCTACACCATCAGGGATGTGAGGGTTGTACTTGTACATTGGCATCTCACAGTTTCCTGCTATGCCAAATGCTAATGGCCATTTTCTACACACAAGCAGCAGCAGTTGTGTCCTCTGTTCTGTTGTGAAAGTGTTGCAGTTTGTACCCAATTGTAGTCAATGTTGGGGTGCTCTGCATCTTATGTGTGTGTGCTGCATTGTGGGCGAGTTGCCCCTTCGGCTCTAATTTGGCTGGCCCTTATCCCTTTCAGGCAGTGTGCCTTTTACTTCTGTGCTTATACAGTGGTGAGATGTTGCTCTTGGTCTGAGTTGTGACTCTTGGGCATGGTTTGTCCGCAGATGTGCTATACTTACTTGTACATGTGTGCCATTGTGCCCATCTCCCCCATCCCTCCAGTCCCTGGTCATTACTCACCCTGTTGCTGTTGGCTCAGGTCATGTTGTGCAGTGTCCGGTCCCCAAACTCCTGCCACCGTCTCCCCATTGATGGTCCCAGACTGGTCCTCCGTGGGGCTTGTGGGGGTCTGGTTGCCCTCTGTACTTGCTCCGGCTACCTCCATGGTGCTTCGCAGTTGTTTGGGTCTTGTTTGTGTTTTTGGTTGCCGCTTTTATAGTGATTTTGGCCGCCTGACTAGTGGGACTGGCAGGCTAGCTCTGCTTCTTACTGGATTTTTTATCGCGATTGTGCCCATCGCAAGCTTTTTCACATTGGGGTTTAGATTTTTATCGCTGTCTAGGGACTTTTATCGCGGACATTTGATGCGTTGTCGTGACACTTTCACGACATACCGCCATGTTGAGAATACGACGTTGACACTGAGTTATTTTCCCACGATATGAAAGATTGCGTTAACCGATTTTGGCGAGGATTATCGCACGTTCTTTAGAATATCCCCCTCACAGTTCTGTTCTCATGGGTTTCATTTAAATGACCTGCTCTTCTTCCCATTGGACAGGTGATCACTAGTAAAAAAAGAGAAGGAGAAAACGGACTTGCACCTTCTTTTCCTTTTTTATGTGTCCGCCATTTTTAAATGTCCTTTTTCTAAGTGAAAATAAATGCACGCTCGTAAATGCGTTTAATTAAACACTGTCCCTTTAGTATATATATTTGTAGATCAAAGAAATGCCGCACTCCAGAAATACCTAATAAGGGTTGTTTATTCCGTCACCACCACTACCACCAACACGTTTCACCACAAAAGCTTGTTCATGGTTACGTAAGTCTGTTTTCTATATCAATTTATACTCCTCCCCACATTAGCCCATAATGAGGCATTGTCGGATACGTAGTTTTCACCACATTATTTACAGATATGTACAATGTTTTCATTCCATTGATTGCTTATTCTAACAATATAGTATCCTCTTTACATTTGCATTTTATTTAACCTCAGATATTGTTAAGGGCTATGGTTGTTATTACTTTTACTACTGCATTTCATGATAAGTCATAGGGACTTCACGACTATATTCAGTATACCAACCGTTAGTATGGGCAGTTGAAACAATGAAAATGTACATTTCATTCATAGTTCCTAATTGAAAATTTCAATGATAAGTAGAAAGTGTCCCTTCATAGTTGGGAGAGCGCATAACCCACAGATTAATTTTGCCTGAGTGGCTTTATGTTTTTTCTGTAAATCAAGATTGTCTATCCAGGTTGATTATTGAGCCTGAGTGGCCTATTCACGTGATCTGGACTTCTGTCCATGGTTGTACTCAGTAATTTGTTCAAGAGGATGTCTTTACTCATATGTATTGCTGTTCTAGTTGTTAGGTCGATTTCTTTTCATTGATCATAGATAGATAAAAAGATCTTCGTCAGCGTTGAGACCCAAAGGTTGTCTGGTTCTGAATTTGATGATCATCTCCGATACCAGTCGTCTCAATTTTTGTGTCCTATCCCCCCTCTTTCATTGATGGGGACATGTGCTATTCCACAGTATTTCATGTTCTTCTAGGTGAAGTTATCATGAGTCTCAAGATGTTTGGTCATTGCGTAGTTGGTATCGCTATTTGAGACTGCCCTGATGTGTTTGAGTATCCTTTTTCTTAGAGGACAGATGGTTCTTCCAATATATTATTTCCCACAGTCACATGTGATCATATAGACTACATAATTTGTTTTGCACGTAATCCTATGTGTGATCGTGAATAGTTTGTTTTTTAAATCGGTAAGAAACTTTGTGTTTTTCCCAATCCTACAGGCTTTACATTTATCACACTTCCTGAATCCTCTTTGACAGTCTGATAACCATGTTTCTTTCTTTGATCTTACAAAGTGACTTTTAGTTAATTTATGTTTGAGGGATGGGGCTTTCCTGAATGAGATGTCAATATTTTCGCTTAAATTTGCTCCAATATCTGTATCTTTCTTCACTATATTCCAGTATTTGTTCATGATTTTTCTTATTGAGTCATGTTCTTTGTTGTAGGTCATTATGAGTGTGATTTTCTTTTTTTCATTTTTCTTTAATCCTGTTTGTTGATTAGTGTCTTTAGCAGTGTTATATTTTCTGTTCTTCTCCTTCCTTCCTCAATGTCTCGTTTCTTATAGACTCTTTGCTCAAAGTTCTTGATTGTTTCTTTAGATTTTTTTTGAAGACATTATAATCTGTACAGTTTCAGCGCATCCTCAGAAATTCGCCGTATGGGATGCTCTTTTTGTAAGGCTTGTGTGTTTCTGTAAAGTTGAAATGGTTGATATATATGCCAAGATGTATTATAGAATGAGTGGGTGTATAAGTGTCTGAATGGGGGATTTAGTAGGTGCATGACTGACTGTATAAGTGAGTGATTAAATGTGTCTTACTGAATGCATGGGTTAGTGACTAAACTGTGTGAATGTCTGTATCAGTCTGTCAGTTGGTGTGTAAGCCGCTGCATGGGTAGATGAGTAGCTACATGAGTGTCTATATGGGTTATTGATTGGTCATCTGATAATCTGTATGGGTGCCTGAGTGTGTGGGTGGTTGGGTGGGTGGGGGGTGTGACTCTGTGCAAAGATGTGAGTGGGTGATTCACTGGGTGTATGGGTTCAAGAGTGCATCTGTGAAGGGATATATGAGTGGGTGAGTGTATGTATGGGTGTGTTGGTGAGTGAATGGATGTCTCAGTGGTACATGTGTGAGTAACTACATATGTGAATGCCAGTATGTGGGAGTGTTGGAGTATATCAATGACTTTAAGTGAGAGTGAGTGATTGTGAGAGTGGCTGTATGGATGAGTGTGTGCTTATATTAGTGATTGTATAAGAGAGTAAGTATGTGTTAGTATCTGTATGAATAAGTGAGGTGGTGTGTGTATAACTGTATAGGTGAGTAAATAAGAGTGTGATTGATTCTTTGCATGACTGACTAGGTGTGTGAGTAACTCTATGGATAAGTGACAGTGTGTGAGTGTCTGTATAGGTGTGTGAGTGCATATGATAGTGCTGTATTGATGTGTGACTGCATGTATGAGTGACTGTATAGGTGAATGAGTGGATACATGTGTAGACCTAGGAATCAGTGAGTGGGTATTTAGTAACTGGTATTGGTGTGTCTATGGTTTCGAAAATGGTAGTCTGTATTTTAGATTGGATATATCAAAGCTTATATTAGGGTGTGAGGAGGTGCATCAGATTATCATGTGGATGATGTCATCAGTGATGTCATCAGTGATGTCATTTGAGATGTCATCAGTGATGTCATCAGTGATGTCACTGACCATGTAATGAATGATGTAATATGTGACGTCATCAGCAGTGCATTGCGGGGGGCACAAGTTATAGTTAGCTCAACTAACTATAACAGCTGAATTTCTCTCTTCTGTACGAGTGAAATGTCCAACTAACTATAAATTCCCTGAAACCTGTGGTTTTTTCAGTGAATTTCTAAGGTTTTTTAAATGCTAATTTCTATCTATAACGTCCCTGAAACCTATGTTTTTTCCGTGAATTTCAAAGGTTTTTTAAATGCTAATCTCTAACTATGTCTACAGAAGTAGGACATGTGCAGAAAGTGGAAGAAAGGCGCAGAAAGAAGCAAGAGAAATGCAGAAAGAGGCAACAGAAGTCCACAAAGAGGAAGAAAGGTACAGAAAGAAGCAAGAGATATGCAGAAAGAACCAACAGAGGTGCAGAAAGAGGCCTTGTTGCAAAGTCATCCTGTGCCCTGGGCACCCCCCAACTTTTTGCTGACTGGTACTGGTGGTAACTGACTCTGACTGACCCTGGGCTCTGCCTAACCAGGCCCAGAGCCAGTACTATGCTGAAAGACACTTAGAACACAGTGCAAACACCTACATACACTAGGGTACACTTTCGGTTGGGGTACCCTTGTGATTGGCATGACCTCCCCTGTAAGGCCCTAGTGCATAATAGGGCAGGGGGATTAAAACTTCCTCTAAGACCCTAGCATATAATAGGGCATGGCAGTTTAGAGGCCAGCAGACCTTTTCTGTACTTGCATGTGTGCACTGCTGAGCCTGAGGTCAGTTTAAAAGTAGCCCCGTGTGTGCAGAAAGAGGCAAGAGAGGTGCAGAAAGAGGCAAGAGGGGTACGGAAAGAGGGAAGCGGGGTGCAGAAAGAAGCACGTGGGATACAGAAGGAAGCAAGAAATGTGCAGAAAGAAACAAAAGAAGTGCAGAAAGAAGGAACAGCGGTGCAGAAAGAGGCAAGAGAGGTGCAGAAAGAGGGGTGTGAAAGAGACATAAGGGGTACAGAAAGAAGCAAGAGGTGCACAGAAAGAAGCAAGAGAGTTGCAGAAAGAAACAAAAGAGGAGCAGAAAGTAGGAGCAGAGGTGCAGAAAGAGGAGAGAGGGGTCAGAAAGAGGCACCTGGGGTGCAGAAAGAAGCAAAAGATGTGCAGAAAGAAACAACAGAAGTGCAGAAAGAAGTAACAGAGGTTCAAAAAGAGGGAAGACGGGTGCAGAAAGAGGCATATGATTTGCAGAAAGAAGCAAGAGATGTGCAGAAAGAAACAAAAGAAATGCAGAAAGAAGGAACAGAGGTGCAAAAAGAGGGAAGAGGGGTGCAGAAAGAGGCATGTGGGATGCAGAAAGAAGCAAGAGGTGTACAGAAAGAAACAAAAGAAGTACAGAAAGAAGGAACAGAGGTGCAAAAAGAGGCAAGAGGGGTGAAGAAAGAGGGAAGAGGGGTGTGAAAGAGGCACGAGGGGTACAGAAAGAAGCAAGAGGCATTCAGAAAGAAGCAAGAAAGTTGCAGAAAGAAACAAAAGAAGTGCAGAAAGAAGGAAGAGAGGTCCAGAAAAAGGCAAGAGGGGTGCAGAAAGTGGGAAGTGGGATGCAAAAAGAGACACAAGGGTTGCACAAAGAAGGGACAGAGGTGCATAAAGAAGCAAGAGAAGTGCAGAAACAAGCAACAGAGCTGCAGAAAGAGGGATGA
This sequence comes from Triturus cristatus, assembly GCF_964204655.1. NCBI lineage: Eukaryota > Metazoa > Chordata > Amphibia > Caudata > Salamandridae > Triturus > Triturus cristatus. The sequence goes on from NC_140579.1 coordinate 839,051,892, forward strand.
GGGGTGGAAAAAGAGGCAATAGAAGTCCAGAAAGAAGCAACAGGGATGCAAAAAGGAAAAACAGTGGTGGAAAAAGTGGCAAGAGAGGTGCAGAAAGAAGCGAGAGATGTGCAGAAAGAGGCAAGAGGGTTGCAGAAAGAGGGAGGAGGGGTGTAGAAAGAAGCAAGTGAGGTGCAGAAAGAAGCAACAGAGGTACGGAAAGAGGCAAAAGAGGTGCAGAAAGTAGATATGATTTGCAGAAAGAGGCGAGAGAAGTGCTGCTTTGGGGGAAATCCACTTCAGTTCTGAGGTCCTCAGGACACCACAAGAAGACTCCAGCAGTGCACAAACAGGCGTGTTTATGGAGTGGTGTAAAAAGGGGCATGGCCTCAGACCACCTCTCAGCAATCCCACTGTGTGGGGATTACTGGCGGTACCTGGTGGTCTAGTTGGCCCCTAAGGACCTTTAGGATTGAAGGGGACTTAATTCCCCAATTCAAAAAGTGCCAGGAGGCGCATTTGCGTAGTGGTGCAGGGAGGGGGCAGGGCCTCCGGCGAGATGCTGGCTTTTCTTTAAAAAAAAATATTTTTTAAAGGGGGGCTGTGTGGCCCCTCCTTCTTTTAGTATTTTTTGGGCCTTGGGGACCCCATCCCTCAGATCATGAGCATTTTTTCTTTGAAAAAGAAATGGGAAGGGGGCCGCATGGCCCCCTTCCCAGGGCCACTATTGGCCCTGTGGGTTGGGGGACCCATCCCCGAGGCCTGGCCTCATTTTTAAATATATTTTTTAATTCTTCCTGGGATGGGGGCTACATTGGCCCCCTCCCCCACACCACTTCTGGGCCGAGGACCCCATCCCCCAGGGCCTGGGCTAGTTTCTTTTTTATTTTCCAGGGAGCGGGGTGCGTGGCCCTGGGGCCTGGCCAGCCTGATTTTTTGGGGGGAGGGGGACCACATGGCCCCCCTCCTAAGGTCAATTATGGCTCCAGGGACCCCATCCCCCATGGCCTTGCCTTATTTAAAAAAATATATATCAAAAGGGAGGGGGCCCTCGCGTTGGGGAGGAGCTGGCATTGCTTTTGGGCAAGGGGAGCTGCTAACATCCAGCTCCCTTTGCCCAAAAGCAATTCTGCTTTGCTTCTTGGAAGCAAGATCTACCTTCCAAGAAGCAAAGCAGTGTTTGCTATGGCAGGGCAGTAGCCATGCTCCTGGTCTGCCATAGCAAACAGCAATGTCCCAGAGGTGGGCACCCCAGGACATTGCAGGAGCCGGCACATGGGGCATGGCAGTCACCAGGGCCGTCTAGTTCTCCAGGAGGGGGGGCCGCGTGGCCCTCCTCCCAACTGGTTAAAGCCCCGGGGAGATGGTGGTCCCCGGGGCAGTATGGGGAGGGGCATGAGCCTCAACCCACACTTCTATAACTTAATTGGAGTCCCGACAAGGTCCCATTGGCTTGGGGGGCCCGCGAGGCTCCCGCCCCTATTCCAGTAAAGCCCCAGGGATTCCCTGGGGCAGCGGGGGGCCATGAGCCCCCCGTGCATAATAAATAAAGCCCAGGGGGGCCACCGCATATTCTTTTTACATTGCCCTCGGGACCTGGCCCACCTGGGAGCTCAAAGAAACAAAGCGCGAGAGCCCACGCTTCGTTTTTGTTTTTCAGCCAGATTTGCGCACCCAGTGTGAATTTGGCTGATTTAAAAAGAAAATAGCTTTTTCGGGCCCTGGGGGTCCTTGTGTGACCCCCAGAGCAGGCCTAGGGGGTCAGGGTCTGTCTACCCTGCCCCCTTTTTAGTTTTTTATCCTTTTTTTCCCTGTTTTCTTGTTACTCGATTTTACCGAGTCACAAGATGGCTGCCAACACTTCCCTGGTTTGGAGTATTGACAGCCAATCAGAATCAAGCTCGTGCTCGGGAGGGTTCGCGGACCCTCTTCGGGCCTCAGATATCAATATTTAATTTTTTTTTATTTCTCAGGAACTACTGAATGGATTTACACCATTTTGAAAAAAGCACGCTAAGCAAGACCTAGCTTTTTGCCAAATTTGGTGTAATTCCGTTTAGCAGTTCGGGCTGTAGCTTTGTCTGAAGTTCCTATGGAAATTAACATGGGGAAAACGCGTTTTGGGACGTCCCTCTTTTCTCGGCCACCGCTTGACGAATCACCCCGAAACTTTCAAGACAGGAGCTGACCTAAGCGAAGCATTAGTTTTGAAAATTTTAAAAAAGTTGCGTCAAACAGCGCCAAATATATTGGCAAGAGAAAAAAGCTTTTTGAATAGAAACAAGGTCCTAACTATAACTACCTACTGTCGACCGCCAGTAGGTAATATATATATTGCTTCTAACAAGGGAAAAAAAAGAAATATTGCCCAGCGCTACTTCTCAGTTTCCCATTTTCCTTCCAGGGTTGTCATAAATTGAGTCATGTACTGAGAATAATAAGAATTTCTACTGATAAATACAAGGAAATGCAGCCCTGCCTTGATAGAAAATTCTGCTGATCGCGTCATTTTACCGGAGGAAGGCTACAGCCGTTATTGATTAATGTGTTATACCCCACAAGGAGAATGTATTGTTGGGAGCGATGTACTTTAAGCAAGAAAGTATGATTCTCAGAACTGTTTGTGAAATTTGAAAGCACTGAAGAAGCGAAATAATTTCATGAAACACGTGTTGGCTTTAATTCCCTGTATCTATCATAGAAGAATTTTGCATCACGGATTGGCTGCATTTCCTTGTATTTGTGGAAGAAGATTATTGCATGAATTTGAAAAATTAATATCATGAAGATGAGTTTTGTGAAAATGCAAGAAACAATTTGAATAATAAATATGTTCAATTAATTATGTCAGTAGAATTCATACACAAATATATATATATATATATATATATATATATATATATATATATATATATATATACGTATATATATATATATATATATACATACATACATATATATATATTCACTGAAAAAAACATAGGTTTCAGGGACATTATAGTTAATTGGACATTTCACTCATACAAAACCATAGAATCATTGGGGAAGGAGTGCATACGTGTATGTGATACACTTGGTGGAACTGGAATATATATATATATATATATACGTATATATATATATATATACATACATACATATATATATATTCACTGAAAAAAACATAGGTTTCAGGGACATTATAGTTAATTGGACATTTCACTCATACAAAACCATAGAAATTCCACCGTTATAGTTAGTTGAGCTAACAATAACTCGCGCCCCCGCAATGCACTGCTGATGACGTCACATATTATATCATTCATGACATGGTCAGTGACCTCACTGATGACATCACTGATGACATCTCAAATGACATCACTGATGACATCACTGATGACATCATCCAGTGAATGTGTTTTTCTTTAAAATTTAAATATGTATTATATATATACCAAGCTGTATTGAAGAATGAGTGGATGTATAAGTGTTTGGATGGAGGATTTAGTAGGTGTGTGACTTACTCTTTAAGTGAGTGATTAAATGTGTCTTACTGAATACATGGGTTAGTGACTAAACTGTGTGAATGTCTGTATCAGTCTGTCTGTTGTTGTATAACCTGCTGCATTAGTTGATCAGTAGCTCCACGGGTGTCTATATGGCTTATTGATTAGTTGCTTGAGTAATTGTATGGGAGACTGAGTGTGTGTTGTTGGATGGGGGTGAGTGACTCTGTACATAGATGTGTGAGTGGTTAATTGACTGGGTGTATGACTTTAAGAGTGCATGTGGAAACAGTTGTATGGGTGAGTGAGTGTATGTATGGATGTGTTGGTGAGTGACTGGATTTCTCAGTGGTAGATGTCCAAGTAAGTACAAAAGTAAAAGGCAGTGTACGTGAGTGTTGGAGTATATAAATGTCTATATGTGAGAGCCAGTGATTGTGAGACTGGCTGTATGGATGAGTGTATACTTGTATTAGTGATTATATAAGAGAGTAAGTATGCGTTAGTATTTGTATGAATAAATGAGGTGGTGTGTGTATAACTGTGTAGGTGAGTAAATGGAACCGTGATTGATTCTTTGCATGACTGACTAGGATGAGTGCATGACTTGACTAGGATGTGTGGTGGTGTGTGAGTGTCTGTATAGGTGTATGAGTGCATATGATAGTGTTTTATTGATCAGTGACTACATGTATGAATGGTTGTATGGGTGAATGAGTGGATGTGTGTGTAGACCTAGGAATCAGTGATTGCGTTTGTAGTAACTGGTATTGGTGTGTCGATGGTTTTGAACATGGTAGTCTGTATTTTACAGTGGGTGTGTCAATGGTTATATTAGAGTGTGAGGTGGTGCCACGTGGATGATGTCATCAGTGATGTCATTTGAGATGTCATCAGTGATGTCATCAGTAATGTCACTGACCATGTCATGAATGATGTAATATGTGATGTCATCAGCAGTGCATTGCGTGCGCGCAAATTATAGTTAGCTCAACTAACTATAATGGCGGAATTTCTATGGATTTGTATGAGTGAAATGTCCAACTAACTATAACGTCCCTGAAGCCTATGGTTTTTTCAGTGAATTTCAAAGGTTTTTTAAATGCTAATTTGTAACTATAACGTCCCTGAAACCTATGTTTTTTTCAGTGAATTTCAAAGGTTTTTTAAATGTAGATCATAAACCTCGCCATCTGTGCATATACTGCTGGTGCTTGTAGTGTTGTGGACAGTGGACACAACCATGTTACTTCAGACAGTGGGGAAGATCTCGGTCATGTACCTGTGTCGTCCTCCCCTGTAAGTGGAAGTGCAGTGAGCTGGTCCAACGTATGCCACTCCAGTTTAGGAGTATGAATAAATAAGCCGGGGCTCTGGGCGTGGTTCACTTGTAAACTGTGAAGACCAACAAGTGTGCCAGAGCGGCGGGCCTCACCCTGCCACGAGGCTGCCGCCATGACCACGGGTCTCCTTGACACAGGCCCCCTAGGAACCCAGCGGCACAGCACCGCAGACTTATGTCTGTACAGACTACTGCCTTCAATCTACACTGTGGACAGCAGGCATCACAATTCAGATGGAGTAGCGATTGCAGATGACGCAGTCCAGTACGCAAGATACATTGCTCCCAGTGCGGCCCTCTAGGACCACGCATCAGTGCAGGGTGCACACACGCTCAGTGCCAAAGGTACCACTAACTCAGTGCATCACAAGTCATCGCCACGTGGCCTTTCCGAGGCAGAATTCAATAGACAACAGACATTGCTCCGAGTGCGGCCCCCCCGGACCACGCATCATCGCAGGGTACGTACACGCTGCGTGCCAAAGGTACTACTAACTCAGTGCACCATAAGTCATCACCATGTGGCCTTATTGAGGCAGAATTCAATAGACAAAAGACATTGGTCCGAGTGCGGCCCCCCCGGACCACGCATCATCGCAGGGTACGTACACGCTGAGCGCCAAAGATACTACTAACTCAGTGCACCACAAGTCATCACCACATGGCCTTATTGAGGCAGAATTCAATAGACAAAAGACATTGGTCTGAGTGCGGCCCCCCCGGACCACGCATCATCGCAGGGTACGTACACGCTGAGCGCCAAAGATACTACTAACTCAGTGCACCATAAGTCATCACCACGTGGCCTTATTGAGGCAGAATTCAATAGACAAAAGATATTGGTCCGAGTGTGGCCCCCCCGGACCACGCATCATCGCAGGGTACATACACGCTGAGCGCCAAAGGTACTACTAACTCAGTGCCCCATAAGTCATCGCTACGTGGCCTTATTGAGGCAGAATTCAATAGACAAAAGACATTGGTCCGACTGCGGCCCGCCCGGACCACGCATCATCGCAGGGTACGTACACGCTGAGCGCCAAAGGTACTACTAACTCAGTGCACCATCAGTCATCGCAAGGAAGAGTGAACAGTTTTACGTCAGCAGTGAGGCATACTATCACTCGAAAATCACCCAAAAATACTTATAATATAAAAAGAACAGAAGAATCGAAGTACATTAATGATTGCAGTCCGGTAATTATGAAGATTTGGAATGTAAATATGGACATACAATATGTTGCAGATAACTCAATAGCGTTCCTCGCATAATATCCAAATAAAGTCCATACCTGGAAAACATATGTCTATATGAAATACTGCAACATTATAGTTTTTAAAAAAATGTTACAGAAAAAATAAATGAAGGTAAATATGGTGTAATTGGATCTGATGGATGTTTCGTAAAGCATGCCAAAGGATTTTTTTTTTTATATTTTATTTTAAATGTTCACAGACATAACAAGCATTTTATCCTTTGGCACATTTCCGACAATGAAGCATGGCAGCAAAACATGCTGGTGTATATGACATAGTTCAACGCTACAGCACATGATAAGCATAGATTTACATTTGAGACATAGCAAGAACCTTCGGTATATCCAGCCGGTATGAAAAACCTACTCAGCAGTTTCAGGTATCGTATTTACATCAGTCTCAGACTCTGCATCTCTCTCTCTGAGCCAAGCATTAAACGGTTCCCATGTCTTTTGGCCGGGAAGCAGTAGGCATCAATTCCCAGAATTATGATAGTTGTTCTTGGCAATATGCCACGTCTTTAATCCACTCGTCCACCCGCGGGCATCTGCGGGTGCCCCAATGGACTGTTATGCACCGTTTTGCCAACAATAACATCATGGCCACCAATCTGCGTGCCTTTGGTGGCACCTTCTCTACATACCCCAATCTAGTGTGTAGCCTGTGACTTCACCAATGATTGCATGTACTTTCAACCAAAATTCAGAGACTCCCTGACATGTCCAGGTGATGTGGAGAAAAGCGGCTGCTTCACACCCACATTTCCAGCAGCAGGAGTCTGTACTTAGGTTGAGTTTGTGTAAATGTGCTGGTGTGTGATAGAAACGATGTAAAAACTTGAAATGAATGAGTCTCAATTTGTAGTTTGGGGAGAGGTGTCTTATTTGTGCACAGCAATATGCCCATGTCTCGTCCGTGAGTTCCTCATCTAGATCCGGGCGCCATTGCAATAGAGCGCACGATGGAGCCTGCGGAGTGTTCGTCTGTGTGATGTATACAGCTTGGAAACAAGTCTGCGCAGAGAAGGTGTGGTTAATAGGTATTGGAGCGACTTAACAGTGGAAGGGGGCGCAAGAAATGTGCTGTGAAGGGTCCTGCAAGTGGACTGTAGTTGATGATATAGGAGTCTGTCTAGGAATAATAACTGAGTACCTTCCGGATCAGCGAGTGGTGGTACAAATGTATCTTGCGGTTATAAATCTCCCATGGTGAGTAACCCCAGCTGACGTGCTCTACTAATCGCTCCTGCATCCTGCAGGTATTTGAAGCTTGGGTGGTATGCCAGAGGTACAGCCGGCACATATAGCAATGGCTGCTGTGTCCTTTTCCTCAGCCCCTCCCAGACCCATCTCAGCGTCTCAGTTGTGTTGACTTCCCTGTTATTCAGCTTGTACGGGTAATAAACTGCGACAGTACGTGGTATGGGTTCAGCCACATCCCACTCTGTGGTCACGTGAGGCTGGAATGGAATTGGGTAAGCCCAGAAGGGTAGGTACTGCGCTTGTGCACATAGAGCGAACCACTCAAAGTCCGGGGCCCCCAGGCCTCCCCTTGCCAATGGTCTGGTCAATAGTACCCAATTTACTCTCGGCTGGCGGCCCGCCCAGATCAAGGTGATTGCATGTGACCGCAGAATTGTAAAGAAGGCTCTGGTGAGAGGTACTGGAATGGTATTAAAAAGATAAAGCAGCTTTGGAAGCACAACCATTTTTAGGATGGCAATGCGACCGGCCAACGTGAGGGGCAGGAAAATCCAGATCTAAATGCGATCTTCCAACCAGTCAATAAACCTCCCATAATTCATGCTCCATTTCTGGATCAGATCTGTACTCAGCCATATTCCTAAATATTTCACAGCGTCTCCTGCCCAGACCAGTGGAAACTTCAATTCCACCTGCAGCGGACCGACGGTGAGCGGCAGCAACGAGGATTTAGACCAGTTTATATTGACTCCAGACAGCCCCCCAAATCGCAGTACCTCACACAATATGGGGTTTAAGTTTTCCCCCGGCTTCCTAATGTACAGCGTGATGTCTTCCGCGTACATCTAAACCAGTAGGTTTCGATCTGTAAATATTAAACCCTTAGATGAATGATGCTGGTGTAGCCTGGCCGCCAGGGGTTCCATTGCAACAGCAAAAAGAAGTGGTGAGACGCGTCCCTCTCGTAATGGGAAAGGGGTCCAATATTAACTCATTTACTCTCAGACGAGCCAGGGGTTTAGTGTATAGTAGCTTTATGAGTTTCACAAAATTTGGGCTGAAACCCAACCTAGGCAGCAACATAAAGAGGAAGGACCATTCCAAACTGTCGAATGCCTTGATGGCATCCAGAAATACCACCATTGCTGGTAGTGTAGGGTCTATTTGATGAAGCACTGAAAAGAAGGTGCGCAGATTATGGGCTGTAGAACGGCCAGGAATGAATCCGGATTGGTCCGGTAGGGCCAGCAGGGACATAAGGGGCTGCATCCTATTGGCAATCAATATAGCCAAAATTTTAGCATCAACGTTCATCAAAGACAAGAGCCGATAGGAGTCGCACCGATAGGAGTCGCACCTGGTCTCATCTTTATCTGGTTTCAATAGTGCAATACTTATGGCTTCCCTCGTGGTTGGGGGAAGTTCTCCAGTTTCCAGGGATTCCTGGTCTACCTCTAGTAGGTAGGGTACCAAAATGTCTGCATAAGTTTTATAAAATGGCACCGTTAGTCCATCTACGCTAGGGGCCCTACCGCTAGCCAAGCCGCTAATAACCTGGGTTATATCTTCTACTGTAAAAGGTTTGTCCAGGTATTCTCTATGGCCGTTACTTAACCAGAGCAGTACTATTGATTCGAGATATTCCGTCAAATCAGGGTGCGGTGCGTCTTGTGTTGCTGTGTATAATGTGGAATATAAGACAGTCAAGTGTTTATGAGTCGCCTCCTGACCAATAATTGGCTGGGAGTCTCCATCTTGCAATTCAGTTATGTACATGGAGGCCTTTGTGCATTTGAGTGTGTTGGCAAGTGTGCTGCTGGGACGATCACCCTCCCCATACTGTCTCGCTCTGGCATTTTTATTCAGGAATTTAGTCTCATCGTCAGCTGTAGTCTCGAACGCTGTGATGTTTGCACATATTTCAGCGAGGTATTTAATATCCCCTGTTGCATAATATTGGTGCTCTGATGTTTGAATTTATTTTTCTAGATTGGATAATGTTTGGCGCAGTGACTTCAACACTCCAGACTGTTTGGATATGCACACCCCACGCACCACCACCTTAAATGCCTCCCAGAGTATGGAGGGGGAATCTATTGACCCTACATTTAACTCGAAAAAAATTGAGGATTTCTTCTCGGATCTCCACTGTGAAAGCGATTTCGAGTAGTGCATGTGGGGGGACCCACCAGCTGAAGGCTTGAGGGTGAGTGGGGTACACGCCACTGCAGCAGGACTGGATTGTGGTCAGACAATGTGCGGGGGAGGTGCTGGATGTCCAGTGTCCAGGAGGCCATATCACGAGTAACCAACCAATAATCTATCCTGGACCATGCCCTATGGAAGGACATTATACATGTACCTTCCAGTGCGTCATATGTCTATGAGTTCTGCCTCTTGCTTAATGGTGGCTAGTTGTTGCGTTGCCTTGCAGTGCGGATTCCTAGGGGCGCCTGATATGTCAAGTGTTTTTGTTGGAACCACATTGAAGTCCCCGCCCCAAATGATCGTGCCCTTGTTCGCTGCCGCGACCTTAGCCCATTGGGCCCCAAAAAAACTCCAGGACGTCAGTGTTCAGTCCGTAAACGGTCACTAAAGTTAATCGCGTGGTTTGCAGACTCCCTGTTAAGATGACGTATCGTCCGTCTGGGTCTGTCTGCACCTGTGTCATTTTCCAACCAATCCCTTTCTTAATTAGTATTGCCACCCCACGTGCATATTTGGAATATGTGGCTGCGTCTAGTTCCCCCCAATATTTATTGCACAATTTGGTATCGGTAGGGTGTTGCAGGTGTGTTTCCTGTAGGAAACAGACGTGCATGTGCTCTCTACGTAGATAGTTATGCACCAGCCTGGATTTCTTGAAGTCGTTAAGGCCGCGGATGTACCATGTAAGGAACTTGGCGTCCGTCATTTTAGATGTGTATTGCGGGTACTCAGCTGTGGCTGTGCTGCCAAGGTACCATCCTCTGCGCGGTAGGCAACATAGGATGGTAATAATGGCGTATAAGTACGTGGTTGCACGCTGCTGTTCAGCCGTCTCCCCCTGTATCTTGCTGTGTCACTGTACCAATGCTTGCATGAAATGTCAGTTATATTTGTGTCTGGAACTTTTTCCCCCTTATCAGCCCCTCCACCCCCACCCACTACAACCCCCCAAATTGGTTGAGCATACGACCCACACTCTCCCTTTGAAGAACTGTACCCCTAGTAGCAACAGAAAAGAACATGGGAGTACTCCCTGTGGGGCCTGGGTAGGTGGCGTAACCTGCCGGTTGGCAGGGTGGCTAGATTTAACAGTTGTGCGAGTCCCTGCATAAAGAGTTTTGTACATTTATCAGATGTAGATCTCTATAGAACATTGAACATTTCAAGATAGGAATGATCAATTAAGCATAGCAAAGCTTAAGTTGGAAACTGCACACAAACTTTAGGAATGTTATGCCATCGAACGGCATGGCCGCATCTATTAATCATTGTCACTGGTATTTGGGCCTGTTTCCGAGTGCCTTGGTGAGCCAGATGGCGATCTGCGCGCGCAGATGTGTTTGGTGAACTTCCATGCCGATTTAGCATCTGTAAAAAAGTGTGATTGTCCTTTGTGTGTTATTTCTAACTTGGCTGGGTAGAGCATGGCATATGGTATCGATGACTTAGCAAGTAGTTTCTTAGATGAGTTGAATTCTCGATGCGCTGCCTGCACCGCCGGTGTGTAGTCCGGGAAGAAAGGTAGTTTATTTCCTTGGTGCACTAGGGGGTCCCGTGTTCTGGCCTCCCTTAGGATGGCATCTCTGTCACCGTAATTTAGCAGCCTAGCTATTATTGGGCGTGGAGGCGTGCCAGGTGCCGGGCGGGGGGCCAGCGATCTGTGGGCTCCCTCCACAACCATAACTGAAGACTGCACTGAGCCAAATAGTTCTTTTAACAGTCCCTCTATATAAGGCTCCATTTTCTGGATACCTGTGGACTCTGGTAGACCTATTATGAGGAGGTTGTTCCGCCATGAGCGTGCCTCCAAGTCCTCATTCTTGGCTTTAATGAGGTCAAGGAATATCTCCATATTTAATATCTGCCATCTAGTTTCTGATTGAGACTCCTGAGTATCCGAAAGTCTATTTTCTAGTGTGTCTAGGCGTGTCTCATGGATAACCACCTTCTTTTTCACCGTGTCTAAGCCAGTTGTGAATGCATCTATTTTGGAGTCGATAGTTTTTAAGCTAGAGCGGACGTCGAGCATGATCGCTCTCAGGCCTTCCTCTGGAGCATCCTCTTCTCTATTCGGACATTGCGCCAACTCCTGACCCGTTGCTGCCTCCACAGTCCGAGTTTGTCTCTTTGTCTCAAATGGTAGTTTTGTCTGTTTGGGGTCTGTTTTCCCCATGTTGTAGAAGTAAATTTGCCCTCACTATGTGGAGCCGAGTGTGAAATGAGACTGCGGCTGGCCACTTAGCTCGTGGGGTCGTCAGTGTCTTTGCCCTTTTATTGGCTATGGAAAGGATCAAATTCGCATCAGAAATTGGACATCTCAATTAGCTATATCCAGCAGTTGGAGACCATTAAATCAGATTAGGCCCCCCATCGCGTTCTCTACCAGGGACTATGGTCTCTATGCCCATCACAGCTCCACCTGCGCAATCTTATGGCTGTGTGCATAGGTCTCGCTCGGGCCTGGTATATTGCATGGGCAATAGTCTCTACCAATGGAGCCCCCTGGTTTCCTCAGTGAGCCCACAAGCATATAGTTGTGCCTTGATAATGTTGGTATGCCACGCCGCAGTTTTTATCAAGGAGACTGGATGCCACAACTGGGCGGCCGTGTTCGCCGCAGGCTCGCATAGCAAATTCCTGGGGAAGCGCGTGGGCCTCAAGCTGCAGCAGAGGCCACCAAGGTGCCGAGTCTGCAAAGCGGGCCACCCCTGCCCAGGCACACCAATACGCAAGTTCAGTGGCTCCTGGCACCGCACGGCCCACTTCCCGGCCCTCAGCGCTCCCGGCGCTCACCGACCAGCCCACAAGCCCAGCACTGTTCCGGCAGCTACCCGGGGGGTCCAATGTACCAGGCCTCCACGTCTCGCTGTCACGTCCCTGCTAATGGTACGCTTGGGTAGCTAGCTTGCAATGGTGGTTACACCTGGCCCGCCCCTCACCCCTCAGCCGCCGCCAGTCACCCTACCTTAAGCATTGTAGCCTGCACCGTTGTCCATCTCAGGTTGATGAATTAGAGGCCCATGAGCAGCAGCGGCTCCCCCACGTTAGGCCGCATTCGAGCGCCGTTCCATTAGTCGCCACAGGTCGGGCAACAATGCGTGCCAAAGCGTCGACGGGCCGTGTATATCGCTGTTCATACACCCAGTAGTCTTACTACACATCAGGCGTGTCCAGATATCGATTCCTCTTTCTCCCTTCCTCCACAGTGGCGGGATTCGGATCAAAAGGGTGTCGCTGTTCACCTCACTGCATTACTGGCAGATCACCGACAGAGCTCCCATTTTCCCTCTACTGTGTGTCGGGCCGTTTGGAACGACAGATCTCGGGTTCCACTCATTACTGCACTCTCGCAGTTGTAAATGTAGCTGCCTGGGACATAGGCAATCCCTGTTGCCGCTTGTAGGTGTCAGGGACTCGTGTTTAGGATGGGTATGATGCGTTAGGAGAATCCAGCCTGCGGATCCCCTCGAACAAGCAGCCATTCCGCTTCGCGCCCAAGCCATGCCCACATGCCAAAGGAAATTTGATTAGTCACAGGAAATTAAGTTGTGATACTCCAGATAAGAGAGAGTTTTTCTATTTAGCTCTTCTGCAACTCTTCAAACCTTGGCGGACTGAAATGGAATTACTTGGAGATTTTGACTGCTATGAAGATTCTTTCAATGCATGTAAAGACATTGCTACCAGTGCGACCTGCCCGAGCCACGCATCATCGCAGGGTGCGCACATGCTGAGTGCTCCAGGTGCCACTAACTCACTGCACCACAAGTCATCACCACATGGACTTATTAAGGCAGGATTCAGTAGGCAAAAGATATTTCTCCCAGTGCAGCCTGCTCAGACGATGCATCATCGCAGGGTAAACACACACTGGTTGCTTCAGGTGCCACTAAATCAGTGCACCACTTATCATTGCTGGCTGCACACACGCTGAATTGCCAATAAAAGTGCAGCTCTACTGAATGCTACGTGGCTGTGGGCTCTTGCTGACCGCTGCCTCTGACCTACAATGCGGCCAGCACGGCTCACAATTAAAATTGAGTGTTTATTCATTAATTACATAGACCAGTAGGCAACTAACTACAACCTCTTCAAAACCTAAATAATATCCTTTTAGTATCCTTACTTCAAGAACTTTTTTGATATCAGTTATAGCTTTAGTACAATCACAAAATTCATCTTGCAAGTCCAAAGGAACACTGAATGGCAGTCTACACTGTGGCCAGCAGAGCTTACAGTTCGAATTCAGTCTTGATTCATGAATTTCAGAGTCCAGTAGGCAACTAACTATAACGTCCCCAAAACCTACACATTTCGACAATGTATTCCATACATATTTCATCTTTTGTTATCTACACTGCAGTCAGCAGAGCTCACAATTTACATTGAGACATGATTTATTAATTGCAGACAGAATTGTACTCTATGTCCTCGGATTTTGTCAAGAGGAAGTGACAAAAAGCATTCCACAATGTCTGTGCTGACTACTGCCTTCCATCTACATTGCGGATAGCACGGCTCACAATTCACATCGAGTCGCAATTGCAGATGATGCAGTCCAGTAGGCAAGAGACATTGCTCCCAGTGCGGCCCGCCCGGACCACTCATCATCGCTGGATGCGCAGACGCTAAATGCTTCTAATGCCCCTATCTCAGTGCAGCACAACTCATGCTGCCTTTCTCATACAATATTTTGTGTATAATTGGGAGAAGTTGGCCTAGTATTTGTTGGTCACTAGTTAAAGTGGCCACCTTGCACCAGTACAATTCGACTCTTATGGTTGATAGGTTTAAGACAACCTTTAAAAGAAAGCTATCCTAGTGGTAACTGTGGAGAGCAGCCTTTAGGCTAAGTCTCAGAGGAATGTAAAGCAGCTTGTTTTACCTTATAATCTCTTGAATCACTAAATGAAAGGACACAACACAGGTGTATATATAAAATATATATGTATTTATTACTAGACACACTCTACTAATCTCTTTATGAGATTAGAAGTCAAGGACATATGCACAAATCAACGTTTCACAACAAATTAAGCACTTATATGGCTGGAGCCCTAAGGGGCGTACCAGACCATATACTAAAAAAGAGGTATAAGAAGAACGACTTGAGAAGGGAGAAGGCCTATGGTCTTCGGAAGCGGCGGGGCCTCACTAATCCACCCAAGGCAGGTAAGTAAAGGACCCAAGGGAGACGCATGCAATGTGAGAACACAGCCGAGGATCCAAATAGACTTCAATGGAGCAAGCCGCGGTTGGAATTTTAAAGTTTTAGGATACTTCGGGAGAGTCTACAATCAAGTCACTTACAGGGTAAGTAGTTCTAGGGCCAACACATACAGGAGCACCGGAGTACTCGAGTTACCTCACCCAGGTAAGCCGGGTGCAGAGGTGACTTTTGGTGTTGGGTCGCGGTGTTGTTTTCAATGGGAGCCAAAGAAGACTTGCTGCTTGTGAAGACAGGAGAAGTGTCCGGTGGAATCCAAGGCTGGATTCTGAAGAAAGAAGACCTGAAATCAGTGGAGAAAGTGTTCAAAGTCACTAGCCAGTGACCCGGGGCCAGGAAGCTGGATGCCCACAGATGTCAGGTGATTTCAGGTGATCATGGGTGTCTTGACTCTTCAGCCACGAGGTCCAGGAGGTGTCAACAACAACCAGGAGCTGGATTCGGAGTGTCCCATAAAGTCTGCAGCTTACTGAGGTGTTGGCAACCGGATTGGAGCCAACAAGCCTTGGCAACAGCAAGTCTTGTGGAATGTGAAGAAAGTCAGCGGTGCTGACCAGCAAGGTCTGAGGGTCTCACCCAGTGAGGGTAAGTCAGGGCAGGCCTGGAGCAACCAGGGGAGCCCTTTGGTTCTGTGGAAAAGTCTTTAGGGGACCCACAAGCCAACCGGCAAGGGATCACAAAGACGCCTCATGAGGATTCACTTCACAGGAGCCCACGGTCACTCGGGATGAGGTAGGCCTCTGATTTTCAAAGGAAATCCTGCTGGAGGCTTGGGTCACACGTGGTCCAAAGCACAAGTTCATGGAATGTTGTGATGGGGTTGCACTCGACAATAGTGCACGGTACTCGGGTATTGCTGTTCCTCGTCACTCGTGGGGTCCACTTGCCTCAGCTTCAATGGGGACTCACAAGGGCCGTCGAGAAGTCAGGAAATCCACTTCCGGGGCTGCAAGGACTTCAGACTCTGGCAGGAGTGGGAAAGTTTGCGACCGTTGATGCAAAGTTTTGGTGCCTGCCAAGCAGGGGAGTCACTCCTTGATGCCAAGGGAGATTCTTCAGTCTTCCAAAGTTAGTGGAACGTCGAAGGTCCAGGATTCTTCTTCAGAGCGTCATCCAGGGATATCTAGTTTGCAATGGCAAGGGTTCCCTAACTTATACTAGAAGGAAGGGAGGGACTAGCTCTATGACCACTTCTATGGGAGGGTCAGGGGAGTGGGTGGCTACGCCCACTTCCCTTTGTCCAGTTTCACGCCAGAGCAGGGGCTGGCAGCCCCTGAACTGGTTTGAGCTGACATATGCACAGAGGAGCCTACTGCTTCCCCAGTGCAGGACTTCAAAGCACTCTAGGAGTGCACCCACCCATCCCCAATACACTAAATCCTGTCTGGAAGGTGGTGACACTTCCCTGTGAAGAGTATATGGTTTAACCGCATCCACAAACAGCTACAGAGAATAGACTCTGAGAGCTGCAGAGGGGCCCTGCTCAGGCAGAGGCACCCCCTCACATGGAAACCAAGCACCCTGCCCTCAGGATTGATAGGGCCTGCCTTAGGGGTGACTGATAGGTTTATATGTATGTGTAAGGTGAGATATAGGGATCCTACACCTCAATGAGGAGTGCTAACACTACCTCACCCAGGCTGCAGTAGCAGGCCTGTGGTGTCAGATTTAGTCTTCTTCCCAGGGGTGGCATAATACATGCTTCAGCCCCTGGTAGGCCTGTGAAGTACCTATGCCCTTGGTACCTAAAGTACCATATACTAGTGGCTCATAAGGTACCACAGTATCCAATCACTAGTGCATCTAATATGCACTCCAAGTTGTTTAGAGAGAACAGAGAGGCTGGGGCCCTGATTAGCAGGGACCCATCCAGACTATAGCCAGAAACCAGTGTAAACATCAGAAAAAAAGTGGGGGCTTCATAAGTGCAGATCCTACCTCAGTGTATCACAAATCATGAACCCTTTACGATAGAATCTTTTCTGTATGATTTTATATCTGGTACCCGTCCCTTACTGCGGCACAAATCATTGACCCATTATGATTGAATCTCTGTGTCTGATCCAATGATTACTGTTGTACTTGTTGCCAGCACCAACCATTCCCGGAGGGTTAGCTTACAATCACCCCACACACATCCACCACAGATGTCACTGGACATGTGACCCTGGTAATAAAAAGGAGTTTAGCGCACGTGCCCGTACCCAGTTCCACTATCTAACTGTGTCCGTGTGTTCATTATGTGTGCAACATGTTGCCCCTAGGCCCTACCACATTACATAGTGCTCTGAACAGCGTATGCAACCATCTTACCTTTGACAGTGGGGGAAAACTTTAGATATGTAGCTTTGTCTCGGTCATTGTACAAGTACGTACGTAGAGACTGCATCATTAGAGTACTGCAAGCAGAGTGTATCGTGAATTTATAAGTGCGTGAGGCTCATCGCATTGATTGTATAAGTACATATGTTGGCCCAGCCTAACTCCGAAAACGAGCTTGTCTCTAATTGACTGCCCTCCATGTGCCAAAAACTGAAACTTCAACTTTCCATGGCCCTGTATTGCTACAGCTGCGACACTCCACTGAATGTGCAATAAGCATTCATATCCACACATATGTCTCATGTCCATCATCTTTCTTGTGTGGAACTATGGATGAATATAGGGTCAGTAATTCCCCGTACCTTCCATGTTGGCCATATTGTGGGACTTGGCTCACAGAGTGACACTTTGGTTTTGCAACCCAGGTGACGGTAGCACTCCAATACGGACACGCGCATCCAGTGTTCTCCGATTTTTTAAGCTTTCTATAACCCAAAGCCAGCCAAAAAGTAGCCCAAAGTAGCCCAATATTGCTACTTTAGGGAAGGCGGGCAGGGACAGTGTCAAGCAGGCGGTGAATGCATTGGAATTGATGTTGCAGCAGTATGCCAAGTAAATATTTGTCTAATAAAGCACTTTAACATACTACTTTGCTGGAGCGTTGTATATATATTTATAATCTGGCAACTAGCACAAACCAAAATTTTACCACACAACTGGAAAAATATAGCCCAATTGTGTGTGATCTAGCCCAATCTGGCAACACTAACGCCAGAACCACTCCCTCACGGCTAGTATACACCCATCCAGCACAAGCGTCACAGGACACTTGACCCTGCTTATATAAAAGACCGAGCGCACGTGCACTAAGCCATTTTAGAGTTTAGAATACATGGCCTCACTTCTCACTGAGTTAGTAGCATCGCAAGCACTGAGCGGGTGTACAACCTGCGATGATGATAGGTGCACTAGTATGTCCTCTGCCATGGCCATATCAAGACTCAGTACCCAATGTGAGACCTATTGCCTTCCAGAACGGAGCTGGATGATGTGGAGGGTGCCGTGACCGCGAAAAGGTGAGCCGTGAGGCCTGGGTGCACAGCGGTGGGCAGATACCTCTGGGTGGCGGGAGTGCATGGGGTGCAGCAGCCTGGATGCAGAAAGGCTGCACAGTGATTTAGGCGTACGCAGTCATATATACCCTGCCATTACCCTTTCTTATTGTATTTTGAACAAGTTTTCCAAAAGCAGGACAGTTATTACAGTCGGCCAAATGTCCGTGGCTCCCACATCTGTAGCAAAGTAGTTGAGTATTTCTTTTTTCATACTTTGTACCCTTAAATTTACCATCAAATTTTGCCGAACTTTCCTTTCTCTGTTTTTTTTTTAAAGAGTTAAAGTGTGTTGGGACCATCGAAGCATGCAGACACGAGCCTGACATTCCTGTCACAGCTCGTGGCTGCCTCATGTCGCTTTGGGAACGTTATGTTTTGAATGTGAAAAGGTTGGGAGGTAGAAGTTAACGGGGGTTTAGTCATTCTTGCTTTATACTTGCTGCTTACAAAACATGTTCTGAACATGTTCTGAGGATTAAACCACATCAAGAGAATTACCGTCTCTGTCTTTGCATTCCTGCATACTGGTCTTTCCTACAATTACTAATTCTGTACTATCTTTCAGATGTGGGAGCTTGAGGGTGCACTATGTCCCGGCACATGGTTAGAGACACACTAGTGACACAAAGGTGAGTTCTCTCTTCCTCTCTCCTTTGATGGACGCATGACGCACAATCTTATCTTGCTTTTTATCTAACCGACTCTGATTCTCAAATTGACATACCCCCCAACACCACCAGAGCTGAACACGTGTAGAACCTGCGATGATGCGTGGCCATCCTGGTAATCAACATCCATTCTGAAATGTGAGCTCCGTTGACCAAGTGTAGTGAGGCTGAGGAGGTTTCTTCGGCACGTGGTCGACTCTCTTCGACACACGCCGGTGGCGGATGGTGAGCAGAGAGGCTTGTTTGCGCAGCAGCAGGCACTCACCTCTGGCAAGTGGGAGTGGATTGGGTACAGCAGCCTGGATGCGCAGCGGCAGGCACTCAGCTCCAGATAGTGGGAGTGCATGGGGTGCAGCAGCCTGGGTGCGCAGCGACTGTTATAAACCTCTGGGCAGTGCAAGTGTATGGACTACAGTAGACTGGGGACCATAATATCAAGAACGGCAATAACATTATCACCACTTTAGCGGCAGGAAACTGCCGTTTAAGTGGCGATAAGTGGCTTGATAATATGCCCTTGAGAATTCCCATGGAAGCTCACGTTCTGGTGTGAAGGACATCGAACCTGGGCTTCTATGGGAATTCACAGGGGCATATTATCAAGCCCCTTATCGCCGCTTTTGTGGCAGTTTCCTGCTGCTAAAGCGGCGATAATGTTATCGCCGTGCTTGATAATATGGCCCTGGGTGC
This sequence comes from Triturus cristatus, assembly GCF_964204655.1. Classification (NCBI taxonomy): domain Eukaryota; kingdom Metazoa; phylum Chordata; class Amphibia; order Caudata; family Salamandridae; genus Triturus; species Triturus cristatus. Next base: position 839,071,387 of record NC_140579.1, read on the forward strand.
GCAGCGGCTGTTAGACACCTCTGGGCAGTGGCAGTGGCAGTGGAAGTGGATTGAATGCAGCAGCCTGGGTACGCAGAGCCGAAACAGAGAATTACACATGTGCAGTTGTATTTAGTTTGCAATTACTAATTCTATACTATCTTTCAGATAACTAAACTTGAGGGTGCAGTATGTCCCGGCACGTGGTTGGAGACACACCGGTGACACAAAGGTGAGCTGCGAAGATTTTCTCCAGTGTCAACACTCCCTCTCCATCTCTTCATTTCTCTCTCTCTCACACTTTCTCTCTGTCTCTTCCTCTCTCTCTCATTCTTTCTTTCTCTCACTTCCTCGCTCTCTCTCTCTCTTCCTCTGTCTCACACTGTTTGTCTCTTTTCCTCTCTCTTGCACTGTTCCTTTCTCTCTTCCTTGTATCTCACTCTTTCTTTCTTTCTTTCTTTCTTAATATTTCTCTCTTCCTCTCTCTCACTCTGTCTCTCTCTCTTCTTCTCTCTCACTCTTTTTCCCTCTCTCTTCCTCTCTCTCACACTGTTTCACTCTTTCTCTCTTCCTCTTTCTCTCTCTCCTCTCTTTCTCTCTCTGTCTTCCTCTCTCTCTCCATAACTTTCTCCTCTCTCACACTGTTTCTCTCTTTCTCTCTTCCTTGTATCTCTCTCTTTCTCTCTCTCACTCTTTCACTCTCTCTGTCTTCCTCTCTGTCTTCCTCTTTCTTTCTGTCTTCCTCTCTCTCTTTCTCTTTCGCTCTCTCTCTTCCTCCCTCTCTCACTCTTTCTCTCTCTTCCTCTCTCTCACACAGTTTCTCTCTTTCTATCTTCCTTGCATCTGTCTTCCTCTCTCTCTCTTTAACTTTCTCCTCTCTCACACTGTTTCTCTCTTTCTCTCTTCCTTGTATCTCTCTCTTTCTCTCTCTCACTCTTTCACTCTCCCTCTCTTCCTCTCTGTCTTCCTCTTTCTTTCTGTCTTCCTCTCTCTCTTTCTCTTTCGCTCCCTCTCTTCCTCCCTCTCTCACTCTTTCTCTCTCTTCCTCTCTCTCACACAGTTTCTCTCTTTCTATCTTCCTTGCATCTCACTCTTCCTCTCTTTCTCTCTCCTTTGCTGGTAAGCATAACGCACCATCTTATTTTTATTTTTGTCTTGCATGCTGTGATTCACAAATTGTCGAGGAATGACACGCCATAGCTGTACATAGTTTTATTTGTTGTTGTTTTCTTTTAATAAAATATTTTACACACATAGTTTTATTTGTTGTTGTTTTGTTTTAATGAAATGTTTTATATGTAAATCCATACATGACTAAGATTCTTATTTGTCCAACCTCACAAGCATCTTTTTTATTAAAACTGCAACACCAGCCGATTTGTTAGGCTCCACATTTTTAAAACGTTCCTATCACATTTGTTTGTGGGGGGTGGGCAGGGATGGTGGACAAGCAGCTGCTGCTGGGGGATGTCAGAGTACTGTTGGGTGTCTGACCTGCATCATAGTTGCCTCCATTGCATTTCTTCTCAGAGACCTGCAAACCGGCAGCCTGGCTCGTAAAAGTGCGGGCCCGAGAAGTCACACCGGAAGAGCTGCAAGCCCACCAGTGGTTCGCAGAGGGAGACTTGCGGGCCCAAGAAGGTTGTTGACGGTAAGCTAGTGACGTGGGAAGAGGGTGCGTTACCTGCTGATGTGAAAGGGGTATCACTCACAAACAGAGCTCCGGTATGTTTTCAGAAATGCCTCGGACAGATGCCAGCTGATGGACTGAATCACAAAATGGCTTTTCAATGCTCATATAGTAAGACTTATAAACAGTTCATACCCAGGCTCGCGGAGGGACAACTGTGGCCCGTCCGCTCAACTCACACAGGCAGAACTACAAGCAGTCCGCTCGCAAAGGAACAGCAGCGTAGTAGCCCGCAGAGATACAGGCACAGCAGCGTACCAGCTCACAAAGGTAGACAGCTGCGAGCCGACAGACTAGCTTCTAAAGGCATACCTCCGAAGTGGTGATGTTGGGCACAGGGAGCGTGAAAGGGTTATCTTCCTACTAGTGTCCTGGAGTGGAAGTCGTGCTGCCTGGCGCTCACCTGTTTCTCCTTTATTGTTAATAAATCTTAAACCTTCACTGAATCCAAATCATCATTACACAGAGCTCCGCTATATTAAATTGCCCCCGGAACCTTTCTTTTATATTTTCACTCGATGCAAGGCACAAGATGGCTGCTAACACTTCCTGGTTTCAACTGTTAGCAGCCAATCAGAGGACACTTCCTGCTTTGAAGAGTTAGCAGCCAATCAGAGGCAAGCTTGTGCTCGGGACGAAGGCACCGACCAGATATATATATATATATATATATATTTATTTTTTTTCCCTTTAATATCTCAAAAACTACTGAATGGATTTACACCATTTCAATAAAACCGCGCTTTCTGGACCAAGACCTTTCTCCCTGCCAAATGTGGCATAATTCCGTTCAGCAGTTTGACCTGTAGCCTTGTCTAAAGTTTCCTATGGAAAATCCATTGAGAAAACATGTTTTCACATCCCCCTTTTTTCTCAGCCCCCCATTGACCAATCACCCCTAAACTTTCAAGATAGGAGCTGATCAAAAAAGAGAAATTTAAGGAAAATGTCATAAAGAATCGTCAAACGATGCCAAAGTTATAAGCAGATGGAGAGCTCCAGGAGGGGGTCCGCGCAACCCCCCTCCCAACATGAGTGAAGCCCCGAGACTAAGGGGACCCCAGCGGGACCTACCCACCCCGGGGTCTCGTTAAAATAAAACACGGAAATCCTCGACCCCAGCGCGAATTACATTTGAGATGTCATCAGTGATGTCATCAGTGATGTCACTGACCATGTCATGATCGATGTAATATGTGACGTCATCAGCAGTGCATTGGGGCACGAGTTATAGTTAGCTCTACTAACTATAACGACCGAATTTCTATGGTTTTGTATGAGTAAAATGTGCAACTAACTATAACGTCCCTGAAAGCCTATGTTTTTTCAGTGAATTTCAAACGTTTTTTAAATGCTAATTTGTAACTATAACATCCCTGAAACCTATGTTTTTTTCAGTGAATTTCAAAGGTTTTTAAAATGATAATTTGTAACTATAACGTCCCTGAAACCTATGGTTTTTTAGTGAATTTCAAAGGTTTTTTAAATGCTAATTTCTACTTATAATGTTCATTAAACCTATGGTTTTTTCAGTGATTTTAAATGATCATTCCATTTTCAACCTGGTGAAAACAGGCAATATCGCCAGTTTTCCAGCTATAGCTTCTGCAAAAAAAAAAATTGCCACAATGAGAGCAACAACTAACGCAAATAATATGCAGAGTAGGCGTTCCTGTACAAAAATAACATGAAAACACCACTTCCCTTTCAATGAGCAGCCAAATCTGCGGTGCGATCCAAATACAGGTGATAAGCTGCGTTAGCAGTAGGAATGTACCATCTGCCTTTTACTGGTGTAAAGTAGGACTACTACCTACAGTGTGAAAGGGAGCCTAGCCCAGAATCACATCTGAAGACCAACACGTCATAGAGCAACTGATCATGCACCACCGACACCCAAGAAGGCCACAAAACCCACTGCTACCAACCTCAGGACCTCCCCCCGGACCACCCCCACCTACTACCACCGAGGCAGCGCACTACAGGACAGTGGACCTTCCAAAAAGGGCATGGCCCCACAGCCACACAATTGCTGAATGTTAGGAGATGTAGCAACCAAACATGTGTGAAGGACTCAAGTCACCCACCAATAATAATGCCCACAATACCAAGTATAGCGGTGATGTGCTGGACAGACCTCACTATGCAGGGCACAAACCTCTCTATGTGTACATAAACTGCTGGTGCTTGTAGTGTGGTGGACAGTGGAAGCAACCATGTTACCTCAGGCAGTGGGGAAGATCTCGGTCATGTACCTGTATCGTCGTCCCCTGTAAGCGGAAGCGCAGTGGGATGGTCCAACATACGCCACTCCAGTGTAGAAGTGTGAATAAATAGGCCGGGACTCTGGGCGTGGTTCACTTGTGTGAAAGCCAACGCGTCTGCTAGAGCAGCGGCCCTCACCCTGCCATGCAGATGTTGCCATATCCGCCGGCCTCCTCGACACACACCCCTTGCGAACACAGTGGCACAGCACCGCAGACTTATGTCTGTACAGACTACTGCCTTCAAACTATGCTGCGGACAGCAGGGCTCACAATTCAGATGGAGTGGCGATTGCAGATGACACAGTCCAGTAGGCAAGACACATTCCTCCCAGTGAGACCTGCCTGGACCTGACCTGCCCGGCTGTGTACACGCTGAGCGCCAGAGGTACCACTAACTCAGTGCACCACAAGTCACTGCCACGTGGCCTTACTGAGGCAGAATTCATTAGACAAAAGACATTTCTACCAGTGCGGCCCGCCCGGACCACGCATCATCGCAGGGTGCGCACACGCTGAGTGCTTCAGGTGCCACTAACTCACTGTACCACAAGTCTTCGCCACGTAGCCTTACTGTGGCAAAATTCATTAGACAAAAGACATTCCTACCAGTACGGCCCACCCAGACCACACATCATCGCAGGGTGCCCACACACTGAGTGCTTCAGGTGCCACTAACTCAGTGCACCACAAGTCACCGCCACGTGGCCTTACTGAGGCAGAATTCATTAGACAAAAGACATTGCTGCCATTGCGGCCCGCCCAGACCACGCATCATCGCAGGGTGCACACACGCTGAGTGCTTCAGGTGCCACTAGCTCACTGCACCACAAGTCATTGCCATGTTGACTTATTAAGGCAGAGTTCAGTAGGCAAAAGACATTTCTCCCAGTGCAGCCCGCTCGGACAACGCATCATCACAGGGTGCGCACATGCTGAATGCTTCTGATGCCACTAACTCAGTGCACTATTTATTAGAACACTGTTGTTTGTGTTTGTTTATCTCACACTTTGTCAATATCTATCTATCTATCTATCTATCTATCTATCTACCTATCCCTTTCTGTCTCTCTGTCTGGCGACATGTCCAAATACTGGCACACTTTTTGCTATTTATGTGTCTAACCTAGCAAGACATACAACCTGTCTGTCTTCCTGCCTCTATTTACCTGTCTCTCTTCCCCTCTCTCGCACATGCATGCAGTTTAGTTCTCTCCCTTTGTCCAGCCCTCGGTATATTTAAATCTCGCATGTGTTATATGTGCTCATTTCCTCCTCCTTGCCAGTACAAGAGGCGCGTGTTCCAACTACAGTGTAATTTTGATTCCTGCCCACGGCCACTGACATGATTATGGGCTAATTTGATTTTTTGCCGTAGAGAGTGTGTTCCGTGATAGTCAGGGTTTGGTGAAAGTATCGCGATAGAAGGTGCAGGCACCTCTTGAAAATATTGTTGTCTTGTGAGACACCTGAGCGGAGCCCTGCGCACTCTCGAGAGTACAGCGATGGAATATAGGGCTAGCTTCCACCCAGAAGTGACCAATATGTGTCCTCCGTGACCCTCGAGGTTCACTGGCGCCCCCTTCTGGCTGACACTGGAAGCTGTAAATTGGACGTTAACAACTACAATGAGAGTCCGATATTTTGTAGGCTGTGTCTCTTCAGACCTTGAGCCGCCTTTCAGAGCGAAATCAACCTTTGTAGCCCGAACTCTTAGGAGCAGTCACCCGTCCGGATGTTTATGAATGATATCAAAATCCATCATGATTACTCTGATTAGTGCTTATCCCCATGAAGCCCACACCCAGTCATGCGCACTGTGAGGCCAGTATGGGGATTTGTTATGTTGACTTACTGTGAAAGATCTGTGGAAATGTAACAAGGGGTGTTTGCCGCCCCAGAGCACCCCAAGGAGGATGTGACATTAAGGTCAGAGCTGCTGACTTTGGATCTGGGGGGGAGCCAAGTTCGAGTCTTGGCGTCGTCCCAACACTATGTGATTACGGACACATTCTGAAGAAATCGCTCACTCTCCCAGTGCCTAAAAAATGAATGTGTCCTTGTGTAATGTAAATGGTACTCATATAAAGTGCGCCAATATCTTCGGGTCTAGTAAGCGCTATACAAACAAATAAACGGCGAGGAGAGTAGTCCAATCGGCCGAACTTGTGGAAATAATACCTGCGCTCATGCACTATGCTAGTGAACATGAGGTGAGCAGCGCTGGGCCCTCGTGCGGATACTAGGACGAGAGCTTCAGAGGTGCGTTTCCAGAGTGCAGCGAGCTTCTTGCACGACTCGCTCGCCCAGGACAGCAGCATGGGGCTCTCCTTTGTCCCAGGCGTTTGAAGTAAAAAGCATAAATGTATCAAGGAGATGCCAAAAGCTAAAACCCGCGGGAGCTTCCCTGATCCCGCTTTGTTTGGCGTAATATTTACTTTATTTCTTACCTACTTTTTCTAACTCGTTCTCTCTTCGACGAAATTCCTGTCCTTCCCCTCCCCTTTCTTCTGCTGCTTTCTCGGTATGATTCTTGCGGTTCTTTGAGTTCATTACTTGCCGTAAAGGTGCAGACCTCACTTAGGGGAATGAGGGTGTAAACGCGACACGGCAAACCTTCAGGGCCCATTCTTGGCAGTCTGGGCCTTTGTGCACCCCAGGGCGTCGGGCCCGTTCCCCAGAAATGTGAGGCCAGGGTTCACTCACTGTCCTGACCTGGGGGGGAGGGGGGCTGTGAGGTAACTGCACTGAGCACTCTCGTGCAAAATGCAAATCCATCATCCACCTCAGCAGAATATCGGGCCAACTATGAAATGTGACGACGGGGTGCGACCCCCCAAACTCAGCTTCTGCTAACAGTCTTGGGCTTAGCTCCTATGAAGCTGTTAGCTGCTAAGGGTGCGAGGAGCCCATTTTATGTAGAAATCTACTTTGGCTAATCACGAAACGTGAATGTATACTCTCAAATGGGTTTACTCACACATAAAATTTCTCTATACATCGGAACCTCAAGACATGGCTCTTCCAGATGAAACTGGCACGATCTCCCCCCCAGGCCTGCCCTTCTCAGCGCCTGTATACCCTTCCGGGTGATTAGACACACTCTACAAATTCATGTAACCATGCAGTTTTGCATGTGAGATGGTCTTTTCACCGGGGTAAGAGAGGGTGTCCAGGGGCTAGGATGCCACAAAAAGATGAACAACTATCGTCTCAGCAATTTTACAAATCTGTAGTCGTTCACAAACCAGCCACAAAGCACAGTCCCACCCTCAAATTGGAGATTTAGGACAGGAGAAAATCTACAGCAAAGGTGGGACTGGGGAAGCTATAATCCCAAAAATGTTGTGTGTGTGGGGGGGGGGGGGGTAGAGAAGGCCTTTCCTCTCTTTTCACAAGGAAAAAGTGTGTGTGTATGTGTATATATCTATATATGTAAATCAGCAAAATAGTAAATATGCATGACACTAATTCATTCAGACAGCTTTCAATCAAGTTTACCCATAGTACAGTGCAATTAAATGTGAAACATTTTGAGATCTAAATGTGTTTTAGCGAATAATTTATACATGTTTAAATGCACACCTGTTATAAGTGCAAAAATACGTAGGTGTGACATCTGGGGTCCGAGGCACTAGCATTTATCAGTACAGGAAGTAGTACTACATTTATGAGTACAGGAAGTCGTACTACAGGAGTACTCTTTTGCATACCTTCATATGCCTTTATGAATAGTCATTGACATGTCAAACTCCGAATCATCAAAGTGGAAAGAGGACACACTCTTTTCTACTTGTGCTAAATTTATATGAGAATTGCCTGAATATTCTCCCCGTATAATACCTTTAGGGCCAATTCATAAAGGCATTTAATAATATGTAAAAGTGTCAACAGGAGCACTTTTATGTCCTCTTACACCTTAGTGAGGTTCGCAAATGAATTCCTACACTTGCAGTTGGGTCACTCCGACTATTTCAGCTTCCCAGCCATAGTCAAGCAGCCCTCTGTAAATTCATAAAAAGTTACAAATGTACTTGAAACAGAAGTGGAATTGGGGAGGGATCACTTCTGGGTATTTTTTGTTGTTTTTTTTGTGATTGCTATGTGGAATTTAGGGGCACAATCAGTCATTAATGACTGCAAATCAATGCTTGTCTTTTTGTGTAAAGGATGTAGAGTAAGAGCCAGAGGTGCCAACTTTAGAGCTGGGGCACCAGGTTCCACTCTTGGCCTCAGCTCAACATTCTGTGATTCTGGGCAAATCACGTCATCTCCTTGCGCTCTCCCAAAATGAATGTGCTCTTGTGTAATGCAACTGGTGCTCATGTAAAGCGCTCCAGTACCTTCAGTTGGAGTTCGTGCTATATAAAGCTGTACGCCAGTCAAGTACTTGATTTGTAAAGCTCCTCGTATGCCTCAAGACTTCTTGGCGCTAGAGAGAACTATCGAAGCAGCCTGTGGCAACGTTACAGACAAGAAGTATGTAGTTAATAAAGAGGAAAAGACTGTGGGGTTGCATCAGACAATAGACAATAAATGCCAGCGGTCTGCTAAAGGGGGCGCCACTGAATGAAGGGCTGATGGTGGGGGTTCAGGGCAGGCCATAGGGCATTTTGTTATTTTGGTCACTCCTGTGCCCGGACGTTATTAAACAGAGGAACCGGGCAAGACTAGCATCTAAAGTCACATAGAACAGGTTGTGCACTTTTAACACTTTTAAAATACAGAAGCGCCAATCGCAAGAGACCTTTTTAAACAGCATGCATCGATTTCGAGATAAGTCAGAGATGGGACGAGGCAATTTGTTTCACACTTTTTTAGATTTGTAATTTCGGAGATATTGTCCTTCTGACCCATATTTATATTTGAAAATAGCATTTTACTAAGATATATTAACGATTCGGCTGTTTTCTCTTCTGTGTATTGTGGGAGTTGGCGAAACTGGATGTTCATCTGAGGCACGTATTTTGAAAAAAAATTAGTTTCCATTTCCGAGTTTGTTTTGTCGGACAGACAGGGTGGCCCCCAAACTCTGACATACAGAGTTCTGTCTCGGACTGACGCAGAGAAAATAAAACTATGGTGCATATTTACAAGGGCAAAAAGCGGAGATAAAAATATCGCCCTATTTACATTGCCTTAGGGCGATTATGCATGTTAGCACCCTTTTTCCCAAAGCCTCCCTTTGCATCTCTAATGAGATGCATAGTGGGCGTCACTGGGCGTTCCCCGGATTGGCTACCTTGCAAATATTGCTGATGTTCACATTGCGATATTTACAAGGCAGCCCACACGATTTTAGCACACGTTAGATTTTGGCCAAAACGTCCGTTTTCGCCAAAAACTAACGTCGGCTAAAATTCAGACTTACCTATGCTTTACATAGGGGGTGGATTATGCTGATACGACCACAGGGTCGTATCAGCAAGGTTATGCCCGTTTTGCAGGGAACATTGCTGGAAAACCAGCGATGTTCCCTGCAAAACAGAGATAACCTCGCCATCTCTGGAATTTTTATCACCCTGGAGAAACGCGTTGTTAATAATGCGCTACCAGGGCGATACATTCCAGAGATAGCCTGCGATAAAAAAGTTATCGCTAAGCACGGCTAGCGATAATTATCGCTGGCCGTTGCTAATATGCCCCCAAAAAAGTAAACGTTCAAAAATCACGGAAAGCGAATAATTGCTCATTTTGAAATGACTCAACAAGAAAGAAAAACTAAAGACGTCAATCAATGATGACAAATGGAAGAGGTAATGAATTATAGAACTGTATAAAGAAATGGAAAAAGGAATGAAAGAGAGAAAGGAAGAAGGAACAAAAGCGAAATTTATAAAAGAACAAGAAACGAAGGAGCAAAGTATCAAAGAGACAGCAAAGGAAAATATTTAAAAAAAGAAACGTCAAGAAAGTGTGGAATAAAAAAAACAAAAGAAGGAAAGAAAAAGGACGAAAATAAGCAGAGAAGAAAGAAAGGCGGAAAGAAAGTAATAAACGAAAGGAAAATCAGCAAAGTCAGGAGGGAAAGAAGAACAGTTTCATGATTCAATGTACGAAAATATGAAAGAAAAATACGTGGCTTAGTGAGAGCGCACGCTTTATTCAGCATGGATTGTGCAAACCACTCGGCTAGATGTCAGGTCAGCGTTACTGTCACTACGGCCCGCGCGGTACTTCGGCTTTTACTAAACCCTGCTCACATAGCTTGTGCAACGCGCCGCTAAGACCAGAACATGCGAAATATGAAAGCGGCAGGGCTGCTGTAGAGTGTGTATTCCGCGCTGTCTAAGGTGCGCACTGTGATCCCCCAGACCCGCTGTCCAATTAATCTGTCTGTTATCCAAAACTAAAGATTGGTGTCAGACAATTCTTTTAAGCGTTTTAGGCTTCTCTGGTAGACTTTGGCTAGAGTTTGGAGCAAAGTTCGCATTTTTCTAGAATCGAAGCGGAATTTAATGGTTCCTACTCGGACTTGAGACTGTCACAAACTCTGGGAGTTGGGCATGCGTAAATATTCACCAATACGGGAATGCGGCAGGTGTAGATTTGCAAATGTGGAAATGTAACCCATCAATCCACTAAATAATTTTCCTTTGCTTCTCCCTGGGAAACTGCTATCCCCTCTCCTCATACCTCCACCAATTTCAGAGGATTGTTTCGTTTTTTGCACCGTCGTTGTGCAACCAGCACTGGACTCCGTCCACTATAGACCCCGGGCAGGAGCCCCCTTCAATGTCCCGCATTTAGACACAGACCCCGGAAATAATAATTAGAAATCTAGGGCTGATAGTCGGAATACGAAATAGAATAAAAATGAAAAAACCCTACATTTTGTCCTAAATCCGCCCGTCGACTGATGTGTTCTAATGTGCACGCATCCCGGAAGGGCCAATGCGATTTCTGAATGATTAATCTGTCTGCTTCTTTGCAACAAATTATAATTTGGCTGCACAGCCGTCGGAAAGCAACCGATAAGGAACATAATGATGGTTTCAAAACAGATGCTTGTTAGTTTTGTACTGCCCACTCTCTCTTCACATGGGGAAGCAACCTTACGGAGCACGTCTGGCCCACATCTTTCGCTACTGTTTTATTTTATTGTGTATCATTTTAATTTTGCAGTTTCGCCTGCAATGCATTCCTGTCTGCGGTGCTGGCAAAATAAGGCTTTGGCACTAATGTGCAAATTCCATGTTTATAAGTTGAAATCGTGCTGAATGGTCCCACTCAGGCGCGCAACACCCATTGGACTCACAGGGCTTCAGCCCCCCCCGTCGTGTGTGGCAGCCCGGGATGAGACACCTTCCCGGGCAAAAAAGCAGCCGCACCCGAGCACTTCACAGGTCTTTAAAAGACCATTTGCATGTTAATGAGGCCTTGCTGTTGTTTCACCCCTTCTAAGAGCCCCTGCAGCTCCACTCTGCCTATTGCTTAAAGTTCAGCCCCCCCCGAAATTTTTGCTCAGCCCCCCCCGAAATTTGGCTCTAGTTGCGCCTCTGGTCCCACTAAATATCATTTCAGATCCCGCCATGTCCCCCAACACAGGGTCCTGTCCGCGAGCTGTGTCCGGCTTACAGCGTGATTCATTACTGCCCTTGGGACACACTAGAATCCTCTGAGTAGGGTGTGAAGGTGCAGAGAGTATACGAGACCACCACAATCCGCTGTCAGCTCTGCTGTCCCCATGGGCATGCTGAACAGTGTGCTGGGTATGCATGAGGTTGGCAGTGCTGCATGACATGCAGCAGGCCTTGCAATGCTGATGACTTGACAGTGTGGCTGGTTTCCTACTGTCTCTGCAGTGAGCTGGGCAGTAATTCTGATGGTTACACAATGAGGCGGGTATCCAGCTGGTCCTGCAGTGTGCTTGGAAGCGATGCCGCTGGCTTCACAGTGAGGAGAGTATGTTACCGACTTTCCTAGTAATGCTGCTGGCTCCGAGTGTGGTGGCTGTCCTGCTAACTGTGCACTTTGCTGAGCAGAAATGCTGTTAGTTCATCAGTGTGAATGTAGGTATCTGGCTGGTCCTTTAAATTTTCAGCCGTAATTTGCAAAATAATAAAGAAAAACCCCAGGTGATGGTGGTGGTCCCCGGGGCAGTGTGGGGGGGATTGGGGCCCCTCCACACTTTTTTTTTCATTGCCCCCATGACCTGGCCCACCCGGGGGCTTCATTAACACGAAGCGCGGGAGCCTAAAAGCCTAAAATACTGTAAAATGTTTGCATATATGTGTTTTACACCTCTTAAAAAAGGCACAATCATAGTGGTTACCAAAGTCATTGCTACACTCAGCATAATCGTCAAGATGGGAAGTAGAGTTCAAACACAGTTTTTTTTAAAGTTACTACAAATATCAGTGTACAAACATGTTCTTTAAGTTAGTAATGTGTGTAGTGTAATGGAATACATTTTTTAAGTTATAATTTTTTTATGTGGTGGTGTCGTTGAATGTGTGCATTTGTTTGACAATTTCATGACTTATTCGCGACCATCACGACATCGTCGTGAATTTCAAAGATTCCCAAAAGTAATCATTTAACAAGAAAATGAACAACATTTGGACTCTTGGGTGGCTCTACCAAGAGCCTTTGTGTTGAGAGTGTGTATAAGACAGCTACATATAAGACTGTAAGCAAAGTTTCTGGTTGCCTAGAAACACCCTGTTCCCTTCATCTGTAAAGTGAACTCCATCACCTCTACATATTCCATACATGTCAAAATGCATACTGTTGTTGTAGATAGAGCCCATATTATGGTCTCTGAGGAAAGCAGAAATAGTTTTATTAACATGTTTCATAGCTTTGTCAGTCTGCAAATGGAATCAATTTGACCACTTCCATTTCTGTTTTTGGCATATATTAGAGTACACCAAGACAGTGTGAGGAAAAAGCGACATCAGCTCTGCAAAGGTATGTTTCATTAGTATTTCCAGCCCTACCCCAGTTGAATCAAATCAAAAAGCTTTATTCGGTACATTATACATGACCATAATAGCATTCTAATAACAGTAATAAAAATACATATTGTAATAATAATAATAAAAGGCCATCAATACGTATACTTCCTCAAAGTTATTTGCAAAAATACAGTCCATTTTTCAATTAATAATCCAAAGAATTCAATCTATCGAAAGTTCATTAGAATCAATTAAAATCATTAGTTTTATAAAACTTCTCAAAAGTGCATATAGTTTAAAATGACCACATACATTTGGGGTAAAGGGCATTGTAACTCCAACTTCAATCATCATAATGTTCATAAGTTAATGCATCTAAATAGGAGTAAGTCTTTCTTCTCTTGATGGACATTTGTATAAAATTGCTAGCAGCATTCATAATTTTATCATTACCCAAACTACAAATAAGATTAAAAGCTTGTTTATAATGATAACATTTATTAGCTAAAAAAAATGGTTTCAAAACAAGTTTACGGATGTCCCTATAAAAATTACAGAATGATAGAAAATGCAGCATGGACTGGGGTGATTTTCCGTCACATGGGCAATTTAGTATTATATGATACCTTTTTCTGGACTTATGGAATGCGACTAGATAATGTAGGGTACCAAGCCTTAATCTTGTTAAATAGAACCTATGTTGGGTATTTCTTACTTTAATAAGGTAGGGTTGTATGCCCATAAAAAGTGGGTGCTCATAGTAAGAAATTATACTTTGTTTCGGGCTCGATTCACCATCCCTTACCAAATCCATTGCGGCAATAAACCTTATTTTCAACTATTTTTTACTATACCCTTGTATAGACATGGGCTCTTTACGCTCTAGAGTAAATTTGCAGCTTTTTAATAACGTTTGAATATATTCAAGCCACTGTATTTTTCTACTATTGCCTAGAGCCAATCCAGTATTATATCCTTAGTAAACCTTGTTTCTTCTTTCGTCCATATCCCATGCCATAGGGTAAGTCCGGCTGTTCTTATAAATTCACTAATATAAGGGACATACAATTCTCTGTGGACTAAGCAATTAGATGTAGAACTTGGGACTGCTAACAGACGTTTTAAAAACGTATTCTCTTGTAATTGGAGGGTGGCGTAATTAGCCCTTCCCCATAGGGCTGCACCATAGCATGCAGTTGAAATAGATTTGCTTCTATATAAAGTAAGCATTTCCCTTATGGGTTTATTTCCTATTTTAGAAAATCTAAATATGCCCTCAATTTTTGGTGTAAATTTTAAATTGGATAGGTTAATATGCGTACCCTATGTACCATTCTCATTAAACAGTAAGCCCATATACATAAAACTTGAGATTCTATCAGTTACGGTGCTGCCCACATGGTGCTTTTTAATCCTTGCTCTGATCTTACCACAAATCATGATGACATTTTTTGCTAGGTTCAGCTTTAAATCCTTTTCAGTCATGAGGACGGCATCAACCGCATAGAGGAGTACTGGGGTGGGACAAGCACCTACCTTTGGGGCATCAACATTTAGATTCTGCAGAAAAGTGTCAACGTTATTTCTATATAATGAAATTAAAAGGGGAGCTAAAACACACCCCTGTCTTATCTCCCGGGTTACCCTAAAGTTCGACGTACATTCACCCTTTATACCAAACCGAACTCTGGATAGTAAAAAGGTATACATCTGGGACAGGTAAATAACAATATCTTTAGGAGCACCTAGCTCAACCTGTGTTTGCCACAGTTTATCATGATTAACAAGGTCAAACGCACTGGTGAGATCGACGAAACAGAGGTGTAAGGACCCTCCTTTTGCTAGGGTATATTTTCCCACCAATAGATCCAAGTTTACACATTGTCCTACCATCCAAATACCTCTCCTAAACCCATACTGGGCCTCTGATAGTATGTTATTCTCAGAGGTCCAGTTTTCTAGTCTTCCCAGCAAGACTCTCCCCATCAATTTCGAGGTAGACTCAAGAAGAGATATGGGACGATAGCACTTGGCCTTCCCTCTAGCCCCTTTTTTGAATATGGGAACTATTATGCTTTCAACCCAAGATGTAGGTAGCATTCCATCTAAGGTTGCTTTAAAAAAGTTCAATAGGATAGGTGACCCAAATTCGATATCATATTCAAAGACATCGATTGGAACCCCATCGGGTCCAGCGGCTTTACCACTAGCACTTTTGTTAAGTGCCCCTTTAATTTCTTCTATGGCTAGCTGGGGTAACCTAACAGGCTCAACTATAATAACGTTGCTCTTTTCCTTTTGCATAAATATGCCACCTCCTGGGTTAAAAATGCTTTCAAGATACGTTATCCATTCCTCTGGTGGAACTAAAACATCTATCTTTGCCGCTAAAATATCTCTAAAAAAAGGATAGTTAATGGTTTTCCAAAATATGGTTGTATCACGAGTTGTTGCAGCTTGTATTAATTTTTCCCAGGCCTCTTCTCGAATCTCAGTTTTCCTAAGGTTCAGGGCAATTTTATCCTTTCTCCTTAGGTTACTTATTTCAGAATTGTTCCTGGGTTTTGTGTTTAAGGTGATTTTTAATTCTTTATTTAACCTTGAACATTCCTGGTTAAACCATCTGGGTTCTTGGTTACGCGTTTTATTCTTTTGTTTTATTTTTAAATCGTCTGCTATTTCAATAATAATATTGGAAAAAGTGCCAATAATATCTGAATTAATGGAAGAACTATCTAGGCAGGTATCAATATCATGCTGTTTTTTCCCAATGAGATTATCCATAAACAAAGTAGGGTTAACACCTGACCATTTTATTGAAACTCCGTTGTTACCATGGGTCTCTATGTTAATATCGACTGCCTTCCCCCTTTTTGACTGAGATATATTAAGCTTCAAGGTCAGGGTTAAGGGATAATGATCACTAAATAGACTTGCACAAACTGTAAAGGATTCCACTAGTTCCCTACATTATTCTGAGACAATAAAATGATCAATAGTTGAACACGATCTTGCACCTACAAATGTCTGGGTGGGTGGCTGTCTGTCAGAACCGTCTAGTTCCATGATTATTAAGTTATATTTGTGAATAACAAAGTTAATGGCTTCACCATAAATATCATGGGGAAAATGGGAGATTCGGTCTCCGTAATAATCAAGATAACCGCATTGTTCTCCTGCTATAGCTTCACATTTTTCAGTATTAAAGTCTCCAGCCCAGATAAACATATGATCACCCCCCATCCCTTTTAGGAAACCATCCAAATCCTCTTCTAGAGAGTTAATTACCTTGGATCTTGTTTTATCAAAAATGTTATTGTAGAAGTTAATTACAACAATGGACTGTTTCCCCTCAACTTTAAAATAAAATAATTGATGAAAATGTGACATGATGTATACTTTTTTAAAGTGAGGGGAGAGGATACTGAAACGCAGCAGCTAAACCACCTTTCGCACGGCCCATTCTGGATGGTGTGGCATATGTGCATATAGTTTGATAACCATTTATAAAAAATGATTCAGTATGCCAAGTTTCTTGCAGCAAAATTAGGGCACAGTTCTCAAGCTTCTTTAACTTCACTTCCTTTTCACAATCTGGGGACCTCTGTTCATGGGGTTGTTTGCTAGCACAATCCTCTTGTACAAAAGTTCTACTATCCTTTTCATAGTATAAATACCCATCATGCTGTGTTCTGTTATAGTTAAGTGGGATTTTCTGATTACTTGCTGATAGCCCAATAATATCCATCGCCTGTCAATCTATGTCGCTACAACTTCTTAATGGGGTGTATCTGTTAAACATAAGGGTAATCCCCACTGAATTATACAATGCTCACTATTTGGCCTATAGAAATATCCAAGTGGAACAGCGGTGATGTGATCGCCCGAATATGTGATGGACTCTGCTAGGGAATTACAAAAGAAATCTATCAAATTTCCTACCAGTTCCCTGCTACGGATATTAACTACCACACAGTCTCCCTGGTATGTATTCCTGGAACTTCCCACCCAAGTCACTCTTCTCAACATTATAATATTTTGTTGTAGTAAATTAACATTGAGTTTAGACTTAGTAGAGATCCAATGCACAAATTGATTATTTAGCGTGTCATATGATTCCCTTTTGGTTTCCATAGCTTTCGGGACATTTTTCAAAATAATCACATGGGGGTCGCCTGTGGGGATAGGTGCAAAGCTTCCACAGAGTTATTAATTAATAGTTTTGACCCATCTGTCATTTCCGGCTTATTTACTTTAACTGTAGTTGTTAAATCAACAATACCGTTTTTATTCACCCTTTTTGTTTGGCCTGGTGGCAAGTCATTCCGTTGTGGTGGTACAGAAGGCATAGATCTTGGATGCTTTTTATCCACTATGATGGAAATCCCAGGACCTTCTTTCTGTATCTCGGCTGGTGTTTTTATGCTGAGTGTTTTATTCAATATATTTAAGGGTGATGATTCGGAGACCAGTTCTAGTAGGTGTGTAACATCCTTTTTAACTAATTTGATCTCTAACATCAATCGACGTTCAATACTGTCCATTTTACCATACAATCTTTTGAAAAGATTTTCCATGTTTAAAGTTTTTGGGCATGGTTATCCATGTGAATACCCCCCGAACTATTAGTCACCCCCACATTTTTCCTTCCTTTTTTTGCTTTAGACTTGGATTTTGCCTTTGTTAGCTGGATTGCTGTGGGCGTATATATTTTACTTGGGGAAGTTGTTTCGATTTTTTTGCCAGTGGAGAAACCAGGTCCAAAAAATTGGATAGCACAGAAATTTCCAAAGGGGATGTCAAAACACAGGAATTAACCATACCTGCAATATTCGCTGTGTTAGTTCGACAAATGCTTGTGGTTTCTACCCCAGGGTCCTTATCATTCCCCTTATTGGTTGTGGCAGGTGAAACAGTTGGTGCACTCCCACCCTCTGGTAGTGACTTTTTCATTGCAGCATCTAGGGCATCTTTTGTTGCTGTGATATCTCATTATTAATTATCCCCACAGCATTTTTCAGAAAGTTAGTGATAGGCACATTTTTGGTGGTGGGCTTCCCTCCATTAGAAGCGAATTTTCTCTTGCCCATATTCCACTAACTTTTAAAATCACTAGATTATTTAAATGATATAGTCCGGCTCCTTACCATTAGAGTTTTGCTCTTGGGACCAAAAAGGATGGCCCAGCCCAGCCTTGTCCAGCCGCGGATGGGCACAGATGGGCCCGCCCTTGGTCCGGGTGCGTTGCGCTTGTCCTGTGCTGCGGGAGTTCTCGTGCATTTTTGTTGTGCCTCCTGGTGCTGGTGGGTGACGTTGCAGCCGTGCGCCACTGGTAACAGGCAGGGCTGGATATTGTAGTCCGCCAAGGCCGGTGGAAGGGCCGGTGGAATCGGTGAAGTCAGGAAGGAGTTCACTACAGGTACGGCTGGCTGCTGATCAAGTTGAGAACCCCAAGGGAGTCTTTAAGTTAAAAGGTCAGCAATGCAGGGAAGGAGAGAAGATGGCTCAGTCAGACACGGCCCGGCGCGCCCCAGTATACTCAAAGCAGGAAGGGGCCGTGCACCGCAATCACTGCACGTAGGTGTTTGTCCCACTCCCAGGCTTTCAGAGGCCCCATGGGCGCAGATCTCCCCAGCTCGCAGGTACTACAGTCTGACCCAAGTGGGCCTCCGCACTCACCGGGGGATGGAGTGGCCGGCACACTCTCTGGCACACTCTCTGCATTCCGATCGCCGCCCCTGCGTTGCAGGATACTCACTACATTGCAGTTGTGAGGTTGTGGAGGCCTTCATGATAGTGCGCTGCGGAGGGGGGTGCCGCCGGCCACCGGGTGCCCCTCGATGTTGTGCAACGCCACGTTACAAGCCAGCTGGGATCAGGCTCGGGGGTATCAGCAGGGCCCTCTGGCAGTGCGTCGTCGGATCTGGGGTGCCCGCTGCCTCCGAGGTCCTCAAGGCAAACCAATGCCGGGTCGTCTCGTGGTCTCTGGCAATCCCCAAGTCCGCCCTCTTCCAGGCACAGTTCTCCGTTACCGCGTCTTCGCTGTGCTCGATCGGCAGACTCGCGGGTGCAGAGGTGCGGCCTCCCACGTCACACCCACTGCAGGTGAATTCATGAATCAGTCAATGTGCCTAGGTCATTGCCACCACAGGGCACAATCATGAGGGGAGGAGCTTGGAAATCCACAATGGTTTTAACCAAAGGCAGCAGCTGATTAAAACTTTAACCCTCTCTGGCCAAACCAACTAATCTCCACATTTAGCAAACCCAAGTCCCTGTCAATACTTTTGTTTTTTGCATCCTCTTTAGCCCAATAGACAGCTGTGGCCCACAATCCACACTCTAAGCATTTTGTAGGAAGGAGGAGTAGCATACAGGCCAGGTTTGCAGCTGAATACTACAGGAGGTACTATGAAAGACAGTAAGAATGCATGTGTGTGATGGTGGCATGAAAAATAATTGAAATTTGATTGGATGAAGGGAATATGCAGTTAAATAAAAGTAGGTTGCATTTGGAAAGGATTAGTAAATAGATTACAGGGATGTTATAGTTAGAAAATAGACTGCAAAACCATAGAAATTCACTGTAAAATACAAATGTTACAGGGACATTATAATTAGAAAATAGGATTAAAAAAATTTAGAAATTCACTGTCAAAACCAAAGGTTACAGGGACATTATAGTTAGGCTGACATTTCACTCGTATAAAACCAGAGAAATTCAGAAGATATAGTTATCTGAGCTAACAATAACTCACGCCCCCGCAATGCATTGCTTATGACCTCACATATTACATCACTCATTACATGGTCTGTGATATCCCTGATGGCATCCCTGATGACATCTCAAATTACATCACTGATGACATCATCCACAGATTCTTTAACAAACCCAGACACGCCCCAATAAGATATTAAGCAGTTATAGTTAGCTGAGTGGGTGTGTGTAGACCTATGAATCTTTGAATGACTGTATCAGTACTGGTATGGGTGTGTCAATGTTTTTGACGATGGTAGTGTGGATGTTGGAGTGGGTGTATTAATGGTTATATTGTGGTGTGACTGCTGAACTTCTCTGGTTTTGTATGAGTGAAATGTCAGCCTAACTATGATGTCCCTGTTACCTTTGTTACCTTTGTTTTTTTCAGTGAATTTCTAAGGTTTTTTCCTCAAAAAAAGAAAATCCTAACTAAAACGACCCTAAAACCTTTGGTTTTTCCAGTGAATATAAAGATAGATATAAGCATAGATGTAGATATCCATATTTACTGAAAAAACCCTGAATTTCTAAGGTTTTTTTTATTTTGCCTCCTAACTATTATGTTCTTGTAGCTTTTGTTTTTTTCAGGTAGTTGCTAAAGCTTTTTATGCTATTTCATAACTATAATGTCTCTGTTACCATTTTTGTTCAGTGAATTTCTAGAGTTGTTTAATGTTATTTCCTAACTATACTGTCCCAATAACCTTTGTTTTATTCACTGAATTTGTAAGGGTTTTCAAATTGTATTTCTAAAGTATTTTGTCCTTGTAATGTTTAGTTATTTTAGTTAATTTCTAGGGTCTATACTTAATACTTTGTATATTCGTATTTATTATAATTTTTAATTTAGTTTTTTTAACTACAGTCATTTTTTTAATGAATATACGTTATATATGTTTAAAAAGGAAAAAACTTATACGTACTTTATGTGACATATAATAAATTTGTTGATAATGCAATGAAACATTTCTATTTTTTTTCAAATTATTTTTTTGTTCCACGGTACCTCTGCAGGTCCAAAAACTTAGACGGCACTAATACTCTATGGTTTTTAATCCCGATCACGGGATCGGAATGATTCTGCGAATCCA
This sequence comes from Triturus cristatus, assembly GCF_964204655.1. Classification (NCBI taxonomy): domain Eukaryota; kingdom Metazoa; phylum Chordata; class Amphibia; order Caudata; family Salamandridae; genus Triturus; species Triturus cristatus. The sequence goes on from NC_140579.1 coordinate 839,092,071, forward strand.
AAAATTCTGTAAATTATTTTAAATATGTACTACCCTGCATTTGCATTAAAGACATTAGTGTGAACATATTTACCGGTTTATATAAGGCACCCTATTTCTGTGTTTCAAGAAAGTTGCCTATTTTATGAGATTTTCAAACCTGCAAATCTATGGACTTGAATCGCGAATTTGGCCGATGGCACACCTAAACCTTCCCTTTTGATTGGATATAATAAGACCCCACCCATGCAGAAGGGAAACCACACCCAAAAACCGTTAGTTCTTCAGTGAAGTCTCCAGAAAGAGGATTGAGAACTAGTCGTGCAGTGCTTCCAGAGAATGGCTGAAGTTACATCTTCTGTCCAGGATGAACATCCACAACCTGTTGAGGATGGGGAGGAGAATACACCACCTCAAAGAAAAGAAAGTGAAGTCTGGAAACAATTTACAATACCTTATGGGGAAAAGAAGGTAACAGCAAAATATGTGCAGTGCAATATTTGCGACAAGCAGTTATCCAGAGGCACTGTGAAATAACTATTCACATGGTAAAACTTCCATGTGGAAGCACTTAAAAATAATTCATGAAGAGGTCTACAACTGGATGAGGTAGGTGCAGCAGGACAGTCCACTTCTACATCCCTGGTAGAACCATCATCAGCTGCAGTCATTACAATACTAGCTGCAAGCGAAGAATTGAGTGAGATAGTCACTCACTGTGTGAAGTGCCACATGCATTCGCTGTAAAACATTCTCAGTGTGTGCATACTTTAATACAGTGAAGAAGCATCTTTGTTTTGCTTCCAAATACCATGTAACGTTTTTGAAGATTGAAGCGAGTTGCTTCTTTACATTTCCTCATCATTACCCTTTTTACTACCCTGTTCACTTTTAGTATAAAAAAGAAAAATGAAAACATTGAAAAACTGTTTAAGAACCCTTCTAGAAAAAAATCAGTTCTTCTTAGAACCACCATCTAGTCGAACAAAGAGCTAACTCTGTGTTTTTAATGTGTCAGTGACTGCATCAGTGTGAGATTGGGTGTATCAGTATGTGCTCAGTGTGTGCCTGGGTATCTTATTGGATGCATTAGTGTTTGGATGGGTGTGTCAGTGTCTGCATTGCTGTATGCCTGGGTGTGTCAGAGCATGCACTGGTATGTCCATTGGTGTGATAGTGTATGCATCAGTGTGTGCCTGAGGGTGTTATCGGTTGCATTAGTGTTTGGTTGGGTGTGTCAGTGTCTGCTTTGGTGTAACCCTGGCTGTGCCAGTGTCTGCATTGGTGTATGCCCGGGTGTGCTAGTATATGCATCAATGTGCCTAAGTGTGTTATTGGATGCATTATCGTTTTCCTGGGTGTGTGAGTGTATCCATCGGTATATGCCTGGGTATGCCAGTTTATGTGTCAGTGTTGCCTGGGTGTACTATTGGGTGCATTTGTACTTGGTTGGGTGTGTCTGTGTCTGCTTTGGTGTTTGCCTGGGTGTGTCAATGTCTGCATCGGTGTAAGCCTGTATGTGTCAGTGTATGTATCTGTGTGTGTGTGGGTATCTTATTGCATCCATTAGTGTTTGGCTGGGTGTGCTAGTGTCTTTGTTACTGAGTGGTTGGGTGTGGGACTACCTATATCAGTGTGTATATGGGTGTTTGAGAATCTGTAAACATGTTTGGCTTAATGTCTAAGTGGCTGTATCAATATATGAGTGGGTGTGTCATTAGCTGTATGAGTATGTGCCTGGGTATGTCAGTTTCTGTATTGAAGTGTGGCAGGGTGTGGCAGTAGTTGTATCAGTGTGTGTCTGGGTATATCAGTGGTTGTAAATGTGTGTCCCTGGGAATGTCAGAGGTTGTATCAGTGTGAGCTTGGGTCTGAAAGTGGCTGTATCAGTCAGTGCCTGGGTGTGTCACTGGTATATGGGTCTGTGCATGAATGTGTCAGTTTCTTTGTGGTTTTATCAGTATATGCCTGGGTGTTTGAGTAGCTATATTGGTGTATGTGTGGGTGTGTATGGGTGGGTGTATCAGTGTATAGCTGGGTGTTTGAGTCACTGTATCAGTGTGTGGCTTGGATGTGTGAGTGACTGTATGAGTATGTGACTGTGTGTATGAAGGGCTGTATGGGTGTATGAGTCTATGTAAGATACCCCTCACCTGAAAACCCTCTTCAACTGGTACACACATGGGAGGCTACTGAGATGTTCCTTGCAGAAAAAACTTGTGACTCCCAGATTCCGCAGGACTAGATGGGGTGACCGTTCTTTCTCGGTAGCGGTCGTCAAGCTATGGAACTCCCTGTCCTCCTTCATTTCCAATGCTGAACCTTACCTGGTTTTCACAAAACATCTGAAAACCTGACTCTTCATGTCATAAGTGACTGATGTTATAATTCTCATTTTAGAGTCCTGTTTGTATGTTTAGCGCCTTGACATCCTCGGGGATAAGTGTGCTCTATAAATTGCATCCTATCCTATCCTAGGTAGCTATTTGCATGTTTACAAAAGGTGTGCGACTGACTGTATGGGAGTTTGACTAGGTGTATGAGTGTATGTGTGGGTGGGTGGGTGGGTCAGTACCTGTGTGAATGACTCTATAGGTGTGTGAGTTCATGTATGAATACCGGCATGGGTGTGTCTGTGACCCATGAGTTAAATTAGTGACACACATGGTTGAAACTTTACAAATACATTTTATTAACACATTACAAAACAATTTACACCAAACAATTAACAAATAAGCATAACATACACTATTAAACTATTTACAAATATACTTTTGTGCACAAGTACTACAGAAAGCACAATACAAAGTGATATTTGGAAGCATCTTACAATACCGTGAAGGGAAAAGAAGATTACAGATAAATATCTGTAGTGCAATGTTTGCGGCAAGCAGTTATCCAGGAGCACTACAAATAATTATTCACATGGGACAGCTTCCATATGGAAGCACGAAAAAATCTATTTCAGAAAGGGGCCACAACTACATGATGTGGGACATACTAGGTGCAGAAGGACAGTCCACCTGTACAGCACCTTTGGGAGAACCTCCATCAACTGCAGTCATTATATTACCACCTGCCTTGAAAAACGTAAGGGAGATGCTTACCAAGTGTGCAAAATGCCACATGCTTCTTACCTTACACATTTCTTATTTGGGTGCATTTTCCATTTTTTACTGTTCTCAAGTTCTATACTCATACACCAAATGTGATGTGCTGTTTAAAGAATCATCAGTACACAGTGGAGGAAAAACAATCATAAAGATTGTAAAAAAAAAAAAAAAAAATACTGCATACTATGTGTATGTCACTAATTACAGGATGGGGAAATTTAGGAACACAAACTTGGTTTCAAAGTCTGAGCAATGCAGAATATCCATAGGATGACTTAAATGACTTTTTGAGAGAAACAAACTGTAATAAATTCAAGACACCAGGAGAACTTTGCTGTTTTGGATACGGCAAATGTTTGCAGGTACTTTAAGCACATATTTCAAACTATGTTGTCCTTCATCTGCAACAAAAAACATCCACCTCTTGGAGAAATTGCTGATTTCTTCTAGTGAAAAGAGTACCAAGCAAAAGGTGCTCCTCATAATCTTATGATCTTCTAGGTAAAAGATACACCTAAATTTAGAACAGACACAGATGACTCTACTTTCTTTCATAGAACAGTACAATAAATGTAAAATTCCAAAAGACACTGAGGGAAAAAGCCTAACGCAGCAAGTACTGCATTTCCAATCACATAGATGTGGAAAGTACTGTCAGCAGGAATAGTTAATTATTTTCTTAGCCCACTGTTGAACCTTCATGTTTTTACAGTCTGAAGGATGTTGCTTCTTCCGAGTTCTCTTTGATAAAAAAAGAAAAAGTGTACAACTGTTTGAAAAACCTTCTTAAAAAACAACAGTACTATTTACAAACATTGCAAAAGTAGCCCACAAAATCCTCCCAGGAGTGCTGACACAGTCCTTAGGAGACTGGGTTTGGGAGAAGATAGTACTAACTGAATCAAATCTTGGGAATCCCTTCTCCTATGGAGCCTTTGCCCAATCATTCTCTGCTCCTCTCCCTCTTTCTCAAAGCTACTACCATTTGATGCCTCATTTCTTAGGTCAAATACAAACACAGTTCTCCCTTCTCAAGAGTGCCGAAGCAATCCTCTTCAAACTCTTCCTGTGGTGCAGATGCCCCCTAGGCTCTAAGGAGGAACTAGTACTCACACTTGGGCGTATATATGAATAAATGGGTGTATGAATGGTTTTATTGGTGTGTGACTGAGTGTTGCAGTCACTGTGGCTATATGAGCGGTGGGTACATAAGTGCTTTTGTGGTAGTGTAACTGGGTGTGTAAGTGCCTGCCTGACTGTGTGAGTGCATGCAAATTACATACTACTAAATTACATACTATAAGCAAACACCCACATCTAATTTCAAACACATTCATTCATACTGGCTTCATAAAATGACTATACTTTCAGTATACCAATTCCTCTTTCTCCTTTCCTGCTCACTGTATTTTTAGTTATTGTTCTCATCTAAGCTCCCTTCTGTTTTCCCTCCTCCTATAGTATAAGAAGTAACACATTTTCTTTCAGTCTATACACACTCAAATTTTTTTTTATCTAAATATACTTTTATATACTATAACTAAATTAACATCCCTGCAAAAGCTCTTTGCTGTTCTCCTAGTTTTATTTCTATGCCTGTTAAAATCCGTTTTAATTCCAGATCCCATGTGAAAACTCTGGCAATCCAGTGTCTGAGTGGATCTGTGAAAGGGTGTGTAAGTGTCTGAGTGGGTCAGTGACTGGGTGTAAGAGTGTCTGAGTGGGTCTGTGAGTGAGTGAGTGTTAGTATGTCTGAGTAGGCTTGTGAGTGGGTGTGATAGTGTCTGAGAAGGCATGTGAGTGTCTGAGTGGCTCTCTGAATGGATGTCTAAGTGTATAAATTGGTCTGTGAGTAGGTGTGAGAATATCTCAGTGGGTCTAAGAGTAGGTGTCTAAGTGTGTGAGTGGGTATAAGAAAGTCTCAGTGGGTCTGTGAGCCAGTGTGAGTGTCTCAGTGAGTGGGTGTGAGAGTGTCTCAGTGAGTGGGTGTGAGAGTGGGTATTTGAGTGTCTGAGCGGGTCTGTGAGTGGGTGTGACATTGTCTGAGTGGGTCTGTGAGTGGGTGCATGAATGTCAAGTGGGTCGGTGAGTGGATGTGAGTATCTCAGTGAGTCTGTGAGTGGGTAAAAGAGAGAGTGTGTGTATTTTTGTAACATTTCAGTAGAATTCTCAAATCCACCACAATTTTACACGGGGCCACGCTGAGCATAGGGGTGGATTCACGAACCGTTGCGCATGGAAAAAAAAATTTTGGGGTATTTTCTAACCCATCAGGGGGTCCTTCGGGGAGCCCTATATTGCACATGTGAGGTCAGGGTACCTCCACCATGATCCCTTCTACCTCATTACACCTGAAGTTTATTTCTATGTCTGTTAACATCTGTTTTAATTCCAGAGCTCCAGTGAAAACTCTAGCAATCCACCTCCACTCTCAGTAGAAAAGCAATTAAAATGACTACCCTTCACAATGTACTCTTATTTATGCTGCACTAGTTAACAAATCACAGGCTTCCTCTCATCTTTTATTTTTGTCATACCACTTCTAAATGGTTAGTAGTTCTTTAACCCTTTACATGTTTTCTGTGAAAAAGCCCAATTTGGTTGTTTTTCCCAAGAATCAGCCGTGGCCCCCAGTATAACTTTGCAGTGAATTCCCTGATCCACATGAGGTCTGTGAGTATGTGTGAGTGTAATTGTGAGTGTCTGTGTGGGTCTGTGAGTGGGTGTGTCAGAGTGTGAGTGGGTCTGTTATTGGGTGTGAGAGTGTCTAAGTGGGGCTGCGACTTGGTGTAACTGTGTCTGAGTGGGTCTGTGAGTAGTTGTATGACTGCCTGAGTGGGTCTGTGAGTGGCACCCAGTGTCTGAGTGGGTCAGTGAGTGGGCGGGTGAGTGTCAGTGAGTGGATGTGAGTGTGCCTAAGTGGCTGAGTAGGTCTGTGAGTAGGTGTGAGAGTGTCTGAGTGGTGCAGTAACTGGGTGTAACAGTGTCTTAGTGGGTCAGTGAGTGGGTGTGAGCGTGTCTGAGTTGCACTGTGAGTGAGTGTAAGAGTGTGAGTAGGTCTGTGAGTGGGTGTGTGAGTGGCTGTGTGGGTCTGTGACTGGGTGTGTAAGTGTCTGAGTGGGTTGGTGAGTGGGTATGAGAGTGTATAAGTGGGTCTGTGAGTGGGTGTAAGAGTGTCTGAGTAGGTATAAGAGTGGGTGTATAAGTATGTGACTTTGTCTGTGAGTGGGTATGAGATGGTCTATGTGAGTCTTCCAGTGGGTATGACAGTTTCTGAGTGGCTCTGTGAGTGGGTGTGAAAGTGGTTGAGGGGGTCTCTGGATGGGTATAAGTATCTGAGTGGGTCTGTGAGTGGGTCTGTGAGTGGGTGTGACAGTGTCTGTGTGGGTCTGTGAGCAGGTGTATGAGTGTCTGAGTGGGTCAGTGACTGGATGTAAGAGTGCCTGAGTGGGCTTGTGAGTGGGTGTGATAGTGTTTGAGTGGGTGTGTGAGTGTTTGAGTGGGTCTCTGAATGGGTGTCGTACTGTATGAATGGGTCTGTGAGTAGGTGTGAGAATGTCTCAGTGGGTCTATGAGTGGGTGTCTAGGTGTGTGAGTGGGTCTGTGAGTGGGTATAAGAGAATCTCAGTGGGTCTGTGAGTGGGTGTGAGAGTGTCTCAGTCAGTGGGTGTGAGAGTGTCTCAGTGAGTGGGTATGAGAGTGGGTATGTGAGTGTTTGAGTGGGTCTGTGAGTGGGTGTGACATTGTCTGAGTGGGTCTGTGAGTGGGTGCATGAGTGTCTGAGTCAGTTGGTGAGTAGGTGTGAGAGTATCTCAGTGAGTCTGTGAGTAGGTATAAGAGTGTGTATTTTTTTTAAATTACAGCAGAATTCCCAAATCCACCACAATTTTACACAGGGGCCACACTGAGCATTGCAGCGGATTCATGAACTGTCGCACATGGAAAAAAACATTTTGGGGTATGTTCTAACCCATCAGGAGGTCCCTCAGGGAGCCCTATATTGAACACGTGAAGTCAGGGTACCTCTACCATGACCCCGTCTACTTCATTACATCAGAATTATTCCAACTGGGGACCATTCCCGATATCTAAAATGGCGGCAACAGCTTTTTACTTAGGTTGCGACCAGCCAATCATGGCTATGCTGGTGGCGCGTGACTTCACCGTGGGGGATCCACAGACGGTCCACGTCACTAGATATCTATACTTCTTTTTCCATTAATATCTCACAACCCACTAACCAGATTTACACCAAATCACCAAAAGCACTCTTTCTGGCCCAAGATCTAGCTTTCTGCCACATTTAGTGTAATTATGTTCAGCGGTTCAGGCTGTAGTTGTGTCTAAAATCTCTATAGGAATTAACATGGGAAACACACTTTTTTTGACCCTTCCTTTTTAGGAAAATTTCTAAGGGATGGTAGCAAATGCGACTGAGAGAGTAGGATAAAGAAAACACTGCTTTTTCTACACCTTGTGGCTTATTCCAAATCACTGTACTTCTTTAGGGTTATGTCGAGCGCCAGCCATGGTCCAACACCTTGTGAACCGAATATTGCTACCTCATCAAAAGTACACATCTGAGTACTTAGATAAGGTTTAGCAAGACCGTGGAAGAACATCTAATGCACTTGACCACCTTCTTGAAGGCCCTTCAAAATGCAGACCTACACATAATTGCAAAAAAACACCTATAGCCCATGATAAAGTCAAATATTTAGGATATCTTTTGAGGGACGGTGTAATTCAATCACAAGAAGGGAAAATAGAAACCATAACCTCGATACTATTTCCCCAATATAAACATTCTGTACATGCTTTTTTAGGTTTAATGGCTTATTATAGAAGGTTTTTTCCTGACTACTCTAGAACTTTAGACACTTTAATTAATCTATTAAAAGAAACAGTCTTTAATAAGGATTTTCAAACCTTGTAAGGGCAAAATAAATATCTCTCAACTCGAGATTCCTATACACATAATACAACTATTTACACCAAACATACCTCACCCCGAAACGTTTACAGAAGTCAACAGACTGATGCAGGTTACCGTTTGGTGTAGGAATGCCCGGTGCTGCACCACGCTTGGAAGACAGTGGTTGATCTGGTCTCTGAGCTGGTGGTTAAACCCGTCCTTGCGAAATGTGTCTGTTGGGCCTTATGCATTGACCTAAAAATCATAAACTACTATGCAGACGTATAGATTTAGCTTTTATGCTATTTAAACGGTGCATCGCGATGATGTGGAAAGCTTGTGAGGCACCTGTTATGGAACTTTGGCATTTATCAATCAATCAATCAAGGTTTCATAAAGTGCGCTACTCACCCGTGAGGGTTTCAAGGCGCTGGGTGGGGGGGCAGCTCAGGTTCATTCGAAGAGCCATGTCTTGAGGCTGTTCCCGAAGGTGTGCAGAGTAGGGTAGCATTTGATGTTGACTGGGAGCTCGTTCCAGGCCTTAGCTGCGATGTAGGAAAAGGCTCTTCCACCTGCTCTGGTTCTCCAGATGCGAGGTGTCTCTGCCAGGGTGAGGTCTGCAGAGCGGAGGTTCCTTTTGGGTACGTGGAAGGAGACTCTCTCATTGAGGTATTTGGGTCTGATGTTGTGGAGGGATTTGTAGGCGTGGGTGAGTAACTTGAAGGTTACTCTCTTCTCGACGGGGAGCCAGTGGAGGTCGTGTAGGTTCTGGGTCATGTGCTCGTGTTGTGGGATTTCAAGGATGAGTCTGGCTGCGGTGTTCTGGGTGGTTTGTAGCTTGTGTAGCAGGGTTCTGTTGATTCTGGCATAGAGGGCGTTGCCGTAGTCCAGCCTGCTGGTTATGAGTGTGTGGGTGACGGTCTTTCTGCATTTGAGGGGATCCACTTGAAGGTCTTGCAGAGGATGCGGAGGGAGTTGAAGCAGGCGGAGGCGACAGAGTTGATCTTGCAGGCCATGGTGAGGGAGGAGTCTAGGATGATGCCGAGGTTTCAGGCGTGGTCTGATGAAGTAGGTAGGTTTCCGAGGGAGGAAGACCACCAGGTGTTGTCCCAGGTGGAGGAGGAGGGTCCAAGTACGAGGATCTCTGTCTTCTCTGAGTTGAGCTTCAGGCAGCTGTTGTTCATCCAGGCTGCGACGTCCTTCATTCCTTCTTGGAAGCAGATTCTGGTGTCTTCTGGGTTATTCGTGAGGGAGAGGATGAGCTGGATGTTGTTGGCATAGGATACTATGCTGAGCCCATGCTGTCTGACGATGGTGGCGAGGGGGGCTATGTAGATGTTGAAGAGCGCGGGGCTGAGCGTGGATCCTTGGGATACTCCGCAGTTGATCTCTGTGGACTCGGATAGGAAGGGTGGGAGTCTGATCCTTTGGGTTCTACTGGAGAGGAAGGAGTAGATCCAGTCGAGGGCGGTTCCTCGTATCCCGGTGTCATGGAGTCTGGCTGCGAGAGTGCGGTGTGAGACAGTGTTGAACGCTGCGGAGAGGTCTAGTAGGATGAGGGCCGCAGTGTGGCCCTGGTCGAGTAGCATGCAGATGTCATCGGTGGCAGCGAGGAGGGTGGCCTCAGTACAGTGGGTGCTGCGAAATCCGGACTGGGAGGGGTCGAGGATGGTGTTATCTTCGATGAAGGTGGTAAGGTGGGCTTTTACAAATCTCTCGGGGACTTTGGCTGCGAAGGAAAGAAGAGACATGGGCCAGTAGTTTTTCAGGTCCGTCGGGACAGCCGAGGGCATCTTGAGGAGGTGTTTGACTTCTGCCCGCTTCCAGTCGTCGGGGAAGATGCCGGATTCGAAGGAGGCGTTGATGGTCTGGCCTAGTTCGGGTGCTTTGGCGGCAACGGCTCTGTGGTAGATGTGCGGCGAGCAGGGGTCTGTGGGGGCTCCTGAGTGGGTGTTCTTCATGGTTGTGATGGTGTCTTCGGTGGTAGCAGGATTCCAGGCAGTGATGGTGGGCTGGTTGTTGGTGGTGAAGTCGGGGTGGTTTCTGGAGTCTGTTCGCTGAAGTTGTTGTAGAGGTCCTTGATTTTCAGGTGGAAGTAGGAGCTGAGCTTGTCGCAGAGGTCCTGGGATGGTGTGACGCCCGTGGCTCCGCTGGGGGTTTGGTGAACTGCTATATGATTTATAAAAATGGGCCAAAGCAGAAATGGATGTAATTACACAGATCCGACGCAAAGGGGAAGAACCACTAATTGCTCTTTTCTGGAATGTATATGTTAATATGAAGTGGAGAATGATTCCAGACCACCCTAGACACACACATGGGTCAAGCAGTACAAGATAGCAAGTGAGCCTCACATTTGGAACTGGGGCACACAAAGAGGGGTAGCTCCTGGCTCACAAGAAGTGGGACAGCTTAGGCAAAGTCACATATAATTGTATAATTGGTTCTTCTGGTTGTGATGACAAAGTTCCCACTCATATTTGCAATTACACATGGAGTCACTCTTATAGAGCGACGATGTAAAAGTAGGCTTTGGACATATTTCCTATTAATAAGTACATTATTGATAACTCATATAATTCAATAGTAGAGGTGGACACTCTATGCTTAGTTTTGTTCAGCACCCCCCAAGAAACAGTTGTGTTTCCCACTAAATATTATGTGAAAAACTGGTTTGTTGGTTGAGGGGGTGAACCATAAAAGTCACAAAATTAACCTGTGCTTAAACCTCTTATAGCTTTGCACAAAAGCAGTCAGACTTAACTTAGTGGCAATGATTAAAGTATTTATGCAGCGCTTGAACAAATATAAGGTAAAAACACAACACAAGAAAAATCACACTTTAATTTAGAACAATAGAGCTAACGTTAAAAAACGTATTTGACACCAAATCCATAAAAATCCAATCAGTAGAGCCAGAGCTATGTCATTTCAAAGATTTAAGTATAGAGCCTAAATGCACAAATTGTCAGTCATGGTTATTTGGCCCAGCGAGACAGGGTGAACGCCGACAGAGCTCGGGCTAGATACAGTGACCAGGTTAGTACCACTGAAAAAGTTACCTGCTAAAGTCCAGCACAAAGAGTCCAGTTCATGATGGAGGAGGAAGTGAGTAGCAGGAAGAGTGTCATGCATAGTTGTTGCTGTAGCACGAACAGCAGGCTGGGTATCGTGGACATTCATCGCTTTAGTGCTAAGATTAACCCTGGGCATAGTTCGCGTAGTCGTGCTACGCGAAGCTACGCGAAGTTGTTACCACGCTACGTGAGCTATGCGTAGCTACGCGTAGCTACACGAGGGTGCGTAGTTGCTTGTCGCGCCAGTTCGCAATGCGTTTTTCTTGTTCGGGAACACGTTGTGCGTGTTCAGGCCGCTGTTTGCGTGCTCGGGGGATAGTACCTCGCGAACTTGCCCATGCGGTTCAATTGTCCCGCCCTTATTTCCTGTTCCGGGTCGCGTATAGCGTGTTCTCGATGCGCATTTCATGTCCGGGAACGCGTTTTACTTGTTCGCGACGCTTTTTGCATGCTCGGGGGAAAATATCGCGCAAACTTAACCACGCGGTCGCGATGGGCACGGCTAACTCTATGCTATGGTTCTGGGCCTGCTTTTCTATCCTCCCTCAATCTTTGCAATCCTTAGATTTTGACACTGTTTTTCTGATTTTTTTTATTTATTATCTATCTCTCTCTCTGTCCCTAAGTCTATATTTTGTATTTTATTTCTACTTTTACTGTGTTTTTTTACTTTTCTACTGTTTTATATTACTTCCTTCTTTAAGCTCCTACTTCTTCACCTAACTTTATTTTTTCCTGCTAACTTTTCTTTTCCGCCTCCCACACACCCCAGAACCATGGCGAAGGGTAGCAGCAGCACTAGCGGCTCCAAAGGCAAGGCCTAAATGCACAAATTGTCAGTCATGGTTATTTGGCCCAGCGAGACAGGGTGAACGCCGACAGAGCTCGGGCTAGATACAGTGACCAGGTTAGTACCACTGAAAAAGTTACCTGCTAAAGTCCAGCACTAAGAGTCCAGTTCATGATGGAGGAGGAAGTGAGTAGCAGGAAGAGTGTCATGCATAGTTGTTGCTGTAGCACGAACAGCAGGCTGGGTATCGTGGACATTCATCGCTTTAGTGCTAAGATTAACCCTGGGCGTAGTTCGCGTAGTCGTGCTACGCGAAGCTACGTGAAGCTACGCGATGTTGTTACCACGCTACGTGAGCTATGCGTAGCTACGCGTAGCTACACGAGGGTGCGTAGTTGCTTGTCGCGCCAGTTCGCAATGCGTTTTTCTTGTTCGGGAACACGTTGTGCGTGTTCAGGCCGCTGTTTGCGTGCTCGGGGGATAGTACCTCGCGAACTTGCCCATGCGGTTCAATTGTCCCGCCCTTATTTCCTGTTCCGGGTCGCGTATAGCGTGTTCTTGATGCGCATTTCATGTCCGGGAACGCGTTTTACTTGTTCGCGACGCTTTTTGCATGCTCGGGGGAAAATATCGCGCAAACTTAACCACGCGGTCGCGATGGGCACGGCTAACTCTATGCTATGGTTCTGGGCCTGCTTTTCTATCCTCCCTCAATCTTTGCAATCCTTAGATTTTGACACTGTTTTTCTGATTTTTTTTATTTATTATCTATCTCTCTCTCTGTCCCTAAGTCTATATTTTGTATTTTATTTCTACTTTTACTGTGTTTTTTTACTTTTCTACTTTTTTATATTACTTCCTTCTTTAAGCTCCTACTTCTTCACCTAACTTTATTTTTTCCTGCTAACTTTTCTTTTCCGGCTCCCACACACCCCAGAACCATGGCGAAGGGTATGAGCAGCACTAGCGGCTCCAAAGGCAAGGCGCCTGTGTCCAAGAGCCACCTGCCTTGCGGCAGACGGCGCCCTGCAGGGGTGCAGGCCCGGCCGCTTTTTTGCGAGGCGGAGGTGGACGCCCTTGTTTTTTTTGTGCAGCGCCACCTCCCCTTGACCTTGGCAGCAGGCGGCAGGCCAGGCTCCGGGTACCCTACCCAGGAGCATCACCGATGGTGGGCGGAGGTGCGCCAGGTAGTGTTTCGCTGCTCAGGGATCGGGCGCACCCATAACCAGCTGGCCCACCGGTGGTCAGACATCCTGGACCAGGAGCAGGACCTGTTGGACCTGCTTGGTGTCGAGGTCGTGGGGCTTGGTGAGTAGCTAATATACAGTAGTATAAGTATTGTGTATAATTTTTTTATGAATAACAAGAATACTGCTGATTACATTGCAGGTAAATTACGTTTCAAAATCTTCTGTGATTGTAGGACACAGATGCTCAGCGCTACTCTTACTTGTTTGCAACTTTGTGCTCACTTGGGCTGATTATTATGTAAGAGTTTACTTTAGAGAACTTAAGTTAGGTAATGCTATTGCTAGAGAGACTTTCTAGTCCTTCCTTTGTCCTCCTGTCAAATAGTGGTGGATGGATTGATACTAGGTTTAGTTAGGATTAGTTGATAATTTTTTCACGGTCTGCGTGACGCATCCTCTGTCACTGAGTGCTGCTTACCCCAGTCCTTAGTAGAACCTTTTATAGTTTGTTTAGTGAGTGGTAGGCTTAGCAGTGTCAGTCAGTAGCAAATCATCAGATGCAACCAACCAACTATTTGGTGTATGCACAAATGTATGCATGTTCATGTGTCCTCCATCTCATGTATGCATTTTTGAGGGGTAAAAAAAATGGAAATGCAGACTTAGTGAACAATTGGCCCGTCTGGAATAGGTGGGCTAGGTCAGATGGTACTTAGGCGTAGTTAGTATTCTGGAATCAGAATGGAACACTGGATTAGTGTTCATAAATAAGTAGACGGTTTTCTTCTTATTCATCTGTGGCACTTTGTCGCAGTTGAAGTTGGTTCACATGGTCAGCCCTGTGATGGGCCGCGGCCTGGGTAGCGGTCATTGGCCAATTGAGTTTGCAGAAAAGCTTAGCTAGTTTCTTCGAAGAGTCTTGTCTTTCTCTGCCAAGTACCATCTGTCTTGACAGTAATGAGCTTTGGATGCCTGCCGAGGCTGTAGCCTTCTGACAGTGATGAGTTTACTTTTGGATGCCTGCCCAAGTTCTGACAGTGAAGAGTTGTGGATGCCTGCAGAGGCGGTAGCCTTCGGACAGTGATGAGTTTCGGCTCGGAAACAAAACGGAGGATAGCTATAGTCACGTTTCACTTCTTATGGAGGGACTGTTAGAGGCAACATTTCTTTATACTATTCTCCATCCAATGTCTGGCTTGATGGAAATGTAGTTAGGGCGAGTCAGGAAGATGGAGCAGGACTCTGAGGAGTGGACAGTTAAATGCACAGACGTGCAATGCCAATAGGGAAATAAAAAGTGGTGAAGGATTTGTTGTGATTTGATTTGAACCAGACAAAGACACAAATAAAGGAAGGTAGAACGTAACAATTTGAAAGCCTAATTGTCATGGAAGAAGAGCTCGTCCTCAAACTCTGGTGGTTTGGACAATAGTAGGTCATGTAACCCACTACTTACATCATCGAAGTCGCTCTCCTCTTCCTGCTGTGATTCACGTATTTTGTACTCCGGTGGTATAAAGTGCTGATTCATTTTGATCATGGTTAACCTCTCCACGCTTTTGGGCAAGAGACTGGTCCTTTTCAAAGTTAAAGTGGCACCAGCAGCACTGAAAACACACTCAGAAGAGACACTTGCGACAGGGGAAGCCAGATACTTTATCGCCAGCCTGCTGAGCACTGTCCATTGGCTTCTTTTCCCATACCAATACACCAATGGGGTTCGATCCATGAAGACCTCTGTTGGGTCATCCAGATAGGCCTGGACCATCCGCTCAATGCTCAGGGGTGCTCTGATGTGCTCGGCCTCTTTTGCCTTTGCATCAGCACTGGACTTACCATACCGCTGCCGTAGAAACCAATCAGTTGCCGATTGTAGTGTGGATGATCCTGTTCTTGCTGTTGTTGATGTTATTGGTAGTGTTGGTGTCGGTGACTGCTGGGAGGCAAATGCACTGCCCTCAGGCTCTGAAGTAGAACTTGACTCTGGAATCTGCCCTGTAGTACTTGTTCTGGCCTGGGGCAGGGTGGTCTCTAATTACCAGCTGTTCATTTTCAAAGTCAATGGCTTGCTCAGCTATCAAAATTTTGTACTTGGCAACATCCACTTCTGAAAAAGGAATTACTGCCTTACTGTTCAGAAATACTTTGTACTGTGGATCCAAAATTGTGGCAGTAATGTAATGTGGATGTGACACAATGTTATATTGAATCCTTGTATTTTCAGATAAGCGAACGGCTAAGGAGTCCGCACCTGCGTACGTTTCAGACACCTCCTTCAGCTGTTGCTCTAGCATGTGTAGCATGTGTAACAGTGGGATAGCTTGGTCCATAGTACAGTCCTCCCTGCTGACTTCACGTGTGAAGACCTCAAAAGGAAGTAACATCTCTGTCAGGCATTTAACGAGGTCCCATTGGCCCATCTCAACGGTCATGCCTCTCACAGTAGGATCCCCTAATCCATGACAAGCATTGAGTGGTATGTACTGCTCAAACAGACGATCAAACATGTAATAAGTTGAGTTCCAACGTGTTGGCACCTCGTGGATGAGTGCTTTGACTGGAATTTATGCTCACGTTGAATGACCATCAGCTGCTTCCGGGCTTTAGAAGAATGGCTGAAATGTGTGCATATTCTTCTGCAGGTGCCCAGTAAGTTGCTGACTTTGTATTCATTTTTCAGAAAGTCTTGAACAACAATGTTAATGCAGTGTGCCAAGCATGGGACCCTGAAATAGCCACCATCTTTAATGGCCCTAACTACATTATTACCATTGTCCGTGGCAACAAAACCAATGTTAAGCCCTCTTGGGCGCAGCCACTCAAAGACCTTGCTGTTAAACTCATCCAAAATGTTTGCAGCTGTATGAGATTTCTCCATGGCAAACATGGCTACGGTTGCATGTTTGCGAGTGGCATGAAAAATCTCAGCAGCGTCAACACTAGCAGATATCTGTTCTCTAACCCCCACAAAAGAGATCCAGTGTGCAGTGATGCACATGTAATCAGTGACTTGGCAACTGGTCCACATGTCTGTTGTCAGGTGGATACTCTGAACAGCACTCTGCTTCAAGGCTTTTCAAAGCAATTCCAGCACGTTGTGATGTAGTGCAGGAGCAGCAACTCTGGCAAAATAGTAGTGGCTGGGAACCTGACATTTTGGGCAGATGGCTGTCACAAATTCCAGAAAACCCACCCCTTCAACAAAAGAGAAAGGGAGAAGGTCCAGTACTAATATTTTAGCCAACTTCGCATTGTACAAACGTGCTATTGGGTGGTTGCGTTCGTACTGCCCCTCCCCCTGAACATGCTGATAATAGAAGGCTGCATGGTTGTCCTTTCTCTTGGGCTCAACGTTGCACTTTTTTTCATTGCGGTACTCCTTGCTGTCTCAGGCTGACTCTTACTCTTGTGCCACTGAGATGTTGCTGAAGATGTGGGCGACGATAACACTGCACTGCTGGGGACAGGGCTACTTTGTGTACCACTACCAGAGAGAATGTCTCCCTGTCCTTCCTCTCCCACCGTGAATGGATCGTCTTCTTCTCCTCGTTTATCCCCACCAACACCAATGGTTGCAGTTTTTATGCCGCGAAGGTGGTCCTCCCAGTTGATCAAGTGGTGTTTTTTCAG
Organism: Triturus cristatus; assembly: GCF_964204655.1. Taxonomy (NCBI): domain Eukaryota; kingdom Metazoa; phylum Chordata; class Amphibia; order Caudata; family Salamandridae; genus Triturus; species Triturus cristatus. The sequence continues at coordinate 839,108,765 of NC_140579.1, forward strand.
ATGGGTTATTTGGCTTCTGGTACCATAGTTTGTACCAAGCTTACCCCGACTAACAGACGTATTACAAATGGAGCATATAGCAATGTTCTCCTCCTTTTCGCTAACCGTAAAGAAGTCCCAAACTGGATAGCTTAACTTTTGCCTCCTGCTGTTGGTGCCACTTCCAATGCCGGATGAAGTGGAGGGTGTGCGTTGAATTTGACTCTGTGCTGTACCACTACCTACTCCGACTGAGGTGGTGGTTGTGCTGGATGTAGGTCGCTGCCGGGCCTTTGCTAATGCACATATGTAAGCTGTAGGTCATGTTGGTGTTACCTGTGTTGGAGGTATGCGTGCTACATCCCTCACAGTGATTTTGGATGGGGTAATAATATTGGTCTCCACCTCCTCGGGGCTGGGAGTTATGTTTGTGATGACTGGCTCATCATCATCATCCTGCTGTTCTACATCAACCTCCATAAGTGTAAGGCTTTCTGGAACCTTCCTTTTCCCTAGCCTGGTCTTGGGACGTGTCTCCCTCTCAGACTCAGTTTGTGGCTTCCAAGTGGCATCTAGATCATCAGAAGGGGGGCTTGGCGAAGAACTTGATGGACTAACCCTCCTTGTCCTTGCTGGGGATTTGGAAGACAATGGATCTTCTGAATGAGTGGCTCACCAAACTTAAGTGTCACTTCCTTCTTTTGTTCCTTCTTCTCAATAGCAACTTTCTTGGTACTGGAGGACCTGGTGCCTGCTTTCTTTGGGGCCATCTTCTTCAGATGTCAGCAGCACTCAGTTGCACAAGTTGCAGAGATGTCTGGTCAGGTCACTCACACGTCACGTCATGTACAGCAGCAGGACGTCTGTCTGGCAGCACAACGGGCGATGATGACACACCTCCTCAGGCTTTTGTGCACCTAAAAGCAAAAAAAAAGCCAGTAGAACATCAGTCAAAGGATAGTACAATCAAACTAATATAATATATAACTTCTTAGTGTGTGGTGGTCATAATTATTAAATGTTAGCAACTCAGTGAACAACAATAGTGTTTATGAGACTTTGACAACAAGGCCAGGGATTTCCTGGTGTACTGTGTATACTCAGGAAGAATAAGAATAGCAAAGAACAAAAACAAAAATTTAGTGGAGCCTGTTTGGCCTAAATTTGTGCATCATGTGGGATGGAGGCAGCATCAGGGAGCTGCAGCTAGCAATGGGGATGGATTTGGAAGCAGTAAGACAAGAGGAACAATGGAAAGACATGCAGACCTATGTGGCAAAAACAGCACACTTCTAACTACCACCACAAAATGGCCCCCAGCCACATGGTCACTCACAGGCACAAGGCATGCAAACAATGAACTCAAACAGGCCTATATGGCCAGACAAAGGATGCCTGATAAACAACACAGCTTTAATGCAAAAACGAAAATCCACATGGCTAAAAACAGATTGGAAAGTTACACAACACCCACAACACCAACACATACACATGCAAAAAAGGCATTTATTTAACACACCCAAAAAGTGAAATATACCCCAGAAAAAAACACACATTTTGCAATTCAATCCAATGCCATCCATGCCCTAAATGAAATCAACAGACACCACAGAAACAGTTGTTTCATGCACCCGTGAGTACCTCTGGGCCTACTGGCGAAAAAGGCCTAACACACACCCAAAAAGTGAACCCCCTGAAAAAAACACATTTTACACTTCAATCCAATGCCATCCAAGCCCTAAATGATGTTTAAATTCAACAGACAACACAACAACAGTTGTTTCATGCACCCATGATGATTGATGAGTACCTCTGGGCCTACTGGCAGACTAGGCCACAAGCTTGGAGGCCTATGGCAATAGCACAGTGGCTGGTCCCACAAAATGGCTGCCACCACATGGCCAGGCCACCCACAATAACAAGAAAGGGAAGACAAAGGACAGGACCAGGAAGTTGGAGACTCTGGGGAACTTCTTTCCTCTTTTAAAAAATTGTAAAAAAAGAAAAATGACTCCTTGCCCAAAAAATTACAGCCAAATGACAACCTGAGGAGTTTTTTAGCCAAATGAAGAACAAAATCATCATTTTCGATAAGGTTTTATGCTGCTCGAGAGATATTCTTCACCAGATTGCAAATTCTGCGTGTTCGGCTTTGCGATCTTTACAAAAAGTCGTTATCGCATGCGCGAACACGCATATTGAGCACGCGAAGAAGACAAAAAGTGTAAATCCGCATTGTCGCGCAGTGCGGAGTCGCCAAAACTGCGTGAGCTGAACGCCTTGGGTTACCCACTCGCTGAAAAGACCTATTTATTTAACACACACCAAAAAAATGAAATTCCATCTCAAAAAACACATTTTGCAATTCAATCCAATGCCATCCATGCCATAAATTATGTTATAATTCAACAGACAACACAAAAACAATTTTATGCACCCATGATGACTACCTCTGAACCTACTGGCAGACTAGGCCACAAGCTTGGAACTGAAGCCTATGGCAAAAGCAAGCACACTGCCTAACTCCACAAAATGGCCGCCACCCACATGGCCAGGCCACCCACAATAACAAGAAAGTGAAGACAGACAATGATGGCAGGCCTATGGCAAAAGCAGAAAGCACACTGCCTCGATGGCTCCACAAAATGGCAGCTAGCCATCCACAACAAAAAGAAATGGAAGACAGACAATGCAAGCCTATGGCAAAAGCACACTGCCTGCCTTCACAAAATGGCCGCCACCCACATGGCCAGGCCACAACAACAACAAGCATAAGCCAAGGGGAACAAAGAAAAATGCAAAAACGAAAATCAACAGGGCTACGAAAGGTTGGAAAGTTACACAGCAAGCACACACACACATCCAACAAAGGTATTTAATTATTAACACACACACCCAAAAAGTGAAATACACCCCAACCACATTTAGCAATTCAATCCAATGCCATCCATGCCCTACATGATGTTTAAATTCAACAGACACCACAGAAACATGCACCCATGGGTACCTCTGGGCCTACTGGCTGAAATTTCAAAGAAAAACAACTAGGCCCCTACTGAAACTACAGGCCACCCACAACAATACATTTTAAAAATGATGAAAATCCCCCAAAAATGTAGGTACAAACAAGCCCCAATCAAACAAACAAGTACACCAATTCTCCAACTTACTTGTAAAATCTCAAATCCAAAAGTCCTCAAATCCAATCCAAAGATATGATGCAGCAGACAGACACAAAAAGTGATCCTTCCAACTCCAAATCCAAAAGAAAGTGAACTGCACATGGACAAAGCAATGGGAGGAGCCTGCTGGATAGGAACAAGAAGTTGGAGACTCAGGGGCACTGTCTTCCTCTTGAAAAAAAAGTAAAAAAAGAAAAAGGACTCCTTGCACAAAAAACTACAGCCAAATCACAATTTTTTTGAGCAAAATGATCATTTGCGAGAAGGTTTTATGATGCTTGAGAGATATTCTTCACCAGATTGTAGTTTCTGCGTGTTCGGGATCGCGATCTTACCAACACTGCCGCCAGAAGTCAGGTCGCGCGTCCGAATGACGTGTTCGCACACTCTTGCGGGATCGTGCGCCGGATTCCAAATCTCATGGCGCACGCGAACGGATAGAAAATCGAGTCGGCGAACGCAGAATCACGGTAAGTTGTTACCGCGCACGCAAGAACACATATTGAGCGCGCAAAGAAGAAAAACAGCTACGCTACTTTGCAGATTGCGTAGTATTCGGTAACTACGCGTTGTACGCGAACCACGAAGTTACCGACACTCCGCAAACTCCGCGAGCGGAGTGTAGATCACCGACCAGGGCATCGCAGATGGTCGTTGCTGGAGCTTTGCATTGGCAGTCACCGCAGGCTATTGATGCTGTAGTCTGAAGTACATATCTTGCATTGCTGGTCATAGCTGGCAGTCGCTGAAGCGTGAAGAGTTGGGTTCAGTAGAGTTTCCTGTGGGAAGCAAGATCTTGGCATGAATGTTCGCAGTCAGGAAGCACCCAAATCTTTAGGAGTTCACCTTTTCTTCCAGGAGGAGCTCAACCAATTCCACACCAAGGGCCCAGGACCTGAGAGGCACCTCTTGAGGATCAGGAACTCAATTCAGTAGAGGCCAGCAGGACTCAAGCAGGTCCAGTCCGAGGTCCAGGCAGGTCCATAAATCATCTTGCTTCATTTTACACTATGTTTTGTAAATATATTTGTGGTCACTGGACCCATACGTGCAAGGTACTTCTGGTTTTCATTGTTATTGTTCACTGTCCCCATTCTATGATTTTAACTGTGTATTAAAGGGTGAACACCCGAAATATCGATTCCAAAATATCGACTGCCCAGAATATCGAAGTTTAAATATAGAGTGGACAGAATATCGAATTATCAAAATATAGATAGGTCAGAATATCGAAATTGGGGTACAAAATATCGATTTCCATAATATAGAATGTAAAAATATAGAATTCCATAATATCGAATTTTAAAATATAGATTACCATAATATCGATTTTTTTTTAGTGTTATGTATGGTAGTGTATGTGTTAAAATTATGTATTATTTTTGTAATGTATGTTTAAATTATTTAAACTAATGAATGTTATGTAATTTAATTTTTGCGTAATTTAATTCCGTAGCGGGTTGTGGGTTTATAGGGGAATAGAGTGGGAAGTAATTTAATTATGCTTAACTAAATATTAATTATATTTATATGTTTTGATAATTAATTGATTGATAATTAATTATTAATTGGTAATTAATTTGTATTAATTGGTAATTAATTTATATTAATTGATCAATTGATAATTATGTTAATTATATTTTTTATTATTAGGAGCGGGTTGTGGGTTTCTAGGGGAATCGGGTGGGAAGTAATTTAATAGTAATAAAGTAAATAATTATTTTTTTATTTATGTGTATTGATAATTAATTGATAATTAATTATTAATTGGTAATTAATTTGTATTAATGGGTAAATAATTTGTATGAATTGCTAATTAATTTTTATTAATTGCAAAATTATTTTTATTAATTGATTAATTGATAATAATATTAATTGTATTTTTTATTATTGGGAGTGGGTTGTGGGTTTATAGGGGAATTGGGTGGGAAGTAAATTAATTGTAATAAAGTAAATAATATTTATTTTATTTATGTGTATTGATAATTGATGATTAATTATTAATTGGTAATTAAGTTGTATTAATTGCTAATTAATTTTTATTAATTGCTAATGAATTTTTTTAAATGGTAATTAATTGTTATAAATTGGTAATTATTTTTAATTAACTTTTGATTGGTATTGATAAATAATGTAATCTTATTTTAAAAATAAATCTTTACTTTCCCTACTGTTGCACTCACTGGAGTGGGAATAGTAATTTTTACCCCTACGCTATCCAACGCTTTCTCTACTGTTGCACTCACTGGAGTGGGAATAGTACATTTTACCCTCCTGCTATCCAACACTTTCCCTACTGTTACACTCTTTGGAGTGGGAATAGTAATTTTTACCCCTACACTATCCAGCGTTTTCCCTACTGTTGCATTCACTGGAATGGGAATAGTAATTTGTACCCCTACACTATCCAACGCTTTCCCTACTGTTGCACTCACTGGAGTGGGAATAGTAATTTTTCCCTTCTTTCTATCCAACGCTTTCCCTACTGTTGCACTCTCTGGAGTGGGAATAGTAAATGTTTTCCTCCCGCTATCCAACGCTTTCCCTACTGTTGCACTCTTTGGAGTGGGAATAGTAATTTTTACCCCTAAGCTATCCAACGTTTTTCTTACTGTTGCACTCACTGGAGTGGGAATAGTAATTTTTACCCCTACGCTATCCAGCGCTTTCCCTACTGTTGCACTCACTGGAGTGGGAATAGTAATTTTTACCCTCCTGCTATCCAACGCTTTCCCTACTGTTACACTCTTTGGAGTGGGAATAGTAATTTTTACCCTTACACTATCCAGCGTTTTCCCTACAGTTGCATTCACTGGAGTGGGAATAGTAATTTGTACCCCTACCCTATCCAACGCTTTCCCTACTGTTGCACTCACTGGAGTGGGAATAGTAATTTTTACACTCTCACTATCCAACAAAATCTCTACTTTTTTTACATTACTTTTATTATGTTTACATTTTAAGCTTTTTATATTATATTATGTACGTTTTATTTAATTGTTTTTAATATTTAATTACTTTTATATTATTTTTAATACATTTAAAAAATTCGATATTTTAGCTAACTATATTTTAACATTCTATATTTTGGAATCGATATTTTAGTACTTACCTGTTTGTAGATAGGGAGTCGATATTCTGTCTTTCTATATTTTGGCGTCGATATTTTGTGTAGTCGATATTTTGTCTCTCGATATTAAGTCACTGAACCATATTAAAGACATGTGTGAGACGAGGCTTGGTAAGGAGGCTGCATAAAAAAGAGGGTGTTGCACTGCATGAACCGAAGAGCAGAACAGTGCCATAACTAATAAGATATGTATCGCTTTGTAGTGCAAGGGTGTGTGTGTTCTATCAAGCTTAAGTTTTGTATTGGACACCCCCAAGCCTACAAAATAGGTATTTCAAAAACAATATAACTTACAACTAACCCATCAAAATGTTTACATATTTTAAATAAAAGAAATACCACTAATAATTATTTATGAAGTTATAGCTTCAAACTACATTAACAAAAACTGCAAAAGACCAAACGTAGAAACAAAAAAAGAAGAAAATGGCAAAAGAAAGAAAGAAAGTTCCAAATACAATACAGATATTACCAACATGTAAGTACAATTAAGAAAACCAGCAAATATACTATAAATACATAAAACAATTCATACTAAACCTTTTTTTATGATTAAAAGTTAATAGTAAAACCAATAAATGTTAGCGATAATGTCTAATGCATGTATCCTTTTCAACAGTAAAACTGGGAAAAAGAAAAAAGGGAAAAATAACAACCCCAAAAAGAGGAAAATGAAAGTAAAATAAATTATGTGTTAAAATGTCATTCCATGCATAGCAGTAACATTGTAAATAAAAATATTACATATATTTTCATAATACAATAATCCACAGATAATATGGCGGAAACCTCAGCATACAGAATTTCAATTGTGGCTGTGAATATCAAATCCCGAATATTGAAAGGGACAGAATATCGTTATCTGGATTGTAAAGTAAGTGAACAGTACAATGGTAAGGATTTACTATTCTTAACTCCACATCTACAAACCCTGAATATATATATATATATATATATATATATATATATATATATATATATATGTATATATATATGTATATATATATATATATATATATATATATATATTCACTGAAAAAAACATAGGTTTCAGGGCTGTTATAGTTAGCTGGACATTTCACTCGTACAAAACCATTGAAATTCCTCCGTTATAGTTAGTTCTGCTAACTATAACTCACGCGCCCGCAATCCACTGCTGATGATGTCACATATTACATCATTCATGACATGGTCAGTGACATCACTGATTACATCACTGATGACATCTCAAATGACATCACTGATGACATCACTGATGACATCATCCACGTGACAATCAGATACACCTCATCATACACTAGTTTAACTGCGGAATTTTTAAATGTCTAAAATTATATATGTATTTAATATACATATTAGGGCAAGACATTATCTAAGCTAATCATAAAAATAATATATTTTTACTTTTAATAAACTTATATTGCTTTTAAATGCAATTTTGCGAAGTCGCGTTGGGTGCGTGCTGCCTGTGCGCATGGTGCGCGGACCCCATGTGACTTGAATAAAAAATATTTCATTGGTTCATAACATTTCCTATTGTAACTATTGAAGGACCCCACTCATTTCAATCATTCTTCTTAGACCTTCTTTGGAGGAACATCTCTCACCTGAGAAGAACTTTTTTGGCTCATTTCCTTTGTGCTATTTACTGAATTCTGCACACAATGGCTTCAGGACAGCAGCCAGCACTGGATTCTGAGCATTCTTCGGATGAAGAATTTGTTCCTGAACCTGCACGCCCTCAAAGAGCTACTTCAGTGGTTTGGAAAACAAATTCCATCCCAGAAAGTCTAAAAAAGGTAAATGCCACAAATGTGACCTGCAGAATTTGTGAAAGGGTTCTTTCGAGAGGCGATCCCGACAAGAAATATTCCTGCGGTACAGCAAGTATGTACAAGCACCTCAAGACTCTGCACCCCGTCAACCTGGCTCGGGAGGAGTGCAGAAGACTTACATGATAACCCTCCACCTGCAGTGGCTAGTACTTCTGCTACATCTTCATCGTCAGCACATCCGGACATACGTCCAGAATTTGGTCAACTAAAGATCCACTGTATCAAGTGCAACAAACTACTCTGCTACGGAGAGCAGTCTGTGGATCTAGTCTGCAAAGCACAGAGAAATCATCGCTGTTAGACTTTTTTTTTCTGAAGTTGACTGTTTTGTTCCTCCTGTTCTCTTTTTTTCTTTTGAAAAAAAAGCAAAAAAATAACAAAATCGTTCCAAAAAGTAAAAAAAAATATAAAACAAAAAAAAAAAAAAAAAGATATTTTCAAATTAACTTCTCTGGTTAAAAAAAGAGCTATATTTGTATGATAGTGTGTGAAAGTTTGGTTGAATGTATGCGTAGTGCATAATTGACTGAAAGAATGGTGACCGCCGTTTTTCAGTTGCGGCTCCCAAGATGTGGAATACTTTGCCACAACATATTAGAACCAGCCCCTCACTTTCCCTGTTTCGGAAGAAACTGAAAACTTGGCTGTTTAACCAGTAACTTTGACCAAGATCCTCCGATGCTATCCATATCTTGGGGAAAGATAGCTGCTATAGTCTAGCGCCGAGACGCCTACGGGTATTCGTTAGCGCTCAATAAATGTCAGAAATAAATAAATAAATACATAAATTAGTAGTGTATGGTGAATGTATAAGTGCAGAACTATAAGGAAGTGCTGCAGCATGACACTGTAAGCTCTTTAGCTGCAGTGTGCTGTGGTACTTCCGAAGCACAGGGATGCAACATATGTACATAAAAATTTTACAAGTCTATGCTTCCCTCTGCACTGCTGCTCAAACTGCAGCCATGCAGTGACACAGGCACCCTTGCACCATGGTGCAAGAATATCTGTGTCATGCGGAATTTGTTTTTGTGCAGGAAGACACACCTTCCTGCACAAAAACAATCAGTGAAGGCATTTTTCTCCTTCAATGTATGCTGTGCAATGCAGCATATATTGAAAGAGAAAAAATTAGGAGAAATGAAAACAATTCTCCTTGTTGTGCCTTGCTACACCAATTGGAGGATGGTGCAGCATTCACACACATGTCCAGATTTATGATTTCTGATAAATCTGGAGATGTGTCTTGTTCTATGAGTGTTCGGTGCAAACACCCACAGCAACATCCATAGAACGCCCTTTCAACGCAAAGTGGTGTGTATGATGAGGTCTTATTTACTTGGAGAAGAAAAGCTACAAAGAGTGCCTTTTCCTCTCCTTGTGAATATGAAGGAGCGTCTGGCGCCTTCACTATGTTACAAAAAGTGACATATTTTTGGTACGGGATACTTCTAAATCTACCCCATAAGTGCTTAGGTATTGACAGACTGTTACAATAAGAACATATTGCTAGTTGATTGATTAAAAAATTGCATGACAGTGACAGGAGGTAAGCACAGAGATATCTCTCCAAAGATGCTTAAAGTACAACGATTGAAATTCTTGCAGTCCTTCAATAGGTACAATGGAAAATGTTATGAACCAATCAAATTTTTTTTTCAGGTCACATGGGATCATTTCCCACTTTCTTCATCAGTGTGAAAAAACAGCCCATTGTGCGTTTTAATACTTAGTTAATCTTACCTGGAGAGTACTCGATTTAAAAAAATGCTAAACATTTTTTTCAGATATTTTTTATAATTTAAATGTTTGAAAATGTCATACTTAAGAATTAGGATCTGTGAAAGAAAAGAAAAAAAATCAGTTATAATATATAATATTATATTTTTTATAACACAACATAATTTGAACATTATATAAAATATTTTATTTGCCTTTTTTGCTGTTGTCAGAATATATTGAATTTCACTACAAACAGTGATTTCAATGTTACTCAGCACATAACAGCGGGCAAAAAAAAACCAATCAATAAGGGGGCCGATTCCGATCCGATAAAAATTTCCCCCGTACGAATCATATCCGTTTTTTTACCGTACGAATCGTACAAGTCCCGTACAAACTGGGAAGTACGATTCGTATGTGAAAAAATCCATACAAATCGCATTGGGAAACTACCCCGACACGTCCTCGGGTCGGAAAAAGTGTCCGACATGTCCCCGGACAGTTTTACCTACGAATCGGGAAACTGAAGTCCGAGCGCGCAAGTACGATCTGTCCCGTCCGTCCGAATGCACAACCGTATGGAAAAAACACTGTACGGTGCGAACTCCCATAGCAACTATGGAGACGTCCAAATAGTTGCCCGCATACGCGCCGAACACCCCCCAGCACACCCCCCCACGTACGCGCTGTACCCCAGCACCCCCCCATGTCCAAGCCGTACCCCCACCCCACCCCACCCCGTAGGTACGGAGCGTACCCCCACCCCGTAGGTACGAGGCGTACCCACCCCCCATGTACGGTGCGTTACGCGCTGGGGGCTCCACAGCGTACCTATGGGGGTGGTGGTACGCTCCGTACCTAGGGGGGGTACGCTCCGTCCATAGGGGGGGCTGGGGGTACGGCGTGTACATACGGGGGGGCGGGTGTACGGCGCGTACATACGGGGGCTGGGGGTACTGCGCGTACATACGGGGGGTGGGGGTATGTGCTGGGGGACGGTGCTTACATACAGAGGCTGGGGTTACGCACCGTCCATACGGGGGTGGGGGCACACACCGTACCCCCAGCACCCCGTATGTACGCACCATACCCCCAGCCCCCCCATGTACGTGTCGTACCCTCGGTTCACGTATGTACGGCATGTACCCCCAGGCCCCCACACCCTGCCCGTGCCTGTATGCACCCTACCCGAGGCCCCTACACCAGCACCCTCACCCAGCCGTGCGCATGTACGAGTCGTACCAAGCCATAGCAAATGTGAGCACTGTACAACAACATGGCCGATGTACGCACCGCACAGACGCGAAAAACACACGTACTGAACCAGGACACTGCAAAACACCACAAGGAGAGTCAATTCGAATCGCACAACACCACAAAACACGTCCAACAAGCCAAAATACATCCAATACACTGACCTGCAACAGCCAAACAGGTAAACAGAGGCCCAAAACACAGCCACACCCACAAATGGACCAATAAAAAGGGCCCACACACACAAACCATGAGCCTTTGCAACAGACCCACTGCTGCCAGACAACCCACAGCACCAGACTTGAACCTTTACTACACCTCACACTTGCACACCTTCACACAACCACCTTCACAAACACCCCCTCATCACATTCACACACACACCTTCACAACCCCACACACACACCCACAACCATCCACACCCACATCCCACACCATGCCCACAGACAGGAATCCAAAGTTCACAACAGCGGAGCTGGAGCTCCTTGTCAATGAAATCATCAGAGTCGAGCCACAGCTCTTTGGAACATTGGTCAGACAGACCAGCGTATCAGAAAAATCAGCCATGTGGCAGAGGATCATCGAGAGGGTGAATGCTGTTGCGCCCATCAGAAGGACCAGGCATGAATGCCAAGCCAGGTGGTACGATCTGCGGCGGACGGTCCGCCGCAAAATGACCGACGAATACAACCAGGGGAACATCACTGGAGATGGGCCGCCCCGCAGACCGGTACACTACCATCCCTGGGAGGAGAAGGTGATGCGCACGCTGCCGCCGGTGGGAGTACACGGAGTAGAAGGACTCGCCGAGCCTGGTGAGTACACAAACAAATCACCCCACATGGGGGGAACCGCATCCACAACCCAACTCCCGATAATGCACGCAAATACCCCAAATCCATCACCGGATGCAACCACATTCCAACAACACGCACATGCCACTATCGGCTCCATGCCCCATGCACCAAGCAAGGCCATGCCAAGTCACAGGCCACACAAAACACCAACACAAGACAGGATGTCCGTGATGCCGGGAGGGGGGCCTCCAAAATCACATTGTGCAACTCAGAAGCAGACACCAATGCCCTCAGCTCATATGGCCTAGGGCAGAGCTATACAAACAGTGTGTCCCGACACTGTACTGTGTCGCCTGCAAATGGCGGCCGCGTCGCAGGATGACATGGGTATGAAGGCCCAATTCGCACATAACAGCAGCTAATGAAGAGGCAACACTGTGAAAGAGTGTCAGCACACACCGCCGCTGCAGCGCAGACTCAGAGACACTCTGCCCAATGGGGTCCGGGAGATTCTAAACAAAGCCACATGAACAAACCAATGGCCTTTGAAAGACCTGCAAAGTGTGTGTGCCCAGGAAGCTGGGCTGAGGTGACAGAGGGTGACAGACAGACGGAGGGAGAGGGAGGGAGACAGAGGGTGACAGAGTGCGACAGAGGGTGACAGACAGACGGAGGGAGAGGGAGGGAGAGGGAGAGAGAGGGAGGGAGACAGAGGGCGACAGAGGGCGACAGAGGGTGACAGTCAGATGGAGGGAGAGGGAGAGAGGGAGGGATACAGAGGGCGACAGAGGGCGACAGAGGGTGACAGACAGACGGAGGGAGAGGGAGAGAGAGGGAGGGAGACAGAGGGCGACAGAGGGAGACAGACAGAGGGAGGGAGAGGGAGAGAGAGGGAGGGAGACAGAGGGCGACAGAGGGCGACAGAGGGTGACAAACAGACGGAGGGAGAGGGAGAGAGAGGGAGGGAGACAGAGGGCAACAGAGGGCAACAGAGGGAGACAGACAGAGGGAGGGAGAGGGAGAGAGAGGGAGGGAGACAGAGGGCGACAGAGGGCGACAGAGGGCGACAGACAGACGGAGGGAGAGGGAGGGAGAGGGAGAGAGAGGGAGGGAGACAGAGGGCGACAGAGGGTGACAGACAGACGGAGGGAGAGGAAGAGAGAGGGAGGGAGAGGGAGAGAGAGGGAGACAGACAGAGGGAGGGAGAGGGAGAGGGAGAGAGAGGGAGGGCGACAGAGGGCGACAGAGGGTGATAGACAGACAGAGGGAGAGGGAGAGAGAGGGAGGGAGACAGAGGGCGACAGAGGGAGACAGACAGACGGAGGGAGAGGGAGAGGGAGACAGAGGGTGACAGAGGGCGACAGAGGACGACAGAGGGTGACAGACAGACGGAGGGAGAGGGAGAGAGAGGGAGGGAGACAGAGGGCGACAGAGGGCGACAGAGGGTGACAGACAGACGGAGGGAGAGGGAGAGAGAGGGAGGGAGACAGAGGGCGACAGAGGGAGACAGACAGAGGGAGGGGGAGGGAGAGAGAGGGAGGGAGACAGAGGGCGACAGAGGGTGACAGACAGACGGAGGGAGAGGGAGAGAGAGGGAGGGAGACAGAGGGTGACAGAGGGAGACAGACAGAGGGAGGGAGAGGGAGAGAGAGGGAGGGAGACAGAGGGCAACAGAGGGTGACAGACAGACGAAGGGATAGGGAGGGAGAGGGAAAGAGAGGGAGGGAGACAGAGGGCGACAGAGGGCGACAGAGGGTTTCAGACAGACGGAGGGAGAGGGAGAGAGAGGGAGTGAGAGGGAGAGAGAGGGAGGGAGACAGAGGGAGACAGACAGAGGGAGGGAGAGGTAGAGAGAGGGAGGGCGACAGAGGGCGACAGAGGGTGACAGACAGACGGAGGGAGAGGGAGACAGAGGGTGACAGAGGGAGACAGACAAGACGGAGGGAGGGAGAGGGAGACAGAGGGCGACAGAGGGTGACAGAGGGCGACAGAGGGTGACAGACAGACGGAGGGAGAAGGAGAGAGAGGGAGGGAGACAGAGGGCGACAGAGGGCGACAGAGGGTGACAGACAGACGGAGGGAGAGGGAGAGAGAGGGAGGGAGACAGAGGGCGACAGAGGGAGACAGACAGACGGAGGGAGAGGGAGACAGAGGGCGACAGAGGGCGACAGGGGGCGACATAGGGTGACAGACAGACGGAGGGAGAGGGAGAGAGAGGGAAGGAGACAGAGGGCGACAGAGGGCGACAGAGGGTGACAGACAGACGTGGGAGAGGGAGGGAGAGGGAGAGAGAGGGAGGGAGACAGAGGGTGACAGAGGGAGACAGACAGAGGGAGGGAGAGGGAGAGAGAAGGAGGGAGACAGAGGGCAACAGAGGGTGACAGACAGACGAAGGGATAGGGAGGGAGAGGGAAAGAGAGGGAGGGAGACAGAGGGCGACAGAGGGCGACAGAGGGTTTCAGACAGACGGAGGGAGAGGGAGAGAGAGGGAGGGAGAGGGAGAGAGAGGGAGGGAGACAGAGGGAGACAGACAGAGGGAGGGAGAGGTAGAGAGAGGGAGGGCGACAGAGGGCGACAGAGGGTGACAGACAGACGGAGGGAGAGGGAGAGAGAGGGAGGGAGACAGAGGGTGACAGAGGGAGACAGACAGACGGAGGGAGGGAGAGGGAGACAGAGGGCGACAGAGGGTGACAGAGGGCGACAGAGGGTGACAGACAGACGGAGGGAGAGAGAGGGAGGGAGACAGAGGGCGACAGAGGGCGACAGAGGGTGACAGACAGACGGAGGGAGAGGGAGAGAGAGGGAGGGAGACAGAGGGCGACAGAGGGAGACAGACAGACGGAGGGAGAGGGAGAGGGAGACAGAGGGCGACAGAGGGCGACAGGGGGTGACATAGGGTGACAGACAGACGGAGGGAGAGGGAGAGAGAGGGAGGGAGACAGAGGGCGACAGAGGGCGACAGAGGGCGACAGAGGGTGACAGACAGATGGTGGGAGAGGGAGGGAGAGGGAGAGAGAGGGAGGGAGACAGAGGGCGACAGAGGGCGACAGAGGGTGACAGACAGACGGAGGGAGAGGGAGGGAGAGGGAGAGAGAGGGAGGGAGACAGAGGGCAACAGAGGGCGACAGAGGGAGACAGACAGAGGGAGGGAGAGGGAGAGAGAGGGAGAGAGAGGGAGGGAGACAGAGGGCGACAGAGGGCGACAGAGGGTGACAGACAGACGGAGGGAGAGGGAGGGAGAGGGAGAGAGAGGGAGGGAGACAGAGGGCGACAGAGGGTGACAGACAGACGGAGGGAGAGGGAGAGAGAGGGAGGGAGAGGGAGAGAGAGGGAGGGAGACAGAGGGAGACAGAGGGAGACAGACAGAGGGAGGGAGGGGGGAGAGAGGGAGGGCGACAGAGGGTGACAGAGGGTGACAGACAGACGGAGGGAGAGGGAGAGAGAGGGAGGGAGACAGAGGGCGACAGAGGGAGACAGACAGATAGAGGGAGAGGGAGACAGAGGGCGACAGAGGGCGACAGAGGGTGACAGAGGGTGACAGACAGACGAAGGGAAAGGGAGAGAGAGGGAGGGAGACAGAGGGCAACAGAGGGCGACAGAGGGTGACAGACAGACGGAGGGAGAGGGAGAGAGAGGGAGGGAGACAGAGGGCGACAGAGGGAGAAAGACAGAGGGAGGGAGAGAGAGGAAGGGAGACAGAGGGCGACAGAGGGCGACAGAGGGTGACAGACAGATGGAGGGAGAGGGAGGGAGAGGGAGAGAGAGGGAGGGAGACAGAGGGCAACAGAGGGCGACAGAGGGAGACAGACAGAGGGAGGGAGAGGGAGAGAGAGGGAGAGAGAGGGAGGGAGACAGAGGGCGACAGAGGGAGACAGACAGAGGGAGGGAGAGGGAGAGAGAGGGAGGGAGACAGAGGGTGACAGAGGGTGACAGAGGGTGACAGACAGATGGAGGGAGAGGGAGGGAGAGGGAGAGGGAGAGAGAGGGAGGGAGACAGAGGGCGACAGAAGACGACAGAGGGTGACAGACAGACGGAGGGAGAGGGAGAGAGAGGGAGAGAGAGGGAGGGAGAGGGAGAGAGAGGGAGGGAGACAGAGGGAGACAGAGGGAGACAGACAGAGGGAGGGAGAGGGAGAGAGAGGGAGGGCGACAGAGGGCGACAGAGGGTGACAGACAGACGGAGGGAGAGAGAGGGAGGGAGACAGAGGGCGACAGAGGGAGACAGACAGACGGAGGGAGAGGGAGAGGGCGACAGAGGGTGATAGACAGACGGAGGGAGAGGGAGAGAGAGGGACGGAGACAGAGGGTGACAGAGGGAGACAGACAGACGGAGGGAGAGGGAGAGGGAGACAGAGGGTGACAGAGGGTGACAGAGGGTGACAGACAGACGGAGGGAGAGGGAGAGAGAGGGAGGGAGACAGAGGGCGACAGAGGGTGACAGAGGGTGACAGACAGACGGAGGGAGAGGGAGAGAGAGGGAGGGAGACAGAGGGCGACAGAGGGAGACAGACAGAGGGAGGGGGAGGGAGAGAGAGGGAGGGAGACAGAGGGCGACAGAGGGAGACAGACAGAGGGAGGGAGAGGGAGAGAGAGGGAGGGAGACAGAGGGCGACAGAGGGAGACAGACAGAGGGAGGGAGAGGGAGAGGGAGACAGAGGGCGACAGAGAGTGACAGACAGAGGGAGGGAGGAGGGTGACAAAGGGAGGGAGAGAGAGAGACAGAGGGAGACAAAATCACCCTTGGGTGGTGTGGGCATGTCCGCTCATCAGCAGGTGAACTGTGTGCATGTTGACAAGGTCTGGCAGTGCGTGAAACACCCCTCATTCGTTTGGAAAGCACTGGCCCATGTGTCAAACTGTGCACGAGTCGATCCTCGCTGCAGGCACAAACCTAACCTCACACCCAGTAGACCCACTCACTGTGTTTGTTAGAACCCAGTCACAAATGCATAAGTTTCCTACCTGCATTCTCCAATAGACATGACAAAGCAACATTTGGCCACGTACAGTGCAACACGTAAGTCGGTTCTGCAGCGCTCACTACGCACGCTTGCTACACTGCGTTCAAAACTGATGCAACAACAAACAGTGTGTCACACATAGGAAAAGTGTTGACAGCCGTGGCCAAGGGACATACCCATGCACCATGCACAATGCACAGGGACTTGCCAAGTACAGACAAGGTAGATGACACTTGGCCCTGCTGTAGACAGCACAAGGCAATCCTGTGACCACTGTACACTCAAACATCAACTCCACATGCCACCTACCTACCACAGGAACTCACATTCACTGTCATGCCAGCAGGCACCATGAGGGGATAGACACATCACCTGGTCGACCCAATGACAAATCACACCACACCCAACAGCATGCCCGGTCACACACCCCCCACCCCCTTACACAAGCACACACGGGGCAGCCAACGCAAATTGGCACTCCCACAATGGATATGTGACACAACAAGACCAATCCATAGCCAAATAAGCATCCCAACACTCATTAGACAGGCCAAATAACCAGGAGTACATATCAATCTGACCCCCGCAACATACCCATCCACAAGTGCACTGTGAGAGGAATGCTAGACATATCCAACTACCCAGAGCAACTGTGCCAACTTGAATATGTATGAAACATGGATGACGCATGTAACCCCATTAACATTGTCTCTCTCTCACACACAGGGCAACGTCGTCGATCTCCCCCCAACACTGGGGGGGAAGACACACAGGACCCGGCTCGGCGTGACGATGATCGAACCGGCAGCGACGACTCTCACCACACCGTGGATGACCCCTACCAACCTGGCCCCTCTGGTGCCCAAGCACCTGCAGCACCTGCGTCAGGTTCAACTGTGCCAACCACCACCCCCATTCCTGCCACATCCCAGGATACACACAGGAGCCCTGCTCGCACACAACGCAGCCAGTCTGACCAGGAGGGACGAGGGACCCCGGGCACCCAGGAGGAGGCAGGCGACCCCGCAAATGCCATCCCTCAGGGGTCCCAGAGACCCGACGTGCCCACAAGGGCAGGCCAGGCTCAAGTGGGCAGGGGTGGTGGGAGTGGAGGACGGCGGAGGCGCGAACCTGACCAGCCAGCTGAGGAACCGGTTATGTCACACGTCCGCAACATCTTGGACACATACCGGCGTAACACCAGAGGCATCGACCAGGTCGTGTCAAGACTCTCCGAGATGCAGGGGACCCTCGATGAGATTAAGAACCTGCAGGTCGAGCATCATGCCAGTCATCAACAACACCAAGGACGGATGGAGGCAAGACTGGCTGAGCTCCTGGCAGTGCACAGGGACGTGAGCCAATCACTCCGTCAGATCGCCCAAAACCTGGCAAACCCTCCCTGTGCCACCAGGCGTAGACCAGCACCAGACACAGGGAGGGAGGAGGAGGAGGATTCATCTGACGGAGCATCCCCAGCATCGTCAAGGCCTGCATCTGAGGGTCCCCGGAGGAAGGTGGGTCGTCCACGCAAAAGACCGTGAGAGTCAGCGGACCATCACCATCTCCCAGGTCACCTGGCCTGGCACCTGGCCCTCTGGCGCAACAGCAGCACCTCATCCAATGACATTCTCTGCCACATGGACTTGCTGGTCACTGTCTGACCAATGTTGACAAAGACTGTGGCATGGACTCTGATGACTTCCAATGGCAAGGATACCATCTCCCCCTGTGAACTTTGGATTCTATTCCCCCGGGACAGCACCTAATTGCATCCCCCCAAACACGTACCCCACCACCAATACAAATATTAAAAATCACGAGATGATGCCGTCATTTAGCATTATTCCATTACATGTGTGTGTCGGCAAGTCAAACCATGCCTGAGTTTTGAAGTAACTCCAACCATGCATACCCTGGGGTCTGAGTCTGGCACAGGACACACATGGGTCACAATGTATCATCCAATACAGACATGGAGCACCATACTCACCCGTGAAGGGCCCAACCAGCTGAGGGGGTGCCTGCACAACTGTGCGGATAGACCTATTTCGAAGAGCAACAGTCATGCGCAGAGGTCAGGGATCATGTGGAGTGTCCTGGGGTGGGAGTCCCAGGTATGTGTAGCCAGGTGGGAGAACTATGTCCTGCAAGCAGGAGTCAGGTGGATGTGGAGAATGGTGGCCATGCCAAGGTTGGATGCATGGAGATGGCACAATGGGGTCTTGGATGACAGTGCCACATGGTGGTGTTGGGGGGGGGTGGTCGTGGGCTGCATCCTGAGTGTGGCCATCATTTGTGAAGGTCATCCTGCAGATGACAGTGATCCATTGCCACTATCCCTGTTGGACGGTGATGTGGCTGGGTTGCCGGATGTTGAAGCAGAGCTGTGCAGATGCACCCTGGATGTGGACAAGTGTCATGGGAGTTGTAAGGTACTTCTCCCTAGAGTGCAGGGTAGGATTGGACATGGATGTCGAAGTTGACCTGGGGGATGGTCTGTCTTGCCTTGAGGTGGATCGAACAGTCGACCTTGTGCATAATGCAGAGTGTGCTGAGGCCTGAGGTACAGATGCTGGTGATCAGCATAGCACATGTGAGCAAGCATTCCATGATGCACACCAGCTCGTGTGCGTGGACACTGTGTGCCTGTGCAGGGCCCTTGCGGGTGGGACACAAGCAGTTGACCCAGCTGTAAGGGGACAATCCGCAGATGTACACCTCAGTCGTGTACAAGTCCAGCATCAGGTGGCCAACGTGCAGCCATCTGCCAATGGATACCATGCATTCTTCAATATGGGAACTGGCAAGGACAGCGTCTTTGGGGAGGGTGAGGAGCACCTGCCTGTTAATGGGACACCAGATGATGATGAGATGCAGTGCGCATGTCATGGTGTAGAGGGGTATCCTGGACACATTGTAGACTGACACGCTGAGACATGATACCTGTGCCATGTGTCCCACAATGACACCATACTACATGCAGAGGCCTGGAGTACCACTCACATGGCCATGTTGGGGTAAAGAGCCGGTGGGGAGTAGGAGGGACATGACCTGGTTGGTGTGACAGGGCCTGGAAGGCGTGCCAGCGCTGTGTAGGCAGTTGGAGTTGCACACTCATTATGCAAAGGTGTTGTGTGGGCGATGAGTGCATGCCTGAGTGCATGCAACAGATGTATTGGATGGACATTGCTTGGTGGGTGGCCTCAACATCATTGTGTAGCGTGATGTGGCATATGCAAGGACATGAGGCACGTGCAATGTGCACGTAGCATGTGCAGATGGTCCAGCCTTTGCCACCGCAACTGTGTCACACACAAGCAGATTACACCGAAATGAATGGGTGGAGGGAGGAAGGGGGGTGCGTCTTAGAGGCATGTGTGTGAGGGCAAATATAGAAACTCTGTGTGCCCTTGCTGCAGGGCCTGCAGCAGCATGCGCCATGTCCTGGAAACCATGCCACAAGTTGCACACTAACACAAGCATGTCAGAAAGGACTACTGCAAAAGGTGTATGAGAAGGGAGGAGTGCCTGGTTCAACATGGCATACACACAGACAATGGATGCACATGCAGCAAAGTGGCCGTTGTGGGGACTGAGATGGCAAAATACCTACACAGCCATGTACATCGTGCACAATACATATCATAATCCCTGACAAACATCTTGCATCTTGCTGCTCTACACATAGACTCATATGCACAATCTGTGACAACTATGCCAGACATGCCGCATGCACACTGGCAAGAGACCTGCATTGACAGAGATGAGGCACCTTTGAGGCTGAGGGACACCTTTATTAGTCATGTTTGCCGGAAGGCAAATGCATCTATATTAACAGATGCACAGGTCATGTGGATGAACATGTGGAACCTACACTGGCACCCCCCTTTGCACCACAGACGCAGAAAACCCATAGAACTGGCACACAAGTGACAGGTTTGAGGCAAACACCCCGTGCTGCTCACGGAGAGGCTGCAATTCACCATTGAACCACTAATGGGGATGTCCCACACTATGTCAACCCGGTGCATCCCGTATGTTTCCGAGGGCAGTGTTACACACATTGATGCCTTCATCACAATCCACAATCACATTACAGATGACTGTCACCAAGTGTGACTATCAATTCACGTGAATCCAGCTCCATGTCATGTGACCCATGGCGATTCTACATGTATGCTAAGTAACCAAACATGAACAGGAGCAGTGCACACACATTCCAAACACATAGCACACCCAAAAAGCCGTGGTGCATCCCTTACCCTAAGGTGATTTTTCGAAATGTCCGTGCATGTTACGCTGATTCAGCACACGTTGCTGTATTCATGAGGAATAGCAGGAGCACAACAATGCCACCAGCAGACAGCATGCATAAATACCTGGGGATGAGAGACACACAAGAAGTGAGCCAAAAGAAGCACATCCGCATGCATGGGCATGTACTCGACACGTATAAGGTTGTCAACATGCTAGGTGAAAATAGTGTCTCAGGTAAGACATACTGTTATTACACCATCACTCGAGTGACACATCCAAACACACCTCTGACTCACTTGCCAGACATGCAGATGGACCCACACATTGCAACACATGCCACACAAGGCTCAATGCGTGCACACTCAGACACTGCAACTCACCACTAAGCAAAGAAGTTGCGTATGAGCCGACTCCGGATGTCCTCTTCCTCCTCCTCCTCAATATCACTTGCCTCGTCACCAAGCCCCTCGTCCTCCACGGGTGGATGTTCCTGCTTATCCGGATCCAGGATGAGTGGCACAGCTTTCTCCACTGCCATGTTGTGCAGCATGCAGCACACGAGGAAGATTTTGCAGACCTTTACCGGTGCATATGGGAGTGCGCCGCCGGTCTTGTCGAGGCACCGGAATCGGCTCTTCAGGAGGCCAAAGGTCCTCTCTATCACTCGCCTGGTCTGCCCATGGGCGTTGTTGTACCGGTGATCGGCAGCCGTTCTGGGGTTGCGGAGAGGTGTGATCAGCCATGGCATGTTGGGATAGCCAGAGTCCCCTACATGGAAACATCATGGACAGAAGTGGGTCAGGAGAAGCAGTAAGACAGAAAGATGACGCTAAATACAGGAGTAACAGAGTATACCCACCAACAAGACATGCTCGTTCGTTGCGCAGCTGCAGCATCATTTCAGGCACCCTGCTACGCCTCATGATGTAGGCATCGTGTGCTGATCCTGGAAAACAAGCACAGACATGGGAAATCACCATGTTAGCAAGACACACCACAAGGGCATTAATGGAGTGGTAATGTTTCCTGTTCCTATAGGCTACCTCCTGTGCCTGTGGTGGTACCAAAGTCACATGTGTCCCATCAATAGACCCAATGACATGGGGCATCCCTCCCAGGGCATAGAAGTCACCCTTGACACCTGTCAACTGCTCAGGAGTTGGGAAATGTATAAACTCATCCAGGTGAACCAACATGGCCTCTAAAAAATCATGCAGGACACGGCTGAACATGGTCTGGGACATGCCACCAACATGAGCAATGGTATGTTGGAACGTACCCGTGGCAAAGAAATGTAGGGCTGCCATCACCTTCATCTTGGGTGTCAGTGCAGTAGGATACCTCTGTAGCGGTTGGAGGTGTGGTGCCAGCCTTGCTGTCAAGTTCAGAATCAACCGTCACGTTCCCTCAGGGCAGCCAAGTCTGGGATTGGTCGGGGGAGAGGCGGAGCCCTGCAGTAATTTGGAAGGGACAACGAAGAGTGAGTACAGTACAACAACACTGTCAATGTACTGAGCACATGTTGAACAGCCAATACACATATGCTACAGGCAGAGTCAGGTCTGTGCAATATATCCTGGACACGTATGCCAGGCAGGTGACACTCCTACCAAGAGCCATCTACAAACGTGGATTCACAAACTCAACATGACATGGCATGAGACTAGCTGTGGGCCAGTGTAAGTGAACAGGCAGACGCATTACAGGAGTGACAGACATCCACATGTGTGCAAGAGAAGGATGTTTATCATACAGACAGGTTGCGGAACACTAGAGGCACAGGTCACATGTCCCTGAAAAAAGGACAGACCACACACCTTGCCATGAAGGGGTACATGTCAAAACTGATCACACATACATTGATACTACGCAGATATGTCCTTGTCTCGCAAGTCCATGTCCGATGCATACATACACACATTACGTCTGATTCCACATGTGTCCTGGTGTGCATAATAGTGTGCCATGCCCATCCACACACATGCACATGTTGGATGCAGCAACTGCAGATGCATTTGACGGAACACCAACAGCAAGCTTATGGGAACACATGACACACACATGACATACTCACATCGTGCAACGCCGGTAGTCACATGTCAGGTGTCATTATCCGTGTACCTGGCATCAGGGGACAGTTGCGGGTGTTGGCGACTGTGCCATGCCAGTGACGCAGTGCGCAACAAGTCTGTACTACATGCACACATGTCAAAGGTGTGAAGGGGATGTGTGGCACATAGTGCACCATCACACATGACATGTGTACACAGCTCATCACACATCTACTGGGGTCAAACATGAGGAGATTTGTGCCACATCACAGCCTGACACAACTAGGCCCGAGACATGTAGGACTGCACTGACAATGACTTGATGTCCAGCCTCGGCCAAGTATGACAGCTCAATTCCTTTCTGTGTGCAGCCTGTCACCAGTGTAAGGTGTGAAACGCACCGTACACACGCTCTGAGGGCATGTGTAGGGTCCTTATCACTATGGTAGTGCAGCCGTAGGCATATGCCATAGGGATACGGTCCGTACACGCGTGTGTAGGGTCCGTACCACTATGGTTGTGTCGCCGTAGGCGTACGCCATAGGGATACGGTCCATACACGAGTGTGTAGGGTCCGTACCACTATGGTTGTGGCACCGTAGGCGTACGCCATAGGGATACGGTCCGTACACGCGTGTGTAGGGTCCGTACCACTATGGTTGTGTCGCCGTAGGCGTACGCCATAGGGATACGGTCCGTACACGCGTGTGTAGGGTCCGTACCACTATGGTTGTGTCGCCGTAGGCGTACGCCATAGGGATACGGTCCGTACTCGCGTGTGTAGGGTCCGTACCACTATGGTTGTGTCGCCGTAGGCGTACGCCATAGGGATACGGTCCGTACTCGCGTGTGTAGGGTCCGTACCACTATGGTTGTGTCGCCGTAGGCGTACGCCATAGTGATACGGTCCGTACACGCGTGTGTAGGGTCAGTACCACTATGGTTGTGTCGCCGTAGGCGTACGCCATAGGGATACGGTCGTACACGCGTGTGTAAGGTCCGTATCACCATGGCGTACGTGTACGGCAACACTACCATAGTGATACGGACCCTACACACGCGTGTACGGATCGTATCCCTATGGCGTACGCCTACGGCGACACAACCATAGTGGTACGGACCCTACACACGCGTGTACGGACCGTATCCCTATGGCATACGCCTATGGTGACACAACCAAAGTGGTACTGACCCTACACACGCGTGTACGGACCGTATCCCTATGGCGTACGCCTACGGCTGCACTACCATAGTGATACGGACCCTACACACGCGTGTACGGACCGTATCACTGGAGTAGTGGTGCCCTAGGGGCGTGGAACGCTCCGTACCTGTGTACCATGCTGGTTGTCATGGAGACCCAGTTTCAAGTTCAAATTTTTTCATCAGGTGGCCAGCAGAAGTCGGTTAGAGACAATATACAAAGTTGCAAAGTGGTTGTTGACTTGACATCATGCTCATTTTTTGTAACATGCAAAGTCACCCACTGGGGTAGGTTTAAAGGGATTGGAGGAAACGTAGGATGAAAATGAGATTGACCAATCACTCTGTACTCCTGTAAATGAAACAGGCCAGCAAGGCAAATATAAGGCAGCCAGGCCCCATTAGAGAGCACTTGCCTGCACAACCTTTCATTCCACACCACTGCTGCTGCTCGTGATTCCTCTGGCACCATGTCCAGGTCTGAGGAGAGGGCCCAGCCATTCACCCAGGAGGAGAACTAGGCCCTGCTGGAGGTGATCCTCCCACAGTACCCTTGCCTGTATGGGAGACCAGGGGAGCAGGTGAGTGCTGACTCCATTAGCTCAGACTGTGCCCCTGTTTTGTGACTGTCACTTCTGGCATTGTGTCCAGGTGTGACAGACATGCAATGTTCTTCAGAGTGGGTCCCAGGGGGGGGGAATGCCTCATGTCTCCCATGCAGAGCATGCTGTAGTGCATGTCTGCACTCCTCACTTGCATGGTGCTTACTGTGACAATCACTGCATGGTGCATGCCACATTCAGCCTGGCTAATCCTCTTGGGAATGTTGTTTCTACAGTCCTGATGTGATTCTGTGGTCCCCCCAGTGTGACAGGTGACTGTACCCACAGATGTGTGTGAGTTGAGTGTACCTGTGGTGAGAGTGTCCAAATGATGTGTTTCTCCCCTGGACATTGGTGTGTGTGTAAGTCCCCTGCCATGTGGGTGAGTGTCTATGTGGAGTGTTGCACCCCAGCTGCATGAGGGATGCATATACCCTACCCATCTGATGTGAGCAGGGAGCAGTGCTGTGTGTCTGACGTGCTGAGCCTGCCCCACACCTGTGACACCCCCTGGTCTAGTGCCACATGTGCAGAGTGATGTTTGTACCCGCAGTTGCCAATGGCAGGTGATTGTCCTGTGCCTGTGTGTGTCTGTGTACCCTGCTGAGGTTGCGCCAGTGGCCTGGGGCATGTGACTACTTTGAGGTGCTGTACATAATCGTGGTGTAGCTTGTGATGCACAGTGTGAGCCGGGATCAGTGATTGTGTTGCACCCGTCATTCCACCTGTGTACTTTCAATGCCACATCGTGCATTTGGCCTTCCCCAGAGGATAATGTCCCTATGATGAAGGTGCAATGATTTTGCTGCATACTATGCCCTGTTCAAACCAGCCAAATTGTTCAAATGTGTGTCTCTAGTGACATGTAGCAGGTGTATTGATGTTGTCTCACTTTGTCAATCAATCAATCAATCAATCAAAGCATTTATATAGCGCACTACTCACCCGGAGGGTCTCAAGGCGCTAGGGGAGGGGGGGTCCGCTACTGCTCGAACAGCCAGGTCTTGAGCTGCTTCCTGAAGGCAAGGTGGTCCTGGGTCAGGCGGAGGTGGGTCGGGAGGGAGTTCCAAGTCTTGGCGGCCAGGTAGGAGAAGGACCTTCCTCCTGTGGTGGCTCTTCGGATGCGGGGGACGGCGGCGAGGGCGTGGCCGGTTGATCGAAGCTGGCGCGTGGGAGCGTAGAAGTTGAGGCGGCTGTTGAGGTATCCTGGGCCTTGGTTGTGTAGGGCTTTGTGTGCGTGGGTGAGGAGACGGAAGGTGATTCTCTTGTTGACCGGGAGCCAGTGCAGATCTCTCAGGTGTCCGGAGATGTGGCTGCGACGGGGGATGTCCAGGATGAGTCGTGCTGAGGCGTTCTGAATCCGCTGGAGTCTCTTCTGGAGTTTGGCGGTGGTTCCGGCGTAGAGGGAGTTGCCGTAGTCCAGACGGCTGGTGACGAGGGCCTGGGTGACCGTCTTCCTGGTCTCGGTGGGGATCCACCGGAAGATCTTACGTAGCATGCGCAGGATGTTGAAGCACGACGAGGAGACGGCGTTGACTTGTCTGGTCATGGAGAGGGAGGAGTCCAGGATGAAGCCCAGGTTGCGTGCGTGGTCTGTTCGTTTGGGTGCGCTGCCCAGGGCGGGGGGCCACCAGGAGTCGTCCCAGGCGGGGGGTAAAGATCCCAGGATGAGGACTTCCGTCTTGTCCGAGTTCAGTTTCAGGCGGCTGTTCGTCATCCACTTGGCTACGTCTGTCATCCCTTCGTGTAGGTTGGCTCTGGCGGTGTCGGGGTCGTTGGTGAGGGAGAGGATCAGCTGGGTGTCGTCGGCGTAGGAGATGATGTTGAGGTTGTGTTGGCATGCGATGGCTGCGAGGGGGCTCATGTAGACGTTAAAGAGGGTAGGGCTGAGCGAGGAGCCTTGAGGAACGCCGCAGATGACTTCGGTGGCTTCTGATCTGAACGGGGGGAGGCGGACTCTCTGTGTCCTTCCGGCGAGGAACGAGATGATCCATTCCAGTGCCTTCTCCTGGATTCCGACGTTGCTGAGGCGCTGCACTAGCGTACGGTGGCAGACAGTGTCGAAGGCCGCGGAGAGGTCAAAGAGGATGAGGGCCGCTGTTTCTCCGTTGTCGAGCAGGGCTCGGATGTCATCGGTGGCTGCGATCAGGGCGGTCTCGGTGCTGTGGTTGGCCTGGAAGCCGGACTGTGAGGGGTCGAGGGATCCGTTCGTCTCGAGGAAGGCGGCCAGCTGCTTGTTGACGGTCTTCTCGATGACTTTTGCAGGAAACTGGAGCAGCGAGATGGGGGGTAGTTCTTGAGGTCGGTGGGGTCGGCTGATGGCTTCTTTAGTAGAGCGCTGAGTTCGGCATGCTTCCAGCTCTCCGGGAAGGTAGCGGTGTCGAAGGAGGTGTTGATGATGTCCCGCAGGTGGGGTGCGATGACAGCGTCGGCCTTGTTGAAGACGTGGTGAGGGCAGGGGTCGGTCGGAGATCCGGAGTGGATGGAGTTCATCGTGCGGATGGTGTCTTCGGTGCTGATCGGGGTCCAGGCGCGGAGGGTGGTGGAGGGGAGCGGTGGTTTCGTCGTGGCGTGCGTCGGTTGAGTGCTGAAGCTGTTGTGTATGTCCGCAATCTTGTTGTGGAAGTAGGAGGCGAGGGAGTTGCAGAGGTCTTGTGAAGGGGTGATGTCGTTGTTTCCGGCGTTGGGGTTGGAGAGCTCTTTAACGATGTTGGAGAGTTCCTTGCTGTTGTGGGCGTTGTTGTCCAGTCGTTCCTTGAATGCAGTTTTCTTGGTGGCGTGGATCAGTTGGTGGTGTTGTCGGGTGGCGAGCTTGAGGGCCGTCATGTTGTTCGGTGTTGGGTCTCTGCGCCAGGCTTTCTTGAGGGCTCGGCAGTTCTTCTTGGAGCTCTTGAGTTCGTCGGTGAACCATGGGGCTTTCTTGCTGCCGGGTCTGCTAGGCGGGGTCTTCAGAGGGGCGAGGTCGTCTGCGCAGTTGTTGATCCACTTCGCGAGGTTGGTGGCCGCCTGGCTTGGGTTCGTTGCACTGGTGGGAGGGTTCATGCTCAGGGAAGTCGCGAGTTGGTCGGCTGTGATCTTGTTCCAGCTTCTGCGTGCAACCTGTTGCTGGTGGTGGTGGATCGTGGTCGTTCTGAAGCTGAAGTGGACGCAGCTGTGGTCCGTCCAGTGGAGTCCGGTGGCATGGCTGAAGGCGATGTCCTTGCTGGATGAGAACACGGGGTCGAGTGTGTGTCCGGCGTAGTGGGTGGGGGTGGTCACCAGCTGCTTGAGACCGAGGTTGGCGAGGTTGTCCAGCAGGGTGGTGGTGTTGCGGTCGTTGTTGTTCTCCAGGTGGAAGTTGAGGTCCCCGAGGAGGATGTAGTCAGCGGAGGGGAGGGCGTGCGGGCTGATGAAGTCGGCGATGTCTTCGCTGAATTGTGTGCGTGGTCCCGGGGGTCTGTAGATGAGGGTGCCTCTGAGGGTGGTCTTGGGGTTGATGTGAATCTGGAAGTGCAGGTGTTTGGCGGGTGCGAGGGTGTCGTCGGTGTTGGTCGTGATGCGGATGGAGTTCCTGTGGATGATGGCGATGCCTCCTCCTGTCTGGTTGACGCGGTCCCTCCGGATGATCTAATAGCCGTCCGGTATGGCGATGGCGATGTCGGACGCTGAGGAGGCGTTCATCCAGGTTTCCGTGAGGAAGGCGACGTCTGGGGCTGTGGTGTCGAGCAGGTTCCAGAGCTCGACGGCGTGTCTGTGGATGGAGCGGGTGTTGAGCAGGATGCACTTGAGGTGGTTGCTGCTGGTGCTCGGCTTGGTCGATGCTGGTGTAGTGCAGGTCCGGTTGCAGGTGAACTTGCAGGAGTGGCATGCAGAAGGGTCCGTGGGTGCGTTGTGGGGTGGCTCGATAGCAGCCCGGGATTCGATCGGCGTTGAGTGCGTGGAGGTCGGTGGAGTCGTAGGTCCGGCGGGTGGGCTGGTGTCGGCGGGAGCCAGGGGTCCTGGCACTGGGCGCGGTCCAGGCGCGGACGGGCACAGACGGGCTTACCTTTGGCGCACCGTTGGCGCACAATCGGCGTGCCCGCTGCGCGTTAACGCTGCGCGTGCGCACGGTCGCCATTTATGGCGAAGTGCAGGGAGGGAGGAGCAGCTGGGAGGCGGGAGCGGGGAGGGCACAGAGGGAAGGGGGCGTGTCCACAATCCTGGTGGCGGGAAGCGGGGAGCGGGCGGGTGGGCGCAGGGGAAACAGCACAGGGGGGGCGACAACACAAGAAAAGGCAGATAAAGGATATAAAAACAATTACAATACCAAAATACAGTACAATATCAAACAAAAGCGGGATAGCAACGAGCGGCGGCGGGGGGCGTGGCCAGAGGGAAGGAAGGCTTCAGCGAGGCTGAGTGCAGCGGCAGGCGGGGGGGCACACGCGACAGCTGGTGGCCGTGCGGTGCGGGGGTGTCCTATGAATAGGTCACACTCACCTGTGCCGTACGGTCGCCATTTATGGCCAAGTGCAGGGAGGGAGGAGCAGCTGGGAGGCGGGAGCGGGGAGGGCACAGAGGGAAGGGGGCGTGTCCACACTCCCGGCAGCGGGAAGCGGGGAGTGGGGCGGGTGGGCACAGGGGATCAGCACAGGGGGGGCGACAACACAAGAAAAGGCAGATAAAGGATATAAAAACAATTACAATACCAAAATACAGTACAATATCAAACAAAAGCGGGATAGCAATGAGCGGCGGCGGGGGGCGTGGCCAGAGGGAAGGAAGGCTTCAGCGAGGCTGAGAGCAGCGGCAGGAAGGGGGCACACGCGACAGCTGGTGGCCGTGCGGCACGGGGCTGTCCTATGAATAGGTCACCCTCACAGGTAGGTGTCCATGCCAAGGGGGAGATCTGGAGGGAAGCCGTCAGTGCCGTGAGGTCGGTGGAGGGTCGGAGGCGGCGCCTGCCCCAGGTGAGGAAACGCTGGCAGGATATCCGGTGCTGGACCAGGAGGATCGCCCGGGTCCTGCTGGGGGACTCACCTGAGAGCCACAAGAACCGAGGGCGCCGGCGCCTGACCCACCAGATGAAGCCTTTGCTGGCGGTGGTCTTCCCTGACTTGGATAGGCGCCTAGCGGAGAAGCAGCAGCAGGAAGGGGGTAGGTACATTGTTATTGTTATTGTTATTTTGGATTTGTATCGCGCCCAATCACCTACAGGTCTCTAGGAGCGCGGAAATCAGTGGTAACAAACAATAAGCTAGGCAGACACAGAATGAAGGCACTTCTTGGTCTAATTTACACCCAGGGTTCTTTTAAACAGCAATGTTTTTAGCATCCTTCTAAACCGCAGGAGGTTCCCTTTCCTGCGCATCCCCTCAGGCAGCGTGTTCCATAGCTGAGGGACTAATACAGAGAAGGCTCTTCCTCCCTTAGTTACAAGTTTGTAACGGGGGCAAACCAGAAGCTGAGAATCTGAGGATCTAAGTGTTCTCACTGGGCTATAAATCTCCAAACGATCAGTGATATAGGCTGGTGCCTGACCGTAGATTGCCTTGTGAGCTGTACATAGATTCTTAAATTCCACTCGCTCTTTAATAGGGAGCCAATGCAGGCTGTGTAGCAATGGAGAGGCCTTAGTTTTCCTTGGGAGTCTAAAAATTAATCGTGCCGCATCATTCATCACGACCTGCAATCTATTAGTAAGAGTTTTAGGTAGTCCAAGATAGAGAGCGTTTCCGTAGTCTATCCTTGAGATGACAGTTGCTGCTACGATTGAGCGCATCATTGATTGGGAGAGGACAGGGGTCAGCTTCCGTAACTGCCGGATGATATTTGTGCAGCTACCCACCACAGATGAAATTTGACTGGACATTGACAAGTCGCAATCCAGTTTGATCCCCAAGCTCTTTACATTCATACTTGGTTTTGGAGCGGGGCCCAACTCAGCTGGCCAGTAGAGGTCACTCCAAGGTGAGGCAGTGGATGGAATCATCAATACCTCGGTCTTGTCTGGATTGATCTTTAATAGGTTTTCAGTCATCCATTGTACAGTGTACCTCAAGATGTTCTGAGCATTGAGTTGTGCGGTCCTTGAATTATCAACACTCAGCAGCAGCTGTGTATCATCCGCATAGTTAAAGACTCTACAGCCCCTGCTGGCCAGTGATGCAATCAGAGGTTGTAGATAGAGATTAAATAACAGTGGGGACAGGGCAGAGATCTGTGGCACCCCATATTCCAAGTTACCCACCTCAGATGTTTGATTCCCCAGTTGTATCCTTTGTGTTCTTCCCAAAAGGAAGGATTGCAGCCACTTAAAAGCCAGACCCTTAATTCCAAAGTCTCTCAATCTTTCCAAGAGTAAGGCATGACTGACCGTATCGAACGCCGCTGATAGATCTAACAAAATCAGGGCGCTCGGTTTCTTGTAGTCAGCCATGCCTCTTAATTCATCCAGTACCGAGAGCATCACCAACTCGGTGCTGTGATGGGCTCGGAATCCTGCCTGCCGCTCATGGAGTAGATGGTGAGACTTCAGATACAGGGACAGGGATTTTAATACATGTTGTTCCAGTATTTTAGAGAGGAAAGGCAGTTGGGAGATAGGCCTGTAGTTCTGTAGCACTGCAGGATCTGCACCAGGTTTTTTTCAGTAGTGACCTTACACGTGCCTCCTTAAATTCCACCGGTAGATACCCTGTTTCTAGAGATCTATTAAGGAGGGAAATGATACATTTCTCCAATAAAGGACGGGCTGCACGAAAGACGCTGGGTGGGCACGGATCTGCTGGAGAGCCAGATTTAATTTTTCCCATCAGTTTCTCCAGACTCAACTCATCCAGCTCTGGAAATGCTGTAATAGTACAATCAGCTAGATTATACGAGACCAGAGTTGTGGCGGTTCCATTTAGCAATCCACTCTTTATTTCCGTGATAATGACCTTCACTTTTTCTAAAAAGTACGCCTGAAAGGAATTACAGTCTATAAGGGACTTGGAATTTTCAGGTTTCTTACTTAACTCTGACAGGATTTTGAACGTCTCTTTCTGGATATTGGCTGCCTTACTTAGGCGAGACTCATAGTGTTCCGTTTTGGCTAGGACAATGAG
Source organism: Triturus cristatus (assembly GCF_964204655.1). Lineage (NCBI taxonomy): Eukaryota > Metazoa > Chordata > Amphibia > Caudata > Salamandridae > Triturus > Triturus cristatus. The sequence goes on from NC_140579.1 coordinate 839,140,808, forward strand.
CCTTTTATATAAGTTGAGGGAGGCTTTATAGAGATTCCTGGCTGTATCTTGCTTGGTTTTCCTCCAACCTCTTTCCAAGGCTCTAAGTTTTCTTTTATGCTCCCTTAATAAAGGCGTAAACCAGGGGGCCCCCTTACAAGAGCCCCTTATCAGCTGTAATTTTGCTGGCGCTATTTGATCAATAGCCTGGGCTATTGTACATGTGTGTTTGTAGTGTGTCACCAGCTTTTGGAAGTGCGCAGTTGCATGGATACACTGCCAGGGTTCATATGTGCAGTACATATCCTGTTCCCCAAAGTAAACCGGTGCTGTTCTTCCTCCCTTCCCCTCCTTGACACGTGTTCCCTGGTCTGTGTGTAGTCACTCTTGCACAAGGTCATCTAGGCTGCCAGTTAATCCAAGTGCCCAATGCTTGCAGCATCATGTGTGGGGGTGGTGTGTAACATGTGTTGGGACCCTGCCTGTGCCCTGGCCAGTACAGTCAATGTGGGGTCCATGTTAGTTGGCACTGATGCTGAGTCCCGACATAGGAGTGTGTCTGAAAAGTGTACTGCCTTACAGCATGCATGACCAATGTTGTGGCCTCAGACATGATGTGCATGAGTGGGAGATATGCATAGTGCAGGGACGTTTGCTACTGTTGCAGTCATATCCATCCCGGACCATGGAGGAGTGTGGCCACTACAGTCCCCTGGGGCACCTTTTCCTAGGTATCATGTGTGTCATCCAACAATGTGGACATTCACTGTGTCTTCAGCATAGGTTGGGCTCTGTGGCTTTGTACCCTGGCCTAATGTGTATATACGTAAAGTGTGCTACATGTGTCCACTGTACAGGGTGACCCAATTTGGCTTGTGCATACTCACAGTGGCCGGTGCCAGTGTGTTGTGGTACAACTATCTGATGATGGTTGTTTGTCAATTTTATGTGTGGACAGGCGCACAAGGGTTAGTTCGTGTACATTCAGGATTTATTGAAGAGCATTTTAGTAATCCCTGAGTAAGAGGTGTAAGTACTTCCTCTGTGTCACTCACATTGTCTCAGGTAGGGGGGGGTTTGTGCGGGAAAGGCCTACATGTCCAAACCGTATGTGTCCTTGCCAGGTCTGGCCTGTGTGTGATGATTGTCTGGACATACACTCAACATAAAGTGACCCAGTCAGGTTGGGCAGGGTTTAATGTATTTGCTAAGCAGCATGTGCCAAAAGTTGCAAGACATGGTTCCTGCTCATCCCTTTTTTGGCTACGGTGTGTGGTCCAGATGCTGTACTCGACTGTCCCCAGAGACTTGCTCCTCTGTCTAATTTGATATCAAGTTCTTTGCTGTTGTGTCATGCTCTCCATTGTTTCTCAGTGGCATGGTGAGTTAACCAACTGTGTGGTGCAGGGCCTACATATGTGCGTAGTATTGTAGATGTTACTTATGTTGCTTTTCATGCTATGCACTGTGACCTATGTAGTTTTGAATCATGTGTCATATGTATACAGGTGTCTGATTATTTCCTGTCTCTTCACCTTGCCCACAGCATCGTCGGGGGAAACCGAGGGAGACACTGGCATGGACCTTGAGGAGGGATCCAGCACCAGTGCCAGCAGTGCTGTCGAGTCTGGCCAAGCGAGTGGCACGGAGGCCGAGGGGAGTAAGGCGGAGGACCTGTCCAGTCCCACCACCGACTATGACGCTGAGGGGTCCGAGGCTGAGCTCCCTGAGAGGGCGGACGCTGCTCCCAGAGCTGATAGCAGCACTCCATCTGTCGCCGCCCCCTCCATTCCCATCACCCACCTCCCACCTGCTCGGGTCCCTTCCCACCGTGCTAGGCGCCAACAGGTCTCCTTCGTGCCAGGCACCACACCCCCTGCCTCTGTCTCCCCTGCTGCCGTCAATGCCGAGTCTGTGGACATTCAGCGGCAGTTGCAGTTTGGTCAGGCATCGATGCTTACTGTCCTCCATGAGCACACCAGACTGCTGACACAGATGTTGTCATACATGGATGGCATGTCAGCAGCGATGTCTGATCAACGGATGTTGCTGAAATCTATAGACTCCTCACTGACTGCAGCAGTGGATCTCCAGCAGCGCTCCGTTCCCCCCTACCCCTGCACCATCCACACTTCCTACTCCCATGCCTGTCCCACGCACACCCAGACGTCCCCATGCACGCACCCCACCAGACACAGGCAGCACACCACCAGGGAAGGCAAAGCGCACTCCTCCAGTCATGCACACACAGGGGGAAGTAGGCACACCCACTGGGTCTGGGGGCAAACGGCAGGCACGCAGCCAGAGTGGGAGTCCACATTCCTTAAGACCCACTTCCTCCAAAACCACTCCCCTTAGCTCCCCTTAGCTCTCCTGGCCAACTGTCACTGAATGAGTCCTTGGTGGCCACTGTGTCCCTCAGCCCCAGTGTGGCACCACCCCGCAAGCGGTGGAGGCAGTGCCCGGCCACGGAAGTAGAGTCCCCCCCCTGTCCACACCCTCCCCCGGGAGTGCTGCAAACCATCCCTCCGACCCCCCCCCCTCCTTGGGGCCTGTGGTTCATTCGGGTGCAGGGGAGACGCTGGGCGACCTGGCAGTAGTGTTTAGCGCCGTGCTGGTATCCACCTTTGGCGCTGCCCCACTCCCTGTGGTGGAGTCGTCCGTCCCTGCACCCACAACACCTACCCATGCCCCTCCTGTCCCTGCGGTGCCTGGTCCTTCCCCCCCACATGATGCCCCCCATCTGTGGATGAAATGGACATGTGAACTGTGCAGGCAAGCTAGGCGACACACGTCCCGATGTGTACCCCCCAGGACTTTGCTGATGGCCTGGCCCATGGGCCTTGTACATAGTGAACATTTAAAACAATTTATTTTGAATGCTGAATAAAGCATTTTGTTTTTCTTTTGCACACTTATGCTTTCCTGGACTTGCTGTTGGTGGTGCTGCTCCATGATTTGGGGTGGTGATAATGTGTTAGGTGTCTGGGAAATGTTGTAGTGTGCTGCTCATGGGGTGGACCCTGGTATCTGTGTGCCATCACAAGGGCTCTGCAAATAATCTTTGATCACGTGTGCTCTTACTGTATGGTGATATTGTCCCAAGGTGTGTTCCTTCCTCTGTGGACCCTGACATCTTCCCTGCAGGCTGTTTCCCAATTGTTGTGCTGAGCTGTGTCTACATATCCTGGATCTGTGACGGATCCCTTCAACTTTGGCCATGCCTGCTCAGCAATGTCTCCACCTGCATCATTTGTGGCATCCTTGGTGGTCACTGTACTAGTGTATGGAGTATATTGACATGACTTCATGTGGACATGTTCCCTTTTACGCCCTATGCATGTGTGTACTCCCAGCCTCGCACACATGTGTTACGTGTTCTGCAGGGTCTTTGGTCACCTGACTGACAATTGTGGGCATTGTATCTGTGGGTACTCCACCCTATTCCTTCCATGGGAGGCAACAACTTGTTGGCTGCCCCAGCACCTGTACATTCCTATCAGTCCTGGAATGTGTGTGACAGTGTGTGTTCCCTTTGGGTCTCTTAGTTTAGTAGGGTGGCACATGAGTATACAGTCTTGGTGCATGCTCTCATTGTGTGTATTGTGCTGCCAGCACCAGGGGTGGGTATGCATGTGTCATATGTCTGGGCACTGCTGGGGGGACTCTGCACCCACCCCTCCTATGTCTGGGCACTGCTGGGAGTGATAGGCACCCATCCCCATGTCTCTGTCCACTGCTGAGAGTGATATGCACCCACCCCCATGTCTCTGTCCACTGCTGGGAGTGATAGGCACCCACCCCTCATATGTCTGGGCACTGCTGGGAGTGATAGGCAAACACCCCTCATATGTCTGGGCACTGCTGGGAGGACTCTGCACCCACCCCTCCTATGTCTGGGCACTGCTGGGGGGACTCTGCACCCACCCCTCCTATGTCTGGGCACTGCTGGGGGGACTCTGCACCCACCCCTCCTATGTCTGGGCACTGCTGGGAGTGATAGGCACACACCCCTCATATGTCTGGGCACTGCTGGGAGGACTCTGCACCCACCCCTCCTATGTCTGGGCACTGCTGGGAGTGATAGGCACCCACCCCTCCTATGTCTGGGCACTGCTGGAGTGATAGGCACACACACCCCTCATATGTCTGGGCACTGCTGGGGGACTCTACACCCACCCCTCCTATGTCTGGGCACTGCTGGGAGTGATAGGCACACACCCCTCATATGTCTGGGCACTGCTGGGAGGACTCTGCACCCACCCCCCCTATGTCTGGGCACTGCTGGGGGGACTCTGCACCCACCCCTCCTATGTCTGGGCACTGCTGGGGGGACTCTGCACCCACCCCTCCTATGTCTGGGCACTGCTGGGGGGACTCTGCACCCACCCCTCCTATGTCTGGGCACTGCTGGGAGTGATAGGCACACACCCCTCATATGTCTGGGCACTGCTGGGGGGACTCTGCACCCACCCCTCCTATGTCTGGGCACTGCTGGGGGGACTCTGCACCCACCCCTCCTATGTCTGGGCACTGCTGGGGGGACTCTGCACCCACCCCTCCTATGTCTGGGCACTGCTGGGGGGACTCTGCACCCACCCCTCCTATGTCTGGGCACTGCTGGGAGTGATAGGCACACACCCCTCATATGTCTGGGCACTGCTGGGAGGACTCTGCACCCACCCCTCCTATGTCTGGGCACTGCTGGGGGGACTCTGCACCCACCCCTCCTATGTCTGGACACTGCTGGGGGGACTCTGCACCCACCCCTCCTATGCCTGGGCACTGCTGGGGGGACTCTGCACCCACCCCTCCTATGTCTGGGCACTGCTGGGAGTGATAGGCACCCACCCCTCCTATGTCTGGGCACTGCTGGGAGTGATAGGCACCCACCCCTCCTATGTCTGGGCACTGCTGGGAGGACTCTGCACCCACCCCTCCTATGTCTGGGCACTGCTGGGAATGATAGGCACCCACCCCTCCTAGGTCTGGGCACTGCTGGGAGTGATAGGCACCCACCCCTCCTATGTCTGGGCACTGCTGGGAATGATAGGCACCCACCCCTCATAGGTCTGGGCACTGCTGGGAGTGAAAGGCACACACCACTCCTATGTCTGGGCACTGCTGGGAGTGATAGGCACCCACCCCTCCTATGTCTGAGCACTGCTGGGAGTGATAGGCACACACCCCTCATATGTCTGGGCACTGCTGGGAGGACACTGCACCTACCCCTCCTATGTCTGGGCACTGCTGGGGGGACTCTGCACCCACCCCTCCTATGTCTGGGCACTGCTGGGAGTGATAGGCACCCACCCCTCCTATGTCTGGGCACTGCTGGGAATGATAGGCACCCACCCCTCCTAGGTCTAGGCACTGCTGGGAGTGATAGGCACCCACCCCTCCTATGTCTGGGCACTGCTGGGAGTGATAGGCACCCACCCCTCCTATGTCTGGGCACTGCTGGGAGTGATAGGCACACACCCCTCATATGTCTGAGCACTGCTGGGAGGACTCTGCACCCACCCCTCCTATGTCTGGGCACTGCTGGGGGGACTCTGCACCCACCCCTCCTATGTCTGAGGACTGCTGGGAGGACTCTGCACCCACCCCTCCTATGTCTGGGCACTGCTGGGAATGATAGGCACCCACCCCTCCTAGGTCTGGGCACTGCTGGGAGTGATAGGCACCCACCCCTCCTATGTCTGGGCACTGCTGGGAATGATAGGCACCCACCCCTCATAGGTCTGGGCACTGCTGGGAGTGAAAGGCACACACCACTCCTATGTCTGGGCACTGCTGGGAGTGATAGGCACCCACCCCTCCTATGTCTGAGCACTGCTGGGAGTGATAGGCACACACCCCTCATATGTCTGGGCACTGCTGGGAGGACACTGCACCTACCCCTCCTATGTCTGGGCACTGCTGGGGGGACTCTGCACCCACCCCTCCTATGTCTGGGCACTGCTGGGAGTGATAGGCACCCACCCCTCCTATGTCTGGGCACTGCTGGGAATGATAGGCACCCACCCCTCCTAGGTCTAGGCACTGCTGGGAGTGATAGGCACCCACCCCTCCTATGTCTGGGCACTGCTGGGAGTGATAGGCACCCACCCCTCCTATGTCTGGGCACTGCTGGGAGTGATAGGCACACACCCCTCATATGTCTGAGCACTGCTGGGAGGACTCTGCACCCACCCCTCCTATGTCTGGGCACTGCTGGGGGGACTCTGCACCCACCCCTCCTATGTCTGAGGACTGCTGGGAGGACTCTGCACCCACCCCTCCTATGTCTGGGCACTGCTGGGGGGACTCTGCACCCACCCCTCCTATGTCTGGGCACTGCTGGGGCTGATGGCCACACACCCCTATGTGTCTGTCCACTGGCGTGGTAGTGATAGGCACCCACCGCTCCTATGTCTGGTCACTGCTGGGAGTGATAGGCACCCACCCCTCCTATGTCTGGGCACTGCTGGGAGGACTCTGCACCCACCCCTCCTATGTCTGGGCACTGCTGGGAATGATAGGCAACCACCCCTCCTATGTCTGGGCACTGCTGGGAGTGATAGGCACCCACCCCTCCTATGTCTGGGCACTGCTGGGAATGATAGGCACCCACCCCTCATAGGTCTGGGCACTGCTGGGAGTGATAGGCACACACCACTCCTATGTCTGGGCACTGCTGGGAGTGATAGGCACCCACCCCTCCTATGTCTGAGCACTGCTGGGAGTGATAGGCACACACCCCTCATATGTCTGGGCACTGGTGGGAGGACACTGCACCTACCCCTCCTATGTCTGGGCACTGCTGGGGGGACTCTGCACCCACCCCTCCTATGTCTGGGCACTGCTGGGAGTGATAGGCACCCACCCCTCCTATGTCTGGGCACTGCTGGGAATGATAGGCACCCACCCCTCCTAGGTCTGGGCACTGCTGGGAGTGATAGGCACCCACCCCTCCTATGTCTGGGCACTGCTGGGAGTGATAGGCACCCACCCCTCCTATGTCTGGGCACTGCTGGGAGTGATAGGCACACACCCCTCATATGTCTGAGCACTGCTGGGAGGACTCTGCACCCACCCCTCCTATGTCTGGGCACTGCTGGGGGGACTCTGCACCCACCCCTCCTATGTCTGGGCACTGCTGGGAGGACTCTGCACCCACCCCTCCTATGTCTGGGCACTGCTGGGGCTGATGGCCACACACCCCTATGTGTCTGTCCACTGGCGTGGTACGACCCGTACCCACGTCCTACGGCCTGGGTACGGCCCGTACCACCATTGCAGTGGTGATGTAGGGGTAGGCTTGGTACGAGCCATACCCATGTCCTTGAGGCATGGGTACGGGTCGTACCCCCATTGTTGGGGTGACGTAGGGGTACGTACCATACCCATGCCTTTAGGACGTGGGTACGGCCCGTACCAAGCGTACCCCTACATCGCCACTGCAATGGTGGTACGGGCCGTACCCATGCCTGTGGGACGTGGGTATGGGCCGTACCACCATTGTGGCGGTGACGTAGGGGTACGCGTGGTACGGGCCGTACCCACGCTCTGGGGGCGTGGGTATGGGCCATACCACCATTGTTGGGGTGCCGTAGGGGTACGCATCGTACCCATGCCTTTAGGTCATGGGTACGGCTCGTACCAAGCGTACCCCTACATCACCACTGCAATGGTGGTACGGGCCATACCCATGCCTGTGGGACGTGGGTACGGGCCATGCCACCATTGTGGCGGTGACGTAGGGGTACGCGTGGTACTGGCCGTACCCACGCTCTGGGGGCGTGGGTATGGGCCGTAACATCATTGTTGGGGTGCCGTAGGGGTACGCACCGTACCCACGCCTTAAGAGCGTGGGTACGGGTCATACCACGCCCACCCCTACGTCACCCCAAGAATGGCGGTACGGCTCGTACCCATGCCTTTGGGACGTGGGTACGGGCCATACCGCCATTGTTGGGGTGACGTAGGGGTGGGCGTGGTACGACCCATACCCACGCTCTTAAGGCATGGGTATGGTGCGTACCACAATTGTTGTGTTGCCGGTTCGCGTCCATGTTGACTTCCGTTGTGGTGGACGCAGGCCTTGGTGGAGACGCCCCCACCCCCGAAGTGACCAGGCCCTGGGGGTCAGGTATGTACAGGGCATGTTTCATTTTGGACTTGGGTGGGGGTTATGTTTCCTGCCCCTGCCCCCCCTCTTTGACCCTGGGTGTTGTTCTGACCTTCTGCGGCGTCTGCGTCGGTTCCTGTACACCAGGTGGACTGCAATGAGGGCCGGGATGACACGTAGGTTGGGGTCCATGGCTGTCCGTCGCGTACAGGTGCTCCTTGTGCGCGTCGTCCTGATTTCCCGACAGTTTTTGGCTCCCGTAAAATATTGTCCGTGCATTGTCCGTGCGGAGTGACGTCGGTACGAATCGTACTTGCTGGTTCGTGAAACGCTGCCTGACTCCGTCCGGACGTCACGTCCGCGGTGTCCCGGATCGGAATTGTGGGTATTTTTTGTGCGGTCGGTGTTTTTTACGATTCGTACGCAAATGGTGTTTGCGTACGAATCGTACTTGCATGTTTGTAAGGTATTTCTACCGGGTACGAGTCAGACGGAGAAAACGCTCCGTCCGACGGTTCGTACCCGGTTTATCCAGGATCGGAATCGGCCCCAAGATTGTTTAAAAAAACACCCAAATGTATGTAAAGTTTTTTTTAAAAATATACTCAACTATTTCCAACATTCCATAAAAACAACATCCTCATTAACATACTATGTAATACAAATCACATATATATTAAATGCTTTCCTCTAAGAAAAATTTCTTTCTTCAATTTCAAAGAACTGAATTAATAATAAAATGAAGAATTCGTTATCATTTTCATATACTTTAAATGATCTTCTTTAACCCCTTGAGTGCCCCGCCCTTTCCCCGCCCCGTGCCGGCCCTTTCATTAGCGGGCGGGGTTCATGACGAGATAGTCTCGTCATGGGCACAGCGCAACCGCGGCCCATGACGAGGCCATCTCGTCATGGGCACTCAAGAGGTTAATAATATATGCTGAGAGCATGTGCAACAAAAAGTCCTTAACTGAAATGTATACCTTTCCTCTTGGCCAAATGGAATTCCTGAAATCCTTAATACTGAAATTCTCCAATAGTAATTGAATTAATACTTTTTAACATATTCCTCATAGGCCGAATTATCTTCTTAAAACTTTGGCTTTAAAAATATTAGATACGAATTTGGTAATTCGTAAGGCAAACGTTGTTTAAAAAGCAATTGAGCATCATTACAATATGTCCATCCTTTACTGCATTTTAAATAGACAGTGTAATGGCCAGATGTTGTTGAAGGGCCATCATGGAAAATAATTGCTACTGCTACAAAAGTTCTTCCTGATATTGATACTTGACTTGCTACAAAATGTTTAATTAAAGTTTCCAATATTCTTCCATCAGCAGTACAACGTTGTATCATTAAAATTATAAATTGTCCATATCTTCGAATAAATAATGTTGCTAACATTTCTGATTTGCATTGGCTACACTCTATGTTTTGATTTGCTGCTTTAACTAGTTTGTTGAAAGACACTGTTTTACAGTCTGGTAAAGTCAAATATAGAAATCTCTCAGTATCTATGTTAGTGCTACATGTAAACATACAATTTTCACATTGATGTTCCCATTGATAACAAAGACCAAAAAGATTTTCAATTTCTATTCCTTCATTTTCCAATACAGCAAGCATATATATATTAGAAATTCTTGAGCATCTTGTTGGACATTCTGCTTAAATTGTGTAGAACCAGAAGATATATCCAAAAGATTACGAATATCAGAAACGCTTTGTATTTTACTTTTATCAGTTCTCAATTTTTCATAAATACAATGCAACAAGGAACAAAATCTTTTTTCACGATTCTCCATAATTTGCCGTTGTAAACTTTCAAGAAAAAAAACAACATTGACCACTACATTAGCATAGCAGTTGATAACTGAACTATTTTCTAACTGATAACCAACAATCTCTTCAATACTGTTCTTTTTCTTTTTGCTTGCAATCTCAACATTATCTTGATTTTTTTCCTTCTCTATAACTTCACTGCAGATATTCACATATCTTCTTTTTTGACCTACTACATGCTTTTCAAACACAGAATATTCACCTAAATTAGGAGCATACGCTCTTCTTAACTGATTATACTCTTTTACACAGTTTTCATCTGCACTAATCTTTCCCTCATCAAAATCAATCGCATACAATCCAGATAAAGTTCTGACTCGGGACAAAGCAACATATGCCATACTCTCTTTAAATACGGTACTTCCAATGTTCACCAAAGCTCTGTCTACACTGAATCCTTGAGATTTATGAATAGTCACTGCATATGCCAAAGAAAGAGGAAACTGTTTTCTACGTACATACAAATCTTTAGCAAGCAAAAAACGAGCAGAACAATGAGCAATTTGTTTCACTTCTTCAATCTGATCAAATTTGATTTTTAAACATTCAATTCCATCTTTTTTTGATAATTCACAAAATCAACAACTTTTCCCATTGCTCCATTCACTAAACCTTTTTCCACATCCAAATTACACCGCAAAATAACCCTACAGTTTACACATACATAAAAATTATTTTCTAAACCTGCAGTTTTAGATATAGATTTTTCTAAAGAATCCAATTTTGTTTTCAATTTTTCCGTCAAAATAATAGTGATTCCTTCATGCTCTATTTTATCAATGGTTTCCATTTTTATTATTTGTTCATTTTCTAGCTTCAAAAGTTCTTCATTGAAAATAGAACACTTTTTTATATATTTTTTCAGGAACCATATTTTCGTTTGGAAACAAGTTTGTAAGTAGTCGACTTTGAAAAGCTTGTTTGCCATGTTCTGTCAGTACTCAAATTTTTATATCTTGAAGAATACTTCCATATTTAGCATCATTTGCCTGTCGCATATTTTTAGTGAGTTCTTTGTATTCAAAATATGACCAAATGTTAACGTTTCCAACACTTCCCAAGGACTTTCTGGTGTCTTCATGCACACGTGTTTTAAATACTGCTTGTCCTTTTATGGGAGTAAGTTGCAGTAGATCTCCAAAAACTATTACGTTTTCCTCCAAATAACACATCATACTCTGTTTTCAGAATTTGCTGCATTCTTAAATGCACAAAAGCAAGCATTAAGTTTGAGACCATGCTTACTTCATCAATAATCAGAAGTTTAATTTTCTTCAGCACTCTTGAAACTTCATAACAAGCTTCTCCAGATAGCTTGTGATATTCCAATTTGTTTTCATGCTCTACAGGTAGCATTAGTAAACAATGTAATGTGATTCCTTTAATGTTGTGTGCTGCCAACCCTGTTGGAGCAGTTACAACACAAGACAAATGTGAATCAGTTTTTTTCTGTAGATAACTGGTCAAAGCTTTAATTAAGAAACTTTTTCCTGTTCCAGCTTGACCACTTACATACATTCGGATAGGTTGAAATGATGAGCATGTGCATTGTTTCTTTTCATGAAGAAATCCATGGTCAATCTGTTGCTGATATATTTCTTTCTGTTCAATATTTAGTTGTTCTTCCAAGTTTCCTAAGTCCATAATATCTTCTTGAGCTTGATGCATTACTGTTTCCACTTCATTCATCGTGATTGCCACTTCATTTTCAAGAATTGGTTGTCCTAGTGGATCTTGACTCAGTGGAGCAGAACTTTGACTGTCTTGAGAACTGTCTCTAGCAATCTCAGCTGCAATAGTAGCTTCTTGATCAATTTAATCGTTCAACATTTTCAGATAATTTGCAAAAATTGTACATTGTATGGTATCTTTACAAGCATTGAAGGAATCTTCATAGCTCTGAAAATCTCCAAGTAATTCCAATTCTGTACGCCATGGTTTGAACAGTTGCAAAAGTGCAAAATAGTAAAATTCCCTTTTCTCAGGAGTATCTCAACTCAGTTTTCTGTGATTAATCAAATTTCCTTTCCTTTCTTTCACCAAACATTCTTCGGAACCAATCACTGCATATTTTCCATCATTTATGTTTTCTGTAGCATTCCGTTTAAAAGTGTAGTTTTGCAGTACTTCATAGAGACATATGTTCTCAAGATGAGGACTTCTATTTTGATAGTATGTATCCAACATGTTTGTTTTGACTATATCTGTGTTTTCCGGTTCATTCAATGCTAAATATTCTATTTCCTCGATAGGTTTAAGTACTCAATTTTGCGTTGCAGCAAGACCTAGACTCATCTAAATGATTGTATAAACTTGCAGATGATAACCGATCTGAGCATTCATATGCTCCAATTTCTCGATGGGATAACATCTTCAAACTGAAACTGTATAATTTCTTACTAAGACTTTTCTTGTGTGAAAATTTTTCCCACATTTCTTTTAATTCTGTCTTTTCAAATTTTGTAATGTAGGATGTCACATACCGGGCAACAGCAATGGAATTATCCGCAACATACTGAATATCCATACTAGCATTCCACATTGAGAGAATAACTGGATTATAATCATTGATATACTTTGATTCTTCACTTCTTCTCAAATTTTACATATTTTTGGGAGCTTTTCTAGTGATGGTATGTCTCATAGCTGACATAAAACTGTTTACTCTTCCTTTGGATATTACAGGACGTGGAAACCCAAAACGACATTTGGTATAAAATTTTTCCTTAGACTTGTACTTTCGTCAACACTATTTTCCACATCGATGATTTTGGAATCGTAAGACTTGTTGCCTTAAGGTTTTTTCTTCTGTTCTTTTTGGTATAGCACATGTGGCATATTCTTCAATAAAAGACAAAACAGTGTCATCCGAATCAGTTCCGAATTTGGGTGCATCTTTAATCCATAACAGCATATGTATATGAGGAGCACCTCTAGCTTGATACTGCTTTCTCCAAAAGAAATCCACAACTTCTCCAAGAGGAGGATTCTTTTTATTGCAGATAAAAGACATCATATCTTCAAACCTAAGATTGAAATATCTGCATGCATTAACAGGATCCAAAGAGCACAATTCTCCAGGTGTCTTGTATTCAATATATTTTATATTAGAATTTGCCTCTCGAAGAAATTCAAGTAAATCATCCCAAGCGTATTCAGCACAGCTTAGGGTAAGAAACCGCGTAGGAGTTCCTAAGTTCCTTAGCATACATTTAAGTTCTCCATGACGACGGTACCAATACTCATTAGTACCACGCTGACATGCCATCAGCTGAGATTCTAAATGATCATCTCTCTGATGTACTTTATCCATAAATTCCTTTGCAGAAACATTTTGAAGATGTACTCCTGTTTTCAAAATGTGGTTGACTGCATATGAAAGTCCAGACAAGTCACTCTCAAGCAAAAGATGAAATATATATGGGATACATTGTCGAAATCTTGGCTCTTCTGCATACAATCTTGTTGTTCGATATTCAGATGCAGGAATCTGCACAGGTCGTTGATCATATCGTCCACCTTTCCCTGTTGGGAACAGCTGCGGAAAACAACGAGCTTCCAAACTTTTTTCCCATACACTCATGGGACTTCCCTTTGCTTTTTTCATTTGGAATAATTCAATATTATTCCCCATCACTTCTTTTGAATGAAGTGGATGTATGTATAATGTTCATAGATTTCTTCACTTTTGGACATGTCCACTTTTTCAATTTGTCCACTTGACGTTTCAGTTTCATCTCCTAAAAGTATTTCTTCTTCTTCCACTTACACTTTTTCATAGTACTCATTGTTTTTATGAGATATAATTCTTGCCAGATTTTCTTACTCTGAGGGGCCGATTCCGATGTCGGACAGACTCAGGTCCGTCCGACATCGGTCAGGAGCCGTAACCGACCGACCTGCTGTCGTTGGTTACGGCCCTGACAGTACGATACAACCGAACAGGGTTCGGTCACACTCGTTTACAAGACAAGGCGGGCATGCATTCCGAGTGGAATGCATGCCTGCATCATTGAAAGCAGGGGTGCAGTTTATCCCTGCACCCTGTGGGTGGCACCCCAAGGTACCTGCCACCGGGTGCAGGGATCCACAGAGGGGCACCTTAGGTGCCCCCAGGCTGCCATTCGGCAGCCTCGCACCCATGGGAGCCCTACTGGGGGGCCCCAAAGACAGTTTCCACCTGCCTTTTCATACCGGAAAAACCGGCACGAAAAGGTAGTGAAAAACTGCCATTGTAATCCCTCGGTCGCAAAGAGGCGGCCGGGGGAGTACAGAGGGATTTCCGGACAGCAGACAGGCTCTCCGAGCCTATCGTCCGCAATCCGGAAATCCGTGTCGGATTCCTTTCTGACCGAGCCCATCAGAATGGCTTGGTTGGAAAGGAATCCGTCCGACACGATCTGAATCGGTCAGAAGGGCTCCGACCGTCGGTCGGAGCCCTTCCGCCCAAAATCGGAATCGGCCCCTTAGTAGGAACACCATTAACTAGAATAACTAGTGGTTCAATTTCTACATTCTCTACACCAATAGTTTCAATATTCTTTTTTAAATCTAGGGGTAAATATACATCTCTTCCTTTTAATCCTCTTAGTAAATCTGAAGGAGGCAATTTACCTGTTTTAGGCTCCATACGAACAATAGCTTGAAATGGTTGCACACATTGAATCAGAATAGACTCATATGTATTTAAATCTATCAGTTCTGGAGGAATAGTTACCAACTCTAGATTATTATGGACAGCTCTAGCAGGCATTTTATTCTCATCTAATTTGTTATAACAATATTTGCAAATACGCTGGTCAGAACCCAAATCAAAACAATTCTCTACCAACAAATAAGTTGCAAACTCCTTCCACTTATCATTATTTTCTCTTTCACTTTATAAATACAGATCAGTCCTAGTCTGATTTTTATAGTGAGTTCGCCAGCAACAAATACAAGAATAATTTGGCCTTTCACCTGAAATCAAGTTAAACTTTGTAATTTGTTCTTCAAAATGTTTTGTAGTAGTATGCTGCATATTCCCCTCAACATTTTCCTCCATTAATGTGTCAGTTTCTGCACTCTCTTGTCCAGGAGCAAAGTAACAAAACTCAATTTCATCACAAACCTTCTTCACATCCGATACTGACCCATGCAAAAGAGCACTGTTCAACTCATTTAACATTAGTGCTGGACTTTTTGCGTAATACAATTTTCTGACTAACTTCAGCATTTGAGAATGATGTACTGCTAACATCCTGAAATGATGAAAAACACTTTGACATACTTTTCTAGAAAGACAAGCCAGAGAATGACCTTGAAAACCAGTATTTTTTCTCACTCTGCAAGGATGTAGTCCTTGCAACATCTTAATCTTTTGTTTAACACTTTTTTTACTATATTCTTGTAAGAAATTGCATAAAATATCTATCTATTCCTGTCGTATACTACAAATACTACTGCAATCCCAAGTATACACTGGGGCTTTAGGACGTCTCCCTAGAACTTCGTCAGCTATCACTTCTTCTACATTTCTGGGAACCATCTTCTCTTTCTCAATTGGACAACCATTTCTAACCTCATAAGCTCGACCACTGGTATCAACTGCATGCAATAAATTATTGGTCTGAAAATAACTCTCTTCATTAAAGAAAGGATCTGAACTTGAACTGTGTTTCCATTCACCCAAAAAAAGTCACAAAAATTAGTTCTGTTAATTACTCTTTTCTTCTTACTTTTGGCCTTCATAAAATGGATTGGTTTATCTAGTGATCGAATTCTGTTGAAAACTAAAATGAATACATTCCTTTTTAATTCAAAAGCCTTTTCAAAAATTGATTCAATATGCTTCTTCTTTTTATAAAATAGTGCTCTTTTTTTATATTTTTTCACATCTTTTAGCAAGTTAAAAACAACTCTATTATAAAAAATCTTTTAATTTCTTTATATTGATTTTGCCTTCTTTTACCATACATTGTGTCTTTTGAATATAATTTTCCATTGTTTCCTTTGTTTTTATTCATATTCTCTTCTCTGGTCGAAGCATTCTTTCTACTTTGCACAATCTGCACACTGTTTCTAGGCTTTGAAAGTTTTTAAATGAATTCTTTTGTTGTCTTACCGGAAGACTTTTTCTTTTTACCCACATGATGTTGGTCATCCAATACTTGTTGTTGAATTTTCGTCAAATAATTGTCCTTTTTCTGTCCTTTTCTCTTTCTTGATTTTTCAGGCATGATAACTTTATTTTAATGATGATAAACAATATCTGTAAAAAATAAATATAAATAAATTTATTGTAATACATTTATAAATTATACTTTTCTATTACTATGCAAACACATTTTATATAAAAACCATTCAACCACTTTCTTTTGTAATAAGTAATTGAAATTGTAATTGAAGGTGCAAAGATAAGTATATAGGTGGTTAGAGGTCTGCATGTGCAATGGACAAATGTTTGTACCAGTGTTTCTGTTAAGCCCTGGGACATTGTATGAGTACATATGTACTAACTGAACGATTAGAGCACTGCAAGGAGAGTGCCTGGGTGAATATATAAGTGTTAGGGTTTTGGTACGGTGTTTGGATTAGTACATGGTGGTGGATGGCTGACTGGAGGAGTGCATAGGAAGTGACAGGGTGTTTGCTGCAGCGTATAGGTCCTGCTTGAGTAATTGAAGATGTGAAACACAAGTGTGTAGGTGGTTAGACGACTACATGCGTAGTGGACAGGAGTTTGTACAAGTGCATGTGTTAAGGCCTAGCTCACTGTATGAGTAGTAGGGTATCAAAACAATAATTAGAGTACTGCAAGGAGAGTGCCTGGGTGAATTTATAAGTGGTTGGGTTTTGGCACAGTGAATGGATTAGTACATGGTGCTGAATGGGTCCCTAGAGGAATGCAAGGGGAGTGACAGGGTATTTGCTGGAGTGTATGGATACTGACTGGGGAATTGAAGGTGTGAAAGACAAATGTGTAGGTGGTTAGAAGACAGCATGCATAGTGGATAGGTGTTAGACCTGGCATCATTGGCATGAGTCTCTCCTCCATTTTTTTCTGTTTGCCTCCTTTGTTTACGATGTTTTTGCTGGATTATTGCTTTGGGCACTGTGCCACTGCTGATCAGTGCCACAGTGCAAGTGCTCCCTATGTTAAATTGTTACATTGATTGGTGTTACCATGATTGGCTTGGTTGACTTACTGTTCAGACCCTAGTCTAGTGCACTGCGTGTGCCAAGGGCATGTAAGTTGACTGCTGCTGGTGGGCTTGCAGCACTGGTTGTGCCACCCACAGAAGCAGCTTGTAAAATGTGTCTCAGGCCTGCCACTGCAGCGCCTGCGTGCAGTCCCTGACTGCCATGTCGACTTGGCAAGGAAACCTACTTGCCAGTCTCTAAACCTTCACTTTGCCACATTTCAGACACCTCTATGGTAGGCCCTAGGGCAGGGTGCATTGCTGGTAAAAGGTAGGTCATGCCCTGATGTGTGTGGCATGACCTAATAGTGAATTACGGCCATTTTCGTTTTTCACTATTGAAGGGCTACCTGCCTCCAATAGGCCAGACTGGGCAGACTGATTATTAACTCCATTATAATCTAACTGACTCAGGGAGCATGGTAGCAGGTCGAGTTTAGTATCCCTGAACTCAGAATTTAATAACATACCCTTTAGGATGGATGGTTTTTAAATTCTGTGTTTGAAAATAGCCCTTTTAGAAAGTGGCTATTTTCTTGTCCAACTATCCACCGGTCTCTGCTGGTTTGGTGTGTGTGTCAGGGGCTGGGTGGCTCCAGAGGTCTGAATGAGTCAGTGTGGGGTGAAGGAGGCATTTACACATAGAGTGAGGGAAGGGTAGCCTGCCCTGCCTGACACAATGCTGGCTCCACCTCCTGCTGGGCGACTGATAGCCCTGCTCCTGCCAGTGACAATACTGGCTCCGCCTCCTGCTGGGCGGCTGAGGACTCTGCCCTGCTCAGTGAATAGGCCAGGTGCCTCTGCCTGGCAACACCCACAACGAACCTGAGATGGGGGGAATTTCCCTGCTTGGACAAAGGGAACAAAGGAGAAAAGGGGTATAAGAGAAGGACCCCTGAACCAAGAACTCAGATCACTTCTGACAAGGAAACCTGTACCAAGGACAAGAAGCCTGCTGATCTAAGGACTTGCCTCCCCTTTCTGCCAGAGTGCTGTTTTGCTGTGGAGGGACCTGAAAGCTGCTTCTTTATTTTTGCCAAGGAACAAGGAGAGAGGAACTTGGTGTGTACTCTCTAAAAGGTTGCTAGAAAATCTCCAAGGGCTGGAAGAGTGCCAGTCTCCTGCTGAAGTCACAGGGCCAAAGGACTTCACCATCTACTGAATTGCTGGAAAGTGTTGTTTCCAGTACACAAGGGAAAATCTGCAGTCTCGACGCCGCCGACGCCGCCGAATCCAGCTCGACATCGTGAGTAACGGCTCCAGTGTCCCGAGCCTTCGACGCCGGCCGCCGGGCCCGATCGACGCCAGCAGCAAGGCCAGTGAGCAGTGGGTATCGGCCCCGGCTCCAAGTGACCCCGTCTCGACGCCGGTATCGACGCCAGTGAGGAGTGAGTATCGGCTCCACCTCCAAGCGACCCCGTCCCGACGCCGCTGCTGATCGCATCGACTCGGTGCCCTTCTCGACGCCGTGAGCGCTGCTCCGGCCCGACATCCCTCGACGCCGCTGCGGATTGACCCGACCCCGAGGTACGATCGACGCCGATCTCGACGCCGTGAGCGCTGCTCCGGCCCTCGACGCCGCTGGGGATCGACCCGAATCCGAGGCACGATCGACGCCGACCTCGACGCCGACATCTCGGCGCCGTGGATCATCGTTTTCTTCATTCCCAAAGGTACTGTGTTTGTGGGGTCTGTTGCAACTCCAGGCTCGACGTAGCGCTCCTCGCAGTTGACGCCGAACCTTGGGAATATAATAGACTCGACGTCGTGTGACTCCTGTGGGGGTTACATTGTTGCCAAAGAACTGTGTTTCAGAAGAATACTTAATTTTGTTGCTAAAGAACTATTTGCCAAGAAGAAACCTTACTTGAACTATTATTTTTCCTTCCAAAGAGTATTTATTAAGACTGTGGTATATTTTTGTCGTTATTTGGTCTTGTGCTAAGCCTTATATAAAAATCCTATTTTTGTAATAACTTCTGTGTCGTGTCCATCTGTAGTGTATTCACTTTATTACTGTATGTGGTCATAAATGCTTAACACACTGCCTCTGGGATAAGCCTGTCTGCTCTGCCAAGCTACCAAGGGGGTAGCAGGGGTTATCTGAGTGTGTAATCCCCTTGCCCTGACTAGAGTTGGTAGGTCCCTATTTGTCAGAAGTGTATACCTCTGCCAACTAGAGACCGCCGGTTCTAACATTGGTGGTCAGCGGTGAGGATTGAACTTTGCATTTATGACTCATGTGCAGTGATTAGTGTACGCTACATAGTGAAAGCAGACCATAACGCAGCCACAGTCTGTTTTGGTAGGATATTCTATTTTTTGTTCTCCGCTTTCCAGGAACTTATTTTTTTAAACACTGCCAGTTTTGACCATGGAGAATGCCGGAGCTGCTACACCTGTGGAGATTGTTGTGGGGGAATTTGATAAGGAGAAGATAGATTCCTACACGCTAAAAGACCTAAAAGGATTTTGCAAGCAGTTTAAAGTTCCTACCACAGGTGTCACAAAGAAAGACGGCTTCCTCAAAGCGCTGAAGGCCTGGTTAGAGGCCAGAAATCCCTCTGATCCGGTGGTGGTACCGGAAGAGGAAGAAGAAGAGGAAGAGGAAGAGCCCACAGGTGGGCCAGTGTCATCTCCGGGCAGTAGTGCATCCTCTAGGAGCCTTTCCCCTGAAGAATTAGAAGACAGGGAGAGGGAGAGGGGGTACAAGTTAGAAATGGCAAAACTTAAATTAGGAGGGCAGTTGGAATTGGAAAAAGCCAAGAGCCTGAGAGAAGCTGAAATGGAGAGCAAAAGATTAGATTTTGAGAGAGAGAAGTTAGCATTTGAACGTGAGAAGATGTTGAGGGAGATGGAACTTAAAGAAAAGAGTTTAGAGTTGAATCCCTCTAGTGGCAGCGCTGCATCTATGCCTGCAGAAAGTAGGTTTTATTTTCCTAAAGATGTGATCAAAGATTACAGTAAGAATGACGATATTAGCCAATGGTTTAAAGCATATGAGTTAGCATTGTTGGCCCACCGGGTCCCTGAGAAAGATTGGGGAACGGGGTTGTGGAGCCGCTTTACAAATGAAGGGAGAGATACCTTGTTGAGCATGCCTGAAGAGGAAAGGGCGTCTTATACTCATATGAAAAATGCTTTAATGCTGAGATATGGCTTAACTCCAGAAAAGTACGGACAAACCTTTAGAGAATGTAAGAAGTTGCCTGGTACTACGTGGGTTGAATATGTGTCTTTTTTTTGCAGAGCCATGGATGGTTGGATAAAGGGTAGCAAGGTGGATAGTTATGATGCTCTTTATGATTTGTTTGCTTGGGAGCACTTGTCTAATAACTGTCTTCCAGAGCTACGCCAGCACCTTGTTGATAGCAAGATATCTAACCCTAGAAAACTTGCTGAGGAGGCAGACCGCTGGGTCAGTACCAGGGTCCACAAGGGTCCAGTGGGAGACTCAGCCAAAGGTGGGCAGGGTCCCCAGCAGAAGAGTGGGGGGGACAGGGGTAAACAGAGGGAGTTTCAGAAAGGGCCCCAAAGTAATCCCCAAGGGAACCAAGGGAAGGGTTCCCAGCCTCCCCCTGTAAAGAAGCCAGAGGCCCCGACAGGTTAACCTGTTCCAAGGGGCCCCATGACCAGCTACGCTTGTAAGCAGGTGGGACACCGTTATTATGATCCCCAGTGTCCCATGAAGGATTCCAATGCACCACCACGTGCACCCCCTCGTCAGGTGACGAATGTAGCCCTGGGAGGGAATGAGATGGGTGCCCCCGGTGGGTGGGGTCCCGCAGAAATGTCCCTGGTCTCTTTAGGAGACGTGGAAATGGTCCCTCCAACCCCTCTGCCTAATAACACTAAAAAATATAGGCAGTGGGTGACCATTAATGGCCATAGGGTGGAAGCTCTCAGAGACACCGGAGCAAGTGTGACAGCTGTCAAGTGTCACTTGGTGTCCAGAGAGCAGGTGGTCCCTCATGCATTCTACCCCGTTGTAGCTCCTGACAACTCACAGAGTAAGTGTGAGGTAGCTCAAGTTCCTTTTGAGTGGGGGGGGGTCTCAGGGACTCTTCAGGTTGCTGTGAGGCCCGCCATGCCTGTTGATTGTCTCCTGGGCAATGATTTGGAGGACTCCCCTTGGGCTAAGGTGGAGAGAAAATCGCATCTGGAAATGTTGGGTCTGCCTGAGTGGGTGTGTGCGACCACCCGGTCCATGTCAGTTAGTAAGGGTGTTGATGGGGCCCTGGAGCCTGAAACTATGGCCCAGGTCCCAACCGTGAAGAGAAGAGGCAGGGGGTGCGGGAAACCGTCCCCCATCGTTCCCGCGGTCCAGGAGGGAGCAGACCCTGAGTGGGATGCCCTGGAACCGACAGGAGAACAAGTGGCCAAACTGGGAGACCTGCCCGAGCTGACCCATTGGCAGCAGGATGGTGGTCCCTCCAGGAAGGAATTTTGTGCTGAGCAGAAAGTGTGCCCTTCTCTTGTGGGTATGAGGCAGCAGGCCTCAGCCCAAACGACAGGTGATCAGTCAGGATCACATTGGATCTACTGGGAGAACGACCTCCTGTATAGCGAGCCTAAGGCTGCTGAGCCTGGGTCAGCCCATGTGCTGGTGGTACCCCAACGCTTCAGAGCCTTCCTACTGGGGTTGGCTCATGACGTTCCGTTAGCTGGACATCTGGGGCAGGACAAGACCTATGACAGGCTTGTCACCCATTTTTATTGGCCCCAGATGAGAAGGGATTCAGATATCCATTGTAGGACCTGTCAAACTTGCCAGGCAAGTGGGAAAAGTGGGCGGAAGCAGAAGGCTCCCCTCCAACCTTTTCCCGTCGTCAGTACCCCCTTTGAGCGAGTGGGAATTGACATTGTGGGGCCACTGGACCCCAAGACAGCCATGGGCAACAGGTTTATCCTGGTCTTGGTGGACCATGCCACCCGGTACCCGGAAGCCATCCCTCTCCGCACAGTGACGGCCCCCGTGGTGGGACGGGCACTGATGGGTGTTTTCTCCCGCATGGGGTTCCCCAGAGAGGTGGTGTCAGACCGGGGAACCAACTTCATTTCGAAATATATGAAGTCTCTGTGGAAGGAGTGTGGGGTAACCTACAAGTTTACCACTCCTTACCACCCTCAAGGTAATGGGCTGGTTGAGAGATTCAACCGGACCCTAAAAGGCATGATCATGGGTCTTGAAGAACCAATGAGGCGTAAATGGGACGTCCTCTTGCCATGCCTGCTGTTTGCTTACCGTGAGGTGCCACAGAAGTCTCTAGGGTTCAGCCCATTTGAGCTTTTGTATGGTCACCCGGTAAGAGGACCTTTGAGTCTGGTTAAAGAAGGCTGGGAGAAATCTCCCAGGAAACCTCCCCAGGATGTATATAGTTACATGCTGGCCTTTAGGAACCAGACTCGGCGCTTCAGAGATCTTGCTCAGGCAAATCTGGAGACCAGCCAGGAAGAGATGAAGCGGTGGTACGATCAGAATGCCACTCTGGTTGAGCTTCAACCTGGTCAGAAAGTTTGGGTCATGGCCCCTGTGGAACCTTGTGCGCTCAAGGACAGGTGGACTGGACCATTTGAGGTTGTGGAGAAAAAGAGCGATGTCACCTACTTGGTGGACTTGAAGTCTCCCAGGAACCCCTTAAGGGTCCTGCATGTCAACCGGTTAAAGCCCCACTTAGAAAGGTCCGAAGTGGGCATGCTCCTAGCCACAGATGCTGGAATGGAGGAGGAGAGTGAGCCTCTTCCTGACCTCCTGTGTGCAAAAGTGCAAGATGGGTCAGTGGATGGTGTTGTCCTCTCTGACACACTGACCCCTGAGCAGCAGCAAGATTGTCGCCATCTGTTGGTACAATTCCCTGATCTGTTCTCCTTAATCCCTGGTGTCACTCCGTGGTGTGTCCATGATGTGGACACTGGGGACAGCACTCCTGTGAGGCACAAGGCCTACAGGGTGACTGAAAAGGTCAGATCATATAACAAGGAGGAGGTCTCCAAGATGTTTGCCTTAGGGGTGGTTGAGTCCTCTAGCAGTCCTTGGGCCAGCCCAGTGGTCTTGGTCCCAAAGGCTGCAGCGCCTGGTGCTTCACCAGAGCTTCGGTTCTGTGTGGATTACCGAGGACTCAATTCGGTCACCAAGACTGACGCGCACCCCATCCCCAGAGCTGATGAGCTCATCGATCGGTTGGGGGCTGCCCGGTACCTTAGTACGTTTGATCTAACGTCTGGGTACTGGCAGATCGCCTTAACTGATGGGGCAAAAGAGAGGTCTGCATTCTCCACACCAGATGGGCACTACCAGTTCCGTGTGATGCCCTTTGGGATGAAGAATGCCCCTGCCACATTCCAGAGGTTGGTTAACCAGGTATTGGCCGGGCTGGAAGATTTCAGCGCCGCCTATCTGGACGATATAGCAGTGTTCAGCGCCAGCTGGGAGGAACACCTGCGCCACCTCCAGGAAGTGTTGTTGGCCCTGCGCAGAGCAGGCCTCACAATCAAGGCCAGTAAGTGCCAGATTGGGCAGGGTTCAGTGGTGTACTTGGGGAGCGGCAAGGTGGCCCCCCTGCAACCCAAGATAGATACCATCCTGGCTTGGGAACCGCCCAAAACCCAGACTCAGGTGAGAGCCTTCTTGGGTCTCACGGGTTACTACAGGAGGTTTGTCAAGGGGTATGGCAACATTGTGCACCCCTTGACCTCGCTGACTTCCAGGAAGCAGCCGAGACTTGTGATCTGGACTGACGCCTGTCAGAACGCCTTTGACACCCTGAAAACTGCAATGTGTACAGCACCGGTCCTCCAGGCACCCGACTTTTCAAAAGAGTTCATTGTCCAGACAGACGCTTCAGAGCATGGTGTGGGGGCTGTTCTAGCACAGATGAATGAGGCGGGCCGAGACTTACCTGTAGCCTTCATCAGCCGGAGGTTACTTCCCAGGGAACAAAGGTGGAGTGCGATAGAGCGTGAGGCATTTGCTGTGGTCTGGGCGCTGAAGAAGCTAAGACCCTACCTATTTGGGACTCACTTCCGGGTTCAGACAGACCACAGGCCCCTCAGATGGTTAATGCAGATGAGGGGTGAGAACCCAAAGCTGTTGAGGTGGTCCATTTCCCTACAGGGGATGGACTTTACGGTGGAACACCGCCCTGGTACAGATCACGCCAATGCTGATGGTCTGTCCAGATTTTTCCGCCTTAGTGATGAGGACTCCCTGGGTGAAGGGTAGTTCTCCCCACATTTCAGCTGGAGGGGACACGGCATCATTGGCATGAGTCTCTCCTCCATTTTTTTCTGTTTGCCTCCTTTGTTTACGATGTTTTTGCTGGATTATTGCTTTGGGCACTGTGCCACTGCTGATCAGTGCCACAGTGCAAGTGCTCCCTATGTTAAATTGTTACATTGATTGGTGTTACCATGATTGGCTTGGTTGACTTACTGTTCAGACCCTAGTCTAGTGCACTGCGTGTGCCAAGGGCATGTAAGTTGACTGCTGCTGGTGGGCTTGCAGCACTGGTTGTGCCACCCACAGAAGCAGCTTGTAAAATGTGTCTCAGGCCTGCCACTGCAGCGCCTGCGTGCAGTCCCTGACTGCCATGTCGACTTGGCAAGGAAACCTACTTGCCAGTCTCTAAACCTTCACTTTGCCACATTTCAGACACCCCTATGGTAGGCCCTAGGGCAGGGTGCATTGCTGGTAAAAGGTAGGTCATGCCCTGATGTGTGTGGCATGACCTAATAGTGAATTACAGCCATTTTCGTTTTTCACTATTGAAGGGCTACCTGCCTCCAATAGGCCAGACTGGGCAGACTGATTATTAACTCCATTATAATCTAACTGACTCAGGGAGCATGGTAGCAGGTCGAGTTTAGTATCCCTGAACTCAGAATTTAATAACACACCCTTTAGGATGGATGGTTTTTAAATTCTGTGTTTGAAAATAGCCCTTTTAGAAAGTGGCTATTTTCTTGTCCAACTATCCACCGGTCTCTGCTGGTTTAGTGTGTGTGTCAGGGGCTGGGTGGCTCCAGAGGTCTGAATGAGTCAGTGTGGGGTGAATGAGGCATTTACACATAGAGTGAGGGAAGAGTAGCCTGCCCTGCCTGACACAATGCTGGCTCCACCTCCTGCTGGGCGACTGATAGCCCTGCTCCTGCCAGTGACAATACTGGCTCCGCCTCCTGCTGGGCGGCTGAGGACTCTGCCCTGCTCAGTGAATAGGCCAGGTGCTTCTGCCTGGCAACACCCACAACGAACCTGAGATGGGGGGAATTTCCCTGCTTGGACAAAGGGAACAAAGGAGAAAAGGGGTATAAGAGAAGGACCCCTGAACCAAGAACTCAGATCACTTCTGACAAGGAAACCTGCACCAAGGACAAGAAGCCTGCTGATCTAAGGACTTGCCTCCCCTTTCTGCCAGAGTGCTGTTTTGCTGTGGAGGGACCTGAAAGCTGCTTCTTTATTTTTGCCAAGGAACAAGGAGAGAGGAACTTGGTGTGTACTCTCTAAAAGCTTGCTAGAAAATCTCCAAGGGCTGGAAGAGTGCCAGTCTCCTGTTGAAGTCACAGGGCCAAAGGACTTCGCCATCTACTGAATTGCTGGAAAGTGTTGTTTCCAGTACACAAGGGAAAATCTGCAGTCTCGACGCCGCCGACGCCTCCGAATCCAGCTCGACATCGTGAGTAACGGCTCCAGTGTCCCGAGCCTTCGACGCCTGCCGCCGGGCCCGATCGACGCCAGCAGCAACGCCAGTGAGCAGTGGGTATCGGCCCCGGCTCCAAGTGACCCCGTCTCGACACCGGTATCGACGCCAGTGAGGAGTGAGTATCGGCTCCACCTCCAAGCGACCCCGTCCCGATGCCGCTGCTGATCGCATCGACTCGGCGCCCTTCTCGACGCCGTGAGCGCTGCTCCGGCCCGACATCCCTCGACGCCGCTGCGGATTGACCCGACCCTGAGGTACGATCGACGCCGATCTCGACGCCGTGAGCGCTGCTCCGGCCCTCGACGCCGCTGGGGATCGACCCGAATCCGAGGCACGATCGACGCCGACCTCGACGCCGACATCTCGACGCCGTGGATCATCGTTTTCTTCATTCCCAAAGGTACTGTGTTTGTGGGGTCTGTTGCAACTCCAGGCTCGACGTAGTGCTCCTCGCGGTCGACGCCGAACCTTGGGAATATAATAGACTCGACGTCGTGTGACTCCTGTGGGGGTTACATCGTTGCCAAAGAACTGTGTTTCAGAAGAATACTTAATTTTGTTGCTAAAGAACTATTTGCCAAGAAGAAACCTTACTTGAACTATTATTTTTCCTTCCAAAGAGTATTTATTAAGACTGTGGTATATTTTTGTCGTTATTTGGTCTTGTGCTAAGCCTTATATAAAAATCCTATTTTTTTAATAACTTCTGTGTCGTGTCGTGTCTGGGATAAGCCTGTCTGCTCTGCCAAGCTACCAAGGGGGTAGCAGGGGTTATCTGAGTGTGTAATCCCCTTGCCCTGACTAGAGTTGGTAGGTCCCTATTTGTCAGAAGTGTATACCTCTGCCAACTAGAGACCGCCGGTTCTAACAATAGGGGTTTGAAGCAGTCCATGTGCTAAGGCCTGGCTCAGTGTATGAGTTCTTGGGTACTGACTGAATGATTACAGTACTGCAAGGAGAGTGCCTGGGTGAATTTATAAGTGGGTGGGTTTTGACGCAGTGAATGGATTAGTACATGGTGCTGAATGTGTCACTGGAGGAGTGCAAGGGGAATGACAGGGTGTTTGCTGGAATGTACGTATACTGACTGAGGAATTGAAGGTGTGAAAGACAAGTGTGTAGGTGGTTAGAGGACTGCATGCATAGTGGATAGGCGTTTGAAGCAGTCTATATGCTGAGGCCTGGCTCACTGCATGAGTACTTGGGTACTGACTGAATGATTAGAGTACTGCAAGGAGAGTGCCTGGGTGAATTTAGAAGTGGTTTGCTTTTTGCGCAGTGAATGGATTAGTACATGGTGCTGAATGGGTCACTGGAGGAGTGCAAGGGGAGTGACAGGGTGTTTGCTGGAGTGTATATATACTGACTGGGGATTTGAAGGTGATGGAGCGGGTAGTATAAAATGTTGTATAGCTCCCCTAACCTGTATGAAAATACTAATTAAATAATCTATTAACTATAATATTATTAAACGAGTTTGCATGTTTTATTGATCAACATTATTAACATTCGAATTACACGTGGGATTTGCATTTGCATGGCTAAAATAACCTTTATGACTAAAATCTGTACGCATATTAACAGTAGTATTAGTGGTAATTAGAATATTGCATGATATATGTTGCTTTTGTAATGTTGCCCAAGAGGAGGACCGAAAAAGGTGAATATAATGGCTTTAAATGTTGCTATACGCTAGATAAAGACAAGCACATAGAGGGATTAGTAAGGGGTTAACATTAGATTTATTATTTCTATGTATTAATTACTTTTGTGTTTGTTTCGCTTAAATTAGCACTTGGGCCTAAAACCAAGATGGCCGCCGACACCACACGACGAAGTGGCCACTGTTCCACAAGGCGCGGAGTGAAATGAGCACGCAAAAGGCTTCTCCTAAACCTCATCACGATCTTTGGTCCGAGATGTACCCGAGCAAGGACAGAGTGGGCTACCAGCCAAGCCTAGAGAACAATCGACCTTACAATAAAGCCTGAAAAAACTGACTTTGAACAATTTCATGACATCACCCCTCAAACTGTACTGAAAACTCAAATTTGACATCGGACGATCTCAACCAGCCAATCACGACTGTCCAAAATTATTATATTGTATCTTCTGTACTACATTTTATTATAAAAGAACTAGTAAAATAGAGAGGGACATCTCTACCTCCATCTTTTCGATAGTCTAACGCTTTAGCTGATACTGACGCTGACGTTCGGGCTGACACTGACGTTTGGGACTGTAACCTGCCGAGCTAAGAACAATTGAGCTTTGGCTTGCTTTCGGACGATTTACGACAAAATTATGCAGAGCCAATGAATTAGAGGACTCCAATTAGCTAGATTAGGTAAATATGATGATCTGCAATTTACTCAAATACTGGTATGAACTTTCTAAACTTTGATGGGACAAAATGCAAATTTAAAATCATTACAAAATATTAGATAAACAATTATTGATTAACGAGAATTCATGAGTCATTAGTTTTATTTAAGAGATAGATTCTGAAGTCTTAAAATGTGTTTTAGCTGGTTCTAAATCACCATCAACCAATCCAACTAATTTGGTCCATTGACCGAAGTGGGAGGAGTGCCTTGATGTTTTGGCATTAAGGATCTATAGACGAGAGGGCGTTAATGTATATTTTGTAAATGACTTTTCCTTCCCTATAGGTTAGGAGGTGTTTCCCTCACATGTCTGGAGCTTGAACCACTCATCCCTCCTGTGGGCGGACTCTTGAATAGGTTGTGTGAGTGTTGGTGTTATGGGCCCCACCAACGGATGCATGTATGAATGAGAGTGTGTGACGACGGGTCTGCGACGCAGGGAGGATACCGGTATAAGTTTGTTTCCCCGTTTTTGCCGGTTTTCCGCACCAGCAGTTTTTCTGGTAGCTAGAGGATGGTTTTTATTGTTTTGGTATGGTGATTATTGCTTGTAAATTGCTTATTGATTATTGATTGTGGTTAAATATTGGTTTATGTATTAACACTCTATGTTGAGTCGCGTCGAGTTCTATGTTGTTTGACGGCGTCTGGGATGTAGGAAGTCAGAAGTTTGTAACAGTTCCGGAGTAGAGCAGAGGTAAGCGCTGTTCTCGGGAAAGACGGAATTGTTGTTGCCCTGTAGGTACACGAGGAAAACGTGTGACGATTGGAGTTGCACGACGCATTGTCTGGGTTCGATTCGGTAACATCGTCGTGTGTTACCATTAGGGACATTTTCTTTATGAGAGAAATGCATGGTAGCGAAGGTCACCTGTGAAATTTTGGTCTTAGGTACCAGGAGTCCAAAAGGCACTCTGATTACGCTTATCACTGGAAAGGTAATAGGTGTTCCCTAAGCTTGCTAGAAGGATAAAGTAGAGGGAAGTGCTACTTTGTTAACGAGTGTTATAATTCTGTAGTAGGGCAGAGGTAAGCGCTGCTCTTGGGAAAGACAGAATTCTGTGTGAATGAACTACATTTTCCGTATGAAAGTGCGTGAATGAAATAACATTCAGGTTAATTGTGAAACTCTGTTTTTTTTTCTCAGGAGCAGTGGGTCTCCAACTAGGTGCCTTAATTCTGGAGAAACGGTTAGCTGATGCTTGTTAGAAGGGTAAGGTAGAGGGATGTGCTACTTTATCAACGGAAGTAACGATTCCGTAGTAGGGCGCTGCTCTGAGGGAAAGACGGAATTCTTGTAAAGAAAGGTCATTAACTATTCTTGGTTAGCGAAACAGATGATGGTGGCGTATTTATGTAGTTACTAACAGATTTGTAAGTTAAAGAACGTAAAAAAGCTCACCGAGAAATTTTTGTAAAGGAGAGGTCAGTAGAAGCGAGGAAAACTGACGTCAGAAAGACCGGGCTGGGATTGGCTCGTTAGTAAGAAACGAAGACGCTCATGATTGGTGCGTTAGTGTATGCCGAGCTGAGAGTGGAGAATTACAGGGTGACGTAGGCGCTCCTGATTGGTGCGTTAGTGTGAGTCGCTACGATTGGTTAAGAACAACAGAATAGTCGTAGGGAAAGTCTAGCGATACACAGAAGACAAAATGATGTATTACGATCCACCAGAGAAATAGAAAAAGACCTGGTTTGGAAAGATCAAGAGTTTATTTAAAAAGGACAAACCAATTAAGACTAGAGAGGGACAGTTGCTTCCTCCACCGAAATCGCCTGCATCCTTTATGGTTGCGAAATACGGATATCATACCTGAATTTGGTTAGACAATTGGGCTAAGTATACAAAAGATGATAGAGTTTTGGCATTTCCAGAACATGGTTCATTTAATTTAGCGGTTTTAAGAAATTTGAGAGAAAGAATGATGAATCTAGAACCGAGACCTAGACCAACACAGTTTGAAGCATTGAATGAATGGGAAGGTGAGATGCATGACAGAGAACGACAGAGGAGTAGCGGAAGGTATAGGTACATGTTTGGTAGATCACATGGACAGGAGAATCAAGATGATAAAATGAAAAGATGGCGAAGTGCAAATATGGCTGATGGTTTATTCCCTGTGAGACATACTGAAGAGGTTAGCAGTAGAAAATGTATGGGAAAGAGAAATAATGTCGAGTCAAAAGGATATGGTGTGCATGAATCGGAGGATGATGTTCTTGACGACATGTTTTATAAAAATCCACCTCCTTATCAGTCAGATTCTACTGTATTGACACCAAGTGCCCCAATGAGAGAAACTTCACAGAATATAACATTTGAATCAGTATTACCAGAGACAGGAAGGAACAATTGTTTTGAAGAATTAGAGCAAACGCAACATGGTAAAATGGGTAATGAAAATTCAACTGAACTAGCAAAGACCACTTTAGAATTAACTGAGAAGATTAGGTAATTAACAAAAAATTTGGAAGCCGTAACTGTTCCAGTGACCATAGGACCTGTAATGCCTATTTTTGATAAACAGAAGGATAGTGAGCATTGTCTGACGATTCCCTATAACAGTGATAAACAAACAGAGAGGCCAGAAAAGAATAAAGACAAGAATCCATGGAGACAATCAACAAGTATATTAGAACAGAGTACACCTAGAAATGTGACAGTAAATCAAAGTTTAGTGGATAGGATAATAATGATGACAGAATCAGTCCCAGGAACACCAGAAAGATTAGCACCACAAAATACTGAGAAAAACAGTGTAGGTCCTACCTCAGAAGAATTGAGTGAATGGCTAAGGAGTTTGTAGCAAAAAGATAAAGAACCCCGATCTATAGATGTGGCCAAGCTCAGGATGGTTTGGGCAGAATAAATAGTAGGGTTATCCCCACAGAAAAGGTTAAAAACTATCAGGATGAAGAATTACTATTTCTATGCAAAAGTATAACCTGGATAGCAAGAAACCTACATGAAAGACTAGAAGAAGTGGCAAACGAAATGGGTATAGACTTCGAAAGAGTAAAAGCTTTACAAAAACCCTACAGAGTAGATTTTTCGGAAAAAGATATTGAAAATCTGAACATCACAGGAAGAATAACTCAAATTAAAGACATAATCATTTTGTTAAGAAAATGGGGAGACGTAGATAAATGGAAAAGTAGATGGTATAGAAAACGAGATGATGCTTCAGACAAAACATTTGCAGCTTTTCCTGTAACAGAAAAAGAAAAGGTAGTGACAGAATGTCCCATGAGAGGAATTCCAGCAGGA
This sequence comes from Triturus cristatus, assembly GCF_964204655.1. Lineage (NCBI taxonomy): Eukaryota > Metazoa > Chordata > Amphibia > Caudata > Salamandridae > Triturus > Triturus cristatus. Next base: position 839,172,281 of record NC_140579.1, read on the forward strand.
GGATATGTACATGTTCCTTGGACTAGACAAGATATTTTGTCATTTACAAATGATTTCCCTCGACTACGCGAAAAGCCAGTCGAGTGGTACAGGCAAGTGGATAGATTTGTAAAATTATCGAAAGTTTTGTGGATTGATCTAAATAGTCTATTTGACATAATAGTACCAGCAGATCTATGGACAGAGTGCAAGTTGATGATCAATTGGTCTACACAAGAATACCCTAGAGACCCAAAAACAGGAGCCCCAGATCCGGAAGTTATGAAAAAATATGAAAAAGTAATTGTTTTCATGAAAAACAAAGTACCTCCCAAGGAGACTGATTGGGTAAAAATAGATCGAACTCATCAGGAAGCTAAGGATTCAGTACATGTTTATTACGAAAGGTTAATTCTTGCCTTTAAGCAGTTTAGTGGTGATGAAAACTTGAGTGAAAAGGATTTAAGTCACTTTTTATACCGATTTGTATATGGTTTACGTCCAGAGATATGTGAAATGATTAAACAGCATACAGTAGATTGGCAAAATAAGAAAATAGATGAAGTACTAAGGCATGCAAAATATTTTAGTGATGAAATCGAAGCCAAGCAGCGAAAGTTAAAAGAAAAAGCCATGTGGGCACAGGTAAAGGTGGCAGAAAGACAGGAAGCTCAGTTGGTCGAACAAGCAAATAGTGCAGGATCAAAACCTAAATTTAATGCTGGAAAAGGTAAGGGACAGGTCAATATAGAAGAAGCCAAGAAGAAATGGCCATATCACAATTGCGGAAGAATAGGGCACTGGAAATCCGTGTGTAAATTGCCCCCGAGTGCTAATGGTGATAATGCATCATTGAATCCGCAGGTGCAGAAAGAGGTGAGTTGTCAACCGCAGCGACAGCAGCAGGTTGTTACCCAACAGAATCAGGCGCCAAAACCGCCTTTTCCTCAGAGTGTAAATTCACAGAAATACAGTAATGATTCAGGATTCTACAACGAAGAACAGGTAACTAAGCTGCTGCATGCTAGCGCTGTTTCGCAGTAATGGCTAAAACGCGAGGAGAGTGAGTCAGAACAAGGTTATTGACGGTGCCGAAGGGAGGAAGAAGAGTACGTACTTGGCGCAACTCTAGAAGTAGACCAGACAGGCCCTTTTGTGGACGGAAAGGTAAATGATGAAAATATTGCTTTCCTAGTAGATACTGGTGCTACTCGATCAACTGTTAGGTGAGCTGATGTCAAGAATCTTCCTCTCTCGGATGAAACAATCCAAGTGGTTAGAGTATCCAACAGACAGATTAAAACATATCTCACAGAACCAGTAAAAGTCAATATAGGGAAATTTTCCGAAATGCACCGCTTTGTTGTGTGCGATTCAAGTCCTGTAAATTTTTTAGGAAGAGACTTATTGTGCAAGATGAATTGCACCATATTTTGTAACCCTGATGGTATAGCATTTGAGACCCCTGATGAAGATATACTGTATAAAATGACAATGGCTAACATGGAACCTGAGATTACTGAAGCATTTGCTGTGTTCAACCCTGATGAACTACCAAGAGAATTGAAACAAACAGTAAAAGCAGAAGTCTGGGATTTCACAGGAGAAGATGTAAGATTAATGAAAAATGTGCATCCTGTAAAGATAACAATGAAGGAAGGAATAAGTTACCCAAATGTTCCTCAATATAAATTGACACCTGAGATAATGGAAGGAGTTACTCCCATAATTGAGAAAACGGTTAAACAGGGTATTTTGAGAGAAATAATGAACAGTCCATGTAATTCACCAATTATGGGACCGAAAAAGCCTAGTGGAAAGTTCAGAATAGTGCAAGATTTGAGAAAGATAAACAAAATTGTTGTATCATGTTGTCCTATTGTACCAAATCCATCTGTGATTTTGTATAAGATTCCACATGATGCAGGATAGTATACAGTGATTGATTTGTGTCATGCTTTCTTTTCCATCCCGTTGCATCATGACAGTCAACAAATTTTTGCGTTCCATTTTGGTGAACGTATTTTGGCATGGTGCCGAATCCCACAGGGGTATACAGAAAGCCCCTCGATATTTAATCAGATATTGAAGAAGTCATTAGAAGACCTAGGATTGCCCGAGAATTCAGTGCTGGTTCAATATATTGACGACCTACTTGTGGCGTCAAAGACTCGAGAAGCTTGTGTAATGGACACCATAGCATTGCTAAACCATTTGGCAGATGGAGGACTTAAAGTATCCCCATCGAAATTGCAATTTTATCAGAAAGAAGTACAATATTTAGGCCACAAAATTGAAAAAGGATTGAGGAAAATAACTACAGACAGAATCAAGATACTAAAAAGAATGAGAGCCCCAATGACGCAAAGAGAAGTAAGAATGTTTCTTGGAATGGTAGGATATTGTCGTCAGTGGATAAGTAACTTTTCCCTGATCGCAAAACCTTTGGTACGCCTGACAAGAAGTGATGTAAAAGACCCAATTGACTTAAATAGGGAAGAACTAGCAGCTTTTAAACAATTGAAAGACAGTCTGTGTGAAGCACCAGCATTAGGAATGCCTGATTACGAAAAAGAATTCGAGTTGTACTGCAGTGAGAGGAATGGATGTGCACTCTCTGTACTAATACAGAAACATGGGAAATTGAGAAGACCGATTGCATATTTTTCAGCTATGTTAGACCCTGTAGCTGTAGCGTTGCCAGGTTGTTTGAAAGCAATAGCTGCTACTTGTAAGAGTCTGGAACAGAGTGAAGGAATTGTGATGGGATATCCTGTGCGAGTGTTTGTACCTCATGATGTGGCAATCCTTTTAACAAGGAGCCGCACTCAGTTCATGACACATAGTCGGCTGACTAAATATGAGAAGGTCATATTAGGTGCAACAAATGTGAGCCTTACGAGATGCTTGAATGTGAATCCTTCAACATTACTGCCTGATGCTGAGAATGTGGAAGTCAGAGATGAAGTGGATCATGATTGTTTGAATGTACTTGATTTCTGTACCAAACCACGTCCTGATATAAAGATGTACCATTGTCAGAAAGTGACTTCGTGATGTTTGTGGACGGGTCATGCTTGAGAACAGACGAAGGAATGCTAAGTGCAGCATATGCAGTATGCACAGTTGCAGCAGTAATGGAAGCATCTTACCTGAAGGGAGTAAAATCAGCTCAGGTTGCTGAACTTGTAGCCTCAACTAGAGCATGCAAGTTGGGAAAGAATGTGAGAGTAACTGTGATAACTGATAGTCAGTATGGCTTTGGTGTTGTGCATGATTTGGGTCACATATGGTTGCAGAGAGGATTTCTGACTTCAAGTGGAACTCCTATAAAGAATGCTGAAGTGGTTGGGAAATTGCTTGAGGCAATACAGCTGCCTAAGCAATTGGCCATTGTTAAGTGTGCTGCACACGTTCAGACAGGAGATTATGTCGCAGTTGGTAATAAGTATGCCAACGATGTGGCACAATATTGTGCTCACAATCAAAATTCAATCAACAGGGCGAAAGAAAGAGAAATGATTCTTGCCCCCTACTGTTTACTAATATTGTGAGTACCTGGGAAGAAGTGAGACAGTTGCAGGAAGAAGCAGGAGATGAGGAAATGAGACAATGGGTAAAAGCAGGATGTGCACCAAGAGAAGCAGATCATGTGTGGGTTTATCGAGATGGAAGACCAGTTATGCCTGATAGCATGGTGTCAGCCATGGCACGGATGTATCATGGACAAGCACACATAGGGAGAGACGCGATGGTTAGGTCATTTAAACAAACATGGTATAATGCAAAATTCAGACTTGTAGCTGAGAGCCTTTGTCAAAGATGCCTTATATGTCAGCAGTTCAATCCTGGAAGGAAGACAGTGGTAAGTCTAGGAACGATAGGTCGAGAAGGATGGCCTTTCACCAGAATGCAGATTGATTTCATTGAAATGCCTCCCTGTAACAGGTTGAGGTATGTTCTAGTGATGGTCTGCTTGTTTTCTAGATGGGAAGAAGCATATCCCACACGAAGGAGTGATCGAATCACAGTAGCAAAATTGCTTTTGAGGGAATTCATCCCTAGATTCGGGTTCCCAGTCACAATTGAATCAGATAGAGGAAAGCATTTCCATAATGAGATCATGAAATTGATTTGTGAAGCATTGAATGTACAACAGAAACTACATTGTGCCTATCGCCCAGAGGCTTCTGGTGTGGTGGAACAAATGAATGGCACTATTAAAAACCGATTGGGAAAAATGTGTTTAGCCACAGGTTTGAAATGGCCTGATGTCTTGCCTCTTGTACTCATGACTATTAGATCTATTCCAGATAGGAACACAGGTCTGAGTCCCTATGAAATTGTCATGGGAAGAGCAATGCAACATGTTTTCATACCAGTCAACAAGCTGTTGCCTATAACTGATGACTTGGTGTTGGATTACTGTAAGGGGCAAGCTGACGCAGTTTATTCTGTGTTTCACCAGGTTGGATCGGATGCCACCACCCTTGAAAAGAAGCAAGCTCATGAACTGAGCCCAGGAGACTGGGTGAGAATTAAAGTACACAGAAGAAGAAACTGTCTGGTCCCACGTTGGGGAAAACCACGACAAGTGATTTTGACCACAACAACAGCCGTGAAGTGTGCTAGAATAAAGAACTGGATCCATGCTAGTCACACATTGAGAATAACAAGGAAGGAGAATATTTTGAAGAGTCAGAGACTAGTTCCGAATCAGATACTGAAGAAACAAGAACTAGAGAAAATCCTGAAAGGGGGGAGTCTGAACCAAATTTGAGTGTTGCTCCAGAAAATATCCCCTTGAGAAGTAAATTACAGATTTCTGATACCAGCTCAGACTCAGAGACTGAACAAGCACAGGTACATTGGAGAAAAGAGAAAAGCAGTGAAGAGACAATCAAAGAAATTGTTGATAAAGAAGTCCCTGATGGAAAGCTGAGAGAAATTCCACCTGTAATAACAAAAATAGATGAACAGGTGACAGTTACAGAAAGTGAGGGAAAGATTCTTGCAGAAGACCCCCGAGGAGTTGTAGGGAAATCAAACATCCATTTAGAAGAAGGGTCGGTTAGTCAGCAGGAAGATTGTGTGCAAGAACCACGAGGAGGGCCAGAAGTAGGGGAAATAAAAGAAGTGGTGGAAAGAAGAACAGCTGAAAGCAAAAAGCAAGTTGAAACAGAATCAGAGGATAGTGATGGAGAAATACCAGAAGGTCGAGTCCTGAGGAAAAGAGCATGGAGAGCTGAAAAGAATGATAAAGGAAATAAATTGAAAAGACCTCCAAGAGATTAGATCTGGCCAAACAAAATAAAGAGATTGAAATATAGACTGACACGAATTCACCAAGAGCAGAACAAGTGAATGAAGTATCCAGTCAAGAAAAATCAAAAAATGAGAAAATAACTACAGAACAGGGAAACAAAAGAACGAGAAAACCTAACCAGAAGTATAAGTCGCCAGAATGGACGTATGTGGCCTTGCCAGAAATAAAAGAAGAGGCAGATAGCCAAGAAAACCCAGAGGTGACTGTACAAGAAGTGGTTGAGGAAGACGAAGAATCGGAAATCCTGAGAGTTATCTTGTCCGATATTGGAGAAGAAATGGATGTTCAGGAAGTTCTGTATCAAGATTACGAGAGAAAAGTGAAAGACTATCAAATGCCAAACTGAATAAGACAAAAAGGGTTGCAAATGGAAAGACAACAAAATACGGAAAAAAGACATGACTGATAGAACCAAGTAGGTGCTTAGAGCCTTGGGTAAGACAAAACTAGTTGTGAAATAGAAGAGGCTAAGTCAAAAGACACTGATAATTTTTACGAAAATGGCAAACACAGAAAATAGAAAAGCTAAATGTACGTTCCTTAGAAGGTGGTTTAACATGTGTTGTTGTTGTACAGGATTACTAATGATTTTGTGGAGTGTATTAGCTTTGATGATATCATTTAAGGTTACACTAGAAACAATAGAAGGACATAGTGAAAATAAAACTAATATAGAGAAAATTCAAAAAGTATATCCAACTAAAATAGAAAGAAATTATCTGTATAAAGACAGGTCTATAAATGATTTTTCTAACAATGTATTTTCTAAACTACTGTATGAATATGTAAAGACAATGGATGTGAGGGATTGTTACGTCTGCATGCAGTTACCTGCATCTGTATCTGAGGGAATGACCTATCATCACCTCCCAGTAACGTATGGAATAATATGTAGTGTGATAGCTAGTTTATTTTACAAAATAGGGAAATTAGAATATTACTTTTCAGATCTAGATAACGTATTTTCACAAGAACCTGTAATTAAAAAATTGAATAAAGTTAAATATGCAAAGGTATTAGGTGAATTTTTCTTAGAAACTAAAGAATTAACATTAGAATCTATTTTTAGGAATAATCTAACTTGTAGTTTAAAGAAGGAGGAGAAAGTGTTCTTGGATATGGTTGAAGAAAGGAGATTAAAAATGCAAAAGAAAATACCTGAGGGAAAAGAAGAAAAGACAGTCTGGGATGTTGAAATGGAAAAGCATTTGAAAGGAGAAGCTAGTCCAATTATGGCTTTAGATTGGCCCCAGAAAGGAAAGTTGTATATTAGAAGGAATCAAACTGCATATGATAATTACTTTGTAGGTAACAGTGAATGCCATACATACCGAATCATGGGTGGATGGGGATTTAAAGGAGGAAATGATCCAGTTTTTCCTGGATTATATATTACCTGCGGGAACAAGGCATACTATCTGTTGCCAGACCATTGGTATGGCACATGTTATGTAGGTCTGTTTTTTCCAAAGATATTCCACATGGGAAGAGGAGAAGATGGTGTACATAATTTAGGTAGTCTACTAACACGTAGAAAAAGAGAATCTTGGTCAGAAATTGTAGGAGACATCTTTGGAGCATTGATACCAGCAGTGGGAATATCTCTGAATGCACACAAAATTAGAAAATTGTCAACAGTAGTGGATCGCTTGTCAACAAGCACCGCTGGAGGATTCTTATTGGTAAATGCTGAAATGGTTGCCATGCGTGCCATGGTGATGCAAAATCGACTTGCCCTTGATATATTATTGGCAAAAGAGGGTGGAGTCTGTGGAATGCTGAAGGTTCAACATTGTTGTACTTACATTCCGGACGAAAGAAAAGATCTGAAGATCTACATTAGAAATCTAACTGAATTGCATGAGGAAATTACACCTGATTTTTCTAGTATTAATTTTAAGACTAGGATGTTTATGTTACAAAAGGAAGAAAATTCAAAAAAAGGTAAAAAGAGAGAGTTTTAAAAGAAGACAGAATAAGAGACAAGAGAGGGAATTTGAAGAAGTAGAATTAGAAGAGATGAAAGATAATATGTATAAAACAGAAAGAAGAGAAGAAATTGGGGAAACAGAGATGTGAACTAAACTAAAGAATTCATTTAGCTTTTCATGACAAAATTGATACAAATTTTAATGGTGTGGTGATAACATCACCAAAGGGGGGATTGATGGAGCGGTTAGTACAAAATATTGTATACCTCCCCTATTCTGTATGAAAATACTAATTAAATAATCTATTAACTATAATATTATTAAACGAGTTTGCATGTTTTATTAATAAACATTATTAACATTCGAATTACACGTGGGATTTGCATTTGCATGGCTAAAATAACCTTTATGACTAAAATCTGTACGCATATTAACAGTAGTATAAGTGGTAATTTTGCATGATATATGTTGCTTTTGTAATGTTGCCCAAGAGGAGGACCGAAAAAGGTGAATATAATGGCTTTAAATGTTGCTATACGCTAGATAAATACAAGCACATAGAGGGATTAGTAAGGGGTTAACATTAGATGTATTACTTCTATGTATTAATTACACTTTTGTGTTTGTTTCGCTTAAATTAGCACTTGGGCCTAAAACCAAGATGGCCGCCGACACCACACGACAAAGTGGCCACTGTTCCATTAGCGCGGAGTGAAATGCGCATGCGCAAGGATTCTCCTAAACCTCATCACGACCTTTGGTCCGAGATGTACCCGAGCAACGACAGAGTGGGCTACCAGCCAAGCCTAGAAAACAATCGACCTTACAATAAAACCGGAAAAACTGACTTTGAACAATTTCATGACATCACCCCTCGAACTGTACTGAAAACTAAAATTTGACATCGGACGATCTCAACCAGCCAATCACGACTGTCCAAAATTATTATATTGTATCTTCTGTACTACATTTTATTATAAAAGAACTAGTAGAATAGAGAGGGACATCTCTACCTCCATCTTTTCGATAGTCTGACGCTTTGGCTGATACTGACGCTGACGTTCGGGCTGACACTGACGTTTGGGACTGTAACCTGCCGAGCTAAGAACAATTGAGCTTTGGCTTGCTTTCGGACGATTCACGACAAAATTATGCAGAGCCAATGAATTAGAGGACTCCAATTAGCCAGATTAGGTAAATATGATGATCTGCAATTTACTCGAATACTGGTATAAACTTTCTAAACTTTGATGAGACAAAATGCAAATTTAAAATCATTACAAAATATTAGATAAACAATTATTGATTAACGAGAATTCGTGAGTCATCAGTTTCATTTAAAAGATAGATTCTGAAGTCTTAAAATGTGTTTTAGCTGGTGCTAAATCACCATCAACCAATCCAACTAATTTGGTCCATTGACCAAAGTGGGAGGAGTGCCTTGATGGTTTGGGATTAAGGATCTATAGGCGAGAGGGCGTTAATGTATATTTTGTAAATGACTTTTCCTTCCCTATAGGTTAGAAGGTGTTTCCCTCACATGTTTGGAGCTTGAACCACTCATCCCTCCTGCGGGCGGACTCTTGAATAGGTTGTGTGAGTGTTGGTCTTATGGGCCCCACCAATGGATGCATGTATGAATGAGAGTCTGTGACGACGGGTCTGCGACGCAGGGAGGATACCGGTATAAGTTTGTTTACCCGTTTTTCCCAGTTTTCCGCTCCAGCAAAGGTGTGAAAGACAAGTGTGTAGGTGGTTAGAGGACTGCATGCATAGTGGATAGGCGTTTGAAGCAGTCCATGTGCTAAGGCCTGGCTCAGTGCATGAGTACATGGGTACTGACTGAATGATTAGAGTACTGCAACAAGAGTGCTTGGGTGAATTTATAAGTGGTTGGGTTTTGGCGCAGTGAATGGATTAGTACATGGTGCTGAATGGGTCACTAGAGAAATGCAAGAGGTATAATAGATTTTTAAACAGTTATGTGTCAGCAAAAACATGAAGTAACCAACTGCTTCTCTGACAATGGTTGCCCAAATGCACACAGACTCACAGTGTGATTCTAGATAAGCAACACTATTCCTTGGACTTTAGCAAAACAGACTCACTAGTCTGGAAGGGGTAAGATTACTGCACACATTCTACATATTTCACTACTGCACTCTAGTGTGAATGCCTGACTCATTCTGCGAATGCATAAGCAATGACTGGCTTCTAATACTACTAACACTTGACAACATGATAGATTTTTAAATAGTTATATGTCACCAAAGACATGAAGTAACCAAATGCTTCTCTCACAATGGTTGCCCAAATGAACACAGACTCACAGTGTGATTCTGGACAATCAACACTATTCCTTGGACTTTAGCAAAACAGACTCACTAGTCTGGAAGGGGTGAGGTGACTGCACACATTCTACATATTTTACTACTGCACTCCAGTGTGAATGCCTGACTCATTCTGCGAATGCATAAGCAATGACTGGCTTCTAATACTACTAAAACTTGACAACAGGATAGATTTTTAAGCAGTTATGTGTCAGCAAACACATGCAGTAACCAAATGCTTCTCTCACAATGGTTGCCCAAATGCACACAGACTCACAGTGTGATTCTAGATAAGCAACACTATTCTTTGAACTTTAGCAAAACAGACTCACTAGTCTGGAAGGGGTAAGGTGACTGCACACATTCTACATATTTTACTACTACACTCTAGTGTGAATGCCTGACTCATTCTGCGAATGCATAAGCAATGACTGGCTTCTAATACTACTAAAACTTGACAACAGGATAGATTTTTAAGCAGTTATGTGTCAGCAAACACATGAAGTAACCAAATGCTTCTCTCACAATGGTTGCCCAAATGCACACAGACTCACAATGTGATTCTAGACAAGCAACACTATTCCTTGGACTTTAGTAAAACAGTCTCACTAGTCTGGAAGGGGTAAGGTGACTGCACACATTCTACATATTTCACTACTGCACTCTAGTGTGAATGCCTGACTCATTCTGTGAATGCATAAGAAATGACTGGCTTCTAATACTACTAAAACTTGACAACAGGATAGATATTTAAGCAGTTATGTGTCAGCAAACACATGAAGTAACCAAATGCTTCTCTCACAATGGTTGCCCAAATGCACACAGACTCACAGTGTGATTCTAGACAAGCAACACTATTCCTTGGACGTTAGCAAAACAGACTCACTAGTTTGGAAGGGGTAAGGTGACTGCACACATTCTACATATTTCACTACTACACTCTAGTGTGAATGCCTGACTCATTCTGTGAATGCATAAACCAATGACTATGTTCTAATACTACTAAAACTTGACAACAGGATAGGTTTTTAAGCAGTTATGTATCAGCAAAGACATGAACTAACCAAATGCTTCTCTCACAGTGGTTGCCCAAAAGCACACAGATTCACAGTGTGATTCTAGACAAGCAAGACTATTCCCTGGACTTTAGCAGGAGAAACACAGTAGTCTTATTAAAAACAAAGGCACCACATACAACCCCTCACAAATTAATAACTCACCTTTCAAATTGATTTGTAGATTAAGAAGTATCTTAATCTCACACACTCAGTCAGGATTTTCTTTTTCACACAGAGAATGTAGATCAACACACTCTGCAAGGTTTAACCAGTATTGGCAAACCTTCCCTCAATATTTCAACACATATAGACATAAGCAACAAATGGCATTGCTTCCCAGTGTTTTTCAAATTGAAAAACGATTTTCCATCGGTCACAGAGAATAATACTTCTCAACTGACATCTTCACCCCTTGTCCTTAAAATCAGTTTCCATAGCAACAGGTCATGCAACATTCAACTTAGCTGCCCGGTCACAAGTTCACCACACAATGTTGCAAATGACAACAGCAGGTGTGGTTGGCTTTGCAAAGCATGCCCTTATCCTTTCTGCTGTACCTTTCAAACGTTTCAAAATAACCAATAAGAAACATGCTTTCTAAACAAAGTAAAATGCACCCTATATTTGAATGTAGAGTGTTCTTAAACAGCCAATCAAATCTCTACTTTCTTAAAAACAGCATTTTGTCCGCAATTTTAGATAGATTGTATTCTTCCACCTGCCTACCTCAGCTGCAGACATCTTCTGATTACCTACAGAAATCCCTTCAAGATGCTTTCTGTGTGGATTATTGGACACAGCTATGTTTTCTGGTGCAAAAGGTATGCTGAAAGCAGAGATATTGACAAAGACCTAGCTTTGCAAAATGTAGACATTAAATGGATTGGACAGAGAGTATTAAAGTGGCACCAATTGATGCCATTGGTTAAATCCTTTTTGCATCTCCAACACCCTGACCTCATAATTGTGCACTGTGGTGGTAATGACCTAGGCACTTTGACTGGGATAGGTCTGGAAATGCTTATGAAGGTCACCTTTGCAGAATTGATGTTACTTTTCCCCCAAACTGCCTTTGTCTATTCTAACATATGCCATAGACAGAAATGGAACTGGTCCAATCAATTTTGTCCACAGGTTGAGAAAGCTAGGAAACATGTCAATAAAGCTGTTTCTGCTTATCTCCGAGATTATAGGATGGGGTCCATTTACAACAACAATCTGCATTTTAATATGGATGGCATCTATAGGAGAGATGGTATACATTTCACAGATGAGGGTAACAGAGTCTTTCTTAACAACTTTAGACTCTGCATAGGTACTTACTTGTAGGTACCAAAATCTCCCAAAAAACACAAGGGCTCTTTTTAGAGCCACCCAAGATCTAAACATATAAGCTTGATGTATATTAAAAAAATATTTTTTGTTTTTGTTTGGAGTCGCGCACCCAGCGTGTTTTGGAGTCGCGCACCCAGCGCGTTCACACCAGGGGGCCGCTCTGGGAGTCGCGCACCCACACGTTCACACCAGAAGGCTGTGCTGAGCACCATGCTGGAGTCGTGACTCCCAATTTTTCCGTTAAAAAAAATTTGCTCCTTTCACTAATTTATATTCTCCCCGGGGACCTCATCCCCCGGGGCCTATATAGAACATTGGGGACCGTGGGGGGAGCCCCAATGCCCCCACGGTCCCGCCGGCTCCCCGCGTCCTTTGGGAGCCGGCATTGCTTTTCCACATGGGGTGCTGCTAACATGCAGCTCCCCGTGTGGAAAAGCAATCGGGTTTGCATTTTGGAAAAGATAGCAGGTTTCCCTGCTCTCTCTTCCAGAATCCAAATCAAGTTTGCTACAGCAGGGCAGGAGCCACGAGGCTCCTGCCTTGCCATAGCAAACAGCAGTGTCCCGGGGTGGGCACCCTGAGACACTGCAGGAGCCGGCCCTGGGGGGGTGGTGGTCCCCAGGGCCCTCAAGGGCTCCAGGAGGGGGGCCGCGCAACCCGCTCCCACAATGTACAAAGCCCCGTGGGGTGGTGGCCCCGGGGATCGGGGGGCCTTTGAGCCCCCCACCCATCTATTTGTAGCCCTGGGGGGCCCCTCTGGGCCCCCCATTACATTAAATATGTTTGCCACCAGGATTTGGCCCCCCCGGGGGCTAATTATTAAAGAAGAGCGGGAGGCCGCACTTCGTTTTTTTTTTATCGGAAGGATCCACGCACCCAGCGTGGATTTTGCCAATTTAAAAAAAAAAGAAATGTTTTGGGCCCTGGGGGTCCTTGTGGGACCCCCTAAGCAGGCCTAGGTGGTCAGAGTGTTTCTACCCTGCCCCCTTTTTACGTTTTCCGCACTTCTTGCACTGATTTCTTGTTCCTCGGTTCTACCGAAGCACAAAATGTCTGCCAACACTTCCTGCTTTGGAGTGTTGACAGCCAATTAGCATGCAGCTCGTGATCGGGAGGGTGTGCGCAGGGTGCTCACAGGGTGCGCGGATCCACCGCGCCCATAGATATATATATGTTTTTACTTTTGATTTTCTCAGCAACTACTGAACAAATGTACACCATTTAACAAAAAGGCACGAGTCTGAACCAAGGGCTACCTCTTTGCCAAATTTGGAGTAATTCCGTTCAGCAGTTCGGGCTGTAGCAGCGGCTAAAGATCCCTATGGAAAATTGCATAGGGAAAATGTGTTTTGGGACCCCCCTTTTTTCTTGGCCCACGCTTGCGGAATTACACCGAAACTTTTAAGATAGGAGCGGACGGGAGCGCCTCATGAGTTTTGCAAATTTCGCAAAGATTCGTTGACCTATGGAAAATAGGTCCTAACTATAATTATCTACTGGCGACCGCCAGTAGGTAATATATATATATATATTCACTGAAAAAACCATAGGTTTCAGGGGCGTTATAGTTAGCTGGACTTTTCACTCGTACAAAACCATTGAAATTCCCCCATTATAGTTAGTTCAGCTGACTATAACTCGCACCCCCGCAATGCACTGCTGATGACGTCACATATTACATCACTCATGACATGGTCAGTGACATCACTGATGACATCACTGATGACATCTCAAATGACATCACTGATGACATCACTGATGACATCATCCAGTGAATGTGTGTTTTTCTGAAAATTACATATGTTTTATATATGTATATCTCAAGGTCGATGGAAGAATAAATGGATATATAAGTGTCTAAATGGATGATTTGTTTTTGAAAATTGATTGTATAACTGACTGATTAAGTGTATCTTAGTGAATACATGGCTCAGTGAGTAATGTTTAAATATGTAAATATCTGCATCAGTCTCTCACTTTGTGTGTAAGTGGCTGCATGGGTTGGTGAGTAGCTACATGAGTGTCTATAGGTTATTAGTTGGTTTTTTGAGTATCAGTATGAGTGTCTGAGTGTCTGTGTGGTTCGGTGGGGGGTATTACGTAGTGCATAGGTGCATGAATAAGTGACTCACTGTTTGTATGTGTTGAAGACAGCATGTGTGCACGACTGTATGGGTGGATGAGTGTGTGCATGGGTGTGTTAGTGAGTGAATGACTGTCTCAATAGTGTCTTTATGAGTAACTACATATGTTATAAACTAGTATATGTGACTATTGGTGTATATAAGTGAGTATATGTGAGAGTGAGAGATTGGAAGAGTTCCCGTATGAATAAGTATGTGTTTCTATAAGTGATGTTTAAAAGACTAAGGGGCACATGCATCAACAATGCCATTTGCGATTCCTTATTAGCGAAAAATAAGGAATCGCTAATAAGGAATAGCAAAAGGCTATGCATGTAGGAATCGCTATTCAAATAGCGATTCCTTAACTTTCCTTAATTGCTACTAGCAAATTGCGAGTAGCAATTAAGGAATGCCATCCCAATCATTCCTATGGGCCTCCAGGCCCATAGGAATGAATTGGAGATTGCATGAGCAAATAGCGAGTACCAGTAGGTTCTCGCAAATTGCTCATGCAATTTCGAGGGTGCAAGGGTGTCAAAATGACACCCTATTGCACCCCTGAAATTGATATGTGCACATATGTTGCACACACACATGCTCTAAGGGCATGTGTGTGCGCAACATGAAACTTTGAAAAATGCACAAAAGTGCATTTTTCAAACTTTTAGCAAATTACCATGCAGTTCATCTTCATGGTAATTTGCTCCCCCTATTAGCGAATTCGCTAATTTTTTAACTTTCATGCATTGCATTTAAGGAATCCCAAATTGAGATTCCTTAAATTAAGGAATCTCTATTTGGGATTCCTTAAATGCTATCGCTATTTAAGGATTCGCCATTTAAGGATTCCTTAAATAGCGATTTTTGCTTTTGGGTTGATGCATTGGGATTGGGTATTTTTAACTCAATACCGGGAGCTATTAGCGAATCGGTATTTTACCGACTGGATTGTGGCTTGATGCATGAGGCTGTAAGTATGTGTAAGTTTCTTTAGAAGTAAGTGTGGTGGTGGTGTGTATAACTGTATATGCAAGTAAATGGATGTTTGATTCTTTATTAGCATGAGTGACTATGTGTGTGAGTAACTCTATGGATGAGTGGCGTTGTGTAACAGGATGTATAGGTGTATGAGTACATATGATGAGATAGTATATGTATGAGTGACTGTATAGGACTGTTGGTGAATGAGTGGATGTGTATGTGGATCTTAGAATTACTGAATAGGTTGTTGTAACTGTGTTAGAATTGGGAATCTCTAGTTGGCACAGGTATGCACTTGCGACAAGCAGGGACTCTCAATTCTAAGTCAGGATAAGGGGATCACCCTTTCAAATAACCCCTGCTCACCCTTTAGGTAGTGTGGCGCAAGCAGTCAAGACTATTCTCAGGGCATCATAGGTTAAGCCTTTGTGAACACATACAGTAATACAATGACACACCACAAATGGACACCAGTCAAGGTTATATCAAAAATAGTTCTCTTTATATAAGGCTTAGCACAAGACCAGAATAACGAATAAAATGACCACAGTATTATTTTAAAGTTCAATGTTCTTGTAAAAAGGCTTAAAATGCAAAAATAGGCTTCTTTTAGTCAATTCTGCTTCTTTTCAGGCTTTGTACGGTTCGTACCTGGGTGTGCAACTCGTCCGCATTAAGAACAAGGAAAGTACGAGTCAAACAATCGGTGCGGACTCCGGGGTCCCTAACATGCACGCTGCGGTGCGAACAGAACAAAGTACCTTAAGTTCATGGGGTCCGCGACGGACAGTGTGGGACAAGTTGATGGGTCCGGGTCGTAGCTCGGCAGCGTATTCGGATGCTGGTCGGGTCGCGGCGTTGGGACGCGGCGTTGGTACGGGACCTTCAGGGATACGTGTGGATGGCCCAGATCAGCTTGCAGAGTCCGTGGCGTTCGGCGTTCGAGCCATACCTTCGGTGCGGATAGGCGGCGACACTTCTCGGCGCCGTACAGCGTACGGGGAGGATCAGCGTACTGCGGCTTCTCGGCTCTGAGTACGGCACGGTGCAGTACGTTAGCAGCGTACGGACCGTACCTGCGGTACGATGGAGCTTGGGTCCGGCGTACAGGGTTCGGCAGCCAGTGTTGTACGTCTCGAATCGGCGGGGAAGGTTAGGTGCGATGCGGCCGGGAGGGATACGGCACGTACTAATGCTTTTGGATCAGCGTAGACGCACGGTGCCGGGCGGCAAAGACACGGCTTTGCGGCGGATGGTGTACGAGGCGTACTGGGGCCAAATCCAGAGGGGAAACAAGCACAAATCGTCCAGGCAACTCAATTTTGGAAGGCAGATGAGTCCAATGGTCCTGGGACTCAGTTCAAGGGGCAAGCTCTTCTTCCAAACCCTTGGAGATTGTTGAAACACAGTGCAAAGTCTCTCTTAGTCCTTTCCTCTCCTTTCTCAGCAAGGCACCAACTGCAGGCCAATCCCCCAGGTCAGGGAAAGTTACTCCTCCTTCAGCTTCTTCCAGGTCCTTCTGGTCAGGCAGAGTTTCTTCGTGGTTCAATCAGGATCTGCTTTCTTAGGAGCAGGGCTCCTACATTTATACCAAGTTTCTTTTGTCTTTACAGGCCAGGGGGGCCTTTGCCTAATCCCCGCCCAGTTCTTTTCAGTGAGGGGCACTTTGTTGTTGGGACTCTGGCTTCTTCTTTCAGCAGGCAGGGCAGAGACATCAGATGCTCCCCAGGGGGTGGAGCCAGCATTGTGGTGGCAGAGCACAGCCCTATTCAGAGTCAAGGTGCACTCCTCCCACCCATCCTGGTGTAATCTTTCTATTCACCACCTGGTAGCCCCAGCCTGTCTCCTGGAACTTCCCAGCCCTGTCACTCAAGCTACACACAAAGAAGATAGCCCTCCCCTCCAGAGGCGGACTGAAATGGTTAGGCACGCAAAGGCTAACTTTCTAAAAGTAGCATTTGCAAACCCAGGATATTAAAATAACCTTTACTAAAAGATGTATTTTATTATTCTGAGTTCAGGCATACTAAACATGAATTTCTACCATGCTTCCTGAGCCTGCTAGGATTATAGAGTGTTATAATCTAGCAGCCCATTCTGGCCTATGGAGAGCAGGTAGCCTTACAATAGTGAAAAACGAAAATGGCAGTAATTCACTATTAGGACATGCCACACACCTCAGGGCATGTCCTACCTTATCCTTACAATGCACCCTGCCCTAGGGCCTACCATAGGGGTGACTAATATGAAGGTAAGGGAAGGTTTAGGGACTGGCAAGTGGGGACACTTGCCCAGTCAGCATGACAGTACCAGACTGCATGCAGGTTCTGCAATGGCAGACCTTAGACACATTTTACCAGGCTGCTTCTGTGGGTGGCACAACCAATGCTGCAAGCCCACTAGCAGCATTTGGATATACAAGCCCTTGGCACCCCTGGTGCACTCTACTAGGGACTGATAGTAAACCAAATAAGCCAAACATGGACACCAATCAATGTATACATTTTACCATAGGGAGAGCATCTGCACCTTAGCACTGGTCAGCAGTGGTAAGGTGCCCAGAGTTATAAAACAGCCAACACCAGATCAGAAAAAATACAGGAGGAAGGCAAAAAGTTTAGGGATGACCCTGCAAAAAGGGCTAAGTCCAACAAACTGGTATTGGTATGTCCATTGTTTTGAAAATGTTAGTTTCTATTTTTGAATGTGTGTATCAAAGGTTATATTAGGGGGAGAGGAAGTCTGCCACTCTATCACAAGGATGATGTCATCCGTGATGTCATCAGTGATGTCATTTGAGATGTCATCAGTGATGTCATAAGTGATGTCACTGACCATGTCATGAGTGATGTAATATGTGACGTCATCAGCAGTGCATTGCGGGCGCGCGAGTTATAGTTAGCTGAACTAACTATAATGGGGGAATTTCAATGGTTTTGTACGAGTATAAAGTCCAGCTAACTATAACGCCCCTGAAAGCTATGGTTTTTTCAGTGAATTTCTAAGGTTTTTTAAATGCTAATTCCTAACTATAACGTGCCTGAAACCTATGTTTTTTTCAGTGAATTTCAAAGGTTTTTTAAATGCTAATTTCTAACTATGCCTACAGAGATAGGACATGTGAAGAAAGGAGAAAAAACGCACATAAAGAAAAAAAAGAAATGCAGAAAGAAGCAACAGAAGTCCTTAAAGACGAAGAAAAGTGCAGGAAGAAGGATAACGTGCAGAAAGAACAAACAGAAGAGCAGAAAGAAGCCTTGTTGCAAAATCATCCTGTACCCTTAACTTTTTCAGACGGATACTGGTGGTAACTGAGTCTGACTAACCAGTCCTAGAGTCAGTGCTATGTTAAAAGACACTCAGAATACAGTGAAAACACCTACATACACTAGGGAACACTATGCGTTGGGTTCCCCCTGTGATTAGCATGACCTCCTCTGTAAGCCCCTAGTATATAATAGAGAAGGGGATTAAAACTACCTCTTAAAACGCGCCACAGGGCGTGTTTGCACACGTCACCTCAGGGCCCGTCCCCTCCCTTCCCCACTGTGTAAACACGCCCTGTTGCCGTTTTAAGTTGGGAGATTAAGTCCCCTTGAATCCTGAGGGTCCCTAGCGTCCGATTAGACCACTAGGTACCTCCAGTAAGATACACAGAGCTGCGTTGCAGAGAGATGTAAAAAGGGGCACGGCCTAGACTACCTCTCTGCAACGCAGTGCAGTGGCACTTACTGGAAGCACCTGGTGGGCTAGTTGACCCCCAGGGTCCCTCAGGATTGAAGGGGAATTATTTCCCCAACTTAAAACGCGCCACAGGGCGTTTTTGCACACGTTAACTCAGGCCCCGTCCCCTCCCTTCACCACTGTGTAAACACGCCCTGTGGCCGTTTTTAGTTGGGAGATTAAGTTAATTTGAATCCTGAGGGTCCCTAGGGTCCAACTAGCCCACTAGAAACCTCCAGTAAGCGCCACAGAGCTGCGTTGCATAGAGGTGTAAAAAGGGGCGTGGCCTCAGAACACCTATCTGCAACGCAGCTCCCTGGCGCATACCGGAGATACCTGTTGGGCTAGTTGGCCCTCAGGGACCCTCAGTATTGAAGGGGAATTAATTCCCCAACTTACAACTGGCCAGGTGGCACGTTTGCAGAGTGCTGCAAGGAGGGGGCGTGGCCTCCCGCGCGATGCATGTCTTATTTATTTTATTTTTTTAAGAAGGAGGGCTGTGTGGCTCCCCTTCTTTTTCTAATTTATTGGCCCTGGGGACCCCATCCCCCAGGGCCTGCACCCTAGTTTTTTATGTTGAAAAAAATGAATTTGGAAGGGGGCTGTGCGGCCCCCCTCCCAAGGCCTTAATCTGCCCCGGGGACCCTAACCCCCGGGTCATGGTCTTTTTTTTTTTATTATTCTTTAGGAGGGGGCTTCATTGTCCCCCTACTCAGGCCACTTATGGCCCCATTCCCCGGGGCCGGCCTTTGTTTTTTATTATTTAAAAAAAATATATATTTATAGAAACAACTAGGACATGCTGGACAAACCGTATGTACCTATCACCATGACGATTCGCGTGATATTCATTAAAAGGCGACTATGCATACAATGAATCCACGTGGAATGTATTTACACCGCTAGTGAAGCTCTGACGTGTCTGACGCCCTACCGTGCCTAATCCCGGCGCCCCCGCTGGTGGGTACTCTCCAAGTAGACACCCTTGTCGTTTATTTATACAAACATGGGTAGCTATTGACGGGCACATTTAATACACACGCACACCAAACCATTCAAAGGGGATTCGACAAAAATTCGACCAAACTATGCAAGAAACCCTCCTCACGGTTAATAAAACACACATCCACCACCGGATGTGTAATACTTTTTATTTTACTCTCTGGAAAGGAGACGAACTTCACTTGAGAGTCACAGCATGCTCCTGGCTGAGCCCAATGCTGTGTTACACCCAGCAGTGCCTGCCGAGTGCCACACACCTCAGTGTTGTATTCCATCAGCTAGTGCGTATGCTATGACACTCTGTAGCCCATGTGCACTATAACACCACCCCGTGAATATGTCATGCCACACTTGCCTTTGCACGGGTTATATTGCCCCATCTAACGTGCCTTCCTCGATGCCTATGTTATAACGCACAGCGCTATGCCATACATATTACAATCTGGGATCCATATCTTTGTCACAGTGCATATGCAACGTTACACTCCCCAGCACATATTTTATATTACAACTTTAGAGACTAGTTAGGTTACACAACACTGCCCTGTGCATATTACACTCCAAGGCGCATATCGCATAGCACGCGCTATTGCCTGTGCTATCTCGCGCTCTCCAATGAATCTGTCATTGCGCACAATGTATTGCATATTATATTTCACGTCCCGGTTCACACTTTTTGGTGCATAGTTTATACCATATACTATATCTAGTTTTCATTTTCAATCGTGCTCTCAGGACTATGTTCTATATACCACTGCATCCACCTACCCTTTTCACAGGCATTACATTTTGTGATGGGGGGTGGAGGGTCAGGGGGTGTTTCTGCCAAGTGAGCCCGGAGTCACAGTCACAAACGTCCTCTTCTTCCTGAATAAAAGTGAGATTATGCTGCATACTTGTTCATATTTTAAGTAGTTCACACAGACACACATTTTAAAAACAATAAAGTTCCTAATACCCACCTTCTCTGAACAGTTAGCTTGCTGCCCCATACCCCTCCTCCCTATCCTCTGTTGTCTGAATCCATGGACTAGCCTCCTCCCTCCTGCCATGCATGGTCTGATGTGCTGCCACTGCCCTCCATTTAGCATGATGTACAAGTCCTCTCCTCCTGCCCTCCATTGCCCAATTCTATGGCCCATCATTGACCTCCTGCTTACCCTCTGTGCTTAGCTTGCTGCCCCTATTCTCCTTCCCCCTGCCCTCCGATGTCTTTGTGCATGCCCCTGCTCCATCCTTTTTGCCCACCATGTTCCATGGACCTGCCACTCCTATCTACTCTGAGTGTTCTGTTGAGCTGCCTCTCCCCTCTCACCTGCCTAGCATTGTCAGCTGACTGTAACCTGTCCCTGCCACCTCCACCCTGCCTGTCCACATGCCATGCCCCTATCCCCTTCCTCCTGTCCTCCATGGTCCATTTTACTGCCACACCCTTTTGCCCTCCCTGGTCTGTTGTGCTGCAACTGCTCCTCCTGCCTGCCCCGCGCGGTCTGTTGTGAGGCCCCTTCCCCTGAACTCTCTTGTCTGTGCCCAGGTACTGACCCTCCCTTCTATCCTCCATGGTCCTTTGTGCATGCCCTGCACCCTCCTTCTTGCCCATCATAGCCATTGTTCTGCCACTAACCCTCCCGCTTGCCATGCATGGTCTTCTGTGCTGCCATGGCCCCTCCCACCTTCCCTGTGTGGTCGGCTAGCTGCCTTTGACCCCCTCCCACCTTCCCTCCATTGTCTGTGTGTATGCCATCATAGTCTCACTGTTGCTCTCCATGGTGTGTCTTGTTTCTAGTGCCCATCCTGCCTGACCTCCATGGTCATCTTGCTGCTCCTGCCCTGCCCCCTTGCACCCAGCTCTCTGTTTCCATGTGCAGACCCCTATTCCCTCCCTCCTGGCTTGTCTGTTCCATTGTAATGCCCCTGATCCGTCCCTCCTGCCCTTTATGGTCTGTTATGCTGCAGCTTTCTCTCCTGTCTGTCCATTATGGTCAGCTAGCTACCATTGCCTCTTTCCCCTCTGTTCTCGGTTGTCCATGTGCATGGTCCTGTCCCCTCCCTATTGCTTTCTATGGATTGTTGTGCTGCACTCCCGTCCCGCATGCCCTGTGTGGTGTATTGTGCTTCTGCAAACCCTGATGCCTGCCCTGTAGGGTCAGTTTGGTGCACCTCTCCATGTCCTTCCTGTCCTCTGTTATCCGAGTCCATGTCCCTACCCCAATTCCTCCTGCCTACCATGATCCAATGTACCATACTTGCGAACATTTTGAACTTGGTAAGAGGGAGATTTTGAAAAAAAACTGGGGTATTGATTTTCCCCTTTGAGTTACATTGAAAAAGAGGAGATTGTAGACAGGAGACAGATCAAATAAAGCCCATTTGAGCTTAAAAACATCGGACGTTTACTGGCTGAAACGGGTCTGTTGGCATGTACGGTTGTGCTACCACTGCCTCTTCCTTCTGCCCACAATGGTCTATTATATTGCCATAGCCTCTCTTGCCAGTCCTGTATTGTTGGTTTGTTGCCCCTGCCCCCCTTTCCACTGCCCTCCATAGTCTGTTGTGCTGCCACTGCCCTTCCTGCCTGCCCAGTGTGGTCAAATTGTTGCCTCTGCACTCTCCTACCTGCCTTCAATTTTCAGAGTCCGTGCCCCTGGCCTCTGCCTCTCAACAGTATCCCAATGAACAACTAGATTGCTAACATTCTATATTTATTACAAAAGTGTGGAACGCCTGACGTCATATTGATGTAATCAAAACTGTAATACCAAGAGCATTTCCTTTAGAAATTAAATATTTGCATCAAAATTATGGTTAGTGCTCTAAAAAACTAAAATGAGGACATATTTTCTGAGTTTTCAAATAGCGACAAAGAACTTTTAAATTATTAGTAATCTTTATGTTTTTTATCCAGTTCACCACTTGATTAAATGTTGCGCTTAGGGGAGAGGATGTGGTGTTACTTCCAGAGCTGCAGACTTTGCAACTGGGGAACCAGGTTGGAGTTTCTGCTTCAGCTCAACATTCTGTGATTCTGGTCAAATCACTTAATCTCCCCATGTCTACAACGAAAATGAATTTGATCTTGTGTGATGTAACCAATGCTCATGTAAAGCACTCCAATACCTGACAAGTCTGCACTATATAAAACTGCAAATACACAAACAATAAGTGTTGTGCACACTTCTGTCATTGGGCTACATGTGGGCTACATCTGGGTGATATTTGTGCTGCATTTGGGCTCTTTTGTCTCTGGTGGCCATCTTGGGATATTTATTTGTTATGAAGTTTCCTTATTTCCTCATTTACTGCAGTCTCCTCAGTAGGAAATGCTTTCAGTTTTTTACTTTGATTCCATCAAGAAGGTATTCAGATATGTCACACATTTGCCATAAATTCTGAATGTTAGCACTCTAGTTGCTCATTAGATCACTGTAGTAAAGCTACTGCTCACGAGGGAAGTCTGCTGCTGGTATTCAAAGCGCATGTTTCAGTCTGCATGTCAGAATTTTTTTCAGAAATAGAAGAGGATTTGAGAAGTCAAAATGTCCCCTAATTTTTCTTTGTGCAGCACTAATCATAATTTCTATGGCAAAATGAACCCCCTCATTTTGTTCCTTTGTAAATTAAATGTTTTAAGTGTTACCACTTTATTGCAATCAAGATGGCTTCAGGTGTGCCATACTTTTGTCATAAGTAAAACTGTTAGCGCTCTAGTTGTTCGTTAGAACACTCTGGGACATTCTGTCATTGGGCTATACTTGGGCTACATCTGGGTGATCTTTGGGCTACATTTGGGCTCTTTTGTCTCTGGTGGCCATTTTGGGAGACTTATTTGTTATGAAGTTTCCTAATTTCCTCATTTACTACAGTCCCCTCAGTAGGAAATACTTTCAGTTTTTTACTTTGATTCCATCAAGAAGGCATTCAGATGTGTCACACATTTGCCATAAATTCAGAATGTTAGCACTCTAGTTGCTTATTAGATCACTGTAGTAAAGCTACTGCTCCCCAGGGAAGTCTGCTGCTGGTATTGAAAGTGCATGTTTCAGTCTGCATGTCAGAATTTTTTAATGAAATAGAAGAGGATTTGAGAAAGTCACTCAAAATGTGCCCTCATTTTTCTTTCTGCAGCACTAATCATACTTTCTATGGCAAAATGAACTCCCTCATTTTGTTCCTTTTTAAATTAAATGTTTTAAGAGTTACCACTTTATTCCAATCAAGATGGCTTCAGGTGTGCAATACGTTTGTCATAAGTAGGACTGTTAGCGCTCTAGTTGTTCTTTAGAACACTCTGGGAAGCTGCAGTAGAACACAAAGGAATCAACTGAGAGTCTCTGCCCTTGTTGGATGTACATGTTTTACTGAGAATGTCAGACTTCATTCTCACATGACTGAGAAAGATAATGTGAATTTACAGAAAATATGCTCTCAATTTAGCTTATAGATCACCTTCCAAACCTCTGTGGGAAAGGCATGAGAAAATAGTTTTCTCTCAAACATGATTCATGATATCACAGCAGAAGGCTTTTTCACGTGGTAAAATCACCCTAGAACACACCACAATTCCTAAAATGAGTATGGTACCATCAACAAATGATTTATAATGTAACTAAAGTCTTAAAACCTTCTATTAACTGCAATGCTTTTTAATGTGGTGCTATCATGTATATTGGTCCCAAGATGGCTGCCAACACTTCTTGGATGAAGTACTGACAGCCAATCAGATCTCACGATGGGATGTGTGGTTAGGCTCCGCACAGATATATCTATCTTTTTAACTCTAACTTTCTCAGGAACTACTGAACGGATTTATACCATTTAAGCAAAAGGCATGAGTCTGAGCTGAGGACTACCTCTTTGCCAAATTTGGTGTAATTCCGTTCAGCAGTTCGGGCTATAGCTGCGTCAACAGGTCCTATGGGAAAATGCATGGGGAAAATGCGTTTTGGAACCCCCCTTTTTTCTCGGCCCCCGCTTGACGAATCACCGTGAAATTTTCAGGATAGGAGCGGACCGGAGATGGAAAATTTTGCGAAGATTCGTCATTCGGCGCCAACGTTATTTCAAAATAGAATGTGGCGGATTTCCTATGGAAAATAGGTCCTAACTATAACTACCTACTGGCGACTGCCAGTAGGTAATATATTCACTGGAAAAAACATAGGTTTCAGGGGCGTTATAGTTAGCTGGACATTTCCCTCGTACAAAACCCTAGAAATTCCCCCGTTATAGTTAGTTCAGCTAACTATAACTCGCGCCCCGCAATGCACTGCTGATGACGTCACATATTACATCACTCATGACATGGTCAGTGACATCACTGATGACATCACTGATGACATCTCAAATTACATCACTGATGACATCATCCATGTGATAAATTTGTGCATCTTCTCACACCCTAATATAACCTTTGATACACCCACTAAAAATTTCAGACGCCCATTCTCAAAACCATAGATACTCCAATACCAATAACTACATACCCACTCATTGACTCCTAGGTCTACACACACATCCACTCACTCACCTGTACAGTCACTCATACTTACAGTCACTCAGTACAGGACTATCATATGCATTTATACACCTATATAGACACTCACACACCGCCAATCATCCATAGAGGTACTCACACACCTGGTCAGTCATGCAAATAATTATTCACACTCCCATTTCCTCACCTATACAGTTATACACACACAAGTTCACTTACTCATAAAAATACTACCACATTCTTATGCTCTTATACAATTACTGATACAAGCACACACTCATCCATACAGCCACTCTCACAATCACACACTCTCACATATAGCCAATTATATACTCTTACACTCATATATACTGCCTTTCACATATGTAGTTACTCACAGATGTACCACTGATATATACATTCAATCATTAACACACCCATACATACACTCACCCAACCATACAGTCCATTACAGATGCACTCTTAAAACCATGCACCCATAGAATCACCCACTCACACATCTATGCACAGAGTCACACACACCACACCCACACAAACACTCAGGCACCAATACAGATACTCAGACAACCAATCAATAACCCATATAGATACTCATATAGCTATTCACAAAACCATGCAGCCACTTATACACCAACAGACAGACAGATACAGACATTCACACAGTTTAGTCACTAGTCTACAGTAAGATACGTTTAATGACTCACTTATAGAGTCAGTCATGCACCTACTAAATCATCCATTCACACACTTATACACCCACTCATTTTTCCATTTGCCTTTCCCTATATATATTAAACATATTTAAACTTTACAGAAACACACACTCACTGGATGACATCATCAGTGATGTCATCAGTGATGTCGTTTGAGATGTCATCAGTGATGTCATCAGTGATGTCACTGACCATGTCATGAGTGATGTAATATGTGACGTCATCAGCAGTGCATTGCGGGGGCGCGAGTTATAGTTAGCTGAACTAACTATAACGGGGGAATTTCTAGGGTTTTGTATGAGGGAAATGTCCAGCTAACTATAACGCCAATGAAACCTATGGTTTTTTCAGTGAATTTCTAAGGTTTTCTAAATGCTAATTCCTAACTATAACATACTTGAAACCTATGGTTTTTTAGGTGAATTTCAAAGGTTTTTTAAATGCTAATTCCTATCTATAACTTATCTCTAAAGCTATGATGTTTAATGATTTTCATAGGATTTCTAAATCTTTATATTTCAGACTGTCAATTCCTTTAATTATGTTTTTTTAAATTGTTTATCACCATTTTTTAAAGTTTTTTTTGCAATTAATTCTTTTAAAAATTAAAAAATATTACTTTCTTTAATATTTTTTTTTTTTTAAATGTGTGAATTTTTTAAACAATTTTGTACATTTTTTTATATTTTTAAAACGATATTTTTAATACTTTGTTATGTTTTTTAACAATTTTTTTGGGATTCGCGCACCCTATGCGCACCTTTCTCGGTCCCTGTGCGGAACATAGTCGCCATTTTACGATTGTAGTGTGGGATTCGCATACGGTATGCGATGGGTATGTATTTTCGTGCGCGATTGCTATGCGACCGGTACGCGACTCCAAGCCCATACGTGACACGTACAAAGCATGTTACGTGACGCTTGCGCACTTCCGCGAAACGTCATGTGCGTGTTTGACGCGATGGGTGCGCGAATCCCGCGAAATATTTTAAATGTCAAAAAACATATATATATGTATTTCATGTGAATATTAATTGAAGACATAATCTAAACAACTCAATTAATATATTTTTACTTCTAATCCTATATTCCTTTTAAATGCGATTTCGCGGATTCGTGCTCGGTGCTTGCCACCTATGCGCACGGTGCGCGGATCCCATGTGACCTGAGTAAAAGAGATTTGATTGGTTCATTACACTTCCTATTCTAACTATTGAAAGACCCCACCCATTTCAATCATTCTTCTTTAAACTTCTTTGGAGGAACATCTCACGCCTTAGAACTAGAAGAAACTTTTTGGGGAAGATTTTCACAGCTGCAATTTTTCATTATCTGAAGACAATGGCTTCTGGACAGCGGCCACCATCAGATTCAGACCATTCGTCCGATGAGGAATTTTTTGTGGAACCTCCACGCCCAGAAAGATACACCTCTGTGGTGTGGAAATATTTTTCCTTCCCAGAAGGACAAAATAAAACTAATTCAACTAAAGTGACCTGTAAAATATGTCAAAGAGTGCTTTCCAGAGGGGATCCATCTAAAAAAGACTCTTGTGGGACTGTGAGTATGTTAAAACACCTGAAGACTCTGCATCCCGTGAACCTGGCCAAGCAGGAATGCAGAAGACTCCGACAGCAGCCTCAGCCAGCAGTGGCAAGCACTTCTACAGCCTCACCATCAACCACTCACCCGGACATTTGTCCAGAATTTGGAAAACTGAAAATTAGTTGCATTAAATGCAACAAACTCCTCTGTTATGGCGAGCAGTCAATTGAACTTATCTGCCGAGCGCAGCAAAATCACAAGTGCTAAACTTGTGTTTATTTATTTTTTGCAGAAGTTGACTGTTTTGTTCCTCCTGTTGTCTTTTTTTCCTTTCGAAAAAAACAAAAAAATAACAAAATTGTTCCAAAAAGTACAAAAAAATAAAAAACAAAAAAGAAGAAAAAAAAAGTTCTTTTCAGAACTAATTTCTCTGTTTAAAAAAGAGCTATATTTCTATGATCGTGTGTGAAAGTTTGGTTGGATGTATGCGTAGTGTATAATTTACTGAAAGAATGTATTAGTAGTGTTTGGTGAATGTATAAGTGCAGCACTATGAGGAAGTGCTGCAGCATCACACAGTAACCTCTTTAACTGCAGTGTGCTGTAGTACTTCCGAATCACAGGGATGCAACATATGTACATAAATATGTTGCAAATCTATGCTTCTCTCTGCACGGCTGCTTAAATTGCAGCCATGTGGTGACACAGACACCCTTGCACCATAGTGCAAGGATATCTCTGTCATGTGCTGTTTATTTTTGTGCAGAAAGACACACCTTCCTGCACAAAAACAATCAGTAAACGCATTTTTCTCCTTCAATGTATGCTGAACATTTTAGCATGTATTGAAGATTTAAAAATGAGGAGAAATGAAAACAATTCTCCTTGTTGTGCTTTCGTAAACCAATTGGAGAATGGTGCAGCATTCACACACAAATCGAGATTTATGATTTCTGATAAATCTGGAGATGTGTCTTGTTCTATGAGTATTCAGTGCAATCATGCACAACAACACTTATAGAACACCCTTTCAATGCAAAGTGGTGTGTATGATGAGGTTGTATTTACATGGAGTAGAAAAAGTACACATAGTGCCTTTTCCTCTCTTTGTAAAAATGAAAGAGTGTCTTGTGCAATAACTATGTTACAAAAAGTTACATATTTCTGTTTTAAAATTGCTTCTGAATGATAGAAGGTAAGCACAGAGTTTTGTCTGCAAAGATGCTCAAAGAAGAATGATTGAAATGATTGTGGTCCTTCAATAGGTACAATGGGAAATATTATGAACCACTCAAATCTGTTTTTTGGAGGTCACATGATATCCGATAACAGAGAGATTTCAAAACTACATAGGTATAAACAGAGTGTTTTTAAAAACTTGTTCAATCTTTGTAGGTTCTTGCAGATCTGCCCATTCTGCATATTAATACTTAGTTAAACTTACCTTCACAGTAATAGAAATTAAAAACGGTATACATTTTTTTCAGATTTTTATTGCAATGTAAATTGATGTAAATTGCTTATTTTAGAATTAGGATCTGTGAAAGAAAAGAAAAAATAGTTATAAAATGTAATAATACATTTTTTACAACACAGCATAATTTCAACAAAGTAATTTGTTTGCCTTTTTTGCTGTTCTCAGAATATATTGAATTTCACTAGAAAAAGTGATTTCAATCGTACTCATAACTTAACAGCGGGCAAAAAAAAACAATCAAAAAGATTGTTTAAAAAAAAAACAACATGCTATTCTCAGTAGAATACCACAAAATACAAATCACACATATATGAAATGCTTATGGCTAACAAAATTTTATAACTTTAACTTATAAAAACTGTAAATGTTGTCACTTAAAAATATTCACCGAGTCAATGAGCACAAAAAAGGCCATTATCTCAAACATATACATTTCCTTGAGGCCAAATGGTATTTTTGCACTCCTTTTTATGTAAATTGTCCAATGGGTAGTCCTCTTAAATTATAATAATAAATTCCTCAGAGAATGAATTATCTTCCTACAACTTTGACTTTAAAAAAATTAGGTAGGAATTTGGTAATTCCCTAGGCCAACGTTGTTTGAAAACCAACTGGGAATTATTACAAAGTGTCCAGCCTTTGTCACCTTTTAGATAGGCAGATTAATGTCCAGATGTGGTGGAAGGACCATCTTGGAAAATTATTGCAATTGCTTCAAAAGTCCTTCCTGATATTGATAGTTGTGTTGCTACAGACTGCTTTATTAAAGTTTCCAATGTTCTTCCATCAGCTGTACAACGTTGCATCATTAAAATAATGTATTGTCCATATTTTGTTAAAAATAATGTGGATAACATTTCTGATTTACATTGGCTACACTCCATGTTTTGATTTGCACCTTTAACTAATTTATTGAAAGACACTGATTTACAGTCTGGTAATGTTAAATACAGAAATCTTTCAGTGTCTACATTAGTGGTACGTGTATACATGTAATTTTCACAATGATGTTACCATTTGTAAGAAAAGCCAAAAATAGTTTCTATTTCTACACCTTCATTTTCAAAAATGGTGAGCATATACATTAAAAATTCCTGAGCATCTTGTTGGATATTTTGTGTAAATTGTGTAGAACCAGAACACACATCCAAAAGATTACGAACATCTGAAACAGATTGTATTTTACTTGTATCTGTTGTCAATATTTCATAAACAGAATGCAACAGGGAACAAAATCTTTTTTGTCGATTCTGCATAATTTGTTCTTGCAAACCTTCAAGATAAAAAACAACATTGACCACTACATTAGCACAGCAGTTGACACCTGAACTATTTTCAAACTGATAACCGCCAATCTCTTCAACAGCATCCAATTTATTTTTACTTGCAATTACAACATTATCTTGTTCTTTTCCCTTCTCGACACCTTCAGAACAGATATTCTCAAACCTTCTTTTTCGACCAACCATACGCTTTTCAAATACAGGATATTGACCTAAATTTGGAGCATACACCCTTCTTAACCTATTATACTCTTTTACACAGTTTGCATCTGCAGTAACCTTTGTCTCATCAAAATCAATCAAAAACAAACCAGATAATGTTCTGACTCGCGACAAAGCAACATATGCCATACCCTCTTTAAATACAGTAGATCCAATGTTCACCAATGCACTGTCTACACTTAATCCTTGAGATTTATGAATAGTCACTGCATATGCCAAAGAAAATGGAAATTGTTTCCTACGGACATATAAATCTTTAACAAGCAAAAAACGAACTGAACAACGACCAATTTCTTTAACTTCTTCAATCTGATCAAATTTAATTTTTAAAAATTCAATTCCTTCTTTTTTCTGATAATTAACAAAATCCACCACTTTACCCATTGCGCCATTAACTAACCCTTTTTCTACATCCAAATTACGCCTTAAAATTACCCGACAGTTTACACACGCATATAGTGTCTTTTCTAAACCAGCTTTTTTAGATATTTTATTTTCTAAAGAATCCAGTTTTGTTTTCAACTTTCCCGTTAAAATAATAGTGATTCCTTCATGCTCTATTTCCAGTTTCAATAGTTCTTCGTTGAATATGAAACACTCACGCAGTGTTGGCATTAAACAGATCACTGATTTATTTTCAGCAATTTTCATGTACACTTTTGCAGGAAGTCCATTTCATTTGGAAACACATTGCAAAGTAATCGACTTTCCAAAGCTTGTTTGCCATGTTTTGTAAGAATTCCCATTCCTATATCTTGAAGAATACTTCCCTATTCAGCATGATTTGCCTGTCGCATATTTGTTGTCAGTTCTTTGCATTCATAATTAGTCCAAATGTTCACATTACCAACACTACCAAGAGACTTTCTGGTATCTTCATGTGCAAGTGTTTTAAATACCGGTTGTCCTTTTACCGGAGTCAGTTGCAATAGATCTCCAAAAACTATGACGTGTTTTCCTCCAAATAACACGTCATACTCTGTTTTAAGAAGTTGTTCAATTCTTAAATGCACAAAGGCAAGCATCAAGTTTGAGACCATGCTCACCTCATCAATAATGAGAAGTTTCATTTTCTTCAAGACTCTTGCAACTTCACAACAAGCTTCTCCAGATAGCTTATGGTATTCCAATTTGTTCTCATGCTCTACTGGTAACATTAGTAAATGATGTAAAGTAATTCCTTTAATGTTATGTGCTGCCAACCCAGTTGGAGCAGTGACAACACAAGACAAATGCGACTCAGTTGTTTTCTGCAGATTACTTGTAATTACTTTAATTGAGAAACTTTTTCCTGTTCCAGCTTGACCACTCACATACATTCGGATAGGTTGAAATGATGTACATGAGCACCCTTTCATTTCATGAAGTAATCCATGGTCAATCTGCTCTTTCACTTGTTGATATATTTGTTTCTGTTCAACATTTAGGTGCCGATTCCGATCCGTTAAAAATAATTTGCGTACGGCCCGTATCCGTATTTTTTTACGTACGAGTCGTAGAAGCACCGTACAAACGGCCAAGTACGATTCGTCCGTGAAAAATAACTACTAATAGCGTCGGGAAAAG
This sequence comes from Triturus cristatus, assembly GCF_964204655.1. NCBI lineage: Eukaryota > Metazoa > Chordata > Amphibia > Caudata > Salamandridae > Triturus > Triturus cristatus. Next base: position 839,204,372 of record NC_140579.1, read on the forward strand.
TCTACGAGAGTGCGTTGGAAAGTTTTCACGTCCGAATATCGTCGGGAAAAGTGTACGAGAGTGAGCCGGACATTTTTACGTGCAAATCGTAAAACACAAGTCCGAGCGCGCAAGTACGATCCCGACCGTCCGTCCGATTACACAATCGCACGTAAAAAGGCCCGTACGGAGCCAACGCAGTAGCACACATGTACACGGGTAAAATCATGCCCGTGTACGAGCCGTACAGCCCCCCCCACCCCAAAAATGTCAGCACCGTACACCACCCTGTCCGCACTGTACCCCAGCCCCGCAACTGCCCGCGCCGTACCCCCCATGTACGCGCCGTACCCCCCCATGTACGCGCCTTACCCCCGCTGTCCGCACTGTACCCCAGCCCCGCACCTGTATGCGCCGTACCCCCCATGTACGTGCCGTACCCCCCCGTAGGCGCATCACCCCCGCATGTACGCGCCATACCTCCGCATGTACGTGCCGTACCTCCGCATGTATGCGCCGTACCCCAGGACAGCACGTGTACGCACTGTACCCCCACCGCATGTACGCGCCTTACCCCCCATGTACGCGCCGTACCTCCGCATGTACGCGCCATACCCCAGGGCCGCATCTGTACGCACCGTACCCCCACCGCATGTACGCGCCTTACCCACCCCCCATGTACGCGCCGTACCTCCGCATGTACGCGCCGTACCCCAGGGCCGCACAAGTATGCACCGTACCCCCACCGCATGTACGCGCCCTCTCCCCCCCATGTACGCACCCCCCATTGCCGCGCCTTTCCCCCATGTACGTGCCGTACCTCCGCATGTACGCGCCGTACCTCAGGGCCGCACGTGTACGCACCGAACCCCCACTGCATGTACGCGCCGCATTCCAACACCGTACCCCAGCACCCTCACCCAGCATCGCGTATGTACGGATCGTACCTACGCGAAAAAGACTCTTACAGAACCAGGACACTGTAAAACAGCACAAGGAGGGTCAATTCGACTCGCACAACACCACAAAACACGTCTACATGACAAAATACATCTCAATGACTGACCTGGCACATCCAAACAGGCAAACAGAGGCCCCAAATCACAACCACCTCTTATGACACACCCACCAAAATTCAAACACAGCCACACCCAAAAATGGGCCAATAAAAAGGGCCCACACACACAACCCATGAGCCTTTGCAACAGACCCACTGCTGCCAGACCCCACTGAGAAACAACTCCACAGAGAAACAACTCCACATCACTCATACCTCCACTACACCTTCACTCACACACCTTCACACAACCTCCTCCACAAACATCCCCCTCTTCACATTCACACACACACCGTCACATTCACACCCACAAACCCACAACCATCCACACCCACACCCACACCCCACACCACACCCACAGACAAGAATCCAAAGTTCACAACGGCGGAGCTGGACCTCCTTGTCAACAAAGTCATCAGAGTCGAGCCACAGCTGTTTGGAACATTGTTCAGACAAGCCAGCATAGCTGAAAAATCTGCCATGTGGCAGAGGATTGTCGATAAGGTGAATGCTGTTGCGCCCATCTGAAGGACCAGGCATGAATGCCAAGCCAGGTGGTACGATCTGCGCAGGGCAGTCAAGAGGAAAATGAATGAAGAATATGCCCAGACTAACATCACTGGAAGTGGGCCGCCCCGCAGACCCGTACACTACCATCCCTGGGAGGAGAAGGTGATGGCCCTGCTACCGCCGGTGGGAGTACACGGAGTTGAAGGAGTCGCAGAGCCTGGTGAGTACACAAACAACTTAAGTAACATGGGGGCAATGGGGTCCACACCACATATACACCAAATACATGCAACTTCCCCCAAGCACTCACCGCAAACAACCACACTCAAAAACCACGCTCATGCCACTAACGTCTCCATGCACCCTTCACAAATCAAGGCAAGGCCATGTCCAAACCTACAACAACCACAAACACAAGACTTGATGTCCGGGAGCCTGGGAGTGTGGGCCCCACACAGCACATTGTGAAAATGAGACGCAGACACCAATGCCCTCAGCCCATATGGCATAGGTACATAACCATGCACAATGCACAGGGAATGGCAAAGTACTGACAAGGTAGATGACACTTGGCCCTGCTGTATGCAACACAAGGCCCTCCTGGGACCACTGTACACTGTACACTCAAACACCAACTCCACAAGCACAGGTATCTAGCACACTCACTGTCATGCCAGCATGCACCATGAGGGGACAGACACATCACCTGGGAGACCCAATGACAACTCACACTACACACAACAGCAGGCGCGGTCACAACCCACCCCCCTAACACAAGCACACACACCCGGGGCAGGCAACAGATTTACACACTCCCACAATGGACATGTGACACAACAAGACAGATCCAGAGCCAAATAAGCATCAGAGAAAACAATCTACAGGTCAAACACTCAGGAGAACATCCCAATCTGTCCCCCGCAACATACCCATCCCCAAGTGGACATTGAGAGGAATGCTAGGCACATCCAACTACCTGGAGGAAATGTGTCAACTTGAATATGTATGAAACATAGATGTCGCATGAAACACCATTAACATTGCCTCTCTCACACACACAGGGCAACGTCGTCGATCTCCCCCCAACACTGGGGGGGAAGAATCACAGTCCCAGGCACCGCGTGAAGACGATCCCACCGGCAGCGACGACTCTCACCACTCCGTGGATGACCCCGACCAGCCTGGACCCTCTGGTGCCCAAGCCCCTGCAGCACCTGCGTCAGGTACATCTGTGCCAACCACCCCCCCCATTCCTGCCACATCCCAGGACACACTCAGGAGCCCTGCTCACACTGAACAACAGAGCCAGTCTGACCAGGAAGGACAAGGTTCTCCGGGCACCCAGGAGGAGGCAGGCAACCCTGCAAATGCCATCCCTCAGGGGTCCCGTAGACCCGATGTGCCCACAAGGGCAGGCCAGGCTCAAGTGGGCAGGGGTGGTGGGAGTGGAGGCAGGCGCGAACCTGACCAGCCAGCTCAGGACACCGGTATGTCACACATACGCAACATCCTGGAATCATACCGGCGTGACACCAGAGGCATCAACCAGGTCGTGTCAAGACTCTCCGAGATGCAGGGGACCCTCGATGACATTAAGAACCTGCAGGTCGAGCATCATGCCAGTCATCAACAACACCAAGGACGGATGGAGGCAAGACTTGCTGAGCTCCTGGTAGTGCACAGGGACGTGAGCCAATCACTCCGTCAGATCGCCCAAAGCCTGGCAAACCCTCCCTGTGCCACCAGGCGTAGACCAGCACCAGACACAGGGAGGGAGGAGGAGGAGGATTCATCTGACGGAGCGTCCCCATCATCTACAAGGCCTGCATCTGAGGGTCCCCGGAGGAAGGTGGGTCGTCCACGGAAAAGACCGTGAGAGTCAGCGGACCATCCCCATCTCCCAGGTCACCTAGCCTGGCACCTGGCCCTCTGGTGCAACAGCAGCACCTCATCAATGACATTCTCTGCCACATGGACTTGCTGGTCACAGTCTGACCAATGATGACCAACACTGTGGTCTGGACTCTGATGACTTCCAATGCCAAGGATACCATCTCCCCCTGTGAACTTTGGATTCTATTCCCCCGGTACAGCACCTAATTGCATCTACCAAACCACTTTCCCACCGCAAATAAATATTTCACTTTGGACATGAGACGTTCCTGTCATTTTGCATTATTCAACGACATATGTGTGTGGAAATGTCAAACTATGCCTGAGTGTTGAACCAACTCTGGCCATCCATACCCTGGGATCAGAGTCTGGTACAGGACACACATGGGTCACAAGGTATCATTCAATGTAGGCATGGAGCACAACACTCACCTGTGATAGCCTCTGGCTGCTGAGGGGGGGCTTGCTAAACTGTGCGGAGAGACCTATTTGGGAGATCATCATCAAGGCGTAGAGGTCATGGCTCATGTGGAGGTTCCCGGGGAGGGAGTCCCAGGTATGTGTGGCCAGGTGGGAGAACAATGTCCTGTATGCTGGAGTACGGTGGATGTGAAGAACGGTGGCCAGGGCAAGGTTGGATGCACGGAGATGGCCCAACAGGATCTAGGATGACAGACGTACAAGGTTGGTTGGGGTCGGGGTTGTGGACTGCCTCCTGAGTGTGGGTGGCGAGTGTGGAGGTCACCCTGCAGCAGACAGTGATCCATTGCAGCTATCCATGGTGAACGGTGAGGTGGCTGGGGTGCAGGGGGTTGAATCTGAGGTGTGCAGATGCCCCCTGGAAGTGGACCAGTTTCCTGGGAGTTTGGATGTACTTGCTCCGTAGAGGGCAGGGCAGTATTTGACACGGATGTTTGGGGGATGGTCTGTCTTTTCTTGGAGTGGATCTATCTGTGGATCATGTGCATAATGCAGAGGGCGTTGCAGCATGAGGTACAGATGCTGTGGACTAGCATGGCATATGTGAGCGAGCCAAACATGATGCACACCATCTTGTGTGTGTGGCCACTGGGTGCTTGTGCAGGGCTCTTGCGGGTGGGACACAGGCACTTGACCCAGCTGGAAGGGGACAATCCTCAGATATTCACCTCAGTCCTGTACAAGTCCAGCCTCAGGTGGCTCGTGTGCAGCCATTCATCAATAGATCTCATGCATACTTGAATGATGGAACTGCCAATGTCTGTGTCTTTGTTGAGGGTGAGGAGCACCTGGCTGTCAATGGCATACGAGCTGATGATGAGGTGCTGTGCGCATGTGATGGTGGAGAGGGGGGTCCTGGACACTCTGTAGATTGACATGCTGAGAGATGATACCTGTGCCATGTCCCAGACGATGACACCATAATACATGCTGAAGCCTTGAGTCCCACTCCCATGCCCTTGCTGGGCTACAGAGCCAGTGGAGAGTATTAGGGACGTGACCTGGTTGGTGTGACAGGGCCTGGAAGGCGGGGCAGCGCAGTGTAGTCAGTTGGAGTTTCACACTCAGCATGCAAAGGTGTCGTGTGTGTGCCCAGGGTATGTCTGACAGCAGGTGTTAGATGTGCGGGTGGACATAGCTCGGAGTGTGGCTGATGCATCAGACTGTAGTGTGATGTGGGTTATGCAAGGACAGGATGGTGGTGCAATGTGCACCTTGCATGTGCTGATGGTCCAGCCTTTGGCACCGCGTGGCGGCAACAGTGGCATAGACAAGCTGAGGACAGCAAAATGAATGGGTGGAGGGAGGAAGTGAGGAGCATCCTGGAGGCGTGTGTGTTGCCAAATCTGGATACTCTGTTGGCCCTTTCTGCAGGGGCCGCAGCAGCAGGCGGCATCTCCTTGCAAAATGACAGAATTTGCACACATAGACTAGGATGTCAGAAGGACAACTGCAACAGGCACGTGTGTAAAGTAAGGAGTGTCCAGTGTCACATGGCACACCCAGAGACAATGCATGCACAATCACCAAAGAAGCATGACACCGGATCAGGAAACTGAAGGCCGACCTGCGCACAGGAGACACACCCTCAGCAGCTGTTGATGGCCCATTGTGTGGACCAACATGCTAAAAAACATGTACTTCATGCCCAATAGGGAGCCTAACCCATGAGCAACTGCATGCATGTTGCTAAACGACACATGGACTCCTATGCATAATCTTCCACAACTATGCCAGATATGCCGCATGCAAAGTGGCAAGAGACCTGCATTGACAGAGATGAGGCACCTTGGAGTGTGACGAACACCTTTATTACTCAGCCTCACACTAAGGGAAATGCATCAATTGGAACAGACTCACAGGTCATTTGGCTGACCATGTGTGACCTACACTGGACACCCCCTTCAACACACAGATGTGTAAATCCTACTGAGCTGGCACACAAGTGAAGGGGTTGAGCCTAACACCCCTTGCTGCACACGGAGAGTCTACAATTCCCCATTGAGCCTAATATGGGGATGTCCCACACTATGTCCACCATTATCATCCCGTATGTTCCTGAGGGACGTTATACACACAGTGATGCCTTCATCAGAATCCACACACCATTACAGATGACTGTCAGGAAGGGTGACCATCAGATCATGGGAGCCATGCAACACGTCATGTGGCCCATGGTGAGTCGACATGTATGCATGGTAACACAACATGCACAGGAGCAGTCCCCACATATCACAAACACGTACCACCCACAAAATGCCTTGCTGCACTCCTTACCCCAAATGACTTTTCACCATGTATGTGCATGTAACTCTGATCCAGCACACGTTGCAATACTCAGGAGGGCAATGATGACATGAGCAGACGACAGCCGCAAGAACCTGGGGAGGACAGACACACAACAATTCAGAGAAGAGCTAGTAATCCGCAGACATGTACATGTACTCTACAAGAATGATGTTGTCACCATGCCCTTAACAAATTTAGTGTCTCAGCTAATATGTGTGGAATGACATCATCACTTGAATGACACATCAGAACACACCTCCAAGTCACTTAGCACACAGTCAGCTCGACACACACATTGCAACACATGCCACACAAGGCTCAAAGCGTGCACACTCAGACACAGGGACTCACCATCATGAGAAGAAGTTGCGGATAAGCTGACTCCGGATGTCCTCATCCTCATCCTCATCCTCATCCTCACTTGCCCCGTGCCCGAGCTCTTCATCCTCCACGGGTGGATGATCCTGCTCATCCGGATCAAGGATGAGTGGCACGGTCTTCTCCACTGCCATGTTGTGCAGCATGCAGCACACAATGAAGATTTTGCAGACCTTCACCGGGGCATATGGGAGGGCGCCGCCGGTCTTGTGGAGGCACCGGAATCTGCTCTTCAGGAGTCCAAACGTCCTCTCAATCACGCGCCTCGTCTGCCCATGGGTGTCATTGTACCGGTGTTCTGCGGCTGTTCTGGGGTTGCGGAGAGGCGTCATCAGCCATGGCATGTTGGGATAGCCAGAGTCCCCTACATGGAAACATCATGTGAAGAAGTGGGTCGGGAGATGCCGTAAGATACAAAGATAGCGCTGAACACAGGACTAACAGAGTATACCCACCAACAAGACATGCTCGTTCCGCGTGCAGCTGCAGCATCATTTCTGGCACCCTGCTACGCCTCATGATGTATGCATCGTGTGCGGACCCTGGAAAACGTGCACAGACATGGGAAATCAGCATGTTAGCAAGACACACCACAAGGGCATTAATGGAGTGGTAATGTTTTCTGTTTCTATAGGCTACCTCCTGTGCCTGTGGTGGTACCAAAGCCACATGTGTCCCATCAATGGCCCCAATTACATGAGGCATCCCTCCCAGGGCATAGAACTCACCCTTGACACCTGTCAACTGCTCACGAGTGGGAAAATGGATGAATTCATCCAGGTGCACCAACATGGCTTCTATAACATCATGCAGGACACGGCTGAACATTGTCTGGGACATGCCACCGACATCAGCTATGGTCAATTGAAACGTGCCGGTGGCAAAAAAATGTAGGGCTGCCATCACCTTCACCTTGGGGGTCAGAGCTGTAGGATACCTGTGTTGTGGTTGGAGGTGTGGTGCAAGCCGGCGGGTCAAGTCCTCTATCAACTCTTGCGAGAAGCGGTATCTGCGTATGCAGTCATGTTTACGCATGGCATCCAGGTCTGGCATTCGTCTGGGGAGAGGCGGTGCCCTGCAGAGATTTGGAAGGAATAACGAAGAGTGAGTACATTACCACACCAATGTCACTGAGGTGAGCACATGTTCCACAGTTAATACACATCTGCTTAATACAGAGTCTGTGCTGTGCAATACATCCAGGACATGTGGGCCAGCCAGGTGATACTCCTACGAAGAGCCAGCCACAATAGTTGCATGGCAATGTTGACGTGACATGCCATGAAATAGCTGTTGGCCAGTGTAAATGACAAGCCAGACACATTACATGAGTGACAGACATCCACATATCAGCATTTGAAGGATGTCATCTCATACAGACAGCTGGCGGGAGTCTAGACGCACAGGTCACATGTTATCTGGAAATGGACAGATGACACACATTTCCATTAAGCGGTCCATGTCAAACACTGATGTCACAGACATTGAGACAACGCAGACATTGCCTCATGTCAGGAAGTCATCTTCGAACCATCATGACACATGTAACGTGTGAGTCCACATGTGGCATGGTGTGCGTATATGTGTGTCATGCACATATGCACACAGACACATGTTGGATGCAGCAACAGCAGATGGAGTTGACGGGACACCAACGGAAAGCTCATGGGAACACATGACACACACATCGTGGCACACTGGGAGTCACATGTGAGGTGTAAATATCCGTGTACCTGGCATCAGGGCACAGTTGTGGGTGTTGCTGACTGTGCCATACCAGTGATGCAGTGCTTGACACGTGTGTCGCACATGCACACTTATGCAAAGTGTGAAGGGGAAGTGTGCCACGTAGTGCCCCATCACACATGACATGTGTAAACAGCTCATCACACATCTATTGTGCCACAACATGAGGAGACATGTGCCACATCACTGCCTGACACACCTAGGCCCTGTACATGAAGGACTGCACTGACAATGACTTGATGTACAGCCTTGTGCGAGTTTGACACCTCCATTCCTTTCGTGTGCGCCTCCTATCACCAGTGTAAGCAGTGAAATGCAGTACACACGCTCTGAGGGCATGTGTAGGGCCCGTACTCACGCGTGTATGGCCCGTACACGCGTGAGTACGTGCTGTATCACTAGGCCCTACGGTACCCCCAACTATAGTGATAGGCACGTACTCACGCGTGTACGGGCCGTACACGCGTGAGTACGTGCCGTATCACTAGGCCCTACGGTACCCCTAACTATAGTGATCGGCACGTACTCACACGTGTACGAGCCGTAGTATGTGCCGTATCACTAGGCCCTACGGTACCCCCAACTATAGTGATCGGCACATACTCACGCGTGTACGGGCCGTACACGCGTGAGTACGTGCCTATCACTAGGCCCTACGGTACCCCCAACTATAGTGATAGGCACGTACTCACGCGTGTACGGGCCGTACACGCGTGAGTACGTGCCGTATCACTAGGCCCTACGGTACCCCTAACTATAGTGATCGGCACGTACTCACACGTGTACGAGCCGTAGTACGTGCCTATCACTAGGCCCTACGGTACCCCCAACTATAGTGATTGGCACGTACTCACGCGTGTACGGGCCGTACACGCGTGAGTACGTGCCGTATCACTAGGCCCTACGGTACCCCAACTATAGTGATCGGCACGTACTCACGCGTGTACGGCCTGTACACGCGTGAGTACGGCCCATATCACTGTAGTGATGGTGCCCTAGGGGTACGTGTGAAAAGTGCCGTACCTGTGTGGGGATTTAAGAATTACAATGGGGACACATGAGGGACAAGTATTAGGGCCTAAATGCATGCTGGTTGCCATGGATACCGAGTTTCAAGTTCAAAATTTTACATCATGTGATCTGGAAAAATCAGTTGGCCACATTTAACATTGTTGCAAAGTGTTTGTTGACTTGACATGATGCTGCAAAATCGAAAGATGCAAAGGCTGTCACTGGTGTATGTTTAAAGGGATTGGAGGAAACGTAGGATGCAAATGAGTCTGACCAATCACTCTGTACTCCTGTAAATGAAATAGGCCAGCAAGGCAGATATAAGGCAGGCAGAACCCATGAGAGGGCACTTGCCTGCACAACATGTCAGTCGATACCACTGCTGCTGTATTGTCTCCCTCTGGCACCATGTCAAGGACTGTGGAGAGGGCCCAGCCTTTCACCCAGGAGGAGAACGAGGCCCTGCTGGATGTGATCCTCCCACAGTACCCCATGCTGTATGGTCGACCAGGGGAGCAGGTGAGTGCTGACTCCAGTACCTTTGCCTGTGCACCTTTATTGTGTCTGTCACTTCTGGCATTGTGGCCAGGTGTGACAGACATGCAATGTTGGGTGGAGTGGGTCCCAGGGGGGGGATGGCTCATGTCTCTCATGCAGGGCTTGATGTAGTTCATGTGTGCACTCCTCACTTGCATTGTGCTTACTGTGACATTCACTGCATAGTGCATGGCACATTCCGCCAGTCAAATCCTCTTGGGCATTCTTGTTCTATTGTCCTGCGGTGATTCAGTGGTCACCCCGGTGTGACAGGTGACTGCACCCACAGATGTGTGTGAGAGTTGAGTGGAGCTGTGGTGAGAGTGGTGAGAGTGTCCAAATGATGTGTACGCCCCCTGGACATTGATGTGTGTGAATGTTTCTTGTCATGTGGATGAGTGTCTATGTGGAGTGTTGCACCACAGCTGCATGGAGGAGGCAACTGCTCAATCCATCTGATGTGTGAAGTAAGCCGTGCTGTGTGTCTGACTTGCTGAGCTAGCCCCACACCTGTGACCCCCCCCGGCAAGTGGCACATGTGCAGAGTGAGGTTTGCATCCGCTGTTGCCAATGGCAGGTGTTTGATGTGTGCCTGTGTGTGTCTGTGTACTCTGCTGAGGTTTCGTCAGTGGCCTGGGGCATGTGACTGCTTTGTGGTGCTGTCCATCAGCCTTGTGTTGCTTGGGATGCACAGTGTGTGCCATGATCAGGGATTGGTTCGCACCCCTCATGCCACCTGTGTACTTACTATGCCATGTAGTGCATTGGTGCGTCCCCAGTGGAAAAAGTCCCTATGACTAAGGTGCTATTACTTGCCAGCATACTATGCCCTGTTCTACAAAACTAAGATGTTCAAATGTGTGTCTCTGTGACATGGTGCAGGTGTAGTGATGTTGTCCCACTTTGTCATCCACACAGGTATCCCCCTACGACAAGGGGAAGATCTGGAAGGATGCCGTCAAGGCCGTGCAATCGGCGGAGGGTCGCAGTCGGCGCCTGCCACAAGTGAGGAACAGATGGTAGGACATCTGGTGCTGGACCCGGAGGATCGCCCGTGTCATGCTGAAGGAGGAGGCTCCTCGCAAGCATGGCGGGCACCGGCGCCTGACCCACCAGATGCGGCGTGTCCTGGCGGTGGTCTTCCCTGACCTGGATAGGCGGATACAGGAGTTACAGCAGCAGGAAGGGGGTAGGTACATGTGTGTTTGTTGTGTGTCGCCAGCTTTTGTTGCTGCTCAGTCGCCTGGAGACACTGCCAGGGTATATATGTGCAGTGCATATCCTGTTCCCCCACAGTCAACCAGTGCTGTTCTTCCTCCCTTCCCCTCCTTGACATGTGTTACCTGGTCTGTGTGTTATCACTATTGCACATGGTCATCTAGGCTGCCAGTTTATCAAGGTGCACACTGCTTTCAGCATCATGTGTGGGGGTGGTCTGCCTGTGCCCTGTCCTGTGCAGTCATTTGGGGGTGCATATTTGTTGCCACTGATGCTGAGTCCCAACATAGGAGTGTGAGGTTTCAAATGAACAGACTTGCTGCATGCATTACCAATGTTGTGGCCTCAGACATGATGTGCATGAGTGGGATATATGCATAGTGCCGGGACGGTTGCTCCTGAAACAGTCAGCTCATTCCAGGACCATGGAGCAGTGTGCACACTACAGTCCCCTGACACAGCCTGCCCTTCTACTCATGTGTGTCATCCAACACTGTGCACATTCACTGTGGGTTCATCATGGCTCTGCCTCTGTGGCATTGTTCCCTGGCCTAGGTAGTAGTTTTCACATGTGTGATACATTTGCCCACTGGACAGGGATACAGCAGTTTGCTTGTGCATACTCACACTGGGCAGTGCCTGTGTGGCTATTCACAACAATCTGTTGATGTTTGTTTGTGACCAATATGTTTTGCCAGCCCTACAAGGTGATGTCGTGTTAATGAAGCTAGTTTTCAAGCACAGTTATTGTAACCCTGAATAAGAGCTTTCACTTCTTGATTGGTATCAGTCACATTGACTCAGGTATGGGTGGGTGTGTGCGAGAGGGGCGTCCATGTTCAACCCTGATGTTTCATTGCCAGTTCTGACTTGTGTGTGATGATTCGCAGTACAGAAAGTCATCGTGCAGTGCCCCCGTGATGTTGGCCAGTGCTTGCTGTTGGTGCTTCATTGCCTGTGTCAGTTCTTGACAATCATGTATCCTGCTTGGACATTTTTGGCACCTGTGTGTGGTTCAGATGTTACACAGTTGTGACTTTGTGTGCTGACATCTGTGGGTACATTCTGCCTTGCCATGAGGGGGAACCCACAGTACAGCTAGGCTTTTTTGCTAAACAATTGCAGGCACATTAGCTCATGCATTGTCCTGGGTGTGGACATGTGTGCCACTCCAGATGAGTCAGTAGGTGATATGTGTAGCCAACTGTGTGATCAGGTGATGGATAGACATGTGACAAATGACATTATTCAAGTTGTTACTCAGAGAAAATGTCCATTGGCACTCACTACACCTGTCAACATGTCTCAATGTTTCATATGCTTGACCTTGTTGTTTGGTTGTGAAGGACAATGATGTGCCTGCATGACAGATGTCTCCCAAGGAAGTGCACAAGACACCACCTTTACACTTTCCAGGGACACGCTGGCACATTTTAAAGTAAGGCACAGTTTGAACAACACTTGTTTGGAGTTCATACATATACATGTTTCCACAGTGTGCTTGCATTTGGGTTAGTCCTTGGTTGTTGCTGATACCAACTTACGAGTGTCGAGTCATCCAGACCACCCTGGTGCCATGTATATGTACTTACTGCTACGCCATTTCTGCCTAACAGTGGCTGATTTGAATGAGTCTGGCAGCTCAGACAATGACTGTGTACATGTAGTTTGGTGTGCACCTCCTTGTGTGACTTCTGCTATACAGACACATGTGTGTTGTGTTCACAGAGTGCCACATTCACACATGCTAGACATGTCCATTTTGTAAAGGGTTGTGATTCTCCAGAAGTCACAATGTATTTCTTTGGGGTGTCAAAAGTACTCACAGGTCTCTGAGTGTGGGGACACCTTCTGCATTGGCATGTGGTATTTGGCCTTGGGTGCGACAATACTGTTTGTTTCCCAGTGAACAAGAGGTGGCATGCCTTCATAGTCTTGCTGTGCTCAACTGATCCCAGACACTAGCTTCTCATGATCTTGGGATTTCAAGTTTTTAGCTGTTGTGTCCTAATTTTCATTGTTTGCAAGTGGCATGGTGCGTCAACCAACTGGGGAGTGCAGGGCTTACATATGTGGGGAGTATCCTAGATGTTACTCATGATGCCTTTCCTGATATGCACTGTTGCCTATTTTGTTTGGACTCATGTGTCAGATGTATACAGGTGACTGATTTTTTCCTGTCTCTTCACCTTGCCCACAGCATCATCAGAGGACACCGAGGGAGACACCGGCACGGACGTGGAGGAGGGATCGAGCAGTGGTGCCACCACTGCTGTGGAGTCGGTGGAATCTAGTGGCACGGAGGGCGAGGGGAGTGAGGCGGAGGACCTGCCCAGTACCAACACAGACTACGAGTCAGACGGGTCGGAGGCTGAGCTCCCAGAGGGGGCGGAGGTTGCTCCCACAGCTGGGAGGATTCTTTTTATTGCAGATGAAAGACATCATAGCTTCAAATCTATGATTGAAATATCTGCATACATTAACAGGATCCAAAGAGCACAATTCTCCAGGTGTCTTGTATTGAATATTTTTTATATTGGAATTTGCCTCTCGAAGAAATTCAAGTAAATCATCCCAAGCATACTCAGCACAGCTTAGTGTAACAAACCATGTAGAAGTTCCCAAGTTCCGTAGCATACATTTCAGTTCTCCATTACGACGGTACCAATATTCTTTAGTCCCACGCTGACATGCCATCAGATTAATCAACTGAGATTCTAAATGATCATCTCTCTGATGCGCTTTATCCATAAAATCCTTTGCAGTTACATTTTGAAGATGCATTCCAGTTTTTAAAATGTGATTTACTGCATATGAAAGTCCAGACAAATCACTTTCAAACAGAAGATGAAACATATAAGGGATACATTGTCGAAATCTTGGATCTTCTGCATATAATCGTGTTGTCCGATATTCAGATGCAGGAATCTGCACAGGACGTTCATCATATCGTCCACCTTTTCCTGTTGGAAACAACTGCGGGAAACAACGAGCTTCCAAGCTCTCTTCCCATACACTCATGGGACTTCCTGTTGCTTTTTTCATTTGGAACAACTCAATCGTATTCCCCATCACCTCTTTGGAATGAAGTGGATGTACACTGTAATTTTCATAGATTTCTTCACATCAGGACATGTCCACTTTTTCTATTTGTCCACTTAATGTTTCAGTATCTTCTGCTAAATCTATTTCTTCTTCTCCTACAAACACATTTCTATAGTACTCATTATCTTTTAACAGATACAATGATGCCTTTTGCACTTTTCTAACATCCACTAACTCTTGCCAGATTTTCTTATTCTTAGTAGGAAAACCATTAACTAGAATGACTAGTGGCTCATTTTCTGCATGGTCTACACCAATAGTTTTAATATTTTTCCTTAAATCTAACGGTAAATACACAACTCTTCCTTTCAATCCTCTTTGCAACTCTGATGGAGGTAATTTACCTGTTTTAGGCTCCATACGAACAATAGCCTGAAACGGGTGAACACATTGAATGAGAATAGACTCATACGTATTTAAATCTATCAGCTCTGGAGGAATAGCAACCAACTCTAGATTTTTATGAACAGCTCTAGCAGGCATTTTATTCTCATCTAATTTGTTATAACAATATTTGCAAATACGCTGCTCAGATCCCAAATCAAAACAATCCTCTACCAACAAATAAGTTGCAAATTCCATCCACTTATCATTATCTTCTATTTCACTTTTTAAATACAGATTGAGATCCCTAGTCTGATTTTTATAGTGGCTTCGCCGACAAAAAATACAAGAAACATTTGGTCTTTCACTTGAAATTACCTTAAACTTTGTGATTTCATCCTCAAATTTTTTTGTAATTACGGGTTCTATATTGTCTTCAACATTTTGTTCTACTAATGTGTCCGTTTATGCACTCTCTTGCTGAGGACCAAAGTAACAAAACTCAATATCATCACAAACCTTCTTTACATCTGATACTGAGCCATGCAAAAGAGCACTGTTCAGCTCATTTAACTTTAGTGCTGGACTTTTCGCATAATACAATCTTCTCACTAACTTCCGCATTTGAGTATGATGTACTGCCAGCATCCTGAAAAGGTGAAAAACACTTTGACAAACTTTCCTAGAAAGACAAGCCAGAGAAGATCTTGCAAATCAGTATTTTTTCTCACTCTCCAAGGGTCTAGTGCTTGCAAAACCTTAATCTTTTGTTTAACACTTTTTTTACTATATGCTCGTAAAAAACTTCATAATTTATCAATAGATTCATGTCGTACACTACAAATACTACTGCAATCCCAAGTGTACACAGGGTGTTTAGGACGTCTCCCTAGAACTTCATCAGCTATCACTTCTTCTGCATTTCTTTCAACCATTTTCTCTTTCTCAATTGGACAACCATCTCTAACCTCATAACCTCTACCACTGGTGTCAACTGCATACAGTAATTTTTTGCTCTGTAAATAACTCTCTTCATTAAAGAAAGGCTCTGAACTGGAACTGTGTTTCCATTCTCCCTAAAAAAAATCAATTTTTTTTTTCTATTCATTACTCTTTTCCTCATACTTTTGGCCTTCATTAAATGGATTGGTTTATCTAGTGATTGAATTCTGTTTAATACTAAAATGAAAAGTTTCCTTTTTACTTCAAAAGCCTTTTCAACAATGTTTTCAATATGCTTCTTCTTTTTATAAAATAGAGCTTTCTTTTTATATTTCTTCACATCTTTCAGCAAATTATGTACTACTCTCTTGTAAAATATTTTTTTGCATAATTCCTTATACTGATTTTGCCTTCTTTTACCATACTTTGTCTCCTTTGACTGAACATTTGCTTTTTTGCTTTTCCTCTTATTTTGAATTTTTTTTCTAGTTGAAGCATTCTCAGTGGTTTCAACATTCTGTACATTCTGTTTGCTCCTACAAACATTTTTAATAAATTGCTTTGTGATCTTACCAGAAGATTTTTTCTTTTTAGCCACATTATCTTGTACATTCAATAATTGTGGTTGATGTTTCTTCAAGTAATTCTCCTGTCTCTGTTCTTTTCTTTTTCTTTTTTTTTCTGGCATGATTTTGCTATTTTAACGTTGAAAAACAGTATCTGTAAAAAAGAATCACAAATAAAAGTATATTAATAACTTTCAAATTCATACTATTCTATTACTGTAGAAACACATTTTATATGAAAACTGACTAAGAAACTATAGCCCTGAAGCACAAGTGTAACGATGGTTAAAACACTACATGCATAGTGCATACTACTTTGAAGCAGTTCATGCCCTAAAGCCTACCTCACTAAAAGACTACATGCTAACTGACTGAATGATTACAGTACTATAAGGAGACACACTGGGTGAGTAACAGGGTGTTTGCTAGAAGTGTATGAATACTGACATGGATATTGATGGTGTGAAAGACAAGTGTGTAGGTGATTAGAGACCTACATGCATAGTGGACACGTGTTTGAATCCATCGATATGATAAGGCCTGTCTCAGTCCAATAGTACTTGCATACTTACTGAATGTTTTGAGTATTGCAAGGAGAGTGCCAGGATGAATTTATAAGTCTTTGTATTTTGGTCCAGTAAATACATTTGTACATGGTGCTGAATAAGTCACTGGAGAAGTATAAGGGGAGTGACAGAGTGTTTGCAGGAACTGTATAAATACTGTCTGGGATATTGAAGGTGTGATAGACAAGTGTGTAGGTGGCTAGAGACCTACATGCATACTGGATAGACGTTTGTAACAGTCCATAGAGTAATAACAAAAGATGTTCCTATAGTTCCTCAGAGAAGAAGGAGACAGAGTAGTGTAAACGCAAAGGCTTCAGGAGGATAAAACACACCGTACAGTCAGTGTGGAAAATCCCTATGTCGGATTTAAATGCCCTCACACACCCTTGCAGGTGTCATGCTTCATCATTTGGGCTGCTCCTCGTCGGGCCGGCGGTGCAATGCCCGACGGGCTCCCTAAAAAGGGGCTCTTTGGCGGAGATCTTCAATCTGACTGCCGTATAGATGAAGTGCGGGTATGGGGCCAAATAAATGTAGATAAAGAATAGTGATATTAAAATAGGGTAAGGAATGCCTATTTGAGGTAAATTTTATTCAGATGGCTTCCTACCTTAGTTAAAAACGTGTATACAGAGCACTTGTGTGAGTGTAATGACTCCTATTCATGTTGACCCAGTATTGCAATATACATACCACTTGAATAGGAGTCACTACACTCACACAAGTGCTCTGTATACACGTTTTTAACTAAGGTAGGAAGCCATCTGAATAAAATTTACCTCAAATAGGCATTCCTTACCCTATTTTAATATCACTTTTCTTTATCTACATTTATTTGGCCCCATACCCGCACTTCATCTATACGGCAGTCGGATTGAAGATCTCCGCCAAAGAGCCCCTTTTTAGGGAGCCCGTCGGGCATTGCACCGCCGGCCCGACGAGGAGCAGCCCAAATGATGAAGCATGACACCTGCAAGGGTGTGTGAGGGCATTTAAATCCGACATAAGGATTTTCCACACTGACTGTACGGTGTGTTTTATCCTCCTGAAGCCTTTGCGTTTACACTACTCTGTCTCCTTCTTCTCTGAGGAACTATAGGAACACCTTTTGTTATTATTGTACCAGGGGCCCCTGTTCCTATTGGACCTCCCATTCCTTTGTGAGTGGAAAACGGCCTCTGCTGTCCCTCCATTTGTCCTCTAGTCCATAGAGTAACACTTGGATCACTACAAAACTACCTGGAAGTGTATGAATACTGACTGGGGAATTGAAGGTGTGAAAGACAAGTGTGTGGGTGGTTAGAGGACTGCATACATAGTGGATAGGTGTTTGAAGAAGTCATGTGCTAAGGCCTGGTTCACTGCATGAGTACTTGGGTACAGACTGAATGAATAGAGTACTGCAAGGAGAGTGCCTGGGTGAATTTATAAGTGTTTGGGTTTTGGCACAGTGAATAGATTAGTCCATGGTGCTAAATGGGTCACTAGAGGACTGCAAGGGGAGTGACAGGGTGTTTGCTAGAAGTGTATGAATACTGACTGGGGAATTCAAGGTGTGAAAGACAAGTGTGTAGGTGGTTAGAGGACTGCATGCATACTGGATAGGCATTTGAAGCAATGCATGTGATAAGGCCTGCCTCACTCTGTTACTACTTGAATATTAACTGAATATTTACAGTATTGCAAGGACAGTTCCTGGGTGAATACATAAGCAATGACTGCCTTCTAATTCTACCAAAACTTGAGAACAGGAAAGTTTTTAAGCAGTTATGCGTATTCAAAGATATGAAGTACCCAAATGCTTCTCTCACAGTGGTTTCCAAATGCACACAGACTCACAGTGTGATTCTAGACAAGCAACACTATCCCTAGGAGTTTACCAAAACTCGTTCACTACTGTGGAAGGGGTAAGGGGACTGCACACAATCTACATATTTCAGTACTGCACTTTACTGTCAAAGCCTGACTCATTTTATCAATGCAGAAGCAAAGACTGGCTTCTAATGCTACTAAAACTTGACAACATGACAGGTTTTAAAATAGTTATCTGTCAGCAAATACATGATGTTACCAAATGCTTCTCTCACAGTGGTTCCCAAATGCACACAGACTCACAGTGTAATTCTAGACAAGCAACATTATCACTAGGAGTTTAACAAAACTCATTCACTACTGTGGAAGGGGTAAGGGGACTACACACAATCTACATATTTAAGTACTGCACTTTAGTGTCAAAGCCTAACTCATGTTATCAATGCATAACCAAAGACTGGCTTTTAAGGCTACTAAAACTTGACAACATGACAGGTTTTACAACAGTTGTCTGTCAGCAACTACACAATGTTACCAAATGCTTCTCTCACAATCCTTACCCAAATGCACACAGACTCACAGTGTGATTTTAGGCAAGCCACACTATCCTAGGAGTTTACCAAAACTCATTCACTAGTCTGGAAGGGGTAAGGGTACTGCACAAAATCTACATATTTAAGTACTGCACTTTAGTGTCAAAGCCTGACTCATTTTATCAATGTATAAGCAAAGACTGGCTTCTAATGCTACTAAAACTTGACAACATGACAGGTTTTAAAACAGTTATCTGTCAGCAAATACACGATGTTACCAAATGCTTCTCTCACAATCCTTACCCAAATGCACACAGACTCACAGTGTGTTTCTAGACAAGCAACACTATCCCTAGGAGTTTACCAAAACTCATTCACTACTGTGGAAGGGGTAAGGGAACTGCACACAATCTACATATTTCAGTACTGCACTATACTGTAAATGCCTGACTCATTTTATCAATGCATAAGCAAAGACTGGCTTCTAATGCTACTAAAACTTGACAACATGACAGGTTTTAAAATAGTTATCTGTCAGCAAATACATAATGTTACCAAATGCTTCTCTCACAGTGGTTCCCAAATGCACACAGACTCACAGTGTGATTCTAGACAAGCAACACTATCCCTAGGAGTTTACCAAAATTCATTCACTACTGTGGAAGGGGTAAGGGGACTGCACACAATCTACACATTTAAGTACTGCACTTTAGTGTCAAAGCCTAACTCATTTTATCAATGCATAAGCAAAGACTGGCTTTCAATGCTACTAAAACTTGACAACATGACAGGTTTTAAAACAGTTGTCTGTCAGCAAATACACAATGTTACCAAATGCTTCTCTCACAATCCTTACCCAAATGCACACTGACTCACAGTGTGATTTTAGGCAAGCAACACTATCCTAGGAGTTTACCAAAACTCATTCACTAGTCTGGAAGGGGTAAGGGTACTGCACACAATCTACATATTTAAGTACTGCACTTTAGTGTCAAAGCCTGACTTATTTTATCAATGCATAAGCAAAGATTGGCTTCTAATGCTACTAAAACTTGACAACATGACAGGTTTTAAAACAGTTATCTGTCACCAAATACACGATGTTACCAAATGCTTCTCTCACAATCCTTACCCAAATGCACACAGACTCACAGTGTGATTTTAGACAAGCAACACTATCCTAGGAGTTTACCAAAACTCATTCACTACTG
The DNA here is from genome assembly GCF_964204655.1 of Triturus cristatus. NCBI lineage: Eukaryota > Metazoa > Chordata > Amphibia > Caudata > Salamandridae > Triturus > Triturus cristatus. The sequence goes on from NC_140579.1 coordinate 839,224,532, forward strand.
TGGAAGGGGTAAGGAGACTGCACACAATCTACATATTTCAGGTCTGCACTTTAGTGTCAAAGCCTGACTCATTTAATCAAAGCACAAGCAAAGACTGGCTTCTAACGCTACTAATAGTTGACAACAGGCCAGGTTTTAAAACAGTTATCTGTCAGCAAATACACAATGTTACCAAATGCTTCTCTCACAGTGGTTCCCAAATGCACAGAAACTCACAGTGTGATTCTAGACAAGCAACACTATCCCTAGGAGTTTACCAAAACTCATTCACTACTGTCGAAGGGGTAAGGGGACTGCACACAATCTACATATTTCAGCACTGCACTTTAGTGTCAAAGCCTGACTCATTTAATCAAAGCATAAGCAAAGACTAGCTTCTAATGCTACTAAAACTTGACAACAAGACAGGTTTTAAAACATTTATCTGTCAGCAACTACATGATGTTACCAAATGCTTCTCTCACAATCCTTACCCAAATGCACACAGACTCACACTGTGATTTTAGACAAGCAACACTATCCTAGGAGTTTACCAAAACTCATTCACTAGTCTGGAAGGGTTAAGGGTACTGCACACAATCTACATATTAAAGTACTGCACTTTAGTGTCAAAGCCTGACTCATTTTATCAATGCATAAGCAAACACTGGCTTCTAATGCTGTTTTAAAACAGTTATCTGTCAGCAAATACATGATGTTACCAAATGCTTCTCTCACAGTGCTTCCCAAATGCACACAGACTCACAGTGTGTTTCTAGACAAGCAACACTATCCCTAGGAGTTTACCAAAACTCATTCACTACTGTGGAAGGGGTAAGGGAACTGCACACAATCTACATATTTCAGTACTGCACTATACTGTAAATGCCTGACTCATTTTATCAATGCATAAGCAAAGACTGGCTTCTAATGCTACTAAAACTTGACAACATGACAGGTTTTAAAATAGTTATCTGTCAGCAAATACATAATGTTACCAAATGCTTCTCTCACAGTGGTTCCCAAATGCACACAGACTCACAGTGTGATTCTAGACAAGCAACACTATCCCGAGGAGTTTACCAAAATTCATTCACTACTGTGGAAGGGGTAAGGGGACTGCACACAATCTACACATTTAAGTACTGCACTTTAGTGTCAAAGCCTAACTCATTTTATCAATGCATAAGCAAAGACTGGCTTTCAATGCTACTAAAACTTGACAACATGACAGGCTTTAAAACAGTTGTCTGTCAGCAAATACACAATGTTACCAAATGCTTCTCTCACAATCCTTACCCAAATGCACACTGACTCACAGTGTGATTTTAGGCAAGCAACACTATCCTAGGAGTTTACCAAAACTCATTCACTAGTCTGGAAGGGGTAAGGGTACTGCACACAATCTACATATTTAAGTACTGCACTTTAGTGTCAAAGCCTGACTTATTTTATCAATGCATAAGCAAAGATTGGCTTCTAATGCTACTAAAACTTGACAACATGACAGGTTTTAAAACAGTTATCTGTCACCAAATACACGATGTTACCAAATGCTTCTCTCACAATCCTTACCCAAATGCACACAGACTCACAGTGTGATTTTAGACAAGCAACACTATCCTAGGAGTTTACCAAAACTCATTCACTACTGTGGAAGGGGTAAGGAGACTGCACACAATCTACATATTTCAGGTCTGCACTTTAGTGTCAAAGCCTGACTCATTTAATCAAAGCACAAGCAAAGACTGGCTTCTAACGCTACTAATAGTTGACAACAGGCCAGGTTTTAAAACAGTGATCTGTCAGCAAATACACAATGTTACCAAATGCTTCTCTCACAGTGGTTCCCAAATGCACAGAAACTCACAGTGTGATTCTAGACAAGCAACACTATCCCTAGGAGTTTACCAAAACTCATTCACTACTGTCGAAGGGGTAAGGGGACTGCACACAATCTACATATTTCAGCACTGCACTTTAGTGTCAAAGCCTGACTCATTTAATCAAAGCATAAGCAAAGACTAGCTTCTAATGCTACTAAAACTTGACAACAAGACAGGTTTTAAAACATTTATCTGTCAGCAACTACATGATGTTACCAAATGCTTCTCTCACAATCCTTACCCAAATGCACACAGACTCACACTGTGATTTCAGACAAGCAACACTATCCTAGGAGTTTACCAAAACTCATTCACTAGTCTGGAAGGGTTAAGGGTACTGCACACAATCTACATATTAAAGTACTGCACTTTAGTGTCAAAGCCTGACTCATTTTATCAATGCATAAGCAAACACTGGCTTCTAATGCTACTAAAACTTGACAACATGACAGGTTTTAAAACAGTTATCTGTCAGCAAATACATGATGTTACCAAATGCTTCTCTCACAGTGCTTCCCAAATGCACACAGACTCACAGTGTGTTTCTAGACAAGCAACATTATCCCTAGGAGTTTACCAAAACTCATTCACTACTGTGGAAGGGGTAAGGGAACTGCACACAATCTACATATTTCAGTACTGCACTATACTGTAAATGCCTGACTCATTTTATCAATGCATAAGCAAAGACTGGCTTCTAATGCTACTAAAACTTGACAACATGACAGGTTTTAAAATAGTTATCTGTCAGCAAATACATAATGTTACCAAATGCTTCTCTCACAGTGGTTCCCAAATGCACACAGACTCACAGTGTGATTCTAGACAAGCAACACTATCCCTAGGAGTTTACCAAAATTCATTCACTACTGTGGAAGGGGTAAGGGGACTGCACACAATCTACATATTTAAGTACTGCACTTTAGTGTCAAAGCCTAACTCATTTTGTCAATGCATAAGCAAAGACTGGCTTTCAATGCTACTAAAACTTGACAACATGACAGGTTTTAAAACAGTTGTCTGTCAGCAAATACACAATGTTACCAAATGCTTCTCTCACAATCCTTACCCAAATGCACACAGACTCACAGTGTGATTTTAGGCAAGCAACACTATCCTAGGAGTTTACCAAAACTCATTCACTAGTCTGGAAGGGGTAAGGGTACTGCACACAATCTACATATTTAAGTACTGCACTTTAGTGTCAAAGCCTGACTTATTTTATCAATGCATAAGCAAAGATTGGCTTCTAATGCTACTAAAACTTGACAACATGACAGGTTTTAAAACAGTTATCTGTCACCAAATACACAATGTTACCAAATGCTTCTCTCACAATCCATACCCAAATGCACACAGACTCACAGTGTGATTTTAGACAAGCAAAACTATCCTAGGAGTTTACCAAAACTCATTCACTACTGTGGAAGGGGTAAGGAGACTGCACACAATCTACATATTTCAGGACTGCACTTTAGTGTCAAAGTCTGACTCATTTAATCAAAGCATAAGCAAAGACTGGCTTCTAATGCTACTAAAACTTGACAACATGACAGGTTTTAAAACAGTTGTCTGTCAGCAAATACATAATTTTTACCAAATGCTTCTCTCACAATGCTTACCCAAATACACACAGACTCACAGTGTGATTGTAGACAGACAACCATCCCTTGTAAAAAATAAATTTACTAGTCTATAAGATCTAAGGTGACTGCACACATTGCACAAAATCTACTACTACAGATTAGTAGCAAAATGTTTCTCTCAAAATGATTCCTAAATGCACACAGACTCACTGTGTGATCCTAGACAAACAACACTATCCCTTGCACTATACCAAAACACATTTCTTAATCTACGAATACTACATTTTAGAGTAGAAACATGACTCATTTTGCAAATTCATAAACAATGACTGATTTCTAATTGTACCAAAATATAAAAGCAGCACAGTTATCTGTCTGCAAACACATGAAAAACACAAATGCTTTTCACAGAATGATTTCTACATGCACACACACTGTCAATAAGATTGTAGACAACAAAAAGTACTCCCTGCACTTTAGCAGGAGAAATACATTAGTCTGATTAAAATCAAAATAGACCACATACATCCCCTCACAATTAAATAACTCACCTTTCAAGTTGTTTTGTAGATTAAGAAGTATATCAGTCACACACCAGATTTTCTTATACAGTATCTCTGCACTGTGCACCTGTCAGCAAAACCAAAGAATGGCAAAGTTTCCCTCTCATTTTCCACACATATACATGTAAACATCAAATCACATTCCTTCCCACATAAATTCAAAATCAAACACACATTTCTATTGGTTAAACATTTCAACCCTTTCCAAATGTCATAAATTTGAGCCCTACCCCCAATCTGCCTTCTGCCTGTTACCATAGAAACAGGTCATGGAACACTGAACTGAGCACACAGGTCACAAGTTCAGCACACGATGTTGCTAATCAAAACAGCAAGTGTGCTTGACTGTTCAACATATCAGCTTATCATATATAATGTTCCTTTCAATCACTTTTTGTTAACCAATAAGAATCATGCGTTTAAAAAACAGAAACATGCACCCTACCTTTCAGTGTAGAAGGTTGTCAAACAACCAATGATTTATTGTCTTTTTTCAAAACTGCATCTTAGCCACCATTTTAGAAAAATCTTACTTTTCAAACTGCCATTTCATTTACAGAGACCATCTGAGTGCATCCAGACCTCCCTTCAAGATGCTTAGAGTGTGGATTGTGGGACACAGCTATATTTTCTGGAGCCAAAGGTATGCAGAAAACAAAGGCATTCACAAAGACCTAGGTTTGCCAAATGTAGACATTAAATGGATTGGACAGAGATGGTTAAAGTGGCACCAATTGATGCCATTGGTAAAATCCTTTATGCATATCCAACACCCTGACATCATAATAGTGCACTGTGGTGGCAATGACCTAGTCACTTTGACTGGGGTAGGTCTGGAAATGCTTATGAAGGACACCTTTGCAGAATTGATTTCACTTTTTCCCAAAACTGCCTTTGTGTATTCTAACATATGCCAAAGGCAGAAATGGAACTCGTCCAATCATTTTTGTCCACAAATTGAGAAAGCTAGGAAACGTGAATAAATCTGTTTCTGCTTTTCTCCGAGACTATAGAATGGGTTCCATTTACAATAACAATCTGCACTTTCATATGCAAGAGATGTATAGGAGAGATGGAGTACACTTTACTGATGAAGGAAACAGAGTTTTTCTCAACAACTTTAGACTCTGTATAGGTACATACTTATAAGTACCAAAGACTCTCAATGAACACAACGGCTCTTTTTAGAGCCACTCAAGAACAAAACACTTAAGCTTGATGTTTATCTCCCAAAAATGTAAGTTTGTTTTCCTTGGACCCACGCACCCAACGCCTTAGGGATAGGGCACCCAACGTGAGATAAACCGTTCATCCAACGCGTTAGGATGCGCGACTCCTAATTTTACCATAAAAAAAATATAGCCCCTATCACTAATTTTTATTATTCCTGGGGACCCCATTTTTTGGGATTTTTGGCCGGATCCGCGCGCCCTACGCGCATTTCACCGTTTTTTTTGTTTGTTTTAAAGGGGGCCCCAGGGGGTCCTTCTGGGACCCCCTAAGCAACACGAGAGGGTCAGAGTATTTCTACCCTGCCCCCTTTATATCTTTCACACACTTATTTACCTTACTTAATCAGCCTCGCTTCTACCGAGGCACAAAATGGCTACCAACAGTTCCTGGTTTCGAATGTACACAGACACTTGACAGCCAATTAGCATTCAGCGCGTGATCGGGAGGGTGCGCGCTCGGTTCGGGGAGGGTGCGTTTAGGGTGCGCGGATCCTCCGAGGCCATAGATATATCTATCTTTTTTACTCTAATTTTCTCAGGAACTACTGAACGGATTTACACCATTTATGCAAAAGGCACGAGTCTGAACTGAGGACTACCTCTTTGCCACATTTGGTGTAATTCCGTTCAGCAATTCGGGCTGTAGCTGCATCAACAGGTCCTATGGGAAAATGCATGGGGAAAATGCGTTTTGGTATCCCCCTTTTTTCTCGGCCCCCACTTGACGAATTACCACAAAACTTTCAGGTTAGGAGCGGACCGGAGCTGGCCAAAAGTTTGGGAAATTTCGCGAAGATTCGTCAACCGGCGCCAGACTTATTAGGAATAGAATGTTGCGGATTTCCTATGGAAAATAGGTCCTAACTACAACTACCTACCTGCGACCGCCAGTAGGTAATTATCTACTGGCGGTCCCCAGTAGATAGTTATAGTTAGGATCGTGTTTCCATAGGAAATCTGAAAATTCTCTTTTGAATAACTTTGGCGCCGCTTGACGGATCCTTGCGAAAATTTCAAAACTAATGGGGCGCTCCGCTCAGCTCCTACCCTGGAAGTCTCGGGGTGATTCGTCAAGCGGGGGCTGAGAAAAAAGGGGGGTCCCAATACACGTTTTCCCCATGCATTTTCCCATAGGACTTTTAGTCGAAGGTACAGCCCGAACGGCTGAACAGAATGACTTGAAATTTGGCAAAGAGGTAGTCCTCAGGTCAGGGATGTGCCTTTTGCATATATGGTGTCAATCTGTTCAGTAGTTCCTGAGAAAATTGCAGTTAAAAGTACATAAATATCTATATGCGCGCACCTTAACGTGCGCGAGCGTAATTGTGATTGGTGGTTACATGTCAGTCAACATTCGAATCGGTGGAAATCAGGAAGTGTTGTCCGCCATTTTGTGTGTGACAGTAAAAAAGAAAGGTGGAGAACGTGAAAAGGGGGCAGGGTGCAGAGTTCCTGACCCCTTAGCTGTTGTCAGGGGGTCCCTGAAGGACCCTGAAGGGTGAAAAAAACATTTTTTTTTTTGTTAAAAAATCGCGGGGTGCACGCACCGTGCGCGCACCGTCGCGAGGTGTGCGCACCGTGCGCGCATGGCGGAAAAAAAATCATTAAAAAAATAGAATTAAAAATCAAATTTAAGTGTTTAGATGTTAGGTGGCTCTAAAAAGAGCCGTTGTGTTAATTGAGGAACAGAGGAACAAAAAATTGAAAAAAATTATAGGGTGCCGCATGTGTGCTGCTGTATCTTGCTCTCTATTAGGGGAATGCTGGTGTCCCCATAAGAGAGAAGAGTATTGCACGCATTGCACCGTATATGCACCCTCTTGAAAAGAGGGTGTATATCCAGAGGAACAGAAGCAGGTGAAGCTGCCGCCGCAGATGAAGTGCTCGGCTGAGCTGCCGATTATGTGCTCGGCTGAGCTGCTGCGGATGTGCTCGGCTGAGCTGCTGGAGGGTTGTCTCTAGCAGCTCGAACAAAAGCCACAGGATGTACTCCTTTAACGTGCCTGATCATAGTGAAGATACTAAAAGAGTATTTGTTTTTAGGATCTCCTCTTGATAAGACAACACCACAAATAGTGCAGGTGACTTTTGGAGCATTCACCTTCTTCTGCCCCTCTGGAAATCTAAAAAATTGCCAGATAAAAGAGTCTTTCTGTTTCCTCTGTCTCACAAGGGTCTCCTGCTCACTCCCAGAAGATGACTGCTGCTCTGCCATTCTCCAAGTACTGGAGTACTGGAAAAGCTGCTCAGCTCCTTCTCCCAGGGAATCAGAAGAAATAATGAGGGGAGTGGGTGTGGTGGTGGAAGTTTCTGGAACTGAAACTACTATAAACCAATGAAAAGTGTTGTTTCGTAATCACATGAGCTGAAACTACTATAAACCAATGAAAAGTGTTGTTTCTAAATCACATGACTTGCCGTGCGCGCAAGGTGCGCGCACGGAGCACGCACACATGCGCATACGGAGCACGTGCGCATGCGTGTACGGAGCACGCGCGTATGAGGCACGCGCGCATGCGCGTACGGAGCACGCGCGCATGCGCATACGGAGCACACACGACATACGCATGCGCACATGGAGCACGTACGCATGCGCACACCGAGCACGTACGCATGCGTGCACCATGCACGCACCGTGCAAGCACCTTGCGCGCACGGTCAAAAACCCTTTAAAAAAAAAAAACATTTTTAAAGTGTTTATAAGTTTATAGAAGATATTAACTATGCTGTTCAACTTTATCCAAATTAAAACAAAAGAAAAAAGAGCTGAGCCATTCCATATTACAGGATAAAGTCAATCTATAACTATATACATAGGTAGCTTATTGTAAAATAAATATTTAAAAAATATAATAATACATTCATAAATTAGCATTTAAAAAACCTTGCAAATTCACTTAAAAAACCATAGGTTTCACACACGTTATAGTTAGGAATTAGCATTTAAAAATCCTTGCAAATTCACTGAAAAAACCATAGGTTTCACACACGTTATAGTTAGGAATTAGCATTTAAAAAACCTTGCAAATTCACTGAAAAAACCATAGGTTTCACACACGTTATAGTTAGGAATTAGCATTTAAAAAACCTTGCAAATTCACTGAAAAAACCATAGGTTTCACACATGTTATAGTTAGCTGGACATTTCACTCGTAAAAAACCAATGAAATTCCCCCGTTATGGTTAGTTCAGCTAACTATAACTCGCGCGCCCGCAATCCACTGCTGATGACATCACATATTACATCACTCATGACATGGTCAGTGACATCACTCATGACATCACTGATGACATCTCAAATGACATCACTGATGACGTCATCCATGTGATAAATTACCACATCTTCTCACACCCTAATATAACCTTTGATACACCGACTCAAAATTTCAGAGTTCCATTCTCAAAACCATACATACTGCAATACCAATAACTACATACCCACTTATTACCTCTTAGGTCTACATACACCTCCACTCATTCACCTGTACAGTCACTCATACTTACAGTCACTCCATACAAGACTATCATATGCATTTATACACCTATATAGACACTCACACACCACCAATCATCCATAGAGGTACTCTCACACCTAGTCAGTCATGCAAATAATCACACTCCCATTTACTCACCTATGCGGTTATACACACTCAAGTTCACTTACTCATAAAAATAGTACCACATTCTTACGCTCTTATAGAATCATTGATACAAGCACACACTCATCCATACAGTCACTCTCACAATCACACACTCTCACATCTACCCACTTATGTACTCTTACACGCATATATACTGCCTTTCAAATATGTAGTTATTCACCAATGTACCACTGAGATATACATTTAATCACAAACACACCCATACATACACTCACTCAACCATACAGTCCATCACAGATGCACTCTTAAAACCATGCACCCATAGAATCACCCACTCACACATCTAATCACAGAGTAACACACACCCTACCCACACAAACACTCAGGAACCCATACAGATACTGAGACAAGCAATCAATAACTCATATAGACACTCATATAGCTATTCAAAAAACCATGCAGCCACTTATACACCAACATACAGACACATACAAACATTTACACAGTTTAGACACTAGTCTGCAGTAAGATAAATTAAATACTCACTTATAGAGTCAGTTACGCACCACAGAAAATCATCCATTTACACACTTGTACACCCACTTATTCTTCAACAGGCCTTTCCCTATATATATTAAACATATTAAAATTGTTCAGAAACACATACTCACATGGATGACGTCATCAGTGATGTCATCTGTGATGTCATTTGAGATGGCATCAGTGATGTCATGAGTGATGTCACTGACCATGTCATGAGTGATGTAATATGTGACGTCATCAGCAGTGGATTGCGGGCGCGCGAGTTATAGTTAGCTGAACTAACTATAACGGGGGAATTTCATTGGTTTTTTACGAGTGAAATGTCCAGCTAACTATAACATGTGTGAAACCTATGTTTTTTTTAGTGAATATATATATATGTATATATATATATATTTTTTTTTCCATAAGAGTGATTCCTTATTGCAATGTCACTCTACGCATTTCGGAGCGTCTGCTCCTTGTTCACGAGTAATGTGAATGCACAGAGTGTTTTAAATTAATCATGTGACACACCTCCGTATTGGCAGTGAAAACAGACTTCTTACTGTTACTTACTTAACATTCTTAATCAGTGGACAAAGACGTATTTACAAATGGTTTTCCGCCGTAATAAATCAAAAACAGTTGTTTCAGTTAATACATTGTTCAGTATTGATTATACAAGTCTTATTGCAAGTGCGATATAATACGGATGACAAAAACAACCCATGAGGTACTATTTGTTACACCCTATGCAGACTGCTTGTTCTTCGTTTGTGACCGTAAAGCTTTGTTAATTGAACAAAAAACTTTATTGGGAATTCGCTGGTCAGCAGGACAAATTTAACCTGTGTGTTTGTAATACTGCCCCGTGCGCTAATATTCACACAAACAAAGTCTTACTTGGTCTAACTCCAGTGGGTGGATATATCAAATCCCACAATGCATGAAAAAATGATTGAAAAATTGCCCCCTTGGGCTTCGTCAAAATCAAAGACTCCCCGCATTAACCATTCTAAAAAGTAAGGTCTGCAACCCAGGACATTGGTTCGCCTATTTACCGGGGAACCCATAGTACAATTCAGAACCGATTCATTACTGCCCCAGTGGTCTTAACCAGATCACAGCACCACTGATTTAACCCCAGTGGGTATATATAAGTGACTAATAAATTTCTTTCTGAAAGAAGGGGGTCATCAAACTGAAACCACTACAACACTTTTTGGTCAGCTTCCTCAAGGAGGCGTTATACTGATATTGGGCAGATATATTGCTCATTTTGCCTTCCACTTACTTTTATGACAAATCAGAAATCTGTAAAAAAAAACAAGAGGTTAGATGTGACTCATATAATTCTCTATCAATTCATGTGCAAAACAACCTATTATATACCAAAAACAGTGAGGATTAAAAACAATTGTTAAAAACAAATGATTTCGTAAGGCTCAGCAATTCACAATATTAGATTCAATCAGGGCAATGAACATTCATCCCAGATGTATCGATAGCGCCTCATCACCACTGTGTCCTCCTAGATCAATTGTATGATATTTAATTATCATTCTCGATTCTAGGCATCTTAGCTCTTGTACTCTATCTCCACCTCTTTCTCTTATTGGGATACTGTCAAGCACCCAGAATGACAATAAATTACTGTTTTGGTTGTGCTGGGTCTAAAAAATGTCTTGCAATCGGGTATTGCTTATCATTGTGTTTTATCGCCCTCAGATACTCAAGGATTTGTTTTTTCGTTTTGAGTATGGGACTACCAATGTAGTACTTATCACTGGGGCATCTGAGGGCATTCACCACAAACTCTGTGTTGCATGAGACATGTTTCATTATTTTGAAGAGTTTACACTCTGTAGATAATTTGACCTCTTTGCAGTTCGTACTTACTGTACTTACAGGCTTTACATCTCCCACATGTAAGGAAACCCTGTATTACACTCCGTCTTGTATCTGTGGTAGTCAATGTATGACAGATTGTGTCTTTTATAGACTTAGCTTTTCGATACGTTATTTGTGGGTAGTCCTCCAAATGTTTTTCTAAGTCTACATCTGTTTCTAACACATCTCAAAACTTCTCTAGATTTTTTCTTTCATCTCTTGTCTGTTTATTATAGATTGTAATGAACCTTATGCTCGTCATAGTTTAATTCTCACCCTTTTCATTTAATTTCAATAGATTACTTCTGTCTCTCTTCTCCACTTTTGTACAAGCATTCGTAATACATTTCTGAGTGTACCCTCTAGCTTGAAAACATTCCACAATTCTCATTTTTTCTTCCTCATAGCCTTCGCTCGAACTGCAATTGCATTTCGCTCTCAGTAGCTTGCCCAGAAGAATACCCCTAATCAGATTTTCTGGATGGCAACTGCGAGCGTGGAGTAGGCTTTTCCCAACTGTCTCTTTTCTAAAGAGAAAAGTGTCTAGTTTGTTATCCTTCACTTGAATTATTCAATCTAAAAATTCAATACATTCTCTGTTCAGTGTATTTTCATTCAGAACTTTCACAAAATCATTAGTCTCTTCGATACTTCCCTCCCAGACACAAAAAATGTCATCAATGTATTGAGCCCAAACTCTCACATGGTCTTTGAACGGGTCAAGGTTGCTGACCACCTGCTCCTCCCACCTGCCCAGGTAGAGACCTGCAAAGCTGGGGGTGAAGCAGGTGCCCATCGCCGTCCCAAGTGTCTGCCTATAAATTTGAACATCAAATGTGAAAACATTCTGTGTCAAGCATATATACATCATATCCGCCAACATCTCAGTATGAAACAAGAAAGATAACGACCTATTTCTCAAAAAATGTTGACAGGCCTTAATGCCTAACTTGTAGGGAATACTAGAGCAGAGACTATTAACGTCAAGACACATCAGCAAACAATCTGTGTTCCATTCCATATCTTTTATCAATCTTAAAAAGTCAGCTGTATCCTTCACAAATGACGGTAGATTCTGCACTAAGGGTTGGAGATAATGATCGACATACCATGAAGTATTTTCAAGACAACTACCTCGAGAGGATACTATTGGTCTCCCTGGAGGGTTTGTCTTGTCCTTTAGGTCATTTAGGGAGTAAGTAAAGGGCCGGTAATTTTGGGCATTTACATTTAAAAAAATCGTATTCCTCAGGCTTCAACAGGCCTCTTTCCTTCCATTCCTCCAACTGGTCTTCGTAGCTTTCATTTGTCAAATCATACTTGGCTTTTGTACTTCTCTCATATCTAGTAACATCGTTCACCTGATTCCTACCCTCTTTCAGGTAAATTTCTTTTGATAATGCCACAATATTTCCGCCCTTATCAGCTTTTTTCACTACTATACTCTCATCATTCTTAAGAGCTTGAATGGCTTGAACATGTGCATTGGATAAGTTGTTGTTGCCATACTTTCTCCTTTTAGACAATTTCTTTAATTCCTTAACAACCCCTTCCTCAAACACATCAATCGCCTTATTAGCAATTTGCGATAAAAATATAGATTTTGGTTTAAAACCACTCTTGTGGTTTAAATCTAATCTAATATTATCATTGATCAGATTTATATATGGATCTTGTATAAAACCTGGGTCTCCCTCAAGCTCATTTAGAGTGTGCAGTAGTTGTATATCCCCAATTTGAATAGTACTAGGAACTTCACTTACATTATTTTCAAACCCCGTAACCTTCATAGCAAACCATTTCTTTAATCTTAACTTCCTTATGAACTGGAACAAATCTATACGTCCTTGGGTATAATCAAACTCAGGAGAGGGGAAAAAGGAAAGTCCAAATGATAAGACTTCAGTCTCAGTGTCACTTAAATTTCATCCGGATAAGTTAATTGCAGTCTTGGAATCCATTATTTTTGTTGTTTTTTCTGCCCCATCGTCCTGCTTCCCACGGGTCTCTCTGTTTCTTCTCTCGGTTTTGCGTTTAGTCTCCCGTTTCCTCTTCCTCCGCGACCTTGACATTTTTGTCCCACGGCACCCTGTTTGTTTTGGGTAGCAATTCTGACTTGTGCCATTATCGTAAATTCATTTAAAATTCGGTTTTTTGCTCCCGCAACAGCTGGGTCGGCAGGGGCATTACCACTGTTGGTTTCATTTTCCAATGTCTTGTCTCCTTGGTTGCCTGTTTCTTGTTTTCTTGTGCTTTCTGTGACTGATCTTGTTGCACCTAATTGTGAACTTTTATTTTGATTGATGCTGAGTAGATGGTCGTAACGATACGCAAATGTCAAAATTTGTCCCTTCTCGTAATCTATTAGGTCACGCAGGAACTTTCTTTGTTTCTTTTCTTTTATTTCATTTTAAATCTTCTCTAATCCTTGCTCGATCTTTGTCATATCCGTTTGGAACTCATCATTTCCACATGACATCTTCAATTTAGTAGTCAGGTCATAAATCTCCTCTGATATTCTGTCACAGTCCTTTTTGGCATATTTAACTAGGAGTTCAAGCATGATTATTGAACATCTGTGGTTGTTTGCCGCCCATTCTTCCACGAGATCTGGGTCTGGGTCGCTGAAGGTGGGGGTGATAACAATCCTGAGACCCCTTGGGACTAAACCCACTTCCACATTCTTTTGGAATGTTGTTGCTTTCCCCCACTTATTTTGCTGTTGCTTGAGTAATTTCCACAGTTTGTCCCACAACTGTTTTTTCGAAGTGTTGATATTCGTTTTGCCGGGTTATTCCACCTGTTCGGTGTCTTCGAGTAGCGTCCTGTTCTCAAAAATGTTGCTGCCCGCTTCACATCTTTTCGCATTTCTACACATTGCCATTGTAGTATATTTATTGAAATTTACGCGCTCACGCTTTAAAGATGTCTAAGAATTAACTCCGTCTGTTATTTCATAGACTCAATTTGACTCCATTTGCCCCTTTTCGTCCGTTAATTACATAAACACCGCAGTCGACTGGCGTGCCCTTGCACTCACCCGTGGTTCGTATTAGGGGAGTCCAAATTCCACAACTCTATTGTTTCTGGTGCCAGAAATGCAGGTTTGTGATGCACTGTCCTTCTCGTGCACGGGGTGGGCAGGGGTTACTCTTTACTTAATCCAACAGTTCTGTTGTGAAGAAACCCAAGCCGCTTGACAATGATGGGCCATGGCAGGGTCGAGAACCCTTATGTATCCAAAACAGCTTTGTCTCCCAAATCCATGAAACAACACACCATGGCCCAAAGATTTCCTTAATCGTGATTCTTTATTGCAATGTCACTCTACGTGTTTCGGAGCGTGTGTTCCTTGTTCACAAGAAATGTGAATGCACTAAACAGAGTGTTTTAAATTAATCATGTGACACACCTCCGTATTGGCAGTGACTTCATACTGTTACATACTTACCATTCTTACTCAGTGGATAAAGATGTATTTACAAATGGTTTTACGCCATAATAAATCAAAAACAGTTGTTTCAGTTAATACATTGTTCAATATTGATTTTACATGTCTTATTGCAACTGCGATATAATACAGATGACAAAAACAACCAGTGAGGTACTATTTGTTACGCCCTATGCAGATTGCTTGTGCTTCGTTTGTGACTGTAAAGCTTTGTTGATTGAACAGAAAATGTTATTGGGAATTCGCTGGTCAGCAGGACAAATTTAACCTGTGTGTTCGTAAAACTGCCCCTGTGGGCTAGTATTCACACAAACAAAGTCTTACTTGGTCAAACCCCAGTGGGTAGGTATATCAAATCCCACAATACATGAAAAAATGATTGTCAAAATCAAAGACTCCCGACATTAACCATTCTAAAAAGTAAAGTCTGCAACCCAGGGCATTGGTTCACCTATTTACCAGGGAATCCATAGTACTATTCAGAACCGATTAACTTCAGTGGTGCTGTGATCTGGTTAAGCCCACTGGGGCAGTAATGAATCAGCTCTGAATAGTACTATGTGTTCCCCGGTAAATAGGCGAACCACTGCCATGCCATACTCTATAGGAAAACCATTAACAATAAACCCCAAAATAACAATTAACACTGAAACAATATCTAAAAACTGGGCCCTAAAAAGGTTTATAAATAATGCAAATCTAAAGGTATTTTTATCACTCTGACAACAATAATAAATTCATATAAACAACCGCAATGGAGCGCACACCGCTAGCTCCTCCTCCAGGTTGCCCCATGGGAAGCTGGTACATGAATTTCTTGAGTGGTTCACCCCAGTGGGTGCAAGTAAGTACTTGTAAACGGATAATCTCTAGACCCGATACATGTCCCGGGTTCTAAAATATCGCCCGAGACATAGCTTGGGTTTCGGGATAACTTCCCTCCTCAGTAGAGAAAATAGTTAGGGGTGGAAGAGAGGGCCGCCAAGCAACCGTCAAGGGCCTCAGTGCCCACACAGGCACGCAGGTGCATCGTCCAGGAGCTCGTCAGCTCAAAGCTCAAGGGAGCCATTTATATAAACAACCGCAATGGAGCGCACACCGCTAGCTCCTCCTCCGGGTTGCCCCATGGGAAGCTGGTACATGAAGTTCTTGAGTGGTTCACCCCAGTGGGTGCAAGTAAGTACTTGTAAACGGATAATCTCTAGACCCGATACATGTCCCGGGTTCTAAAATATCGCCCGAGACATGGCTCGGGTTTCGGGATAACTTCCCCCCTCAGTAGAGAAAATAGTTAGGGGTGGAATAGAGGGCCGCCAAGCAACCGTCAAGGGCCTCAGTGCCCACACAGGCACGCAGGTGCGTCGTCCAGGAGCTCGTCAGCTCAAAGCTCAAGGGAGCCATTTATATAAACAACCGCAATGGAGCGCACACCGCTAGCTCCTCCTCCGGGTTGCCCCATGGGAAGCTGGTACATGAAGTTCTTGAGTGGTTCACCCCAGTGGGTGCAAGTAAGTACTTGTAAACGGATAATCTCTAGACCCGATACATGTACCGGGTTCTAAAATATCGCCCGAGACATGGCTCGGGTTTCGGGATAACTTCCCTCCTCAGTAGAGAAAATAGTTAGGGGTGGAAGAGAGGGCCGCCAAGCAACCGTCAAGGGCCTCAGTGCCCACACAGGCACGCAGGTGCGTCGTCCAGGAGCTCGTCAGCTCAAAGCTCAAGGGAGCCATTTATATAAACAACCGCAATGGAGCGCACACCGCTAGCTCCTCCTCCGGGTTGCCCCATGGGAAGCTGGTACATGAAGTTCTTGAGTGGTTCACCCCAGTGGGTGCAAGTAAGTACTTGTTGAACTGATGATCGCACCTGCGTGCCTGTGTGGGCACTGAGGCCCTTGACGGTTGCTTGGCGGCCCTCTCTTCCACCCCTAACTATTTTCTCTACTGAGGAGGGAAGTTATCCCGAAACCCGCCATGTCTCGGGCAATATTTTAAAACCCGGGACATGTATCGGGTCTAGAGATCATCAGTTCAGCAAGTACTTACTTGCACCCACTGGGGTGAACCACTCAAGAACTCCATCAGAGATCATCAGTTCAACAAGTACTTACTTGCACCCACTGGGGTGAACCACTCAAGAACTTCATGTACCAGCTTCCCTTGGGGCGACCCGGAGGAGGAGCTAGCGGAGTGCGGTCCATTGCGGTTGTTTATAAAAATGGCTCCCTCGAGCTTATAATAATAAATTCATAATAACTGATGCAACTTATTAATAACTGATGTAACTTAATAATATTGATATAAATATGGAATACCAAAAAGACTCACAATAAACAAACATACTCTAATATATGCCACACATATGAATAAATCACACCCTCAATGAAGCATATACTATAATATATAGTAATACAAATACATAGTATAAAATCACATTGCAAAATAATAATCCCACACTAAAAAATCATACTTGTAATTTTGTAGCATAAGTTCTTCATCTATAGTAGACAATCAAAAGTCAAAATAATCACCACAAATAGAACAGACTAGATCTCCAAAAATACAAAACAAAATAGGAAAAATGAGAAAGTTCATCTAATGAGAACCTACCAAATCCATTGAAACCCCCAAATTATAAAAAATTTGAATAAATGACCCAGGAAACCATGGTGCGCCACAAGGAACCTCTCTAACAGAGCCACCCACAAAGCAGCCAAGGGATACCAACTGCTCATAAAGAAAGCCAAGAGAGCATCCATCAGAGCCTGCATCGACAAAGCGGCCAACCATACGAAAGAACTCTTAAAAATAGTGAAGGAATTCTTTAACCCAGCAGCTACAGAGAACACAATCAACACCTCCCAAGAAATCTGAGACACCCTCTCAGACTACTTCCACAGCAATATAGTCACCATCTACAACAACTTCAACCAGCGCACAATAGCCGACTGATCACAACTTGGTCTCTGCACCACTCAGACCACCACAGCCATCATGTCATCCATCCCCTCCAGGGCACCTACCAACCCCTGCCGCACAGTCTTTTCAACGTCAGAGCCAACCCAATCAGCACGGAACTCACTAGCATCATCAATACCTCCATCACCTCAGCAGCCTTCCTGGACAGATGGAAACACACAGAGGTCAGACTCTTTCTGAAGAAACTCTCCACTGACCGCAGCAAACTCAAAAATGATTGACCGATCTTCTTGCTTCCTTACCCTGCCAGAGTACTCAAGAAGGCCATCAACCAACAGCTCACAGAATACCTGGAGCAAAACCACCTACTTGATGCTTCTCAATTAGGATTCCTTGCCAACCACACGACTGAGACTGCGCTGATTGCGGCCACAGACTACATCAGAACCCTCATCGACCACAGAGAGACTGTGGCCCTGATCCTCCTTGGCCTCTCCGCAATGTTCGACACGGTTTCCCACCACACCCTCATTAACAGACTCTACAACATCGGCATACAGCAAAACATAAACAGAAAACGGAATTAGCACCCATCATTTGAAAGAGTCTCATTGAAATTAATTAGGACATAAAACATCCATGGTGACCAGTAGAAGAAGCAGGTGCACAATTTGCTTGTAGTCGAAAATAAATGTTCTTTATTCAAGTGTATTCAAATGCTTTAAATCTAAAGACCATAAAAGTCAATCTTTTAGCCAACGCGTTTCGTCTCTGTTGAGACTTCTTCAGGGCTCAAGGTTAGATATCTATGGATTCAATTGTATTCCACTTAAGAAAGGAAAAATTTTCAGCGGTACAGGTGAGTATTGTTGCACAATAATTGTCTGAGATAAATTATTGTCAAGTAATAACAAGATAGGCCAGCAGCGATCTAAAACATCCGTATTCCAAACGGAATACGGATGTTTTAGATCGCTGCTGGCCACCTTGCCTATCTTGTTATTACTTGACAATAATTTATCTCAGACAAATATTGTGCAACAATACTCACCTGTACCGCTGGAAATTTTTCCTTTCTTAAGTGGAATACAATTGAATCCATAGATATCTAACCTTGAGCCCTGAAGAAGTCTCGACATAGACGAAACGCGTTGGCTAAAAGATTGATTTTTATGGTCTTTGGATTTTAAGCATTTGAATACACTTGAATAAAGAACATTTATTTTCGACTACAAGCAAATTGTGGTCCTGCTTCTTCTACTGGTCACCATGGATGTTTTATGTCCTAATTAATTTCAATGAGACTCTTTCAAATGATGGGTGCTAATTCCGTTTTCTGTTTATGACTTTATTTGGGTTTACACAATAGGAAGTGGAGAAGAGTGTACTTCCTGGTTTTTTCAGCACCATCACAATATTATTATATCACTATTAGTAATAGGTGCAGGTTTGTTGCCTCAACCCTTTGTGTGTCTTGTTAATTGTTATACAGCAAAACACTCTCAAGTGGATCACCTCTTTCCTTACCGGACACACACAGAGCATCTGGCTGACTCACTTCACCTCCGAACCCAAGGACAACATATGCGGCGTCCCCCAGAGGCCACTAGAAACTCCTTGTAAACAAGAAGGGAGTCATTTCTGGCAACTGCATAAACATGACAACTTTGTTTCCCTTTAGAATCGGAACACTCTCAGAATCGTGGAAACAACAGATAACAGTTTCACTCAGCTAATCGTGCATGCTTAGTTTCTTCAGAGTTACACAGAAAGAATAGACGGGCGTTTCAATAAAAGGATTTATTGAACAGTCTTGTTTCTCGTGTATGAGATATGAGCTGTTACAATCGTAAGACAGTATACGAGATATAATATTATGTACAGTGTAAGCAGTAGAAAGAAATAATACTGCGCTAGCATTATCTTTTAGCTATGACACATATATTCATATACATAAATAACATAAGCTAAACATGTGAGTACTCATAAGATGCTTCTCTAACTAGTTCTACCCCAGTGTACCTAACCTATGTGTAGTGCAAGGTAAGAAGTAGGTGATGTACTCTAGTATGGTAGGCTATAGTATGGTATGCTATAGTCTGGTATGCCAAGTCTGGCATGCCAAGAGTCCCTCTAGGTTCTAGTCAGCTCCATATCTTGAGAATGAGAGAGGTGGGAATCTCTTTCCGGGTCTCGAACTCTAACACCCCGCGAAGGGAGTCAGAACACTGGAAGCTGGATTCTCTGCGAGCAGGGATAACAGCATCTCTTGTCAGTGCGTCAGGCTGGGACACAGGCTCCTCTAAAGTTGAGGTCTCCTCCTACTTGCTTGGGCAAGGGAAGGTATATTTATACCTGGTAGGTGCCTTGGAATGTTAGCATTGACGTAAAGACGGGCAGAGGAAGATGTCAGGAATTAACCCTTAAGGAATAGCGGTTCATGCATAATAAATGAGTTCTTGGAGAAGTCAATAATCCTGTTCTAGGGGAACTCCCAAGAGCTTAAGGGTCTGTGTGAGAAGTTGGCCTGGTATATGATGCTCACTAGTTAAAGTGATCACCTTGTACCATGCCAAGCAACCCTTATGGTGTGGTTGTAAGTCAACCTTTTCGGACTAGCTGCCCTAGTGGTAGCGTAGGCTAAGCAGTCTTTGAGGCTAAACTCGTGAAGCGTGTTAAGCCAGCTGTTTTACCAAATGTAACCCCCTTTTATACCAATGAAAGGACACCACACAGATATATATTCAAAATATATATGTATTTATTTCTCAAAGTAACCCCTAGTCTCTTTATGAGCACAGGAGCACAAATCGTCAAACAAGATTACAGTAGAATACACAGAAGTTGCACTTTATATGGATAGGCCCTGGTGGCCGCTCAAACCATATACTAAAATAGTGGTATAAGTACCACGAACAGAAAAGGGAAAAGGCCTAGGGCCTCTAGAATCGCTGGGCCTACAAGGAGCTAACGTCAGTTAGTGACCAGGAGGTCCACGGGTGGCGTGTGCAGAGCAAATAGTCACACGCGTGCTCCCATAGGTTTCAATGGGTGCGTAAAAAGTACAAAGTTACTGCAAAGAGGATCTTCCGGATGGACTAGGAACTCAAGATTTGGAACACAGGCACTAGAGATGTAATACTACACTTGGGCACAGGTGTGCCAGCTTTACCTCACCCACAGGAAGCGGGTGCATAGGCCTCGAAGTGCGTCGGGTTCCTTCTATCTGTTCCGTGGAGCCTGAAGACAAAGATGCTGCAGGCGGTCGGTCCGGGAGAGATGCAGTGGATCCAAGAGTGGATCGGAGATGTTGAAGACCTGTAAGCAGAGGGGACAGTGTTCACAGTCACTAGCCAGTGACCAGCGTGGCACCAGGTGGGTACCAGGCGATGTCGGGTGCAAACAGGAAGAAAGATGTAGCTTGTCTCTGCAGCCACGTGGTCCCTGGAGGTCGACGACGTCCAGGAGTCGGTTCACGAGCTGTCCCACGCAGGCTCTCGCTGTCGGCGGTGTCGGCGACATGATTGAAGCAAACAAGCCTTGGCAAAAGCAATTGTTGTAGGAGATGAAATAAGCTGATGGTTCTGACCAGCAAGGTCAGATGGACTGCTCCTTTGGACGGGAGCAAGGGCCAGTCTGGAGCAACCAGACCAGCGGTGTATTTCGTAGAGTTCGTCGCCAAGATGGCTACTAGCCAGCGGGCCAGCAACCGGTTAGGCGCGTCGAGTGGCAAAATGCAGAAGGGCCCCACGCAGATCGTGGAGATGCTGGAGGGCTCACCTTTGGTGCAGATGCTGCTCGGGTGTTGGGCTTCTCAGATCCCAAAGCACAACTTGGAGGGAGCCTCGGTTGTTGCACTTGTCAGCTTGTCGTAGTCGTTCCAAGATGGCTGGCTCCACGTGTCTCGGTGCCTCCACGGGTCTCCTCTTTTCAGGGACTGTGGATCGGGCGGTGAGAGGTCTGGAGGTCCAGGTCTTGTCAGTCTCTGGGCTCGGGCTCCGGCGGGAGGCGGCGACAAAGCAGACGTTGATTCGCTGGATGGTGCTTGCGTTAGCAAGGTGGTCACTCCCTGACCACAGGGGAGATTGGCTTCAGTCCTCTGTGCAGCAGAGCGTCGAAGTTCCCGTCTTCTTCTTAGTGTTAAGTTGATTCCAGGATGTCTGAAGTCTTAGGACACAGCTCCTACCTTTAAGCGGATTCTAGGGGCCGGACTACCTGCTAGGTCCCTCCCTATGGGTGGGACCAGGAAGGGGGGTGGTTACACCCCCAATCCTTTGTCCAGCTCGCCCCAGGCCCGGGACTGGTGTGCCCCAGGACCGGTTTGAACTGGCATATGCACCGAGGCTCCTTGTGAGCCACAGGCATGTCTGGTTTCTTTCAAGCCCTACCTGACCAATACACAAAATCCTGTCTGGGGTGGTGCACGCACCTCCCCTGGCAGGAAACCCTTTGTCCACACCTCCCAAGCTGGAAGGACTCCCAGCAGCAGGAGGGCAGACTTGTGTCTGTGGTGGCAGCATCCATTTTGTGGAGCTGAGGCTATGTCTGATTTTACCCGGGTTTCAGGTACTGTACATGTCGTGTCCCTCTAGAAGGGTGGAATGCTAACCCCGTCGCCAGAATTGGCGAGGGGTTAGTATTCCAATTCGTATGACACCTTACTCGACATGTTTTGATAAAGCCAAACCAAAGATAGCATTTAACCGCGAGGTTCATAATGCACTTAAGAGTATATGGTATGACGATATCTGGAAACAGTAGAAGGAAGTGGTTCCGACCACTGCAGACAGGCTCAGCTCATGCCAGAGCACCATCTCACATGGAACCAAGCACTCTGCCTTCAGGATTGTTAAGGCCTGCCATAGGAGTGACTTATAGGTTACCAGGTGTCCCATTTAAGGTTAGGTATAGGTATACTACACCTTAGTAAGAGGTGATTACACCAACTTACCCCAGCTGAGTGATCAGCCAGTTGTGTCAAATTGTTAGGCCAAGCCTGGGGTGGCATAATACATGCTTCAGCCCCTGGCAGGCCTTGGGTACACCAATGCCCTGGGTACCTAGTGTACACTGGTACAGGGGCTGACAGGGTGATCCACTTCCAATTGGTTATGCACCTAGGGTGCATAGGTTTAATTTAGTAGAGAGAACAGCAGGCTGGGGGTCTGATTGGCAGGCCCACAGCCTCAATATGTCAAAAACCAGTGAAGCAAAAAGCAAAAATTTGGGGTGACCATAGGATAGCAGACCCTACTCTCCTACACAACCCCCCCCCCCCAAACACTGGGACATTAAACTAGCCTTGACCAGTCTCGTCTTCATGTCCTAAGTGGAAGTACCTGGAGAGACCATCTGCATTCCCATGGTCAGTACCTGGCCGGTGCTCCACTGTAAAGTCCATCCCCTGTAGGGAAATGGACCACCTAAGCAGTTTGGGGTTTTCACCCTTCATCTGATTTAGCCACAAGAGGGGCTTATGGTCGGTCTGAATCTTGAAGTGAGTGCCAAACAAGTATGGCCTCAGCTTCTTCAGGGCCCACACCACAGCAAAGGCCTCCCTCTCAATAGCTGACCAATTCTTCTCTCTGGGGGTCAACCTTCTGCTAATAAAAGCAATGGGTTGGTCTTGACCATCTACATTAAGTTGTGACAGCACAGCTCCCACACCCAACTCAGAAGCATCTGTTTGGACAATAAACTCTTTGGAGTAGTCAGGACTTTTCAGGATAGGTGCAGAGCACATGGCCTCCTTCAGGTCATCAAATGCCTTTTGACAGCTTACTGTCCACTGAACCTTTTTGGGCATCTTCTTGGATGTCAGATCATTAAGAGGAGTCACAATGGACCCATAGTTCTTAACAAACTTCCTGTAGTACCCAGTCAAGCCCAAGAAAGCTCGAACTTGAGTCTGGGTGGTTGGAGGGGACCAGTCCTTGATGGATTGTATCTTACTCTCCAGTGGTTGAACTTGGCCTCCACCTACAAGGTGGCCCAAATATACAACCTTACTCTGCCCTATCTGGCACTTAGTAGCCTTGATAGTGAGGCCTGCCCTTTGCAGAGCCTCAAGAGCCTTCTTCAGGTGGATCAGGTGATCCTCCCAGGTGGAGCTAAAGACAGCAATGTCATCAAGATATGCTGCGCAAAAGTCATCCAACCCAGTAAGGACTTGGTTCACCAGCCTTTGGAAGGTGGCAGGTGCATTCTTCAGACCAAAGGGCATCACCACAAACTGGTAGTGCCCACCTGGGGTTGAGAATGCTGTTTTGGCCTTAGACTCCTCAGCTAATCTGATTTGCCAATAGCCAGCTGTTAAGTCAAATGTGCTCAAAAACTTTGCAGAAGCTAGTTTGTCTATGAGCTCATCTGCCCTTGGAATAGGGTGTGCATCTGTCCTGGTGACAGCATTGAGTCCTCTGTAGTCCACACAGAACCTCATCTCTCTCTTGCCATCTTTGGTGTGAGGTTTGGGGACCAGAACCACTGGGCTAGCCCAGGGGCTCTCTGAGGGTTCAATGACACCTAATTCCAGCATGTTATGTACCTCAGCCTTTATACAGTCCCCGACGTGGTCAGGTTGTCTGTAAAGCTTGTTCTTTACAGGCAGACTGTCACCAGTGTCCACCACATGGGTACACCAGTCAGTTTGACTAGGTATCAAGGAAAACATATGTGAAAATGATTGTAGAACCTGTCTACATTCAGTCTGCTGATGGGCAGTGAGGTTGCCTCCAAGGGTCACTCCTTCAACTGAGCCATCTTCAGGGTTCTCAGACAACAGGTCTGGGAGAGGGTCACTCTCTTCCTCCTGTCCCTCATCTGTAGCCATGAGCAAGCCCATGTCTGCCCTGTCAACATATGCTTTAAGCCTGTTAACATGGAGTACCCTGTGGGGACTCCTGGGAGTTCCTAGGTCGACCAAGTAGGTGACCTCTCCCTTCTTTTCCAGGATTGTATGGGGTCCAGACCATTTGTCTTGGAGTGCTGCTGGGGCCACTGGCTCCAACACCCATACCTTCTGTCCTGGCTGAAACTCAACCAAGACAGCCTTTTGGTCATGCCAAGCTTTCTGTAAGGCCTGGCTTGCCTCAAGGTTTTTGGATGCCTTCTCCATATACTCAGCCATCCTGGAGCGGAGACCAAGTACATAGTCCACTATGTCTAGCTTAGGCTTTTTGAGAGGTAACTCCCATCCTTCCTTCACCAAACACAGTGGGCCTCTTACAGGGTGCCCAAACAACAATTCAAAGGGGCTGTAGCCAACTCCTTTTTGTGGGACCTCTCTGTAAGCAAACAGAAGGCAGGGTAGAAGGATGTCCCATCTTCGCCTGAGCTTTTCAGGTAATCCTTTGATCATACCCTTTAGGGTCTTGTTGAATCTCTCAACAAGCCCATTGCATTGTGGGTGATAAGGGGTGGTGAACTTGTAGTTGACACCACATTCCTTCCACATAGCTGTCAAGTACCCTGACATAAAGTTGGTACCTCTGTCAGATACTACCTCCTTAGGAAACCCCACTCTGGAAAATACTCCCAGCAGGGCCCTGGCCACAACAGGAGCTGTAGTGGTCCTAAGGGGAATTGCCTCTGGATACCTGGTGGCATGATCCACTACCACCAGTATAAATCTGTGCCCAAATGCAGTGGGAGGATCCATGGGACCCACTATGTCTATTCCCACTCTTTCAAAGGGGACCCCCACCACAGGTAGTGGTATTAGGGGGGCCTTTGTTGTGCCACCTGATTTGCCACTGGCTTGGCAGGTCACACAGGAGCGACAAAACTCCTTTGTATCTTCATTCATATGAGGCCAGTGAAAGTGAGGGACAAGCCTGTCCCAAGTCTTGTTCTGGCCTAAGTGTCCTGCTAAAGGAATATCATGGGCCAAGGTAAGAAGGAAGCCCCTAAATTGCAGAGGTATAACCAACCTCCTGGTAGCACCAGGCTTGGGGTCTCTAGCCTCTGAATAAAGGAGCCCTTCATCCCAATACACTTTATGGGTACCTTGAGCATTCCCAGCAGCCTCAGCAGCAGCCAGCTGTCTGAGGGGTTCAAGAGAGGGACAGGATAACTGAGCCTGCCTCAAGTCAGCCCTTGAAGGTCCCCCTGTCCCCAGAAACTCAACCTGATCAGGTTCAAGCTCTTCAGGGACAGTTCCTTCAGGGTCCTCTAGATCAGCTTCCTGGGAAGGCTGATCATCACTCTGAGGCAGGGGGGAAGGCACAGCCTTGACCCTCCTGTTCTTCTTCTTGGTAGGTGCTTGGTCCATTGTTCCAGGATCCAAGACCTGAGGTTCAGTGAGGCACTTTTTGGCCTGTGACCTAGTCACAGCAAGGACATGTGATGATATACCTAACATCTCTGCATGAGTCCTGTACTCCACTTCTGACCATAGAGAACTCTCTAGGTCATTGCCCAACAAACATTCTACTGGGAGGTCTGCACTAACCACAACCCTTTTGAGGCCAGTTACCCCTCCCCATGAGAAGTTAACAACTGCCACACTATGTGAAGTAGTGGCATTGCTGGCATTGGTCACCAGGTAGTTCTCACCTGGTATGTACTGTCCAGGGTCCACAAAGCCTGGTGTCACCATAGTGACACTGGCACATGTGTCCCTGTAGGCTTGAGCCACTTTGTCATTAATTAAAGGAGTCTGTCTGTACTTGCCCAGGTTACTGGGGCTCACAGTCAGGGACAAATCAATGTCCCCATCACAGATCAAGACTGCCTGTGTCAGGGTTCTGTCTAAGTCAGAATCTCCTTCAGTTCCCATAGTGATTCCCACTACACCCTTTGTCTGGGGACCAACACTGCTAACAGTAGTACTGGGAGCAGGTGCCTTAGGGGCAACAGTGTTGGGGGCTCCACCCTTTTTGCAATCACTAGTCCAGTGAGTTGTATTCTTGCAATGATTGCACCAGGGTTTCTTTTGACCTTCTTTCTTCTTTTTGGACTGTTGTTGGGACCCACCCTCCTTAGCAGTAGTTTGGGGCCCTGTTGAAGACTTCTGGTCTTTAGATTTCTGATCTCCACCCTTTTGGTCTGTTTTCTTCTGATCACCCCCTTGGCCCTGGTTCTGGTTCTTTTGCTTAACCCTGGTTCTGACCCATTTGTCTGCCTTCTTTCCCAATTCTTGGGGAGAGGTCAGATCAGAGTCAACCAAGTGTTGATGCAGTTGCTGGTTTTGACAGTTATTTAAAATCTGTTCTCTCATCATCAAATTATACAATCCTGTAAAATCAGATACCTTACTTCCCAGCAACCAACCCTCCAAAGCCTTAGTGGCACATTCAACATATTCAGACCAGTCCTGAGTCTGTGTCTTTTGGGTGTCTCTGAACATTAACCTGTACTGTTCAGTGGTTAAGCCTAACCCATCTACCAGAACACTCTTCAGGACTCTGTAATTTCTGACATCCTCTTCTCTAACAGTGAGGAGTCTGTCTCTGCCTCTTCCTTCAAAGGAGAGCCAGAGGATTGCTGCCCAATGGTCTTCAGGAACCTGCTGTACTTTGCAGGCTCTCTCAAGAGCAGTTATCCATTTGTGGATGTCATCCCCACTTTTGTAGGGGGGCACAACCTTAGACAGGTTCCTATTATCAAAGACCCTATCTTTGTCCTTAGGGACAATGCTGCCACCAGTGGGTATAGACCCACTCTCTCTAGGTTGCCTAGCCTTGTTCAGTTTTTCTTCCATCAGGGCTACTTCTAGCTCCTGCTTCCTGATCCTCAGCTGGGCTTCCTGCATTCTGGCCTCATGTTCCCTCCTCTGAGGGGTGGTCATCCTTTTCCTGGAGTGACCTTGAGAGCCTCTAGAGCCATGGGAAGCATTGGAGTCACCTGAGCGATTCCTTTGCCTCCCAAGCCCTGTGTTAAGTCCACTGGGGAGATCCAATGGGGTAAACCCACTGTCAATCCCCAATAGCCTTAGTTTAGCTGGGCCAAGTATAACACTTGGCACTGGGCTAGTTCTCCCTTCATCATCACTACTTTCTGTATCCTCACCACTTTCCTCCCCTGTAGTATGATTCTCATCTAAGGGATGGCTATTGGAACTGGGTACCTCTGTAGCATCTTCAGAAGGGGGGCCTCCTGTTCCTGACCCTAAGGGGGCTAACTGGGAAGCTTTCCTGAGTTCTCTCTGATTCTCATCATTTTGTAAGAGTTCTCTGAGCTCAGCAGAGGTAGGGTTCTTGGGCTGTTTAAGGCCTCTAAGAGTTGCCAAATGCCTGAGCTCATTCTGGTTAAGGGTAGCAAAGCTGGATGGTGCCCTCTGGGGGTCACTCTCAACAGAGATGGGTACAGTGGACCCCTCTGCCCCGGCCATTGCTCTTAAGTGTGGGTGGATGTGTTGCAATCTACCTACACTTGGGTTTACCTACTAAACCTATCTAGTAGTTGTAGTCAGGGTGTGCTACTCCCTTTGCTCTACAACAACTAAGTTCAGTAGAACTTATGTATATCTAATCTTGTTTTATATGTACCTACAGGTACCTATGTGATCTTTCAATTGGTAACCAAGAGATTACAATGGTAAAACACAGCAAGCTCAAATCCAACCGCTGCTCACCAATGTGAGAAGTTGGCCTGGTATATGATGCTCACTAGTTAAAGTGATCACCTTGTACCATGCCAAGCAACCCTTATGGTGTGGTTGTAAGTCAACCTTTTCGGACTAGCTGCCCTAGTGGTAGCGTAGGCTAAGCAGTCTTTGAGGCTAAACTCGTGAAGCGTGTTAAGCCAGCTGTTTTACCAAATGTAACCCCCTTTTATACCAATGAAAGGACACCACACAGATATATATTCAAAATATATATGTATTTATTTCTCAAAGTAACCCCTAGTCTCTTTATGAGCACAGGAGCACAAATCGTCAAACAAGATTACAGTAGAATACACAGAAGTTGCACTTTATATGGATAGGCCCTGGTGGCCGCTCAAACCATATACTAAAATAGTGGTATAAGTACCACGAACAGAAAAGGGAAAAGGCCTAGGGCCTCTAGAATCGCTGGGCCTACAAGGAGCTAACGTCAGTTAGTGACCAGGAGGTCCACGGGTGGCGTGTGCTGAGCAAATAGTCACACGCGTGCTCCCATAGGTTTCAATGGGTGCGTAAAAAGTACAAAGTTACTGCAAAGAGGATCTTCCGGATGGACTAGGAACTCAAGATTTGGAACACAGGCACTAGAGATGTAATACTACACTTGGGCACAGGTGTGCCAGCTTTACCTCACCCACAGGAAGCGGGTGCATAGGCCTCGAAGTGCGTCGGGTTCCTTCTATCTGTTCCGTGGAGCCTGAAGACAAAGATGCTGCAGGCGGTCGGTCCGGGAGAGATGCAGTGGATCCAAGAGTGGATCGGAGATGTTGAAGACCTGTAAGCAGAGGGGACAGTGTTCACAGTCACTAGCCAGTGACCAGCGTGGCACCAGGTGGGTACCAGGCGATGTCGGGTGCAAACAGGAAGAAAGATGTAGCTTGTCTCTGCAGCCACGTGGTCCCTGGAGGTCGACGACGTCCAGGAGTCGGTTCACAAGCTGTCCCACGCAGGCTCTCGCTGTCGGCAGTGTCGGCGACTTGATTGAAGCAAACAAGCCTTGGCAAAAGCAATTGTTGTAGGAGATGAAATAAGCTGATGGTTCTGACCAGCAAGGTCAGAAGGACTGCTCCTTTGGAGGGGAGCAAGGGCCAGTCTGGAGCAACCAGACCAGCGGTGTATTTCGTAGAGTTCGTCGCCAAGATGGCTACTAGCCAGCGGGCCAGCAACCGGTTAGGCGCGTCGAGTGGCAAAATGCAGAAGGGCTCCACGCAGATCGTGGAGATGCTGGAGGGCTCACCTTTGGTGCAGATGCTGCTCGGGTGTTGGGCTTCTCAGATCCCAAAGCACAACTTGGAGGGAGCCTCGGTTGTTGCACTTGTCAGCTTGTCGTAGTCGTTCCAAGATGGCTGGCTCCACGTGTCTCGGTGCCTCCACGGGTCTCCTCTTTTCAGGGACTGTGGATCGGGCGGTGAGAGGTCTGGAGGTCCAGGTCTTGTCAGTCTCTGGGCTCGGGCTCCGGCGGGAGGCGGCGGCAAAGCAGACGTTGATTCGCTGGATGGTGCTTGCGTTAGCAAGGTGACAAGAAAACAGAACAAACAGTTCAAGCTGAGAAATACTCAACACAATACTTTAACAGCTCCTAAAAAGAAACGAAACTGAAAAGGAGGGTTTTATGAATTTCCTTATTATTTGACGGAAATGATTTGAATTTATTTCATATTTCAAAAATAATTTTGCGCAGAGACATTTCTTTTGTTGCGCTAAGATCTTATATACAAAATTTTACAAAACATATATTACAATGACACCTAACTGATGATCCCCTGGAAACAAAGAGAAAATATATGCAAACATTCATCTAACACTCATGGCCATTATACTCATGCATACACGGCAAACATACAAAAACTGTCAAGAACTAGGTCCTTGTGGCGACCTTTCTTCCCTTGTACAATTAATTACATCTCAATTTAAATGTCCAAAAACATTTCATTATTGCATTGCCCAAATGAATATAACAAATTGTTTTAAACTTCACATGGAAATAGAATTCTTTGAAAGCGGTGCGACACAAGGAAATGAGAACTGGTCGACGCGTTTCGAACCCCAGAATTATGGGTTCTCCTCAGGACCAACCAATTTCTGAAATGAACAATAGAAAAGTTTTTAGGATGTGATATTGGACTCAGAATAACTACGAAGCACCAACAGGGCTTCTCAAAACCCACCTTAGAACGTGGAAATCTATCTGCCTGACATGGATGCAAATCGTTTCCAATGCAGAGGGACCTAAACAAAAAAACACCAAAACCAACTATATTAAAATTTCAACTTGTCTACCACAGGCTAAACAAATAGCACATGACACACAGCAGACTTTGGACAAAGGTAGATAATGTTCGCTCCACTTACTGGAGAAAGAGAACGTGTCCTCTTTTCCGGCTGCCAATGTTTGAATACTTGTGTATCTAAAGGGAGGAAGGGAGAACGGTCGAAATGAATTCCGTTGACTATCGTCATCTCTTTTACAACTCTGAACAAACGTTAACATACGCATTCGAAAAACCGGACCGCCACCAGCTGTATGAAGTGTAGAACTTACTTAGATAAGTTTCTCAGTCAAATTCAAGATGCTTTTCCCGCGCCGGAAGCTGAAAAAACGAAACCACGAAACGAGATGTATAAATCAACAATGGAGACTCAAACGACCTGATATCTCAGAGCTCCTGTTTCCTAGACATGACTAATCCTTGTTTCCCTGCAAGCTTACCGGGAGTACATTTTCCATCCGTCCACAACCTTGTCAAACCACGAGTGAGGATACACTCAGTCTTGTGGGTACTAGTGACGTATAGCTCTCATTCGGACTACCAGAAGCGCAAAGCTTACTGGTACATGTAGTTTATGCTCAGCGACCCTGCAGGTGTGTTTTTGAAAATGTGGCTAGGATTTCGTGAACCTGAGGAACAGTGTTTCAAATTTGAAATAATAAAGATGAAAAAGACAAGTGGCTTCCGGGTGTTATAGTTAAAAATTCTTCCTATCTAGTTGTGTGTTCATAAATGTAAAACAATTCCTTAGCTACGCACCTAAACTACGGGGAAGGCTTCCCCAAAGCGGGGAGTAATGCATGGCTAAACAAATGATCGGAACTCTCCATCAATTATAGTTGTATAACAAAAAGAAGCAGCAGAACAGACCAAGCCCAAAACATAGAGACAGCGACAGAGAAAAGGTGTTCTTTTTACTTTAAGCAATTGGTCTGAAAATTTCAGCGACTTCATTCAGGCCATTAATAGCCGTGTTGTACTTCATGATTAATAATGCCTCGCGACGGCTTAATTGGCCTTCCAAATCTCCTCCACGTGGATCTCTTTCAATTTTTGACAAAACCGTCCATCTCAAATCTGCCTCCCTGTGTGAATGAGTGACCCAATGATGGACTAAAGGGGCATTCTCAACTCGACGTCTGATCCTAGATTTATGCTGGATGATGCGTTGTCGCACCTCCTGCGTTGTTTTCCCAATGTACAGCTTAGGGCACGGACAAACTATTGCATAAACGACATTCTTCGTTTTGCAATTACTGAATGTGTTATGCTTCCAGTGCGTGGTGTTGAATGAAAAAACATCACCCTCTATGGTCTGATCACAGTTTATGCATGTTCCACATTTGTGGTGCCCCATGACTGGTGGTAGGTTGAGCATACTTCTTAATGTACGCTGTTCTTCTTTTGGTAAGGCAGCACGTACTATGTAGTTAGCTACACTTTTCTCCTTTTTGAACGCAAACATCGGAGGTCTCGAAAAATCCTCATGGAGGTCCTTGATTAAATGCCAATTGCCCAGGATGAGTTTGCGGAGTTGGTGGCTGTTAGGGCAAAATGTTGTCACACAGACCGATCTGTCACCCTTTTTCCTAATTCTTTGCTCCAGCAATGTCTCTCTTGGTGTCCACCAAGCTCTCTTCAAAGAATGTTTAATTAGTTTCTTTGGATATCCCCTCTCAAGGAGGCGGTCTCTTAATTTGTTTGCATGCCTGAAATATTCCTCTTTTTTGGTGCAGTTCCTGCGAATTCGCAAGAACTGACCATAGGGTAGATTTTGTCTCAGACTACGAGGATGGTTGCTCGTAAAATGAAGGGCCTTATTCCGATCTGTCTCTTTTCTAAAAAGTGTGGTCTCGAGCTCTCCATCCGAAGCCACTACCTTAACATCCAGAAAAGTGATCGAATCGTTTGACGAGACACTACTGAATTTGATGTCATTTGATCTTCCATTGAGCCAACAAATAAACTCGTCTAGTGATTGCTGTGTGCCAGTCCAAATTAAGAAAATGTCGTCGATATAACGCAAATAGTTGGAAATATTAGCAGCAAACGGGTTGTTATTATGTATGAAATTATTTTCATATAAACCCATGAATAAAACTGCCAACTCAGGTGCGAAAGGACAACCCATGGCCACGCCTCGTATTTGGTAAAAAAACTCTGAGTCAAAAGAAAAGTAATTTTTAGATAGTGCAAACTTAGCCAGAGACAGGAGAAATTCCGTGGGAACTTGTACTGGTCGCTCTCTTAAATTTAAAAACCACTCTAAGGCCTCCAAAGCTTGATCTTGTGGGATTTGGGTGTAGAGTGACACCACATCCATTGTGACCATCAATTGTGTGCTTTTGTTGAAATGCACGGATGTGATTCTATTCAGGAAAGCAGTGGTGTCTTTCAAAGCTGCCGGAACCTGATTGATGAATGGTTTCAGAAAAAAGTCGATATATTGAGCTACCGGCTCAATAAGTGATTCACACCCAGAAACTATCGGTCGTCCTGGGGGGTCCAGTTCATTTTTGTGGAGTTTAGGTAAGGCATAGAAGACCGGTATCCTTGGGTTCATATTTTTCAGGAACAGGCGTTCTTTAGGGCCCACGAAACCTTGTGAAAAGCCTTCTTCTATGATATGAAATAGTTGGTCTTGTAGTTCTTTAGTTGGGTCTTTTGTGATTTTCCGGTAGCAGGTCACGTCTTCCAATTGGCGGAGTACTTCCTTCTTATATTTATTGACGTCCCAAAGGACCACTGCCCCACCTTTGTCAGTTTTATTCATGGGTTTATATGAAAATAATTTCATACATAATAACAACCCGTTTGCTGCTAATATTTCCAACTATTTGCGTTATATCGACGACATTTTCTTAATTTGGACTGGCACACAGCAATCACTAGACGAGTTTATTTGTTGGCTCAATGGAAGATCAAATGACATCAAATTCAGTAGTGTCTCGTCAAACGATTCGATCACTTTTCTGGATGTTAAGGTAGTGGCTTCGGATGGAGAGCTCGAGACCACACTTTTTAGAAAAGAGACAGATCGGAATAAGGCCCTTCATTTTACGAGCAACCATCCTCGTAGTCTGAGACAAAATCTACCCTATGGTCAGTTCTTGCGAATTCGCAGGAACTGCACCAAAAAAGAGGAATATTTCAGGCATGCAAACAAATTAAGAGACCGCCTCCTTGAGAGGGGATATCCAAAGAAACTAATTAAACATTCTTTGAAGAGAGCTTGGTGGACACCAAGAGAGACATTGCTGGAGCAAAGAATTAGGAAAAAGGGTGACAGATCGGTCTGTGTGACAACATTTTGCCCTAACAGCCACCAACTCCGCAAACTCATCCTGGGCAATTGGCATTTAATCAAGGACCTCCATGAGGATTTTTCGAGACCTCCGATGTTTGCGTTCAAAAAGGAGAAAAGTGTAGCTAACTACATAGTACGTGCTGCCTTACCAAAAGAAGAACAGCGTACATTAAGAAGTATGCTAAACCTACCACCAGTCATGGGGCACCACAAATGTGGAACATGCATAAACTGTGATCAGACCATAGAGGGTGATGTTTTTTCATTCAACACCACGCACTGGAAGCATAACACATTCAGTAATTGCAAAACGAAGAATGTCGTTTATGCAATAGTTTGTCCGTGCCCTAAGCTGTACATTGGGAAAACAACGCAGGAGGTGCGACAACGCATCATCCAGCATAAATCTAGGATCAGACGTCGAGTTGAGAATGCCCCTTTAGTCCATCATTGGGTCACTCATTCACACAGGGAGGCAGATTTGAGATGGACGGTTTTGTCAAAAATTGAAAGAGATCCACGTGGAGGAGATTTGGAAGGCCAATTAAGCCGTCGCGAGGCATTATTAATCATGAAGTACAACACGGCTATTAATGGCCTGAATGAAGTCGCTGAAATTTTCAGACCAATTGCTTAAAGTAAAAAGAACACCTTTTCTCTGTCGCTGTCTCTATGTTTTGGGCTTGGTCTGTTCTGCTGCTTCTTTTTGTTATACAACTATAATTGATGGAGAGTTCCGATCATTTGTTTAGCCATGCATTACTCCCCGCTTTGGGGAAGCCTTCCCCGTAGTTTAGGTGCGTAGCTAAGGAATTGTTTTACATTTATGAACACACAACTAGATAGGAAGAATTTTTAACTATAACACCCGGAAGCCACTTGTCTTTTTCATCTTTATTATTTCAAATTTGAAACACTGTTCCTCAGGTTCACGAAATCCTAGCCACATTTTCAAAAACACACCTGCAGGGTCGCTGAGCATAAACTACATGTACCAGTAAGCTTTGCGCTTCTGGTAGTCCGAAGGAGAGCTATACGTCACTAGTACCCACAAGACTGAGTGTATCCTCACTCGTGGTTTGACAAGGTTGTGGACGGATGGAAAATGTACTCCCGGTAAGCTTGCAGGGAAACAAGGATTAGTCATGTCTAGGAAACAGGAGCTCTGAGATATCAGGTCGTTTGAGTCTCCATTGTTGATTTATACATCTCGTTTCGTGGTTTCGTTTTTTCAGCTTCCGGCGCGGGAAAAGCATCTTGAATTTGACTGAGAAACTTATCTAAGTAAGTTCTACACTTCATACAGCTGGTGGCGGTCCGGTTTTTCGAATGCATATGTTAACGTTTGTTCAGAGTTGTAAAAGAGATGACGATAGTCAACGGAATTCATTTCGACCGTTCTCCCTTCCTCCCTTTAGATACACAAGTATTCAAACATTGGCAGCCGGAAAAGAGGACACGTTCTCTTTCTCCAGTAAGTGGAGCGAACATTATCTACCTTTGTCCAAAGTCTGCTGTGTGTCATGTGCTATTTGTTTAGCCTGTGGTAGACAAGTTGAAATTTTAATATAGTTGGTTTTGGTGTTTTTTTGTTTAGGTCCCTCTGCATTGGAAACGATTTGCATCCATGTCAGGCAGATAGATTTCCACGTTCTAAGGTGGGTTTTGAGAAGCCCTGTTGGTGCTTCGTAGTTATTCTGAGTCCAATATCACATCCTAAAAACTTTTCTATTGTTCATTTCAGAAATTGGTTGGTCCTGAGGAGAACCCATAATTCTGGGGTTCGAAACGCGTCGACCAGTTCTCATTTCCTTGTGTCGCACCGCTTTCAAAGAATTCTATTTCCATGTGAAGTTTAAAACAATTTGTTATATTCATTTGGGCAATGCAATAATGAAATGTTTTTGGACATTTAAATTGAGATGTAATTAATTGTACAAGGGAAGAAAGGTCGCCACAAGGACCTAGTTCTTGACAGTTTTTGTATGTTTGCCGTGTATGCATGAGTATAATGGCCATGAGTGTTAGATGAATGTTTGCATATATTTTCTCTTTGTTTCCAGGGGATCATCAGTTAGGTGTCATTGTAATATATGTTTTGTAAAATTTTGTATATAAGATCTTAGCGCAACAAAAGAAATGTCTCTGCGCAAAATTATTTTTGAAATATGAAATAAATTCAAATCATTTCCGTCAAATAATAAGGAAATTCATAAAACCCTCCTTTTCAGTTTCGTTTCTTTTTAGGAGCTGTTAAAGTATTGTGTTGAGTATTTCTCAGCTTGAACTGTTTGTTCTGTTTTCTTGTATTTTCGGCTCAGTTCAGCTGAGTTTTTTTGAGCCACAACCCGGTGCTGTTTTCTTGCGTTAGCAAGGTGGTCACTCCCTGACCACAGGGGAGATTGGCTTCAGTCCTCTGTGCAGCAGAGCGTCGAAGTTCCCGTCTTCTTCTTAGTGTTAAGTTGATTCCAGGATGTCTGAAGTCTTAGGACACAGCTCCTACCTTTAAGCGGATTCTAGGGGCCGGACTACCTGCTAGGTCCCTCCCTATGGGTGGGACCAGGAAGGGGGGTGGTTACACCCCCAATCCTTTGTCCAGCTCGCCCCAGGCCCGGGACTGGTGTGCCCCAGGACCGGTTTGAACTGGCATATGCACCGAGGCTCCTTGTGAGCCACAGGCATGTCTGGTTTCTTTCAAGCCCTACCTGACCAATACACAAAATCCTGTCTGGGGTGGTGCACGCACCTCCCCTGGCAGGACACCCTTTGTCCACACCTCCCAAGCTGGAAGGACTCCCAGCAGCAGGAGGGCAGACTTGTGTCTGTGGTGGCAGCATCCATTTTGTGGAGCTGAGGCTATGTCTGATTTTACCCGGGTTTCAGGTACTGTACATGTCGTGTCCCTCTAGAAGGGTGGAATGCTAACCCCGTCACCAGAATTGGCGAGGGGTTAGTATTCCAATTCGTATGAAACCTTACTCGACATGTTTTGATAAAGCCAAACCAAAGATAGCATTTAACCGCGAGGTTCATAATGCACTTAAGAGTATATGGTATGACGATATCTGGAAACAGTAGAAGGAAGTGGTTCCGACCACTGCAGACAGGCTCAGCTCATGCCAGAGCACCATCTCACATGGAACCAAGCACTCTGCCTTCAGGATTGTTAAGGCCTGCCATAGGAGTGACTTATAGGTTACCAGGTGTCCCATTTAAGGTTAGGTATAGGTATACTACACCTTAGTAAGAGGTGATTACACCAACTTACCCCAGCTGAGTGATCAGCCAGTTGTGTCAAATTGTTAGGCCAAACCTGGGGTGGCATAATACATGCTTCAGCCCCTGGCAGACCTTGGGTACACCAATGCCCTGGGTACCTAGTGTACACTGGTACAGGGGCTGACAGGGTGATCCACTTCCAATTGGTTATGCATCTAGGGTGCATAGGTTTAATTTAGTAGAGAGAACAGCAGGCTGGGGGTCTGATTGGCAGGCCCACAGCCTCAATATGTCAAAAACCAGTGAAGCAAAAAGCAAAAATTTGGGGTGACCATAGGATAGCAGACCCTACTCTCCTACAGTCTGGTTTCTAAGAACTCGTTGTGACGTTGGGGTGGACGGATGTAGGAAGAACATACCTGTATTTGGATAGCATGGCTAACACCTAAATAAGGACTGGGGTCTTATGCTTATATAAGGGCAATGCGAATTGTGCCTACATAAGGACATGTATCAGGAAAACCTTTATACGGACACCTAAAGCGGAATACAACACCCACTCCACTTTCGCATGAACGATAACACTAAATGCTAAACATTAAATTCTAAACATTAAACTGAGCATCACATGTTGCAAAAAAACATTTGTAAAAGCATACTAAAACAAGTTTAAAAAAAAAAACATTTGCTAAACATGTAATGCAAAGGTACTGTACATTTTAAAGCAGATTTTCATTTTAAGCATATATCGGAAATATTGAAATGGTTGACAATTATTCAAAAACCAAAGCCATTTCATAACATGGTACTAAATGAAATAGTGGTAAATAAGGTGACAATGTGTCTCTGTAAGTATTCAAAGAAGTCAGTTCTATATGAATAGGTCTACTGTAAGCAGATTGAATTGCCATGTTTTTTCAATTTTTTTTAAAAAAAAGTCAATTTTAGGAAGAGTTCCAGGTTTTGTTCTGTTTTGAAAATATGGAGGCCAAATTCATAGCTTCCCCGGTACACTGTGAGCCGAATCAAAAGTCAGTGTATGGGTCTGGTGTAAACATGAAATCTCCTGTAGACAAAAGATCGTCTACCGATGTCGGTGACAGTTGGAACACCTCTTTTAGAAGGTTAACTGCACAGAGATGTGAAGCATCGCCTTCAGCATGGGATGCCGCAGCAATGTTTGCGTCCGTTGTTACCTGTGTACCTGTTGATCCATCTCGTAACTCAGCAGCATCAGGAAGCGTCTGTGAGATCTCAACGAATGCCGTCATCAGGATTAGTAGCCTCTGGGGACAACACAGAGCATGGGCCGTTAT
Source organism: Triturus cristatus (assembly GCF_964204655.1). NCBI lineage: Eukaryota > Metazoa > Chordata > Amphibia > Caudata > Salamandridae > Triturus > Triturus cristatus. The sequence goes on from NC_140579.1 coordinate 839,262,885, forward strand.
CGGGTCCAGCAGAGTATCGATATCCATTGGCATGACTGATGGGAGTGTTAGACAGATGTCTAGCACGCATTCTTCACCGCAAAGCAGGCAGCATAGAACAGGTAAGATGCAATCTTGCCAGATTGGTCTAAATGACAGAAACCATGTTGTATTAACCCCTTCAGTGCCCGCCCCTTTCCCCGCCCTGTGCCGGCCGTTTCATTAGCGGGCGGGGTTTGTGACGAGCTGGTCTCGTCATGGGCACAGCGCAACCGCGGCCCATGACGAGACCAGCTCGTCACGGGCATTGAAGAGGTTAAGATCCCGTAGATGAGGTATGCCCAAAAGTCACACTATGCTCTCACGGCACTTCCGTTCTAGGAGAGCTTTCTCTAAGTTGCTTGGAGTGATGCCGGTGGATAGGCTTGCCATAGCGTAGTAGTAGGAATAGAAACAGGATTCCCACAATGAGTGCCAGAATTAATGGCAGACCACCGAAAGCACGAAGTTTGGAATGATTCCGAGGATTGCCTGAAAAGGTGTTAACAGTCCTGAACATATGGTCTTAAATACATGTACAATCCCGCTCGATTCAGACATGTTTAAGATACGCCCCATCATTTCTACGAAATGTATAGGGCAGTTTGAACAAACTAGAGCCTGTATCTCAGCCGAAGTCCTTGCAATTTGTAGAACATAGGTTTCTTTGGCCGAGGTCAAAGGCACGGTCTATTGCAAAAGCATGGCTTTCATTCTGCTTAAAGTATCAAAACGTATAAAAGAAACATTCAATGAAGGCCATAGAGGCGACTCCCTGACTGTGTCTATTTGGGGGAACAATACTTGCATACAAAAAGTAACCCTGGAGATAACCGTTACCAGATATGGGATTCCTGGCAACATGCCACAGCAACCTTGATCATTCAACATGAGGTAACTCCTGTTAGAAAGTTGTCCAAACATTGGATTAATCACAGCAGCTGGTGTACCCTGCAGGTGGCAGGACAAGTTTGCCACAGAACCATTACAAGCCCCGAGTAAAGAAATGTCCTGACATATGAGTGATCCGCTCAGGGCATTTTCACAGTGTATACCGCTTAAAAACACTTCACGACCCCCACTCCAACATCTGTATTCGTAAGGTAAATTCCAGGATGTCTTAATGTATTCCTTACCTAACCTTCCATATTTGCCTGCTTGCATTAGTTTGGGGCAATACTGAAAATGAAAAGTAGTGACAGGCAGAGTTATTTTGCAATGGATAAGCCATTCTGTAGCTGTTTTTTCTGCTACCGTAAACGGTAATTTTTCCAGTTTTTCAATGCTCAGCACTGTATACTTTGCTCCCCTATGTGCCAGTTCGATCTGTTTATCCGTGAGATTGTACGCCAAGGCACATAGCCTGCACGCAAGGATTGTAGCGTCCAGCCTAATAACATAATAGAACGTAACTGAGATTGGCCTTGTTGTAACATGGCTAAATCTTGTTCCAGTATGTCAATAGCAGAGGATACAATGTTGTCCAGTGAATATATTCTGGATGACAAAGTTGTTAACCCATTGTCGGCCACAGTGAGAGATTTCTCTAAGTTAATATGATTAAGCTCACGTATTCTGTCTGCGGCCTCTGCCTGTGAAACCTTCCATATTTCATTATAAGCATCATAAATGCCGGCATATATGAAACGTTTTTGACGCGGTTTTCTTGGTCCTAGCAAGAAATCCCTAAGGTCTGCATCTTCTTTAATTAAAGATAAGTGTTGTTTCACATCCTCGAGTGTAGATTTTTGTAACCAGTCGAGGCACAATTTTCCTACACTGTATGTTGTTACTACCCCCAGGTGCTGTCGTTGAACATAACGTGGGTCTGGCCTATGGATAGTAAAGCCCTGTATTCTATTCAGAAATCTTTATTGACAGATGTTTGTGTCTGTGGGCCAGAGCAACCATTTTTTCCAATCAGGATCTGATCAGTTGTTTTGTAGTATTGTGTCTACTGTGACCACTCCCTGTGTAGTACTATGACTTGCGGGTGTTGGTACAGAAGGTGTGTTCATGTCTTTGATCTTGGCTAATCCAAGGCAAGACGTTTGTTGCACAGTGACATTCAAAAACATTATTTGCTGTGGGATGATACAGGCTCTAAACAAAGCTTCTATCCCCTGCACTTGCCAATCTTTAGAACCCCAGATGGATTTTGTGTCACTTGTGTCTTTCCAAAAGTCAAACCCTTGTCTCGACAGTTGGGCAATAAAGGCTGCAGACTAAATCTGTTTTGTAACAGTTAACATATCTTTCTGTCCTGTTATGTTTACATTTCTATAGAAAAAAAATTCTGTATCAGCTGTATTGTACCCTGAAAAATATGGAAACTTATTTGCAAACGCTTTTGAACTACCCTTTGGTGGTGTAGGACAATGTTCCCATTGGTTAAACATAAACACATTTCTAGGCATTGCAGATTTAAGAAAGAAATGATGACCATAGTGGTTATAACAATAAAGCTGTTCGTAGTCTGATGAACCCTCTAAGTTTTCATTGTTAGAGAACGCAGCAGACCTTTCTAGATCAGACATCATGTTATTAACAGTCTCAAAGTCCCAATCATCAGAATAGGTACTGGAGGCAATAAAGTCACTTAATGAAATTTTAAATAAATGTGGAATCTTCAAAAGTTCTGTCAGGCCGAATATGTCGAAATCAGTTTTGTTCCAAACTATACCATCATGTATAGGATTGGCTGTGATGTTCACTGCTGACAAGTCTCTTGCTTCACGATGGGAAGATTTGTGTGGCTTTAAACGTAAGTTCACATTTTTACTTTCAGTGTCCAAACAAATGTATCTGCCATTCATAAGCACGCTAAGAGTCATTACCAAAGCTAGCCAAAGCAAAAAGAAAAATATTCCAGAAATAATCCATTCAATCCATGGTGAAACCAGATTAGTGTCTTTCAGAAAATGAAAAAAGTCTTGTATTTGTTGTTTGAAAGTTTTTAGGGCTGGCGTTGTTTCAGGCTCACTTGGATCCTCAGAAAACATATCAAACTTAATGAAGTAGCCAGAAGCACTTCGGTCAATTGTTGGAATTGCATCAGGATTCGTCGAAATCGCTAGAACCAGTTGGTCACGTGTTATGTTGGTGTAGACAGGTGTATCTGGAAGAACTGTTACTTGAGATTCAAGAGGGATGAGTTCTATAGCATTGTTGCTTAGTCCTTCATCTCTTACTGCTGAATTATCAATGGTTATGAGTCTTTTAGTCTGAACCTCTTGGATAGTAGCGAGAGGAGGGCGTCTGCTACTAGGTCGGAGTCCACGAGGCCTACTATTTAGTGTCGGCCACATAGTGTGGTTTGATGAGGTCGATTGACACAAATCTTTTCTCCTTTTTCCCAGCAAAGGGCAGCAGAAGTACTGTTCTTGTTCCGTGGACGGCTAGGACAGGTACTCTTTGCCTGTAAGAAGGTCCGAATTCCTTCTTGTTCGCAATCTTCTCTCTGACTAGATCCCCAATGTTTGGGATCCAGACAGGCCTTGCTGGAACTGCTGGTTTTTCCCCAGTGGTGGTTGGCTTCAGGAACACGTTGCTTTGTTTCGATCTTAGTTCATTTAGATCCTGTAGAACAGCCAAACGATCTTTGATATCAAAGGGTTTATTTTCCACCACTGTGCCTTTACATTTGAGATCAGGAACCCACATTTTTGTCCCAAATAGGACCTCATATGGAGTGACCCCCCTAGAGAACTTCTTGGCAAATTATTTAATGAGCGTTGGACCCCATAAAGATGTTTGACCCACCCATCACCCGAACCTAATACCCTAGCTGTTATAGACTGCTTTATATCCCGGTTATTCCTTTCCACAACAGAATTTCCCTCAGGATGAAACTGAGAGGAGTACCGCAATGCTATGCCCAAACTGGCCATGGCTTCTTTGTAAGCCCGAGAGCTAAATGCAGGGCCCTGGTCAGAATGTAGTGTGCCAATTGCGTATGTGCCGATTAAGACTCACAAATCTTTTATAACAGTTGGAGCGTCAGCCGAGTGCTGAGGCCACATCCATAGGAACCTTGAGCAGGAATCTAGTGCGACCATTATATATTTATAGTTACCGTCCCTTTGCAAGGGACCGCAGTGGTCCAGGTAAACACAAGCTAATGGTTTGTCTGAAATCAACAGGGGTGTCTGCGCAGGACGTTTCACTGTGGAGACGTTCATCTGTTGGCATATTTCACATTCAAAAACATAGTTTGTGGTCTGTTTCCTAATGTCAGGCCACCAATATCTTTGTTTTAGTAAAGATACTGTTACAGAAACACCTGCATGGGCAGCGGCTATCCCTTCATGTGCTTCTAGGATCAGTCCTAATCTACGTTCCATGTTTGGAATTACGATATCCCCCACTCCAGGGATTCAAGCAAAAGGAACGTTGTTCGCATCAATTACATAAGAGTGCTTGAGTGGAAATTTCTTTGGTAACGCTGTACCACTGCCTTTGCTTGAAGCATTGACAGCCAACAATATCTCACTGTCTATTCTCGTTTTTTAAATGAGTGATCGCAGCTACAGAAGCCGTCTGAACAGCCCCCTTTGCGGCTTCATCAGCCAATGAATTCCCTGCAACGTGAACGCCATCACGTTGATGACTCAGCGTGTGTATCACGTGAGCTTTTGGTAGTTCGTTTTTCAACTGAACTACTTGTTCCCAAAGCGTTTTATGCTTTATTGTGCCACATTTTGCATTTTTGAATCAGTTTTGAAGCCAATTCTGTAAATATTCATTATATGACTGAACACAGTAAAAGGAATCGCACACTAGAAGTGTGGAGAATTCGCGATCTGTACTTTCAAGTGCCAGTTGGAATGCTTGTAGTTCAGCTCGCTGAGCTGTACAATCTTCTAGAGATTGAGTTTTAGTGACCATTGGTCGGAATTTACCATCGCGCATGCCACCTTTAACGATTGCGCATGCTGCACTGTAAGCTTGCTTACTCCCTGTATCGAGTTGTGCTGATCCATCAGTATAAATTATAAATTCGTACTGATCGAGAGGCAGAATTTTAGTGGGCAGAGGACATTCATGTTCATATTGCAGGAATGCTTGTGTTTTTAAATCAGGATCAAAAACATATTCAACAGAGAATTAACCCATTGTATTCATCTAGGATGTAAAGCTTTTGCATTTGGAACTCTCGCTTTTGTAACCGCCTCTAAGGCTGGTACTGGATTCATGACAATATGCGTTTCCCCTGAGCTAGTGCTTTTTCTTTTTTCTACAGAGGTTTGAACTGCTGTCAGTATTTTTTCTGTTGAAGTGAAGCGCATTTCTGCATGTGTATACAAATGTGATGTGTATGCTAATGGTACTTTTTCACCCTCATTAAATGTTAATTCGCATTGACCCGAAATTATTCGGATCACTAAATTGCGTTTATTTACGCGTGTTTGTAAGTGATTTGTTGCTAACATGTTAGCTTGGAGTGAATGCAGGATTTCTGTGTGTTCCTGTGTCCAATGTTTTGTTGAAAAATCAGGTTTGATTAAGTTGTAGAGAGGTTTAACCCTTTCTGCGTAATTTAGAATGTAAGTTCTTCCAAAATTTAGGAAACCCAAGATGGATTGTAATTTTTTCAGCATTTTTGGAGATTGGAGCAGCGCACACTTTTCTACAAAGTTAGCTGGCAGACTTTTGCCTTCACTTGAAAGCTCATATCCTAGGAAAAGGACATTGAGATGAGCAATTCTGGATTTTATAAGTTGAATTTATAGCCCTCAGAGGCTAAGCCCAGTATAATGGTACTCACCCTGTTCAAGTGCCTATCTAGTTCATTGTCTGTCATATAGATGTCATCGACATATGACAATGCCTCGTCATCATAAATTTGTAGTAACTGTTACCCTTGCTGAGAATAACCCCGGACTATTTTTTAACCCTTGTGGGAGTCGACAAAATTGACCCTGAGTCCCCATTAGTGAGAAAGCTGTTAAGTACTTGCTTTCAGGTGCTATGTTTTGACAAAAGAAACCATTTGAAATGTCCAATGTGGTTTTATATTTTTTACGCACAATGTTATTCATTAATGCTGTACTATGTGCATTTTGTACAGCAAATGTTTTGGAACAAGTGTTCAAATGTCTGTAATCCAAAACTAGATGATATGTATTGTCTCGTTTGGATACAGGAAACAAAGGATTGTTCATTGAGGATGTGCATGTTTCAATCACCCCTTGGTATTCAAGTTGATCTAAGATCTCCATGACATGTATTTTAGCTTCTTGCTTTATTGGGTACTGCCTTTGTGCAGTAGGTTGATTTTTTAGCTGTATTTTGTGGTGAGGTAAGTCCTCATCCCATCCTACATGATTTTTGTATAATGCTGGGGCGTGGGCCACTGTCCATTTCCTGGCATAAGTATATTTTAGGTGAATTGGAATATGGTTGGAGAAAGCTGGCATAATGATGTCCTCGCCATGTGGCCACTCCCTTGCAAATTTTAGTGGCCAGTCCTGTTCTGCTAGAAGTATATCATAACCCCTTGAAAGTTTCTCCCAAAAGAGTGCTTTCACTTTTCTTGGTATGTCTCCCTCCATCCGGAGTGTTATTTCATATAACTTTTGTGGAGTACTAACCCTGGTGTCTACAGTCTCTACTGGGAGGTACTCATTCAAGTTCACTATCTCCAAAAGTTCCTTCAAGTTCTGGCGAGCTATTGTTACTTCTGCTGCACTGTCCAGCATTGTCTGAGCCCATTCTCCATTCTTGAGCTGTGTTCTCAGTATTCTCGGCATGTCTGATCTTCAGACCTGCTACCTTCTTTTTGGTGAATTGAGGTTTTGATTTATTTTTTTGAACGTGTTGATCATCTTTGAACTTCACGCGTTCTTCTTTGTGATCTGACCGTCCTCTTCTTTCTGATGTCTGTGACGATATCTGAAAGGTACGAGAGGAACGTGTATCAGTATCCTGATACCTGCCAGGTTTTCTTAAATTATCCTTATTCCTGAGGTTATACCTCCTTTCAGAGGGCTCCTTTTGAGGAGACCCTCCACGGGATTGAGAACGTTTCTCTTTTGAATTTTGTTTATTAGTTTCCCACTTCTTTTTAGAAGATATAGGATTTTGTTTAATAGAGTCCTGCTCAGGACCTTCGGACAGTTTTGGCTTCAAAGGTTTTCAACCCAAACAAGATTTTTGTATTATTCTGGGTAGCTCATGTTGATGTTCTGTTACATCAAAGTCCCTTAAGCGTTGGCGGATCGTCACTGATGCTGCCTCCTCGTTAATATTAGATAATATTATTGTTGAGACCTGGTCGAAGTTTTTCAGTAATTTCATACCTAAATTCAGAGCAGGCTCTGCCCCGTATTCATTTTGAATTTGTTTCAGGACATCTGGTATTACTGCAATTGATGGAACACCATGTGTTTTAGTATAGATGGCAGCAAAGACTGTGCCCCAAGTGGTGCAGTCTTCCAGTTGTGGTGTGATCCCTATTGGTAAACAGATTGTTAGGATTCTGTGTTTCTCATAAGGGCTAGTATTTGGAAATACTGCTTCGATTTGAGAAATTTTGTTCACGTTTTGTGGGCATTTTACCCATGACTGCGTGTAAAATCTGTGCAGTAATTTTTAGTGTATACCCCTGTTGGGGGGTTTGATTTGGAATGGTCATTGGTGGTTGGACTGTGAAAGTCCACATGACATATTGGACTAATTGTCTGTAAATTTTTATTAACTCTTGTAGTTGAATGAGTAATTCCTCGTCTGGCATCTCTTCGATGTCAGAATGAGGTGTGTAGCCGGCTAGAATCGGCCATGTTGCTCCTGGTCTACCTAGTGGACTGAGCCTGGTAATGTTTTTGAGATGTTTTAGGGCGCCTTTAAACCAGAGATTATGCTCCTGGTATGTGAGTGGAATTTCAATATCCTCGAAAGGTATATATATTCCTCAGGTGGTTCATCTTCTTTAAAGAAATGAAATACTTTTGTTACTGGATTTGATTCTGGGAATACAATCCATGAATAGAATACCTCTGTCCGAAAGGATTTGTGTGCCTCTATCACGAAAACTGCTCTACCACCTCTTAGTGTTAGGCCGTGTTTTATAAGTTTTAGATTGATGGCGCTCCTTAAGTTTGGAGGGATGTTTATAACACCCTCATCGGTTTCATTTAAACCTGTAAAATTAAAAGCTGTTAAGACTGGGTCAGCCGCAGCTACCCCGTTCTTCGTGTTAGTATCCCCATTAAGGGACATTGTTTTTGAAAAATGTAAAACAAGTTTCAAGGAAACAAAGATAAGGTGCACAATATATCCTTCAACGTTGAACAAACCAAACAGCTAATATATAGGATTTTAGTCCTATTCAGCTTTGGCGGATACTTAACCCTACCCACTCCAGACATCTTATGAAGTATGTGAGTAGGGGTCTCTGAGAAAAGCACGGCTGAGTTACTCAGTATCTAACGTTAAATTAATGCCTTACCAAACCTTGGGCGCCATGTAGTGTAGTTCCTATTTCCCTAATAGGCTTTACGCATTGGGATAATATACCCTATAGATTTGGCATAGGACTGAGGTCAGTATGCCCCTATCGAGTATATTAAACTTAATTACTTTGTGCCAGCTAACTCAGAGGCCACTAGAAACTCCTTGTAAACAAGAAGGGAGTAGTTTCTGGCAACCGCATAAATATGACAATTTTGTTTCCCTTTAGAATCGGAATACTCTCAGAATCGTGGAAACAACAGATAGCAGTTTCACTCAGCTAATCGTGCATGCTTAGTTTCTTCAGAGTTACACAGAAAGAATAGACAGGCGTTTTAATAAAAGGATTTATTGAACAGTCTTGTTTCTTGTGTAAGAGATATGAGCTGTTACAATCGTAAGACAGTATGCAAGATATATTATGTACAGCGTAAGCAGTAGAAAGAAATAATACTGCGTTAGCATTATCTTTTAGCTATGACACATATATTCTTATACATAAATAACATAAGCTAAAAATGCGAGTACTCATAAGATGCTTCTCTAACTAGTTCTACCCCAGTGTACCTAAACTAAGTGTAGTACAAGGTAAGAAGTAGGTGATGTATTATATAGTATGGTAGGCTATAGTATGGTATGCTATAGTCTGGTATGCCAAGTCTGGTATGCCAAGAGTCCCTCTAGGTTCCAGTCAGCTCCATACCATTAGAATGAGAGAGGTGGGAATCTCTTTCCGGGTCTCGAGCTCTAACACCCCGTGAAGGGAGTCAGAACACTGGAAGCTGGATTCTCTGTGAGCAGGGATGACAGCATCTCTTGTCAGTGCGTCAGGCCGGGACATGGGCTTCTCTAAAGTCGAGGTCTCCTCCTACTTGCTTGGGCAAGGGAAGGTATATTTATACCTGGTAGGTGCCATGGAATGTCAGCATTGACGTAAAGTCAGGCAGAGGAAGACGTTAGGAATGAACCCTTAAGGAATAGCGGTTTATGTATAATAAATGAGTTCTTGGAGAAATCAATAATCCTGTGCTCTGGGAACTCCCAAGAGCTTAAGGGTCTGGTTTCTAAGAACTCATTGTGACATTGGGGTTGACGGATGTAGGTGACCATGCCTGTATTTGGAAAGCATGGCTAATGCCTAAATAAGGACTGGGATCTTATGCTTATATAAGGGCAATGCGAATTGTGCCTATATAAGGACATGTATGAGGAAAACCTATATACGGGCACCTAAAGCGGAATACAACACTGGATGAGAGACAACTGCCTTAAATTCAGCACCAACAAAACAGAAGTACACTTCCATATGGGAACACAGCTGCTGGCCAGAAGAACTTGGGTCAACACCCACTCTGACAGACCATATGGGCAACCTAGGTATCATTCTCGACAGCGAACTGACCATGCAACGACAAGTTAATGCAGTCATATCCTCCTGCTTCCACACCCTTCTCACACTCTGCAGAATCTTCAGATAGATCCAGGTCCACACCACAAAGACCGTCACACAGGCCCTTGTAACCAGCCCCCGCAACTACAACAATCTCCTCTACACAGGACTCTCCACCCAGCTCCTCAGAAGACTCCATACCATACAGAATGCTTATGCCAGACTCATCCTGGACCTCCCCAAAGCGACCCATATCACCCCAACTCAGAACCCTCCACTGGCTCCCCATCCAGAAAAGATGCCAGTGTATGATCCTCACTCACCCCTGCAAAGCTCTAAACAATCAAGGACCGGCCTATATCAACCACCGACTGAACTTACATCTATCCACAAGAGACATACGGTACTCCTCACTAGCCTGTGTGCACACTTCCCGCAGCCGTCACAGCTGCAGCGGAGGCTGCTCCTTTCCTACATCGCCACTAAGACCTGGAATGACCTGCTCCTCAATCTTCAAACAGCACCCTCCCTGGCAGACTTCAGAAAGAAAATCAAGACCTGGCTTTTCAACGGAGACATTGCCCCCACAGCACTGACAGTGCTGCGCTATACAGATGCTGATTGATTGATTGATTGTTACAGATGAGACACAACATAATTAGGCCTACCACACACATTTTACAAAACTAGCGGTGTTGCAGGGATTCTGCTCAGGAACAGAACTATGCTTGGGACCATAAAACACTGAGCACTGAGCCACCATTCCACATCACAATCTAGGCGCCCGAGTCTGACCAGCTATAGTGCCTCACTTGCCCTCCTAACCTTTCCAGAGAGACAAATGATTTTGGCACCCCAGAACATAACACTCTCAACCTTCTCAGGGATCGCGGTAACAGGACACACCCTTTTGCTCTCTCACTCGTACTGGTTCAGAATAAGATAAAAAAAGAAACACAAAGGAAGTTTAAAATGTTTATTTAAACTATTGTGTTCTAAGATGCAATAATTGCTCCACTATTAGAAAACAAATACATGTCAATAATGTCCTCAGCATGGTTAATCAACCATATACAATAAAAAACCCTATCATCTTATCTGACAGAGCTGCCAAAACCCTCCTGTACCACAGAAGCTAAGTGGTTATAAATTATAGATCTCTGGGTTTAAGGGTGGACCCCGTACCTCAGCATACATATATGGATGTTCTGCATCTCAGCTGACGCAGCACTCTTGACTCAGGACCTTCATTCTGTGGGTGTGTTTTTTCAGAACCCCTGTCCTCAGCTATATGACAAGATATGTGTATTCAAAACAGCAGCTGCATTATTTTATTATGTTTAGATGCTAGTGTCTGACCAGAAAGAATAACAAGAGGCAATGTTGTTTGACCTTGCCCAGGCTGTTCAGACTAAATCCCAGGAAAAGAATAAAATACGAAGACGTGCTGGTTCTGTATAAAAATACAATGTGGCACAAAGGCAATTATGATATTTAGCAACATGTGCAAAATAAAAGCATCATACAACGTAGACAATTAGACTTACATAGGGAAAACAACAATGGGCCATACAAGAAACACACAACACTCTCTCTTTGGTCAGAATAATAGCACAATGAATCATCCAAAAATCTAAATGTAATCGAAAGATAAACAACCTCAAATCATTATTCGTAACATTATATTGGGAAAGCTAAAAAAGTAATTGTCAATTTAGAAAAATAGTCAAATTATGGTGCTTTAGAGGAATCCATTGTGTCACTCGCAAATTCAAAGGCCAGGGACTTCAAAAGGAGTCTGACTCCACAAAAGATGACTGATTAATAACCCAAGTCACAATTTTCAAAGAACATACATGATCCTCGGTCTCAGCCGTCACTGAGATAGTTAGCGGGTAACGTGCATCCGTGTTAGTAGAGCCTGTATTCTGTGATCCATGTCCCGATGCACATATTTCCTCAAAAGTGAGTGTCTCAAACCTCACATTGTGGCGGCAAACCTAAGAGACAGTCCTGAAAATGGGTCACTAAGGAACTCATTAGCATTTCAATGTCCACAGCAGCGGGCGTCTACAAAGCTAGACAAATATCCAGCGCCCATTCGAAGGGGCACCAGTGGCAGTAGAATACGAGGCAGGCAGGAATGTTAAGGACCAATCAAAATCCAGTTCTTGTAGTAGAAATATTCCAAAATACTGAAGCATGCACTCACGATAGTGTTGAGCGGTTGTAGTTCCAGGGGGCCTGCAAATGGAACATCCATTGCGGCGAAGCAGAAATAGGATTAGAATGCCACAAATGAGGAAAACCAGCAGCAGAAATTCTCTTAGCACACTTGAAAAAAATGTAATAAATAAAAGGCGGTATTATTCCAAAGACAGTTTGGAATGAACTGACGAGGCCGGAACTGAGAATTTAAAAAAAAGGGTGCGAGACCGGCCGTGTTAGAGGCATTAAAAAGTCAATGCACTAATTCACCAAAATGCAGGGGAATGTTTGTATTTAACCATGAATGCATTTCAATAGAAGTTCTAGCCACCCACAATTCAAAGGTTTCACAAGCAGATGTGAGAGCTACTTCCTTTCGAAACAATAATGATTTGAGTCTGTTTAGCTTTTGGAAATCTGCGTACAAAGTTGGACTGGAAGGCCATAACGAGCTATCTATAATCCCATGTGTAGGAGGGAACATGACGTTGTTGCAACAAGTAACAAGCTAGGAAACAGAAGAGATGTAGGGGACTCCAGCTTGCATTCAGCAACAGTCTTGATCACTAAGCATTAAATAACTCCCATTTGAAAGGTCTGTAATTAGTGGAAGAATTGCAGGAACTGGTATTCCTTTTAAATTTGACACTGAAGTATATGTGCCGTGTATCTTAACATGTTTGCAAATGAGTGAATGTCAGACAGAAGAGTCGCATTCCTCTCCAGTAAGGAGATATCTCATGAATGAAGCTGCCTCCGAGGGGTTCAAACCTACCAACAGGAAAATGTTTCATTCAAGCTGTGAACTGAAATGTCGAAATAGGCAAAGTGATAACGCTATGTATTAAACCATACAGTTGAAGGAGTTTCAGCTATAGTGAATGGAAGTTGTTCTCTGAATGTAGCACAGTGTAGGTGGCATCTTTTATTGCCATTAGTTGTTGTTTGCCTGTTAAATTAAAGGGCAAGAACAAATTACTGCAATTCAAATAGAACCGCGGTATGCACCCATTTTTAAGGGCTAAATGGCATAATAGATCTAAGCTGACTTTGCCTATGATACAATGTTGACATGTCATCTTGCATGATATCAATAACAGACGACACAATGTTATTTAAATTATAAATACGAGAAGGCAGCGTGTTAATACTATTAATAACAACTGCAAGCACTTTTTCCAAATTATCTTGGTCAATTTGACTTAAACGTGCAGCAGCTTCCATTTGGGACAACTTCCAAATTTCATTACAAGTAGCATAAACAAATCTTTTGAAACATGGAGGTTTGGGACCCAAAACAAAATCTGACAAATCCATGTCTTCAGACAGGAGAGAAAGATAATGTTTCACTGCAGACAGTGTGGAATGTTCCACCCATTGTTGACACAATTTTCCCAATGAATAGGTGGTAGCAATACCAGAATGCTGTGAGTATGAATATCAGGAATCGGATCTTCTTGATTTGAACCCAGGTGTGGAATTGAGAAAACGAGCATGACAACCACAATAACAACCCGTGAGGACCTGAAAGTGTAGAATTAAATGTACCATTCTGCACCATGCTATTGAGTTGTTCCTTGTTATAATTTGTCAAACTTTGCCATATCAAAGCGGGCAATAGAGGGAATTGTTGGGGCATTCATTCCTTTAATTTTTGCCAATGCCATACATGTAGTCTGCTGGCGGTGTCATTCAAGAAGTTCATTTGTGTGGGAATTAAGCAGTCTTGAAATAGGGTTTCTGTAGGAGAGTAGGGTCTGCTATCCTATGGTCACCCCAAATTTTTGCTTTTTGCTTCACTGGTTTTTGACATATTGAGGCTGTGGGCCTGCCAATAAGACCCCCAGCCTGCTGTTCTCTCTACTAAATTAAAACTATGCACCCTAGGTGCATAACCAATTGGAAGTGGATCACCCTGTCAGCCCCTGTACCAGTGTACACTAGGTACCCAGGGCATTGGTGTACCCAAGGCCTGCTGATGAGTACAGGCCCCAGCTAGGCCCGCAGGACACAAGGGTTCGCTCTCCTGTAAAGAAGCCTATAAGGAAGTTGGCACGGAAACTGCAAAGTACAAAGACACGGTTTATTAACCCTTAAGGGTGGTCCTACAATCCATACAATACCCTTCAGTATTGCATAGAGTAGCACAAAGAACTTGCATACATGGTCCCCTTTTATACACAACAGAGGGGCTCATAAGTGGGAGGATACGACATGAGACAAGAAATGTTACCTTTTATGGACATTTGCAATACAAGATCGATATGTGGGCGGAGCTGACATACTCCTTAAGCCCGCGAAAACATGGTCAAGCAAGGACTAACTGATAACAGATGTGGTCAAGTCTGGGCATGCGCCAGACGGACAAAGAAACTATTTATAGACTGTTACTAGGCAGATTACAAGAGCAACTAACACAAAGATAAGACTCTTCTCGTGCTGAGCACGTGGAGACATGACAATACAAAATGGAGTCCAGACTTCAGTCAACATAACAAAAGGAACATGTGTAAGGAAGGAGAATTCATGTCTTTAGTAAATGCTTAATCACATCGAAGTTGCAATTTACAACAGACGACCCTTTCAGCATTTACTGAAGACATCCGGCTTGTTAGAATAATCATCATATATATCGATTATCATCATTTCTTCTACTTCCTTAGCTAAACGTTTCTGATAAGTGACATTGGCAATAGCTTTCTTATCGGGGATACAAAAAGATACACATACGGAACAGAGCAAAGGACCACATTGAATACAGATACAGCAAGAAAACAGAACTGCTATAATTATGCAGAGACCAGTCAAAACCTTCCAACCCCAAGCAGTGATCAATGCCCAAAACCATCCAGAAAAGGACCAAGTGCCATTTTCTGTATGGATTTCAGCTGCAATTTTATGCAACCTGTTAATTGCATTGTAGACTGAAGGGGTGTGGTCAGGAATAAACACACAGCAACTACTTCCGATAATTTTACAAGCTCCACCTCGATCAGCTAACATAACATCTAACACCATACGATTCTGCAATGCAACAATTCTGGTAATCTGTAATTCTTCCGTAAGATTCCCAAGAGCAGCAGCGGTTTGGTTTGTCACAGCCTCTACCACTCGTGTTAATCTTCGAATTTTCCTACTATTTAGGGCAGCTCCAACGAAGAAAAACAATCCTAGATTGAAGTCGATATACTGCTGTAAACTGGTGTCAGTTTGATCCACATCATCAATTGATAAAGTACGTTTATACCTATTTACAGTCACATTATTCAACAACTTTAAATCCTTATGATAAGATGCAGGTGCCAGAAATACAGGAGGTAACAAAAATGATACATAGCATACTCCAGACCAACCGGCTGGCAAACGGTAATAACCTTTAGTTCCACACACAAAATACGTATTATGGGATGCTAAGAAAGTACTGTTATTCAATCCATCGATGTTTAATATGGTAATACAATCACTAACACCAACAGGAATGTAACCCACACTTTGGACACACAGATCCGCTTGAGCTTGTGCCACTTGAATCACAAATCTGTCTTTTCCCACAGTGTCTCTGGTGTTCGTGAAAACATATGGAATCGATTCATTGTCTGGTCGATACTCTTCCCATTCCCAAATTGTCCCATTCGCTTGCGGATATCCATCTTTATCCTGATGACATTCTTTATTGAGTCTGAAGAGTAATCGTCCCACTGTGGGTTTCCGAGTGGCAAAAAGCAAAGTGTACCATGCTCTACAAGAGCCATTATGAGAGAAAGGAAGAGGTATGAATGGCGTTCCTCCCTTCTTCTGATGAGCTGGCATCATACCACATATCCAACAGTTCGTAGCATTGGTGGCAACATGGGTATGATGTAACATCTGGATGAAAGTGTTATTCAAATAGGACTGACGATGCTTCAATTCTTGATACGGAAGGGTATAGAAATAGTGCTCCGCAGGCACTGGAGTGGTCAACACAAGCAACTCTCGGGCAGGAGTCACATTCTCCACAAACCATGTGGTTATCCCAACAATAGCTACTGTGAGCATAAAACCTATTGCACAAAGGATCTTCTTTTTCTCCATGTCAAAATAGAAAATCAATATCTTCCTGAAACTAAAGGTTTGTCAGAACTCTTCCCCTTGGGCAGCGGTCGATTTCTTCACCAACGGGCCAAGACGGGTGTCACTACACTAATGCAAAGCTGATCCCCCCCCCTTGCCTCACTGGCTCTCCGTTTCACTAACCCAAGGGCCGTTCTGACAACATGTCCCAATACTGAAGGATTCACTTTCTTGGCCTCAGATGATATCGCCTTCCTCCAGGAGTCGCGTGGTCCGGAAAGAGCTCCTCAGCGTCGTTCGATTCCACAGCACGGCCTTTCTCTGTGGTCAGAATCTCTCGTTGATCGGTCAGTACAGCGGGCTCCACCAATCCGGGCGGTACTTTGCGGCAGTGCAGGGAATGAATCCAATTCTTTCTGTTGGAAACTCGCACAGCCGTCCTTGTTGCCAGCAAGACTTGCTCAGGGCCCACCCATCTCGGCTCCAGGCTGTTCGTCCTATCGAAGATTTTCAGCATGACATAGTCTCCAGGCCGGAGACTATGTCCTTCGCCGGTGGACTGATCAGGGAGCGCCTCCCGGACCTGTTGATGAATGGAAACCAAGTTATCCGTTAACTGTGCCAAATAATCATTCATCATTACGCAAGGTACATCATACACAGTCTTAGGTTTTGGTGGACCCCAAATATTCATTGGACGTCCAAAGACAATCTCATACGGTGTAAGACCGATTCGAGAGTGCGGTACCGATCTAATTGACAACAATGCCAGCGGTAAAGCATCTGGCCAAGTCAAAGACGTTGAAGCTTGAATTTTAGCGATCTTGAGCTTCAGTGTACCATTATACTTCTCGACTAGTCCTGCAGATTGAGGGCGGAATACTGCATGGAACTTCTGGGTGATGCCTAGACCCTTCAGAACATACTTTATAACATCCGCTATAAAGTGGGGCCCGTTATCACTCCAGAGAAGTCTACAAACGCCATATCGAGGGAAGAACTCCTTCAACAGCATCTTAGCGGTAGTCATTGCAGTATTGTCTTTCGTAGGGTAGGCCTCAACCCATTTGCTAAAGGCACACACCACTACTAGAACATACTTCAAATTGTTACAACGCTCGAGCTGAATGTAATCCATCTGTAAAACCTCAAAGGGTGCAGTAGGAGTTACGAACCCTCCTGCTGGGGTCCGAGTCCCCTTTCCTGGGTTGTACCTCAGGCAGATCATACAGGTCTGCACCACTCTCTTTGCCGTGCTAGCAATCTCTGGATGCTCCCAGACTTGGGTAAGCAATTTTACAATTGCGGAAGCTCCAACATGTGCTAGCCCATGTGCCATCTGAACCATAGGTTGTACAAAAGCTGTGGGTAATTTCCATCGATCCATCTGCTTATTTCTCCAGCAACCCTCATCATCCAATTCTCCCTCACTGGACCATTGCTCCCGTTCTTTATCAGAAGCGGTCCTCTGTATTTCTCGCACTTCTTCCTTCGCATCATGCCATCTTTCTACTTGTGACTTCACTACATACATGGCAGTAGCACCGGGCTGCATCGCAGTCTCCCGCGCCACCCGGTCTGCTAACGCATTCCCTTCTCCAACTTTATCGACTACTTTCCTATGGGCGCTACATTTAACGATGGCAATTCTCTTCGGATATGTCAATGCAGTTAAAAGATTATGAACTAACTCCCCATGCATTATTTGTACTCCATGCGACGTTAAGAACCCTCTTTCCTTCCAGAGCAGGCCGAAATCGTGCGCTACTCCGAAGGCATAGCGGCTATCTGTATAAACATTCACACACAATCCTGTACTGAGCTCACATGCTCGTGTTAATGCTATCAGTTCCGCTGCTTGAGCTGATTTCTGTGGTATGCGTGCTGTCTCCACTATTGTTTGCAATGTGGTAATCGCATACGCTGCCGAAGTCGTACCATCTGGTAGCTTCAGGCATGACCCGTCCACCCACAGTTCTCCATCTACATCTGAAAAGGGCGTATCCTGGAGATCAATACGACCCTTTGTTTGTTCCTCGGTCATAAGGATACAATCATGTGCTTCTCGTGCCTCAGACCGAGTCTCGGGGTATGGCAACAATGTGGCAGGATTCAACGTCACGCACCTCTTCAACGTGATATGAGGAGCCAAAAGCGTCAGCTCATATCCCGTTAAACGGGCACTGGTCAAATGCTGCGTCCTTGTCTTATTAAGCAGGGCATCAACAGCATGGGGGACTAATACCAACAGCTTATGAGATAACACAATTCCCTCGCTCTGGCGTATTGACACAGCTGTCGCCGCAACCGAGCGAAAACAACCAGGCAATGCTCGAGCAACAGGATCAAGTACAGCCGAAAAATATGCACAAGGGCGCTGCTTGTCGCCGTGCATCTGCACTAAAACTGATAATGCACATCCATCTTTCTCATGCACATACAGCGAAAAAGGCTTGGTATAATCAGGTGTCCCTAATACTGGTGCTGAACAGAGGGCCTGTCGCAGTTTCTGAAAGGCAGTGTCACACTCATTCGTCCAGGGGAGCGGGATAGGTGTATCTTTTGTCAAAAGGGCTAACAATGGCTTGGCTATATACGAAAACCCTAATATCCACTGCCTACAAAACGAAACAAGACCCAAAAATGCGCGCACGTCCTTCTGCGTGGACGGCGTCGGTGTATCCAGAATCACTTGGACACGATCTGGTGTGAGTGCACGTCCCTCCTTAGACAAAAGGTGACCTAGATAAGTCACCTTTGGTCTACAGAATTGCAACTTTTTCCTAGAGACCTTGTGATTGTGGGATGCCAAAAAGGAAAGCAAAGACAACGTACTCGTTTCACACAACTCCGGGGTGTCAGCCGCCAGCAAGATGTCATCGACATATTGAATGAGGGCGACACCCTCGGGCAGAACAAAGGAGTCCAATTGTCTTTTCAAAGCTTGACTGTAGATGCTAGGGCTTTCCGTATAGCCCTGAGGAATTCTACAAAATCGGTAAGACCTATTATTTAAAGTGAAACCAAAAAGGTATCGACTATCGGGATGAATGGGAATCGAAAAGAAGGCATTTTTCAAATCAATAACTGAAAACGTGGTCGCCGTAGGCGGAACCAAAGTAAGCAACGTCGTGATATCCGAAACCACTGGGTACTGAGGTATCACGATCTTGTTTACTTCTCTCAAATCAATGATAAACCGATAGACTTTGGCATCCGTATCCTTTTTCAGAATGGGTAGAATCGGGCTATTACAAACATTATAGGGAACTTCTTCCACCACTCCCACCTTAATCAAATCCTGCACAATCTGTATAAGAGCCTCTTCCCCCTCCTGCGAAATACGATACTGGGGAAGGCGTGGTAACACCGCCCCCTCCTGGACAGTAATGTGAACAGGCGGAATCACCATCTGTCCCACATCAGTATCCGAGGTGGCCCACAGAGCACGGGGGAGGGCAGCTAACACAACATCTTCTGTGACCACACACATCCGTTCAGACAGGGGATAATTGTCATTCAATATCACCCGCACTCCAGCAGGGGAACACCGGATCGTAGCTCTAAAGTGCTTCAGCATATCAAGGCCCATAATATTATCCGGCGTGTTCGGAGCTAACAAAAACGGACAGGGTGCAGAAAAGGAATTAACCTGAAATGTGAGGGGCTGCGAAAGAGGGCTTCGGGAGAGTGTTCCATCGAACCCTACCGATGTAACCATTAAGCCAGATGGGGGAGCCCTCGGAACCAATTGTTTAGACAGCGCACTACGAGTCGCTCCTGTGTCCACTAGAAACTGATCAGTGGAGCCCAAAACCTCAGCTGATACGTAAGGACCCCTCTGATCAACTGGCACCTCAACTGATTCTAACCCCCATCCAACGCATTCCTATGCATGCTGAGAATCATGATACCCAGACCGGTCAATTCCCGACACTTGATACTGATTTTGTCGATCAAAAACATTAGACCTATCTCGTTGCTGCCCAGCAAGGTCAAAACGAGCGTGATCAGTAGAATTCCCTCTAAAATTCGAAAAAACCCCTCTACCTCTGGGGCCACTCTGAGTGTGTCCCTGACCGTGCCCCTGCCGTGAAGCATGCAACGCTGGGCATTCTCTGGCCCAGTGCCCCGATTGCTTACAATACGCACATTGATTCCTATTCAGATCAGATCGGCCCGAGGGAGGACCATAAAATCCTCCCCTACCTCTATTTACACCCCGTCGGGGCGGACCAGATACTTGTGCTAACATCACCTTCGTTTTTAAATCCTTCGATTTCTTTTCCTCCTGCCCCTTCGCTTCTAGCTCCTGGCGCTCATAGTACTGAGCTATAGTCAGAAGGGCTGTCGGGGTCGTAGTGGACCAAGAACTTTTACTCGCTTTGAGGCGAGCTGCAATTGCCGGTAATAAATTCGCCACATATTTGTCAGCAAAAAGGTGCCGACCCGTATCATCCGTAAGAGACTGACCACTAAAATCATGGAACGTCTCCTCAAAGCGCGTAAAGAAATCTGCAACTGATTCATCGGCTTTCTGCTTACACGAGGCTAGCATATTCCAGTCAATCTTTTTAGGGGGAATCTTCAACTTAGTCAAAATAGCAGCGGGGAGATCTAAAATAATCTGAGGTGGTTTCTGCGCGGGCTTTCTCTCCCTATCCTCATCCTCAAGTTCAGACCATCGAGCCTTAAAAGTGGCAACATCATCTACCTTCCGCACGGATCGCCACATATCTGGTGGTAGAATAAGCCCAAAGAACAAATCTATATCCGCTAAGGTCATAATACAAGAATTCAAGGCCCCCTCGACTTCTTCGTAAAAGGCCGCTGGATTCTTGCGGGGATCAGGCAACGCATTCTTTAATGCCATGACGTCAGCCCTGTGCCAGGGAGTATAAACCCAATTATACACAAAATATCCCTTAGCATCGGCGGAGGTAATATCCGAGCTAGTCCCCGCTCCTTTAGGAGGAACATACAAAGGCGCCGCCTCGCGCATTGGTTTAGCATGCACTGGATCGCTCTTATCTGATTGAGAGATGGATGAATGGCCGCCTCCAGTACGCGAATCCAACCGCCTTTCCTCCTCAAGATGTTGGCGCGCTTTCTCTTTAAGGTCTGCTGCCGCATCCCGCAACGCAAACAGTCGCCGAACTGCTTCAGGCGCCTTAGAGGGAGAGAAAACACCATTACGCAATGCTTTAGCATCCAATACCACATCGTCAGGTTCAAAGACGCTGGAATATTTCCGAAAGGCACCAATCACTTCATCAGAAAAGTGTCCCAAAAAATACAACCTTTCTCTATCCTGCCACGACTCCCAAGAAGCCAACAGTTCATCAAGGGATAACTTGCCCTTACATGCACGATAAGAAACCTGCCGAAGCTCACCCATTCGCTCAGCCGATAACATGGACCGCGTGTCTACCTTACTCGAACCCGATCCAGAATCTTGTGGCCTCGGGGCAGACGCGCCGACATAAGGAGGCGGGGAACGATCTAATAAATAAAAATCATCGTCATGATTATTAAGGACAGGATAGAGTGGCTGACGAACAGCATATTGACCCGAGACTTGTAACCTATGTTCTTTCTCTTGTTTCTCCGTCTGTTCTCTTTCCTCCCGACGCTTTGCTTCCTGCGCTCTCACATGATCATTCTTTCGTTGCTCTTTGTCAAACAGCGCTTTCTCGCGTTTCTCTCGCTCACGCACTTCCTTCACCCATAGTCGCACACATTCAAACATGTCTTGCCGCGCACGCCGTTTACACATACACTGTTCCACATACTCAATCTTACGTATATCAAACGACCCATACAACGGCCACCGTAACTCAGGATCCTTCTTGGTATATTTCCTCCATACTGTGCTGTACATTATGGAGTAAAGACCATGCTTCACATACATATCCCTATTAGGAGTCCCCTCTGGGGGAGCTGGAGCAGATTCCCCGAGGTTTAACCGGTTTCCAAAGCAGCAGCACCACTTACGGAGTGCGCTAAAAGCAGGCATGCTCAAAAATAATGCAGAATATGCAGTATTATCAAAAAAATGGCACTTAAACGTTGTGCTGTTCAAAGTTACACAGTTCCGGAGAAATATCTCCACATTACCTGCCTATATGTGTTGCAACGCATATATTCTCACAATAATCAATACAAGATATGACCGGTCATCACAAATCAAACTCAAATAGCCAACCCAGGCTTCAAAAAACTCGGAGCAAGTACCGTACAACGGTTCTTACCAATCAAGAGTCCAGATTCCAACTGCCAAGCTCCGAAATTCGCCCAAACGGCTGTCACGGCAGAACCGACAGAAGAGGTCTCAGTCGAGGACCGGCGCCACCCAGATGGTCAGCTCGGAAGGGAAGGAAGAAAAACCTCGGGATGCCAGGACTAAAGTGCCTCTGGCAGTGATCACATCCCCGGCCAAATTCCTCACCTTCGTCGCGACCAATCCTTCGAGCATCCGAGTCGCCGATGAGCCCCACGTGACGGGCGCCAATTGATGAGTACAGGCCCCAGCTAGGCCCGCAGGACACAAGGGTTCGCTCTCCTGTAAAGAAGCCTATAAGGAAGTTGGCACGGAAACTGCAAAGTACAAAGACACGGTTTATTAACCCTTAAGGGTGGTCCTACAATCCATACAATACCCTTCAGTATTGCATAGAGTAGCACAAAGAACTTGCATACATGGTCCCCTTTTATACACAACAGAGGGGCTCATAAGTGGGAGGATACGACATGAGACAAGAAATGTTACCTTTTATGGACATTTGCAATACAAGATCGATATGTGGGCGGAGCTGACATACTCCTTAAGCCCGCGAAAACATGGTCAAGCAAGGACTAACTGATAACAGATGTGGTCAAGTCTGGGCATGCGCCAGACGGACAAAGAAACTATTTATAGACTGTTACTAGGCAGATTACAAGAGCAACTAACACAAAGATAAGACTCTTCTCGTGCTGAGCACGTGGAGACATGACAATACAAAATGGAGTCCAGACTTCAGTCAACATAACAAAAGGAACATGTGTAAGGAAGGAGAATTCATGTCTTTAGTAAATGCTTAATCACATCGAAGTTGCAATTTACAACACTGCCAGGGGCTGAAGCATGTATTATGCCACCCCAGGCTTGGCCTAACAATTTGACACAACTGGCTGATCAGTCAGCTGGGGTAAGTTGGTGTAATCACCACTTGCTTAGGTGTAGTATACCTATACCTAACCTTAAATGGGACACATGGTAACCTATAAGTCACTCCTATGGCAGGCCTTAACAATCCTGAAGGCAGAGTGCTTGGTTCCATGTGAGATGGTGCTCTGGCATGAGCTGAGCCTGTCTGCAGTGGTTGGAACAACTTCCTTCTACTGTTTCCAGATATCGTCATACCATATACTCTTAAGTGCATTATGAACCTCGCGGTTAAATGCTATCTTTGGTTTGGCTTTATCAAAACATGTCGAGTAAGGTGTCATACGAATTGGAATACTAACCCCTCGCCAATTCTGGCGACGGGGTTAGCATTCCACCCTTCTAGAGGGACACGACATGTACAGTACCTGAAACCCGGGTAAAATCAGACATAGCCTCAGCTCCACAAAATGGATGCTGCCACCACAGACACAAGTCTGCCCTCCTGCTGCTGGGAGTCCTTCCAGCTTGGGAGGTGTGGACAAAGGGTTTCCTGCCAGGGGAGGTGCGTGCACCACCCCAGACAGGATTTTGTGTATTGGTCAGGTAGGGCTTGAAAGAAACCAGACATGCCTGTGGCTCACAAGGAGCCTCGGTGCATTTGCCAGTTCAAACCGGTCCTGGGGCACACCAGTCCCGGGCCTGGGGCGAGCTGGACAAAGGATTGGGGGTGTAACCACCCCCCTTCCTGGTCCCACCCATAGGGAGGGACCTAGCAGGTAGTCCGGCCCCTAGAATCCGCTTAAAGGTAGGAGCTGTGTCCTAAGACTTCAGACATCCTGGAATCAACTTAACACTAAGAAGAAGACGGGAACTTCGACGCTCTGCTGCACAGAGGACTGAAGCCAATCTCCCCTGTGGTCAGGGAGTGACCACCTTGCTAACGCAAGCACCATCCAGCGAATCAACGTCTGCTTTGCCGCCGCCTCCTGCCGGAGCCCGAGCCCAGAGACTGACAAGACCTGGACCTCCAGACCTCTCACCGCCCGATCCACAGTCCCTGAAAAGAGGAGACCCGTGGAGGCACCGAGACACGTGGAGCCAGCCATCTTGAAACGACCATGACAAGCTGACAAGTGCAACAACCGAGGCTCCCTCCAAGTTGTGCTTTGGGATCTGAGAAGCCCAACACCCGAGCAGCATCTGCACCAAAGGTGAGCCCTCCAGCATCTCCACGATCTGCGTGGGGCCCTTCTGCATTTTGCCACTCGACGCGCCTAACCGGTTGCTGGCCCGCTGGCTAGTAGCCATCTTGGCAACGAACTCTACAAAATACACCACTGGTCTGGTTGCTCCAGACTGGCCCTTGCTCCCCTCCAAAGGAGCAGTCCTTCTGACCTTGCTGGTCAGAACCATCAGCTTATTTCATCTCCTACAACAATTGCTTTTGCCAAGGATTGTTTGCTTCGATCAAGTCGCCGACACCGCCGACAGCGAGAGCCTGCGTGGGACAGCTCGTGAACCGACTCCTGGACGTCGTCGACCTCCAGGGACCAGGTGGCTGCAGAGACAAGCTACACCTTTCTTCCTGTTTGCACCCGACATTGCCTGGTACCCACCTGGTGCCACGCTGGTCACTGGCTAGTGACTGTGAACACTGTCCCCTCTGCTTACAGGTCTTCAACATCTCCGATCCACTCTTGGATCCACTGCATCTCTCCCGAACCGACCGCCTGCAGCATCTTTGTCTTCAGGCTCCACGGAACAGATAGAAGAAACCCGATGCACTTCGAGGCCTATGCACCCGCTTCCTGTGGGTGAGGTATAGCTGGCACACCTGTGCCCAAGTGTAGTAATACATCTCTAGTGCCTGTGTTCCAAATCTTGAGTTCCTAGTCCATCCGGAAGATCCTCATTGCAGTAACTTTGTACTTTTTACGCACCCATTGAAACCTATGGGAGCACGCGTGTGACTATTTGCTCTGCACACGCCACCCGTGGACCTCCTGGTCACTAACTGAAGTTAGCTCCTTGTAGGCCCAGCAATTCTAGAGGCCCTAGGCCTTTTCCCTTTTCTGTTCGTGGTACTTATACCACTAATTTAGTATATGGTTGGAGCGGCCACCAGGGCCTATCCATATAAAGTGCAACTTCTGTGTATTCTACTGTAATCTTGTTTGACGATTTGTGCTCCTGTGCTCATAAAGAGACTAGGGGTTACTTTGAGAAATAAATACATATATATTTTGAATATATATCTGTGTGGTGTCCTTTCATTGGTATAAAAGGGGGTTGCATTTGGTAAAACAGCTGGCTTAACACGCTTCACGAGTTTAGCCTCAAAGACTGCTTAGCCTACGCTACCACTAGGGCAGCTAGTCCGAAAAGGTTGACTTACAACCACACCATAAGGGTTGCTTGGCATGATACAAGGTGATCACTCTAACTAGTGAGCATCATATACCAGGCCAACTTCTCACATTGGTGGCAGCGGTGGGATTTGAGCTTGCTGTGTTTTACCATTGTAATCTCTTGGTTACCAATTGAAAGATCACATAGGTACCTGTAGGTACATATAAAACAAGATTAGATATACATAAGTTCTACTGAACTTAGTTGTTGTAGAGCAAAGGGAGTAGCACACCCTGACTACAACTACTAGATAGGTTTAGTAGGTAAACCCAAGTGTAGGTAGATTGCAACACATCCACCCACACTTAAGAGCAATGGCCGGGGCAGAGGGGTCCACTGTACCCATCTCTGTTGAGAGTGACCCCCAGAGGGCACCATCCAGCTTTGCTACCCTTAACCAGAATGAGCTCAGGCATTTGGCAACTCTTAGAGGCCTTAAACAGCCCAAGAACCCTACCTCTGCTGAGCTCAGAGAACTCTTACAAAATGATGAGAATCAGAGAGAACTCAGGAAAGCTTCCCAGTTAGCCCCCTTAGGGTCAGGAACAGGAGGCCCCCCTTCTGAAGATGCTACAGAGGTACCCAGTTCCAATAGCCATCCCTTAGATGAGAATCATACTACAGGGGAGGAAAGTGGTGAGGATACAGAAAGTAGTGATGATGAAGGGAGAACTAGCCCAGTGCCAAGTGTTATACTTGGCCCAGCTAAACTAAGGCTATTGGGGATTGACAGTGGGTTTACCCCATTGGATCTCCCCAGTGGACTTAACACAGGGCTTGGGAGGCAAAGGAATCGCTCAGGTGACTCCAATGCTTCTCATGGCTCTAGAGGCTCTCAAGGTCACTCCAGGAAAAGGATGACCACCCCTCAGAGGAGGGAACATGAGGCCAGAATGCAGGAAGCCCAGCTGAGGATCAGGAAGCAGGAGCTAGAAGTAGCCCTGATGGAAGAAAAACTGAACAAGGCTAGGCAACCTAGAGAGAGTGGGTCTATACCCACTGGTGGCAGCATTGTCCCTAAGGACAAAGATAGGGTCTTTGATAATAGGAACCTGTCTAAGGTTGTGCCCCCCTACAAAAGTGGGGATGACATCCACAAATGGATAACTGCTCTTGAGAGAGCCTGCAAAGTACAGCAGGTTCCTGAAGACCAGTGGGCAGCAATCCTCTGGCTCTCCTTTGAAGGAAGAGGCAGAGACAGACTCCTCACTGTTAGAGAAGAGGATGTCAGAAATTACAGAGTCCTGAAGAGTGTTCTGGTAGATGGGTTAGGCTTAACCACTGAACAGTACAGGTTAATGTTCAGAGACACCCAAAAGACACAGACTCAGGACTGGTCTGAATATGTTGAATGTGCCACTAAGGCTTTGGAGGGTTGGTTGCTGGGAAGTAAGGTATCTGATTTTACAGGATTGTATAATTTGATGATGAGAGAACAGATTTTAAATAACTGTCAAAACCAGCAACTGCATCAACACTTGGTTGACTCTGATCTGACCTCTCCCCAAGAATTGGGAAAGAAGGCAGACAAATGGGTCAGAACCAGGGTTAAGCAAAAGAACCAGAACCAGGGCCAAGGGGGTGATCAGAAGAAAACAGACCAGAAGGGTGGAGATCAGAAATCTAAAGACCAGAAGTCTTCAACAGGGCCCCAAACTACTGCTAAGGAGGGTGGGTCCCAACAACAGTCCAAAAAGAAGAAAGAAGGTCAAAAGAAACCCTGGTGCAATCATTGCAAAAATACAACTCACTGGACTAGTGATTGCAAAAAGGGTGGAGCCCCCAACACTGTTGCCCCTAAGGCACCTGCTCCCAGTACTACTGTTAGCAGTGTTGGTCCCCAGACAAAGGGTGTAGTGGGAATCACTATGGGAACTGAAGGAGATTCTGACTTAGACAGAACCCTGACACAGGCAGTCTTGATCTGTGATGGGGACATTGATTTGTCCCTGACTGTGAGCCCCAGTAACCTGGGCAAGTACAGACAGACTCCTTTAATTAATGACAAAGTGGCTCAAGCCTACAGGGACACATGTGCCAGTGTCACTATGGTGACACCAGGCTTTGTGGACCCTGGACAGTACATACCAGGTGAGAACTACCTGGTGACCAATGCCAGCAATGCCACTACTTCACATAGTGTGGCAGTTGTTAACTTCTCATGGGGAGGGGTAACTGGCCTCAAAAGGGTTGTGGTTAGTGCAGACCTCCCAGTAGAATGTTTGTTGGGCAATGACCTAGAGAGTTCTCTATGGTCAGAAGTGGAGTACAGGACTCATGCAGAGATGTTAGGTATATCATCACATGTCCTTGCTGTGACCAGGTCACAGGCCAAAAAGTGCCTCACTGAACCTCAGGTCTTGGATCCTGGAACAATGGACCAAGCACCTACCAAGAAGAAGAACAGGAGGGTCAAGGCTGTGCCTTCCCCCCTGCCTCAGAGTGATGATCAGCCTTCCCAGGAAGCTGATCTAGAGGACCCTGAAGGAACTGTCCCTGAAGAGCTTGAACCTGATCAGGTTGAGTTTCTGGGGACAGGGGGACCTTCAAGGGCTGACTTGAGGCAGGCTCAGTTATCCTGTCCCTCTCTTGAACCCCTCAGACAGCTGGCTGCTGCTGAGGCTGCTGGGAATGCTCAAGGTACCCATAAAGTGTATTGGGAGGAAGGGCTCCTTTATTCAGAGGCTAGAGACCCCAAGCCTGGTGCTACCAGGAGGTTGGTTATACCTCTGCAATTTAGGGGCTTCCTTCTTACCTTGGCCCATGATATTCCTTTAGCAGGACACTTAGGCCAGAACAAGACTTGGGACAGGCTTGTCCCTCACTTTCACTGGCCTCATATGAATGAAGATACAAAGGAGTTTTGTCGCTCCTGTGTGACCTGCCAAGCCAGTGGCAAATCAGGTGGCACAACAAAGGCCCCCCTAATACCACTACCTGTGGTGGGGGTCCCCTTTGAAAGAGTTGGAATAGATATAGTGGGTCCCATGGATCCTCCCACTGCATCTGGGCACAGATTTATACTGGTGGTAGTGGATCATGCCACCAGGTATCCAGAGGCGATTCCCCTTAGGACCACTACAGCTCCTGTTGTGGCCAGGGCCCTGCTGGGAGTATTCTCCAGAGTGGGGTTTCCTAAGGAGGTAGTATCTGACAGAGGTACCAACTTTATGTCAGGATACTTGACAGCTATGTGGAAGGAATGTGGTGTCAACTACAAGTTCACCACCCCTTATCACCCACAATGCAATGGGCTTGTTGAGAGATTCAACAAGACCCTAAAGGGTATGATCAAAGGATTACCTGAAAAGCTCAGGCGAAGATGGGACATCCTTCTACCCTGCCTTCTGTTTGCTTACAGAGAGGTCCCACAAAAAGGAGTTGGCTACAGCCCCTTTGAATTGTTGTTTGGGCACCCTGTAAGAGGCCCACTGTGTTTGGTGAAGGAAGGATGGGAGTTACCTCTCAAAAAGCCTAAGCTAGACATAGTGGACTATGTACTTGGTCTCCGCTCCAGGATGGCTGAGTATATGGAGAAGGCATCCAAAAACCTTGAGGCAAGCCAGGCCTTACAGAAAGCTTGGCATGACCAAAAGGCTGTCTTGGTTGAGTTTCAGCCAGGACAGAAGGTATGGGTGTTGGAGCCAGTGGCCCCAGCAGCACTCCAAGACAAATGGTCTGGACCGCATACAATCCTGGAAAAGAAGGGAGAGGTCACCTACTTGGTCGACCTAGGAACTCCCAGGAGTCCCCACAGGGTACTCCATGTTAACAGGCTTAAAGCATATGTTGACAGGGCAGACATGGGCTTGCTCATGGCTACAGATGAGGGACAGGAGGAAGAGAGTGACCCTCTCCCAGACTTGTTGTCTCAGAACCCTGAAGATGGCTCAGTTGAAGGAGTGACCCTTGGAGGCAACCTCACTGCCCATCAGCAGTCTGAATGTAGACAGGTTCTACAATCATTTTCACATATGTTTTCCTTGATACCTAGTCAAACTGACTGGTGTACCCATGTGGTGGACACTGGTGACAGTCTGCCTGTAAAGAACAAGCTTTACAGACAACCTGACCACGTCAGGGACTGTATAAAGGCTGAGGTACATAAAATGCTGGAATTAGGTGTCATTGAACCCTCAGAGAGCCCCTGGGCTAGCCCAGTGGTTCTGGTCCCCAAACCTCACACCAAAGATGGCAAGAGAGAGATGAGGTTCTGTGTGGACTACAGGGGTCTCAATGCTGTCACCAGGACAGATGCACACCCTATTCCAAGTGCAGATGAGCTCATAGACAAACTAGCTTCTGCAAAGTTTTTGAGCACATTTGACTTAACAGCTGGCTATTGGCAAATCAGATTAGCTGAGGAGTCTAAGGCCAAAACAGCATTCTCAACCCCAGGTGGGCACTACCAGTTTGTGGTGATGCCCTTTGGTCTGAAGAATGCACCTGCCACCTTCCAAAGGCTGGTGAACCAAGTCCTTACTGGGTTGGATGACTTTTGCGCAGCATATCTTGATGACATTGCTGTCTTTAGCTCCACCTGGGAGGATCACCTGATCCACCTGAAGAAGGCTCTTGAGGCTCTGCAAAGGGCAGGCCTCACTATCAAGGCTACTAAGTGCCAGATAGGGCAGAGTAAGGTTGTATATTTGGGCCACCTTGTAGGTGGAGGCCAAGTTCAACCACTGGAGAGTAAGATACAATCCATCAAGGACTGGTCCCCTCCAACCACCCAGACTCAAATTCGAGCTTTCTTGGGCTTGACTGGGTACTACAGGAAGTTTGTTAAGAACTATGGGTCCATTGTGACTCCTCTTAATGATCTGACATCCAAGAAGATGCCCAAAAAGGTTCAGTGGACAGTAAGCTGTCAAAAGGCATTTGATGACCTGAAGGAGGCCATGTGCTCTGCACCTATCCTGAAAAGTCCTGACTACTCCAAAGAGTTTATTGTCCAAACAGATGCTTCTGAGTTGGGTGTGGGAGCTGTGCTGTCACAACTTAATGTAGATGGTCAAGACCAACCCATTGCTTTTATTAGCAGAAGGTTGACCCCCAGAGAGAAGAATTGGTCAGCTATTGAGAGGGAGGCCTTTGCTGTGGTGTGGGCCCTGAAGAAGCTGAGGCCATACTTGTTTGGCACTCACTTCAAGATTCAGACCGACCATAAGCCCCTCTTGTGGCTAAATCAGATGAAGGGTGAAAACCCCAAACTGCTTAGGTGGTCCATTTCCCAACAGGGGATGGACTTTACAGTGGAGCACCGGCCAGGTACTGACCATGGGAATGGAGATGGTCTCTCCAGGTACTTTCACTTAGGACATGAAGACGAGACTGGTCAAGGCTAGTTTAATGTCCCAGCGTTTGGGGGGGGGGTTTGTGTAGGAGAGTAGGGTCTGCTATCCTATGGTCACCCCAAATTTTTGCTTTTTGCTTCACTGGTTTTTGACATATTGAGGCTGTGGGCCTGCCAATCAGACCCCCAGCCTGCTGTTCTCTCTACTAAATTAAAACTATGCACCCTAGGTGCATAACCAATTGGAAGTGGATCACCCTGTCAGCCCCTGTACCAGTGTACACTAGGTACCCAGGGCATTGGTGTACCCAAGGCCTGCCAGGGGCTGAAGCATGTATTATGCCACCCCAGGCTTGGCCTAACAATTTGACACAACTGGCTGATCAGTCAGCTGGGGTAAGTTGGTGTAATCACCACTTGCTTAGGTGTAGTATACCTATACCTAACCTTAAATGGGACACATGGTAACCTATAAGTCACTCCTATGGCAGGCCTTAACAATCCTGAAGGCAGAGTGCTTGGTTCCATGTGAGATGGTGCTCTGGCATGAGCTGAGCCTGTCTGCAGTGGTCGGAACAACTTCCTTCTACTGTTTCCAGATATCGTCATACCATATACTCTTAAGTGCATTATGAACCTCGCGGTTAAATGCTATCTTTGGTTTGGCTTTATCAAAACATGTCGAGTAAGGTGTCATACGAATTGGAATACTAACCCCTCGCCAATTCTGGCGACGGGGTTAGCATTCCACCCTTCTAGAGGGACACGACATGTACAGTACCTGAAACCCGGGTAAAATCAGACATAGCCTCAGCTCCACAAAATGGATGCTGCCACCACAGACACAAGTCTGCCCTCCTGCTGCTGGGAGTCCTTCCAGCTTGGGAGGTGTGGACAAAGGGTTTCCTGCCAGGGGAGGTGCGTGCACCACCCCAGACAGGATTTTGTGTATTGGTCAGGTAGGGCTTGAAAGAAACCAGACATGCCTGTGGCTCACAAGGAGCCTCGGTGCATATGCCAGTTCAAACCGGTCCTGGGGCACACCAGTCCCGGGCCTGGGGCGAGCTGGACAAAGGATTGGGGGTGTAACCATCCCCCTTCCTGGTCCCACCCATAGGGAGGGACCTAGCAGGTAGTCCGGCCCCTAGAATCCGCTTAAAGGTAGGAGCTGTGTCCTAAGACTTCAGACATCCTGGAATCAACTTAACACTAAGAAGAAGACGGGAACTTCGACGCTCTGCTGCACAGAGGACTGAAGCCAATCTCCCCTGTGGTCAGGGAGTGACCACCTTGCTAACGCAAGCACCATCCAGCGAATCAACGTCTGCTTTGCCGCCGCCTCCCGCCGGAGCCCGAGCCCAGAGACTGACAAGACCTGGACCTCCAGACCTCTCACCGCCCGATCCACAGTCCCTGAAAAGAGGAGACCCGTGGAGGCACCGAGACACGTGGAGCCAGCCATCTTGAAACGACCACGACAAGCTGACAAGTGCAACAACCGAGGCTCCCTCCAAGTTGTGCTTTGGGATCTGAGAAGCCCAACACCCGAGCAGCATCTGCACCAAAGGTGAGCCCTCCAGCATCTCCACGATCTGCGTGGGGCCCTTCTGCATTTTGCCACTCGACGCGCCTAACCGGTTGCTGGCCCGCTGGCTAGTAGCCATCTTGGCGACGAACTCTACAAAATACACCGCTGGTCTGGTTGCTCCAGACTGGCCCTTGCTCCCCTCCAAAGGAGCAGTCCTTCTGACCTTGCTGGTCAGAACCATCAGCTTATTTCATCTCCCACAACAATTGCTTTTGCCAAGGCTTGTTTGCTTCGATCAAGTCGCCGACACCGCCGACAGCGAGAGCCTGCGTGGGACAGCTCGTGAACCGACTCCTGGACGTCGTCGACCTCCAGGGACCACGTGGCTGCAGAGACAAGCTACACCTTTCTTCCTGTTTGCACCCGACATTGCCTGGTACCCACCTGGTGCCACGCTGGTCACTGGCTAGTGACTGTGAACACTGTCCCCTCTGCTTACAGGTCTTCAACATCTCCGATCCACTCTTGGATCCACTGCATCTCTCCCGAACCGACCGCCTGCAGCATCTTTGTCTTCAGGCTCCACGGAACAGATAGAAGAAACCCGACGCACTTCGAGGCCTATGCACCCGCTTCCTGTGGGTGAGGTAAAGCTGGCACACCTGTGCCCAAGTGTAGTAATACATCTCTAGTGCCTGTGTTCCAAATCTTGAGTTCCTAGTCCATCCGGAAGATCCTCATTGCAGTAACTTTGTACTTTTTACGCACCCATTGAAACCTACGGGAGCACGCGTGTGACTATTTGCTCTGCACACGCCACCCGTGGACCTCCTGGTCACTAACTGAAGTTAGCTCCTTGTAGGCCCAGCGATTCTAGAGGCCCTAGGCCTTTTCCCTTTTCTGTTCGTGGTACTTATACCACTAATTTAGTATATGGTTGGAGCGGCCACCAGGGCCTATCCATATAAAGTGCAACTTCTGTGTATTCTACTGTAATCTTGTTTGACGATTTGTGCTCCTGTGCTCATAAAGAGACTAGGGGTTACTTTGAGAAATAAATACATATATATTTTGAATATATATCTGTGTGGTGTCCTTTCATTGGTATAAAAGGGGGTTGCATTTGGTAAAACAGCTGGCTTAACACGCTTCACGAGTTTAGCCTCAAAGACTGCTTAGCCTACGCTACCACTAGGGCAGCTAGTCCGAAAAGGTTGACTTACAACCACACCATAAGGGTTGCTTGGCATGGTACAAGGTGATCACTTTAACTAGTGAGCATCATATACCAGGCCAACTTCTCACAGTTTCTGTTCCCTGAACCTGCCAAAGTTTGATTCCCCAAATGTATTCCAAATCAATTGTGTCTTTCCAGTAATCATAGTCTTGAAAGGCTAACTGGTTAACAAATAAAGCTGTATATATTAGCTTGGTCTGAGTAAGCATATATTTTTTTGATGGGGTATGGACTAATTTGAAATAATATGACGTGGGGTGTAAAGTGTCATATCCTGTTAACATGAATTTGTCTTTATGCGTTTTAGAACTCCCTTGGGGGGTAGTCGGACAAGGTTCCCATTGTGTATAATTCAATGGTGTACTTTGACTAGTGGCTCTCTGTAGAACATTATGTCCATAATGGTGATAGCAGAACATATCTACATAGTTAGCAGAATTGAGCTGTAGGGCCGAGGCCTGACAAAAGGTATCGAACTGCAACCTGCCCGGTTCCTGCTCTGTGCGGCGGCGTGCCCCGGATGGCTGTGGCAGGCCCGCGTTGCTGAGCACTGTGGCGTGGAGTAACGGCTGTGGTACACCTGATGGGCACATTTCTTAAACAGGTCACACTGCCTCCATGCTCTGGTGAAACCCAAGACGACGTGCTGCTCGGGTCCGGCTCGCTGCGCCCCAGCCTCTACTGCTATGGCCCAAGGGACGTAGTAAACCGGCCTGCAACCCCAACGCTGGTCATGTACATCGACCCCACGTGGTGACAGGGTGAGGTGCATTGAACTGCTGCCGCTGTCTGGAGCCATCATGACGGTGTGTGAGACAGTGAGTTCCCATCTGGCCCAGCGGGCTCTACGATCCTGCGTGTTTGTGCATTGGCCTACAGGCCCCCCCAGTAGGCATAACCGTGGCCCGGTGTGGGGCTGTGGGCGCGGTGCGCTAGGCATTGGGTTGCGGGTCTGCGCACCAGGGCTGCTCTGGGAAGCTGTGCGGGGTGCTGGGTGTGCCAGCTCAGGGCACTGGGTGCGTGACACACAGACCCTATCCAATCCTTACCTCATGTGACAGGGCCCTGTGCGTGATTGTGTCCCATATCGCCCCTGGCCTGGTGCTGGCAGCTGCCTCGCCAGGAGACCCATAGAGAGAGTCCACGTGCACTTAGCAGTCTAGCCTCACTCGACAACCGTGAGATGGGTGGTGCTTGGGGTGCAACCATTTCCAGCACGCAACATGTCGAAAAACGACCCTAAACAGCCTTATTGGTATTCGAGAATAAGTGTCACACTCGCACCATGGACCCTAATACTGAGACTGATCTGGAATCCTAATCCAGTGGAGAACCACAAGAAGAAGACCTACGTTCCATTATGTCAGACATGCACACAAACCTCAATTCCATTGACATTAAGCTAGATGGCCTTACCTCCAGGCTACACTCAGTGAAACGACAAGTAGATGTGTATGAATTACGTCTAGAAGCTTTAGATAACCGTGCTACGAGGTGCAAAAATTCCAAATTGAATCCAAGCAACACCTC
Source organism: Triturus cristatus (assembly GCF_964204655.1). NCBI lineage: Eukaryota > Metazoa > Chordata > Amphibia > Caudata > Salamandridae > Triturus > Triturus cristatus. Next base: position 839,298,155 of record NC_140579.1, read on the forward strand.
CTCAATTTTGAAAAAGTCCTATCCATCATACAAGCAAAGAATGAGGACTTAAAGGCACGCTCAAGGCGCAACAACCTCTGCATCGTAGGAATTCCGGAAACTACAGCTATCCCTAAAATGGAACCTTATGTCGAAACGCTACTCCGAGACTTGTTTCCTTTGGCACTGTCAGCTGTATTCGTGGTAGAGAGGGCGCACAGAACACTGGTCCGACCGCCCGTAGGTGGCACGCCCAGACCTATCATAGCATGCCTGACGAACTACCGTGATAGAGACTCTATTCTGAAAGCAGCCAGGGAACGTGGCCCCATCTCTCACCAGGGCAATAACATTTCAATTTTCCCGGACTTTACTCCCCTCGTCCAGTCCGCACGCAAGGAATTCCTTCCTACCAAACGTCTTCTTCAACGTGCGGAGATACCTTACGCAATGTTATATCCGACCAAACTTGAGATCTCACACGACGGTCAGTCTTACTTTTTTACTGACGCCAAGTCAACCCTTAAATATGCCAAGCATATTTGCCCCGGGCAGCACTCGCCCCGCTCCTCACAAAATGCCGGAAAGGAAGCTAGTCTCAGTGACAATGACTAATCAACGGAACTATTAACACAGTGTGACATATTACACCCCCGACACGTATTGATTGTATCGTCTTATTTTTGTTTTCTACACTGGGGCTAGGTGGTCTGATATATCTATCTTGCAGCTCATTCAGTTATCCTACATACGATCTATGCATCTCCAGCATCGCCCAGCCACCCTACCACATAGTTAGGGGTGTTCGCCAGCAACTCATGTCCCCACAGGGAAAACTCCCATGGTTTTGACTATGTGTTTTGAGTTGGGGTCGATGGGGAGGGGACATTATCTCAACCTGTTTGGGGGTTGGTGTGGGAAGAGGGGAGATTTTGGGGTGTAGTAAATGTTTAGTTTCTTCTGAGGCACGCACACAATACTATCAGTCACAGATTAAAAACCTTCTTCGCTTTCTATTTTATCTTCACACACATCAGGAAACGCAGTGTCATCCACACAAGCTGATCAATAGTGACATCGCTCTACCTCCACTAGAGCGACCTAAGGCGGTGCATTATCTATTGCCAATATGCCAGTAGCCTCCAAGCCAGCCACATACAACTTTTTAACTTGGAACGTCCGTGGCCTCAATAATGACAGAAAGTCATGACTAGGGCATGCCTACCTGATCCGTCAACAGGTGGACGTATGTTTCCTACAGGAACCCCTTCTCTTACCATCAGATGCTAATAGACTCCAGCATAAACGCCGGGTGGCAAATTATTCGTTCACTTACTCCACTTACTCTAGGGGAGTGGCTATACTCATACGACGTGGTGTAGACTGGGAGCTCACACATTCACACATTGACAAAGAAGGACGTTATGTAGTGTTGAAGGGAGTTCTGGGTGGGACACAGCTGATTCTGGCTGCGATCTTTGGACCAAATGTAGATGATCCTCTTTTTTTCAGCGAAGTATGGTCTAAGGCTCTTACTATGGGCTGCCATATCTTCAACTGGGGAGGTGATTTTAATGCGATTCTATTTGATGAACTGGACCGGCTGGGCTCCTCACGGGCACTCCACCCCAAATCTAGCCAACTCCTTAACTCCCTTATTTCTGACTGCCATTTAGTGGGCATATGGAGACACTTTAACCCACAGAAACGGAAAGGTACTTATGTTTCAACTCACTACAACTCCTGGTCCAAGCTGGACCGATGGTTGCTGTCTGGCGATGTGGCGACGTGGATGGTAGACACGCAGATCCTACCTCGAACACTAGCTGACCACTCCCCCGTACCTGTAAAGTTGCATTCCCTGCTTCTGCAAGAAGCGAATTCTCTTGGAGATTACCACCCCATGCCCTGCTAGACGCGGCATTTCAGGCTGAAATCAGAAGCGACATTGTTGAATATTTTACATTAAACACTGGTTCTGTTTCCTCTCCATCGATACTTTGGGAGGCATTTAAAGCTGTGATAAGAGGGAAGTGCATGGCCCGCCAATTAGGCGTTTTGAAATCACTACGGGGCACGTTGCACAATCTGGAGGCCAAAATCAAGGCCCTGGAACTACAATATTTTAAACATAATGACCCCTTCCTTTCAGTTGCCATATGCGGGAAACTTTCAGAAATTAAGGAAGATGCCGCCAGGGAACTTAAATTCCTTGGAAAGTACGCCACTGCTAGCAGATATGATGAAGGAGATCGCCCCGGGAGGACACTTGCTAACCTTCTTAAACCCTCTCACTGTTCCCCTTACATTACGGAACTTCTGGGAGAAAATGACACACTTATTAGAGGTCCACGGGAAGTACATGACCACCTCACTAAATTGCTATTCCTCTCTCTACACCTCCTCTACACCACAAATCAACTCCGAGCTCAATACCTACTTAGACTCGTTGGAACTCCTGTGGCTGGGAAATGCCCATAGAGAATATCTAGATGAACCCTTTACAGAAGACGACATAACACGAATTATCAAAAGTCTCCCTTTGGACAAGCCACCTGGCCTTGATGACCTGACAACAGCGTTTTATAAAGCTTCCGCTTCCGCTTCTTTACTAGCACCTCACCTTGCAGAAATGTACTCCGACTCCTTATAAAATAGTGTACTCCCTCCTACAATGAGAGAGGCTGTAATTTCCACCCTGCTTAAGCCTGGCAAATCCCCCAATAGGTGCAATTCATATCGACCTCTTTCCCTCATCAATATAGACAATAAAATCTATGCTAAACTCTTTGCGAACAGACTTCAACCCCTATTACCTCTAATCACTAGGCCAGACCAATCCGGCTTCATAAATGGCCGCTCTACATCACATAATTTATTCACCTTTTTTGCCCTCCTCCATCACCTAGATAGACACACACTGGCACTGGCGGCTTTCCTTGATACCACCAAAGCCTTCGACTTTGTCCCTCATTTATCTTGCAGATCCAGTTATTATATTCTCAACCAACAGCCAGGTTACGTGCCAATGGACTAATATCTACCCCTTTCAACATTACGTGTGGCACTAGGCAGGGGTGTCCCCTATCGCCTCTCCTGTTTGCCATTGTGATGGAACCCCTGGCTGCCCGAATCCGACAACCCCATAAAATGCGAAGCCTTGATTTCCCCATGAGAGATATTATTATATCGCAATATGCAGATGACATCACCCTTTATATTCGAGATCAGATAGATAATCTCAACCCAATCCTCCGTGAACTAACCAAATTTGGAGGCCTCTCTGGGGTGCATATCAATTAGACCAAATCCGCTTTGCTCACCCTTACTCCTAACTTCACTACTTTTGAGCCAGATTATCCCATCCAAAGGAAATCTGGCCCTGTAAGATACTTAGGGATCTGGCTTAGTACTGACGTCCGAAAGCTCTGGGACATGAATTTTGGCCGCACAATGACATGGTTAGAAGAAAAAATTGCTGTCTGGTCTAAGCTTCCCATCTCACTAGCGGGACGCATTGCCATAGCTAAAATGATTGTCCTACCTAAACTTTTAGATTTATTTATTAATCTCCCCTTGCAACTCACCCAATCATTACTGAAATCCCTGTGCTCCTCGATGACCTACCTGGTCAGGGTCGGACAACAACCACTCATTGCATCGGAGGTACTCACATTGCCATTAACACAGGGAGGACTTGGCGCTCCAGATCTGGCGCTTTACGCGTTCTGCGCACAGGCATAATATCTACACCACTGGACATTTCCAACTCCCTTCCAGCCCCATGCCGCCATAGAGGCGGATATTGTCTCATCACTATCACTGGCAGTAGCTCTATTTCGGCCCTTCAAACGCCATTCTATGACCATACATACCCCGGCCTCGCTGCGATGGGCCTGGGACAGACTTCGCGCTCGTGCGGGTCATGAGGTTCTATAAGCGCCCACTATCAAGCTCGCACATAATCCGCAGGTATCAATCCTGGAAGATAAAGGCAATTCCAATTGCGCCCAAACCATGGGATGGGATACATATGCTGACTTATACCCGGGCGACTCCTTCCTGCCCCCTTCTGCACCTTTACCTTGCGTTACCATTAACTTTTCAAATCTACTGTTATATTACTCTATTAGAGGGACATGCCGTAATTTACATAATACATTCCCGGCTCTGCCCGCATCGCTCCCGGCTTTGGAGCTGTTGCTGATGAACTCGTCCTCAGACAAACTTATTACCAGACTATATAGCAGCATGCAGCGCTCTTTCCCGCTCATACACCCGACGGCCTTTGCTGGCTGGAACGAAGATCTCGACGATCCGCTAACGGAAACTCAATGGAAATTTTGTTGCAGGCAATTGGAGATGTTATCCCCCAACTACAAGCTAAGTCTCATACATTTCAAATTTTTACACCGCATTTACAGAACACCATTACAACTTCAATGCATGGGCTTCCGCCCAGAAGCGAGCTGCTGGAGATGAACATCACCAGATGCCTCCTTCATACACATGGCTTGGAACTGTTCTGATATCGCACACTTCTGGGTTGCTATACTGGAATCAGTCAATGAGATCCTTTCAACCCATCTAGCCCCTTCGCCCAAACTATGTCTTCTGGGATAAGCCTAGGACAATATACCGGGACATCGTAAACTTCTGGCCATGTTGTTCCTCCTGGCCAAACGCCGGGTTGCAATGCACTGGGACAAACAACACCCACCTTCTGCTAAATCTTGGGTACTAGATGTCACATGCTGCCAGGAGCAAATAAATACATATTAGGAACTATTGCCTTAGGCATCTCGACCCAAAGATATCTGGGGTCGCTTTCAAACCTGGCTATCTACTCACAATACCGACACGACGCAAAGCCCGGGGGTCTCCACAGACTCCCATTGAAGGTCACTCACAAACTGTGTAATTTGACCACACAATGTCATTACAACTTTATTCACTGTGTCGCTCTCACGTCCCCCTCCTCTGTAGCCCACGTCATATAATCTGTGTGTGATGATCATCCTCTTGAATCTAACTTGCGATGATGTTTCACATGAATGTACATGCCTACTGTGCTGCCTTTGTTGTGGTTTTAAAGTTCACTTGTTTAACCACGAACAATTTTTTCACTGCACTCCTGTACATTATCTACTGACTGCTTTATATTTGTTTATGTTAAATACCAATAAACAACATTTAAAAGAAATAAAGGTATGCAAATCTCTATAAACTGTTTGAGCGTCAGCCCAGTGCTGTGGCCAAACCCATTAATTGCTTATACAGTTCCAGCATCTGTTGGCATCCAAATTCATTCAAAACCTTGTGCGCCGAATCCCACCGAGCAGTGTTGTGCAGCCTGAACATCAATCTTCATCCTACATCTTAAGATCTGGCATCTGGCTTCACAAAGCTGCTCGTTGGGATTCAGCGCACACAGTTTTGAATGGATTTGGATGCCAACAGAGGCTGGAACTGTATAGGCAATTAATAACTACATGGATGTGAACATAAGAGGATACAAGTATTCATGAGGAAAAAGATACTATAATTGGTCCTCCAAAAAAAGGTGCGAAAAGGATTCACTAACTGATTGATCATCAAACTGATACCAGTCAACAAGTGTGCCATTACATAACAAGCCCTGAAGAAGTCTCGTATTTGAGATGAAAAGCATTGGCTACATTGGAAGAAAAGCTTTTATAAAAAGAAAAAGAGAAGATGTGAATAAAAAGACCATCTTAAAGATAAAATGGATGGAGACTGTGCACTATGTTTAAGTATTAAATAATGTGTATCTGACACTTATTACCCACAATAGATGGTGTGTGCTGATTCTTATATAACAATATGTATTACATGAGTTTGTGGCAACCTATTTTTGAGGTCTGCCACTTTAGCCCAAAGCATTTTATGCTTGAGTGTGCTATCCTTTGAATCTCTGACTCCATTTTGTTGCCATTAATGTAGATTATCATTAAAGGACTGTACACAGTAATACGAATCACACACAATACGAATCACACACAATAAGAGTGGGGAATTCAGGATCCGCACATTCAAGTGCAAGAAGCAAAGCCTTCAGTTCAGCCAACTGCACAGTACAGTCTCCTAAAGACTGCGTGCAAGGTGTTTGAGACTGGAATATTCCACCCAACATAACACCAACAACGATAGTGCATGCTGCCCAGTATTGCTGCTTAGAACCTATAGCAGGGTGAGCTGAATAGTAAGTGTAAATAATATATTTATACTGATCAAGAGGCAGAACAATAGAGGGTAAAGGGTAAGCATGCTCATACTGTAGAAATTATTGTGACTGCAAAGAAGGGTCAAAGACAAAGTCCACAGCAAAAGCTGTTAAGGATATAGCCCATTGCATCCATCTAGGATGGAGTGCTTTAGTGTTCGGAATGTTAGCTTTGGTGACAGCCTCCAAGGTTGGCATGGGAGTAATGACATTAATGCACTTCCCTTGAGCAAGTGACCGTTCTTCAAGGATAGCCATCTGCACGGCAGTCAGTATATTTTCATTTGAAGCAAAACACATTTCCGCTCTAGAATATAGATGTGATATATATGATATAGGCACAGTTTCACCTTAGTTAAAGGTGATGTATGTTAATCCAATTGCACCCAGTAAAATATGGATGTGGTTTGTGGTATTGACATGAGTATGCAAGTGGCTTGTTTCAAGTAAGTCTGATTGTAAAGATCTGAGTGTATGTGTGTGTTCTGAGGTCCAGCATGCAGGGGAAAAAATCAGGGTGTATTAATTCATAAAGTGGTTCAATGCTTGTGCATAGTCAAGGATGTAAGTCCTGACTAAGTTCAGAAATCCCAGCAGGGACTGCAATTGTTTCAACATGTTTGGAGGTTGCAATTGTGCATATCTCTCCACAAAATGAGGGGTCAGGCTCTTGTGTAAGTTCATAGCCCTGGTAAAAGACACTCAAAAAAGGCTTTAAGTTGAACTTGTAACCAAGCACAGCAAATCCCAATATAATGCGATCTACTCAGGTGGGGATTTAATTTATCATCCGTTAAGTAGATATTATCCATATAGTCAGTGCATCAGGGTCTATATCATGGAGATTCGACACAATACGCGCCGCAAAAATACCCAGGCTAGCCTTATAGCCCACACAAATCCATGCGTATCACAGTTGAAATCTGAGGGTGCTAAAAGCGGTCCAATCTCGATTTTCAAGAGCCTAATTGTGACTGAAAAATCATTGGAAATGTCCAGTGTGGTTTTGTATTCTTTACAGACTACATTGTTAATGAGTGCCATACTGTGTGTATATTGCGCTGCAAATGTGAGTGCATGACTATTTAAATAGAAATGATCTGGTTTTAAAACATCTGAGATTCACAGGGTTCAATTACTTCCTGGTACTCCAATTGGGAGAGAATTTCTTTAACGGGCCGTTTAGCGTCCAATTTAATGGGATATTGTAGCTGCACTTACGGGCTGGACTATATAGGTATAATATGATAAGGGTAATCCTTATCTCAGCCAACATGATTACAATAAAGTGTGGGGGCTAATGCAGGTGCCCACTCAGTTGCATAAGCTTATTTGACTTTGTCAGAGATAAGGGTAGAAAAGGAAGTAAGAATCAAATCCTCTCCTTGGGGGGATGCGAGTACAAATTGTGGGGGCTAATTTACCTCTGCCAAGAGGATGTCGTAGGACAAAGTTACATTTTCCCTGAGTATTGCTTTAATGATGCGTTTAACATCACCTTCAATTTGAATTTCTAAGTGATATAAACTGTCTGGAGGTGCCACACGTGAATCTTCAGTTTCAACTGCAACAAAGGTATCAGTTGCTTTCGCTACCAGAAACTCCTGGAGATCCTGGCATACTATGGTGACTTCTGCCACGCTCTCGAGGAGAGTCACTGCCCGTCTCGTGTTCAGGAGGAGCGTTGTCGCTGTCTGTGGCATATTTAGCAGTCAAAGCTGCAACTTTCTTTTTCTGAAATGGGGCTCTATATTGAGGAGTTTTGTCCTCCATCTTTATCTTCACGTCAGATGAGCATTGTGTCTCTTTTTTGGTTTTACATACTCTTTCTGTCTGTGTTCAGATCGTTCTCCTCTGTTGTACCGTTGTTAAGACAATTCCTGTAAGGAACAAGGAGAACCTCTATAAGGAACATGAAATCGGGCTGGAGTCTTGATTTTAGTGCGATCACGAAAATCTTCCCCCCTCTCAGGTGGGGAACCTCAGTGAGGTTTACGTTTCTGTTACTGTGTAGATTTATACTGCTCACACAGAGTATAGGGTAGCAAGGGAAATGAAAAAACAAATGAGAAAAGCTGTGGGGGCACTACAAGTGTTTGGATGAGAACCCTCACTCACCTGAGGGTGACATGCTTCATCATTGGGTGCCTCCACACACCGGGACCCCAAGGTACCCACTGTGGGCTACAACTTTCCCTCAGGGAAGGAGCAGGAGTGTTTTAAAGTAGCATGTCAATGTATTAATACCTCTAGGGTAAGAGGAAGGGCAGAGTGCAACAAAAAAGTGTATTAAAACTATCTCACTAGGAATAATACTACTTTATTATGTGTCCTAATGGATAGGGATAAAAAAAGCATAGTGATACAGGGTTATGGATGTTCACCCTGTGTTACAGTCAGCATGTTTCTTCCCTATATGACATTAGATGTTCCAAGCATTATTGGAAGTAGTATAGGATAGATATTTCTATTTTTGTAGCCTATACTTCCCTTGGACCCTTCTTGTGAGATATACATTGTTTAGATTTATCCCATGGTTGTTTAAGAAACTCATGGGCTAGTCTGGCATCCTTGTCAGTGCTTGGCTTACCGAGGTCTGGTTCCCAAATTATTGCATCCCACAGATGTATATACAATAGCAATAATTATAGGCTACTTATGCTCGCAGTCAGCTACCGCCACCACAGTAAGTCGCTGGCGTATAGCCAGAGATGCTGCTTCACCTTTAACATTAGAAATAATCATTTTGGAGACTATGGGAAAATTACCCTTTAGCTTCATCCCCAAATCGAGGGCAGGACCTGCCCCTTGTTCATTATGTATCTGCTTGAGAACGTTTGGGAAGACAGACATTGAGGGAGTGCCATGACAGATAGTAAAAAAATAAATAAGTTGATCAATTTATTGGGCAATCCAAAATGGAATTTCTTCACGATTTGTAGGTCTTTTGCCCATAGCTGAATGAACAATTACAGGACTGATAACAGGCACTGCAGGCAACTAGACTTGCCCTTTCAGGCCAATTTTAGCTGGACCAGCTAACAGTTTATGCAAGATAAATTGAGTTAGGTGCTTGTATAAGACGCAGAGCACATTGTACAAACCTCGTACTTGCACAAGATTTAAATTGCCTAAATCAGGGTACGCAGTATAGTAGAGTATAGTATGCTGGCCAAGTAGCTCCCTTATTACTGAGGGGGCCCATTTGAACTGACCCAGACACATGGGGAAGGTGTCCATTAAACCTTGTCTGGTATTTACATACAGAAAGAGGAATTTCAACAAGTGCGTACGGTCTATATGCAGCAGGTGCCTGTGGAGCAGTGTATTCATAAAAAGCGTTAGTATCCACAGCTGGAAATATGACCTAAGAATAAAAAACGTAAAAGCAGAATTCAGCGTCGGCTTGTACTACAAAGATTACTTGAGCTCCCACATTTGGTACTCCATGCTGTGATAAATATACATGGACTGTCGGTTGACAGCTGGCCGCAATATTAACAGGTTGAGCCATTAGAAAACAACTGGGAATTCAAAGTGTAACACAAACTGGGTTTAAACCTTTTAATATTCAAGCTTGAAAAACCAACAGAACTAGGTGATTCCTAAACACTGTGGAGTAGAATTCCCCAACACCACGGACATCTCCAGTAAAAGGTGTGAGGGTATTCTGGAGAAGCACAAGCACTACTCAGGGTTAAAAGTACCTGACCAAACTTTGGCGGCGCCACGCTGCAGGGATTCTGCTCAGGAGCAAAACTATGCTTGCTACCATGGAATATCTGTATGCCGGAGACTGAGTCACCATACATCTGTATCTATAAGCCCGAGTCTGACTAGCTATAGTGACTCACTTGCCCTCCTAACCTTTCCACAGAAACAAGTGATTTGGCACCCCAGAATATAACACTCTTGACCCTCTCATGGACTGCAGTAACAGGAAACACCCTTTAGCTCTCTCACTCTTATCTGATCCACAATAAGATAAAAAAGAGACACAAAGGAAGTTTACAATGTTCATTTAAACTAGTGTGCTCTAAGATGCAATAATTGTGCCACAATTAGAAAACAAATACATGTCAATAATGTCATCATCATGGTTATTAAACCATATACAGTAAAAAACTCTGTCATGTTATCTGACAGATTTGCCAAAACCCTCCCGTACTACTGAAGCTAAGTTATTATAAATCATAGCTCTCGGGGTTTAGTGGCAGACCCCGTACCTTAGCATCCAAAGCTGATGCAAAACTCTTGTCTCAGGACCTTCGCTCTGTGTGCCTGTTTTTTCAGAACCCCTGTCCTCAGTTATATGACAAGATATGTGTATTCAAAACAGCAGCTGCATTATTTTATTATGTTTAGATGCTAGTATCTGACCAGAAAGAATAACAAGGGCCAATGATGTTTGATCTTGTCTAGGCTGTTCAGACTAAATCCCAGGAAAAGAATAAAATATGAAACCAACGTGCACAATTAGGCTAACATAGGGAAAATGACAATGGGCCATACAAGAAACACACAACAGTAGCCTGATTTAGAGTTTGGCTGCAGAGGATGACAGAAAAAAAAGTCTACTTCTATGGCAGCTTAACAAATGAAAATCCTTAAAACATGCGCTGCTTTTCTTTCCTTGGTCAATGGTGTTGTCCCCTAAGAATGACAGACAGTGACAGAAAGCTAATACTCAATCTGCAGTATTTACAGTATAGTTTGTGTTGATGGGAACAATGCAGTTTATCCTCTTAGAGGAAAAATAGCCCACATCAAGGCTCAAGGCCTATCAACATGTCCCTGATACTCCAAGCCTGGGAATCTACATGGCAGTGTTTTAAGAACAAAAATACAATGCTCAATAAAAGAGAAGGCAAGTCCAACTTTTTAAAATGCACTACGTTAACTATCAATTACGCTAAACTTAACTTTACAAACCATATGTAACATCAATTAACATTGTCTCCCTTTTGGCTACATGCCTCACACTACATATCCATAGTAAATAATACTTTACTGGAAAAGGGCTAGACGCACACTTACATGCCAGGCATTGCACTCATATCCTCAAACTAGGTATAGGCATACATAAAGTATGGAATAGAGTATATTTAAACCCCGTAATGTAAAGGTATTTCAACATTTAATCACATAAATAATGAAGTTAAATGTAACCACACATAGTAGGCCCTCGTAACAACATAACCACTTTCTTTAACACATATGGGAAAAGGAATGAACTACACCTGCCACAGTGCAACACATAGGAAATCACAACACCTGGAAATGGAAATGAATAGTTAATATATGCAATATATTGTAATATGCAAGTACAGATAGCAAACATAATAATATTTACCAAAAGAAAAACGTAAATCTTCATTAAGGCGAAATGTGTAGAAACATGCAGAAAGATTCTAGCTTTTCCCTAAATATCTAGTGAGTGTAAAAAATAAAAATGTTCTCTCTGCTTATCCTCTTAAGCTGAAAAATCTAGCAGGGAAAGAGAAGCAATGTTCCGTTTTCGTTCCTTTAACAGCTGCTTTGATAATGCTCCTTGACCTGACCTGCTTTTCACATCGGCTGCTGGCTCTGGCAGATAGCTTTGTGACGTCAGCACTCGTCTGGTATCTTTCCTTTATAACTGGCAACTGGGTGCGTTGATTATGAAGAAATTAGAGAAAGGTATTTATAAGGAATTATAGAATCCCATATATTTTTATTATAATTATTCAAAAACAATTTTTAAAAAAACATGCTGTAAATTACTGTATGACTTAAACAAAATAACACAAGTATTGCAAATCCAAACTAAATAACATTAGGGAATTTGTTCATCTTTGGACATGTAATGTTACCTATTCCCACTCCAAATTCACACTGGGGAAAATGTTATATATTTGAGGGTGCAAATTTACTATTACACTACACCAATTGAGATTAAGAGAGATCAACCTAGCATCACCTCTAAATCCACTTAAACCTAACCACAAAGAATGCTAGGGAATGAAGAGTAAGACTACTTATCATGTGTCATTCCCTAGCATTCTTTGTGGCTATGTAGATTTACTATTCCCACTGCAAACTTAGGCCCTCAAAATGATGTTGGGCGGTCCACCCGACAATCAGGGCATCGGTCCGACTGCCGAATTACAATGCAGGCAGTCGAAGTGATGATGCTGGGGGGAAAGACCGCCACCCTGACAGGCTCAAACCTACTACAAACTAGTTAGTAAATACATAAACCACTGAATAAATAAGAACACAATTACAAAGAAAATAATACAATAATGATATACCTCACCAGTACCTCGATAATTAAAAAACAAGATTAAACAAAAGAAATTTGCTCTCTACATTATGTTTAAATAAATATAATGAAATATTTTAACAAATAACTTAATTTCAAATATTTAATATATAAAGCTTAAATTAATACAAACAACTCAACCTCCTAAAAGCCACAAAATATAACTTAACAAAAACAAAAAAACCATTTTATAATTAAAAATGATTAATAAAATAAAATTAATTAAAATAAAAGTATTTAAAAATAATTACTAATTACATGTTAATAAACAATAAATACATTACATTATTAAGCTATGATTTATCCAAAAACTAATATAAAAACATAACCAGAATCAATTTCCATTAAAACCCACAAAAAGCCTTTATCGATAAATTTAGACTATTTAGCAATATAATAGAAACTATTCTTCCAAGTTAATATTGTATTGTATTGTAATTGCATTTATAGAGCCCTTACTACCCCTGAAAAGGCATCAAAGCACTTTTTTGGCATGTAGCACCCTACTCCGTAACCCATAAAGCATTAGTAGTGAATTAGTATAGTGAAATATGGAAGTGTTTTGAGCGTTGGGAATGTTATTCTTATTTCCATTGAGAAGGAACATGAAGGGATAGATGAGAAACACGTTTATATAGCGCTTGCCACCCCTGTTGAGGTGTTGAAGCGCTTTTCAGCGAGTAGCACACTACTCCGAAACCCAACCAGGATTAGTGGGGAATTAGTATAGTAAAATATGAAGTAATTTGAGCGGTGGATATGTTGGTCTGTTATTTGGATTGAAAAGGAATAGTAGAGGAATAGAAGAGGGAAGGGTCTAGAATTGTTTTTTCTTCTTTTTTGGAGTTCATAGCAGTAGGAGGGTGTTTGGGATGAGTAAAGGGGAGGTGGACTTATGCACATTAACAGGTACGTGTACAACTTACAATCCCAGTCTTCGGCAGGTTTGGACAACACATGGCAAGGTTCAAGTGGGCACCAAATCTGCAACACCAGCACGACAGGGGCAGCTGAGTCCAGAGGTCAAAGGTGGTGCCCAAAGCCCAATGTTGGTCTATGTAGACTGGGGGTGATTGGGGATTCATGATTTGCAAGTAAGTACCTGCGGTTTCAGGGCACAGGCCTGGGGGATTGAACAAGCACAGGAGGGGGCACAATGCAGCACAAGTTGTATACCACAAGCAACACAGGTGAGGCTGGGTGCAGGGTGCAAAGGCTGTGTTGTGCACCCAATGCAAGTGGATAGAGAAACTTGGATTCACAAAGAGGCTGCAGGCTCGGAACAGGAGGCTGGCCTAAGGTGACCAATGACTGGGCAGGTAAGTTAGGATGTCTGTGGGTGCCTGGGCACCATCAGCTGGGCTCTCCAAGGTCGGGGCTGATGATGCAGGGTGCCTTAAGGTGTCAGAAAATCTTCATCAGAGCCGGTCGCAGTCAGGGGGACCTTTTGTGTAGAGGCTGCAGGTGCCTTTGTGGAATCTAGGAGGTCAGCCACTGATAGTTTCGAGGTCAGGATCATTGGGGAGACTTCACTGGGCTGGCGTGCCACTCAGTCACTGGCCATGGGCAACGGGTGCAGATTGGGCAGGACTTGCGGATCCGGAAGGCAAGTGACCGCTCTCCTCTGGAGTTCTTGGTCTTTAGGGAAGGCAGGCAGTCCTCCCAGGGTTGTGGAGGTTGCTGGGCCTGCAGAACGAGTCGCTTCTTCGAGCAGGTTTCTTCCAGGGCTGCTAACAGGCCGGTAGGGCTGGTGCCAAGTCAGTTGTCCTCTGGAGACTTCACTGCAGCAAGGCTCTTTGTTCCTTCTTTAGGTCTCCAGGAATGTGAAAATCAAGGTTCAGGGTTGCCCCTGAATGCTCAATTTAGGGTGTTACAGGTACTGGCAGGTAATAGCCAATGGGCTACTTACCTTTACGATGACTACACCCCTTGTGTGTCCCCTCCCTTTAGGGAGGGTGCATCTCCTAATCCTATCGACCAAACTCCTTCCATCCAACATGGAGGATTTCCTAAGGAGGGTGTCACTAAGATGCCCTTTGAGTGCATTTGACAATAAATCCAACACTGGCATCAGTGTGGGTTTATTATGCTGAGAGGTTTGATATTCAGTAAAGCCAGCATGGTGCTGTAGAGTTGGTAATGACAAACTCCCAGTCCATGTACTCATTGTGGCTTCACTACAATAGCTGAGCATGGACTTGGACACTGTAGGGGCATATTGCTCATGCAGCTATGCCCTCACCTGAGGTATGGTGCACCCTGCCTTAGGGCTGGGAGGCCTGCTAGAGGGGTATTTACCTATGCCACAGGCAATGGTTTGTCGGCATGGCACACAGGGATGTGTGCCATGCCGACTCCTAAGTTTTACCTGCACCAAAACACACAGTCTGCAATGGCAGTAGGTATATGTTTGGTGAGAGGTCTCTGAGATGAGCACAATACATGCTGCAGCCCTTAGAGACCCTTTCTGCTCACTAGGGCCATGGTACCAGTGGTATCTTTTACAAGAGACTTCTATGTGTGAGAGAGGTGTGCCAATTGTGGGAACAAAGGTACAATTTTGGGAAAGAACACAGGCACTGGGAACCTCACTAGCAGGGACCCAGTGCATTCTTTCAAAGTGCATCAGAAAACAGGCAAAATGTGGGGGGTAAACATGCAAAAAGGGGCACTTTCCTACACATTAAGAATCAGGACCTCGTAAAAAAAAGTCGAATAAAATCATTCTAACATTTAAAAATAGACTATAGCCTAAGAACATTCATCACTGGTTGAACAAAAAGAATAAGTGACTTACCTTCAGTAACGCCTTATCTGCTAGAGACAGGATCTAGCCGCAGATTCCTCACTCCCGAACCATCCCCAGGTGCCATACTGGATCTGGAAATGTCTCCACAGCAGCACATCCGCACATCGGCAGAGAATGCCGAGCGACCCCGCAGCGATGCCGCCCACCGGATGAGACGTCAACAGAGCCCACACAAGCCTTTACAAGGTCTTCCCCGACGTGCGGACGTCATAATGTTTGTTAAAATAGTAATTAAAAACATTTAACCTTAAAACAATCAAAATTCTCAACATCTTCAAAATTGTATTACATTTTTATATTTAAAAATGGATCAAATATAAAAATGACATCATTTTCAAAAACGATTTAAAACACTTCCCGTCTTACTGCGCTACAAACCCAACAACATTCTACAAAAACATTATGAAAATCTAAAATTGATTGCACAAACAACGTAAAAAAGTATAAAAATTAAATTATAAAATGTAACCTTTCTCAAAATTACCCATCATTGTTTTTACATTTTTAAAAACATTTTTAAATCTAAAAAATAATCATAAAAAATATCCCCCGAAAATAAATATATATTTTTAAAACACATGCCAACCTACTCCTTTACAAACCTATGAACAAGTGCTAAAGCATCATTAAAAATAGACAAAAATATTTACTATAAAAGTAAAAATAATAAATAATAATAAATAATAAACAATGAAACTAAAATAGATACAATATACATTAAACAAATACATGTATTACTAACAACAATATTAAAAGCAAAGTAATAAAAAATATTCTTACCTTTGAAATCGTGCCCCACAATAATTTTGACAAAACAATATTTCTGCAACAATATAAAACAACAACAATATTTTTCCCACATTAAGGTTGAACAGCATTTCACATGGTATCTGTGGGCTAAGCACATATCTCCTTTCACTGCATGACCATCCTACCCTTGTATAGTGAAAACCCAAATAACCCAAATAAACAATTTTGATATCTAATAAGCAGTACAACAGTACTCTAACGAGCAGTACCAGAGGACCGAAGGCCTTAAGAAACTGGCCAATAACCAATGGCTGAGCCAAGACCACATTGAGCAGTCGTTTTCTAGTTACAGCCTGGTTAAGACGATCTGAGTATAAAGACTGTGAGGAAGACATAGTCTGGAAGTAACAAAGATTATACTATGTAAGCCAGTCATAAAATCAAATGTTATTCTTCTCATCTACTCTCTCACTCTTTCATCCTGATTACCACATCCTTTTCTCATTTTCTTCCCTTTCTCTCATTCTTACTGTAGAATATTGTCATGGCTTTTCCCAATATTGCTCCTACCTCTTAGCCTCCGAATTTATCACGCTAACTATTGACAATGACTCTGCCCACTGCTAGGGTTCGGTTGAAAGGAATACTCTCCAATATTTGGCAATCACTCGCGGCGCGCTACAAGGATGCCTGCTATCGCCGCTCCTTTTTGCGATAGCAATGGAATCGTTGTCGGCAAGGCTCAGACAGTGCCATGCGAATAGGGGCATTGGCTTTACCACAGGGGACTGGTGGTTAAGATGTACACAGACGATATTACCTTATACGTCAAAGATCCGAGGGAGAATTTGGCTCCCTTGACTCGTGAGGTGGTATGATTTGGCAGTTACTCAAGCATACAAATCAACTGGTCCAAATCCATTTTATTTCCACTCACGGACTGGACACTACCATTCTAAATGGAATTCCCTCTCAAATGGGCATCAGAACTGGTTTGGTACTTGGGCATTTGGCTAAGCCAAGACCCTGAAGAATTAAGGCGAGCTAACTACGAACGAGCAGTTGAATGGTAGGAAGACAGAAGTCTTACTTGGTCCAAACTGACACGGTCTCTAGTGGAACGCATTGCAATAACAAAGATGTTAGTCCTCCCCAAGTTCCTATACATCTTCCGTAACCGTCTCACGTCTAATCTTATGACATTTTTATGGGCAAACAAACAACCGTGTGTATCTTAGGATCTCCTCAATTTGTCGCTTAAGCAGGGCGGACCCGGAGCGCCTGACATGAAACTATATGCACTGTGTGCCCAAGCTCAATGTCTCCACTACTAGCTTCATCCCACTCCATTCCAGCCTCATACAGCCATAGAATTAGATTGCCCAACCCCATGACCTGTGACTATGGCAATCTATGCACCCTATAAAATACCAAGGGTGGAAATTGACACATTGGCATGTTTGCACTGGCCATGGGAGGGATTTCGCTGGGGAGGTGGATTATGGTGTCTGTACGTCCTTTCCATCTACCTCACTGGCAAACCCCTGCTTCCACCTCTCCATGACAGGGGTGCTGTGATGGGAACACGCGGGTGACAGCTAATGACATTCTCAGACCTATATGCTGATGATCATTTCATTACCCCGTTCGAAGCCACATCCTCCGCTACACATACCTTCCTAGGCACTATCCTGCATTATCTACTCAGGGCAGCTTGTCATGCTATTTATGACACCTTCTTTGGCCCCCCATCACCACCTCTGCCAGCACTGGAACTTGTCCATGCTTCCCAATACCCGCGCAAACTAATTACTCACTTCTGTAACAGTATGCAAACTGTATCCCTGTTTATCACTCCACCTGCACGTAGGGCGTGGGATGTAGACATTGACCCCGCCTGCCCCCAATGGATAGACAATGGGAGTTCTGCTGCAGTCAGCTGGCATTCCTCTCTCCAAATTAGAAACTGCATCTGATACACTTCAAATGACTCCACTGCCTATACCGCACCCTGCTCCAGCTCTTCAGAATGGGGCTTGTCATCGTCCCCCACTGCCTCTGCTGTGGCTCCTGTCAGGCTTCATATATCCATCTGGCATGGCAGTATCCGAGAGTAGCGTCTTTCTGGGAAGAGGTTACACAACTATACGTGCGATAACTAGGCACCTACTACCCTACACACCCCTGGTGGGGCTCCTTGGTTTCATCGCGGACACGCCGGTATCTAACCACAGACTCACTGACATGCTGCTGCTATTAGCTAAACGAAGGGTGACCATCCACTAGGACGGGAACTTGCTGCCACATGCAAGGCTTGGCTGGGTGATTTCACATATTGTCAGGAGCAACTATCTGATTACTGGGATTTAATGCCAATACGTTCCCACCCCAAAGACATGGGAGCCCTTTCTATCCTTTCTTCGTCATTGGCAGATGAGTCTGATTGGGGCCACATTTGGATTATGATAGCACTCAACCATTGGCTCCAGCTTCCCAAGAGTGAAATAGCACGGTACTCTTGCTAAGTAGAATGGTTATACATGCCGACTTGATGGACATGTGACCGGCATGTTGGTTACACCATGTGCAGGATATTAAGCTGTGAACTGCTATGTGCACATGTCACTAGGTCTCTCCTAGACTCTGTTTCTTCTTGTTTTCTGAATGATGTGTTGCATCTGTACTGCTCAAACTTTACTTGTGTATATGTGACTGTGATTCCTGTGGTTGTATTGTTCTCTATTGCTAAATGCCAATAAAAATATTAAAAAGACAATGACTATTACACTTTTGCCAATATCTAAATAGTGAGCTCCTGACTAAAATAAGCATTGGTAAAGCCAATAGCTCTGATCATTTTGTAAGTGAAAGTATTGTTTTATTCATTAATGTGTTTTTCTATAAATTATAAAGAATATGGTGGCTGAGATCTCTGCCTATAAAAGACAGGAAAGGCAGAGGTCTCCACCTGTAGGTTTGTGATTTGCACTTTGTGGTACAACTGTACTGCTGCTTTACGTACTATGAAATGCTGCCTGTGAAATGCCCCAAATGTGCACGCTGATGGGAAACATATTATAGCATACACAGCATATGTAACATCCTTCTAGCTCTGTGTGCACACAGCTGTTCATCTTGGTGGTGGTCCTGTGTGGAGTTTCCCATGCTCATCGCTTTAGATGGACCTCTTTGCATCTCAGATTCAAATGTAATGGTAATAAATGCCATCACTCAAAGTGAGGGAAGTCAATGACTAAAGTGGACTGGCATATTGCACCATGCTGTATAATGTGGTGGGCAGAAACAGAATGCCGGTGGCAGTGAACAGACCAATGGCTAAAAACCAATGACAAAAAGCACCAATATCTATGTATATTATATATATTTTTGTAAAAAACAATAGTCTGGCAAAACAGCTAAAACTCTCAAAGGCCAGATCTAAAAAAAATAAACCTGAGCTATTCATCCACCATGGTCGTGCACTAGATTATAATTATACTGTGCATATTATGTTATGTAAATCTGTAGAGCACGCTATAACCCGGGAGAGTATCATGGCACTAAGAAGGTGTGACTTTAGCTCGCCAAGGGCAGGCAGGGGAGCTATTCGAAAAGCCATGTCTTCATCTTCTTATGGAACTGAAGGAGAAAGGAGCAGGCTCTGATATGTAGTGGTAGGTCATTCCACCCTTTAGAAGTGAGGCAACAGAAGGCCTGACCTCCGGATCTAGTTCTTCATATCGGTGGGATGTGTGCAAGTATGAGCCCAGCTGAGCGAAGCTGTCCAGAAAATTTGAGAAAGGTGATGCAGCTGTTAAGGTAGGCAGGGCCAGTCTGGTGAATTGCTTTGAAGGTGTGAGTGAGGAGTTTGAAATGAGCTCATTTGTATATCGCACTGGTTTATTGTGATCCAGTGGAGCTCCTTGAGATGTGTCGGGATATGAGTGCTGTGTGTGAGGTTAAGGGTGATTCTCTCTGCCGCGTTCCCAATGGGCTGTAGTCTTCTGGTGAGATGCCTGCTGATTCCCGTAGTTCAACCTGCTAGTGACGAGGGCATGTGTGACGGTTATGAAGGTGTTGTTTGAGAGGCATCTGAATATTTTTCTCAGCATCTTCAGAGTGTGCAAGGAGGATACTGTGACGGCGTTGACTTGCGAGGTCATCTCCAGTCTGCTGTTCATGATGATCCAGAGATTCCTGGCATGAGTGGTAGGGGTGGGTGAGGGTCTTAGTTTAGGTGACCACCAGGGACCGTATTATACATTGTGTCCAAGGAGTGCAAAGGGAATGTGCACCTGCTTTGTGTGCCCCTGGGCACGATGGTATGACAGAAGAGGCCTCTTGTGTGTCCCCTTTTACAATACTAATAGCGCTGGTGCATATGTAGTGCCAGTGCTATTATGAAAGTGCATTTCCTCATTCACATGATGGCATGGCCCCATGCAAATGAGAGAATAATTTTGCCTCTGCATTGTATTAGGGATGTGAACACAGAGGCAATCATGCCCTTAGGAGACACACTGAAAATGTGTCACAAAAAGGTGGCGCACTTTCGGTGTGCCTCCTAAAGCCAGGCCTCACACAGGGTGCAAAGGGCGTCTCACGGACCCCCCCGGCACCACCTGCATGTGTGTGCGGTCACTCATTGCACCCACCTCTAACTGAGTCTCTCTCTTCTCTTCAAAGTGCAGGCGACATGCTGCCTGCACTGTAAAACAAAGAGTGGCTTTGAAGCAGCCACTCCATATTTCACTTGAATAAGCTGGCCTGAGGGCAGCACAAGTTCGCAACTGCCCAGGAGCAGCACATTCTTTATAATATGGCACACTGTCCCTGTCTGCGCCGGGTGCACCTTTTGAAAGGTGCACCGTGGTGCTAACAGGGAAAGTGTGCCATATGCATAATACCGCCCCAGGTGGAGTCCCACTGGGAGGTGTTCTTGATAGAGATCAGGGTGTGTATAATATTCCCACTACAACGGATAAAGTAATCTCACAGTTACACGCACATGCATACATCATACGCTAGGGCCCATTTCACTACACTAACATACGCTCAAATACTCTACTAGCAATAAACCTGTGGAAAGAAAAACTCCTAATCACCCTGCATCTATATCGAGGCCGATAAGACCTGGTTTTTGTGACTGTCCTTAAACATAATCTATACAACATATACAGCAATGATCAAAAATGTAAACCCAATAATTGACAAGAAAGAATATCCAACACCATGTTTAAAATGATATTGCTTTATCTAAAATTAGTCAAAGGAAATCAATCAGAGTAAATCATTTTCTCATAGTTACCTATTCTAGCTAAATGTCAGAACGGGTCAGGACAAGTCTCTCGGTAAATGTCTCTCAAGACGAAGTCCCTTCAGCATCGATCCTCAGCAACGCAGATTCGGTACGCGGCAAAGGCAAAATGGCAAGTGGCAAAAAACCCTCTCTAGGCTAACATTACTTATAGTGTCTTAAACAATGGAAAGATACATTGGAAACATAGAGAAGGTTGTAATGTCCGCCGGACCTGCTGAGCAGAGCGAGAAGGAAAGGATGTAACATCGCTACATTTGAAAATCTCCGCTCAGGAAAAGTTCACATAATAAAGACTACGGAACAGGAACCAAGAAATAAAACATGTATCTTATTAGTTCTACTTCTCCTCGGCAATCGAGCCACAGTTCAGAGTTTTTCTCTAAGGCTCCTTTGTTTCCCAAGGCTGCCAAGGACATTTTCATTTCACTTGGAGATCTCCCAAAACTGCTGCTGTCCTCATGGAAAGTTTTCAAGCAAGCAATCAAGGACCATGGTCAGTTAGCTTCAGGACCATTTCCAGCAGGGGTCTCCCTCGTCACAGTTTTCATATTATAAATCACAGCCAGGCTTACAAATCGGCCATCTTTTCTAGGCCATCATAGGCCTCAATAGACCATCTTAATTAAAAGAAACAAAAACAACGTTACCACAGCATAGTGATTAAACAGTGTTAACCCCACTAATACCCTTATGTGTATGCATTTATCTAGCTCTTGCAACATAGAAAAGCATTAATTCGGAAAGCATTTTGTGCTCAAAAATAAACAGCACATAGCAACGTTTAAACATGAAAACACGCACGTTAATTTTAAACAGCACATTTATGCGCACCCACGTGTAACTCTCTCTTGTTAGGACAAACGGATTGATTAATATAAACGCACTTGCACAAGACAAATAATTAATTGCTAGTAATTAATAAAATTAATATGACAAATAGACATGCCAGAGCTTCAAAAGCCACTGAATTTTCAAACTGAAAACTCTGCTCCAGCAATCCCCCCTTTGGTGATTTTATCACCAAATAAACCCCCAAAAAAAATTAGTGAAAATTTAATCCCATTTTAGGAGAAATCGGAAATGTCTTTTTCCCCTTACACATCATTACACACCAGTCACTCTTTCATCATCCCTTTTTGTCTCTAAGTAAACACTCTCCCTCAATTCTTCTAATTCAATTTCTTGCGGTTCTCTTTTCAACCTCTCGTTTTTCTTTTCTTTATTCAATTTCTTCCTCCCTCCCCTGTTTTTACAACACACACACACCAATCTTATTATCAATAAAGCAACAATTATACAAGTTAAAGGAAACAATATTCTACCTATAATAGTACTACCTATTTTTGCAATAAAATCCTTAACAGCTATCATTTTATTAGCTATTTTAGTCCATAAACTCTCAGCTTCAAGTGGTACTAATTCTTCATGCAAATCAGTAATATTTTTGATATAGACCTTCAGGTCTTTGCTTTCGTCTGGAATGTAAGTGCAACAATGTTGAACTTTCAGCATTCCACAGACTCCACCCTCCTTGGCCAATAGAATATCAAGGGCAAGTCGATTTTGCATAGACATGGCACGTACGGCACTTAATTCCGTATTCACCAAAAGAAACCCTCCAGCGGTATTTGTCGATAAGCGATCAACCACTGTGGACAGTTTCCGAATTCCATAAGCATTCAAAGAAATTCCCACTGCTGGAATCAAAACCCCAAAAATGTCACCCACTATTTCAGACCAAGTTTCTCTCTTAAAACGCATTAGTAAATTAATATGTTCTACATCTGTTATTTTATCTATATGAAAAATCTTTGGAAAAACCAGGCCCACATAACACGTGCCATACCAATGGTCAGGCAACTTGTAATAAGCCTTGTTCCCACAAACATAGTACACTCCTGGAAAAATTGTATCTTCTCCACCACTGAAACCCCAACCTGTTGCAATGAAGTATGTATCATGGCACTCACTAGTCCCAACAAAATATGTATCATATTGGGATTTCCTTCTTGTAATACAAAGTTTACCCTTCTGTGGTGCATCTAAAGCTAAAGTTGGACTAGCCCCATTCTTCAATTCTTTTCCCATCTCAATGTCCCAAATTGTCTCACTCACTTTATATTTTCCCGCTTTCTCATGCATGTTCAATCTCCTTTCCTCTACCATATCCAGAAAAGCTTTCTCCTCTCCTTTCAAACTGCAAGTTAAATTATTCTTAAAAATGTAATCTAATGTTAATCCTTTTTCTTCAATAAAAATCTCACCAAAAGTGTTAGCTTCTTTAGCTGGATTCAGCTCTTTGTTCATTGGCAAGTGCCCAAAAATACTATCTCTGTTAGACATCTTATAATCTACTTTCCCTAACAAATAAAAAACACTACTTAAAATACTACAGGAAATACCATATGTAGCTGGTAAATGATGATAAGTAACACCCTCTGAAACGGATGCAGGTAATTGCATACAGACGTAGCAATCCCTTACTTCCATTGTTTTCACATATTCATATAACAATTTTGAAAAAACATTACTAGAAAAGTTATTAATTGACCTATCTTTGTGTATGTAAGTATTACTAATCCTAATTGGAACTACTTTTTGCGAATTCTTCTCTACATTTGTCACATTCTCTGTATGCATCTCAAACTCTACTTTAAAAGTAACTAATAAAACTAAAACACCCCATAGAAGCATTAATAATCCAGTACAGCAGCAGCACATTCTACACCACCTTTTAAAGAAGGCACATCTATTTCTATTATCCTCTATGTTAGCCATTTTAATACTTTAGTTTAGCCTCTACTACTCCACTACTGTTGGAACTTTTCAATTCTTCAGCAAATTCTTCAGCTTTCAGTTTTTCCCAATGATCTTTTCGTTCACTTAATCCAAGTGAATCCTTCCTTTATTCAGTTTGGATACTTGTCATTCTTCACTTCAATTTCTTCAACATCAAATTGTATTAGATCTCCGACATCAAAATCCTCAGTACTCGACTCTTCTCCAATGTCAGTCAAAAGTACTTTCAGAATTTCACCAGTATCTTCCTCAACCACTTCTCTCAAGATCTCTTCCGGATTATCTCGAGTCACTGTTTCTTCTTTTCCTCCTTCAGACAGTGCCACATAAGACCATTCCGGTGATCTGTACTTTTGGTTGGGTCTTCTTACTCTTTTTATTTCTACTGGTTCTTTTGATTCCTTTGATTCTTCTTCTTCAGCTTTTGAACTTTGACTCGAAACTTCATTCACTTGTTCAGCTTTCGATGTACTTGCTCTTATTATTTTGTATTTCAGCCTCTTAACTCTGTTGTTAGGCCAACGATCTCCTCTTAACACATTTTTCGGCTTTATTTCTTTATTACTTCTTTCTCCAATCCAAGTTCTCTTTCTCAGAACTCGACCCTCTGTTTGTTCATTCTCATCATCTGTTTCAAGTGCCTCTTGTTTCCGTTTTTCAGCAGCTTTCTTCTTTTCCACAGATTTTTTCACCACTGTTTGAGATTTCCCTACTTTTGTCCCTCCTCGAGTCTCCGACACGCTATCTTCTTGCTGTCTACTTGTCCCTTCACCTGGCTCATCAAGAATGTTCCCTACACCTCCTCGGGGGTCTTCCACAATCTGTCCCTCTCTATCTTCTTCTGACCCTACTTCTTCAAGTGTAATCTCAAGTGGTTCTTCAATCTCCTCCTCTTCTGATTCAGGAGTAGTCTCTGTGTGATTTCTTTTTTCTTTTCTTTTTCCTTCACTGCTGTTTGAAACTTCAGGCTCTCTTACAGAATCTGATCTCTTCTCTGATACTCGCAGTGGTTCATTCGAAGCTTTTCCTACTTCTTTCCCCACTGATTCTGTATCTTCATCATCACTGGAATCTGACTCTTCAAAATACTCTTTACCAGTCCCTTCTTTTGGGTTTGGAACTCTCAGAGTATGACTTGCATGTACCCAGTGCTTCACTCCAGCACACTTTACTGCAGTCGTCGTAGTCAGAATAACTTGTCTTGGCCTTCCCCACCTTGGAATCAAGCAATTTCTTCTTCTGTGAACTTTTATCCTCACCCAGTCTCCTGGACTCAGATCATGGGCTTGCTTCTTCTCAAGTGTGGTAGCTTCTTCTCCAACCTGGTGAAACACAGAATGAACTGCGTCAGCCAGGCCTTTACAGTAATCCAAAATCATGTCATCAGTTATTGTCACCAATTTATTGACAGGCACGAATGCATGGCGCATTGCACGTCCCATGATTATTTCGTGCGGACTCAAACCAGTAGTTCTATCTGGAGTAGATCTCATAGTCATCAGAACTAGAGGTAAAACGTCTGGCCATTTCATACCAGTGGCTAAGCACATTTTTCCAATCCTATTCTTGATTGTGCCATTAATCTGCTCAACCACACCAGAAGCCTCTGGTCGGTATGCACAATGTAGCTTCTGCTGTATTTTCAATGCTTCACAAATCAAACCCATAAGCTCATTTTGAAAGTGTCCACCTCTATCAGACTCAACTGTTACTGGAAACCCGTACCTAGGAATCAACTCCCTTAACAGTAACTTTGCCACTGTTAATCCATCATTTCTTCTAGTCGGGTAAGCTTCCACCCACCTTGAAAACAAACAGACTACCACTAAAACATACCTCAGTCTGTTTACTTGGGGCATTTCAATGAAATCAATCTGCATTCTTGTAAAAGGACCTCCTTCTCTGCCTATTGTCCCCAGACTCACCACTGTCTTTTTTCCAGTGTTAAATTGCTGACAAACTAAACACCTCTGACAGATGCTTTCTGCAATTGTCCTGAACTTTGCATTGTACCAGGTCTGCTTGAACGACCTAACCATCGCATCCCTCCCCAAATGTCCCTGGCCATGATACATCCTTGCCATTGACGACAAAATGGAGTTGGGCATTACTGGTCTGCCATCTCTGTAGACCCAAACATGGTCTGTTTCTCTTGGAGCACATCCTGCCTTAATCCAATCTTTTTTCTCTTCTTCTCCTGCCTCATCTTGCAACTGTTTCACTTCATCCCAGGTCTCTAAAACATTAGTAAACATCACAGAGAGTAAAGACATTTCCCCCTCTCTGTCCCGATTGATGGACTGATTTGTCTTGGCACAGTATTGCGCAACATCGTTGGCATAACGGTTTCCGACCGTTATAAAATCCTCCCCTTGTCCATGGGCAGCACATTTTACAACTGCTAACTCCTTAGGCAGCTGTATCGCCTCAAGCAATTTACCAATCATTTCAGCATTCTTTATCGGAGTTCCACTCGATGTCAAGAAACCTCTTTGTAGCCAAAGCTGGCCAAAATCATGCACCACTCCAAATCCATACTGACTATCAGTCATTACAGTTGTCCTCAAATCTTTCCCAATTTCGCAAGCTTTTGTCAATGCCACCAATTCAGCAACTTGCGCAGATTTCACTCCTTTCAATGGTGATGCTTCCATGACCTCTGAAACTTTACATACCGCATATGCTGCGCATAGCACACCATTATCATTTCTCAGGCATGATCCATCCACAAACAACACATGATCACTCTCATCCAAGGGTAGATCCCTTATGTCTGGTCTCGGTTTTGTACAGTAATCAAGCACATCCAAACAATCATGATCATCTTCCATCTTCACACCCACATTTTCAATATCTGGCAAAAGTGTCGCTGGATTCACATTTACACATCTCTCGAGAGTCACATTTGATGCTCCCAGAATCACTTTTTCATATTTAGTCAACCGACTATGTGACATGTACTGAGTTCTGCTTCTTGTCAAAAGAATTGCCACATTGTGAGGTACGAATACCCTTACAGGATATCCCATTATGATTCCCTCACTCTGTTCCAGGCTTCTGCATGTTGCTGCCACAGATTTCAGACAACCTGGTAAACCCACAGCTACAGGGTCAAGTGTCGATGAGAAGTACGCAATAGGCCTTCTCAGTAATCCATGTTTCTGAATTAACACTGAAAGTGCACATCCATTCCTCTCACTGCAGTACAACTCAAATTCTTTCTCATAGTCAGGCATACCCAAGGCTGGAGCCTCACACATTTTATTTTTGAGCTCTTCAAATGCTGCCATTTGTTCTGCATCTAGATCCAATGGATCTGTCATCTCACTTTTTGTCAGTTTAATCAGTGGCTTTGCTATCAAGGAAAAATTAATTATCCACTGACGACAATAACCCACCATACCCAGGAACATTCTCACTTCTCTCTGGGTTTTTGGAGCTTTCATTTCTCTGATTATTCTGATCCTGTCATCAGTCACTTTTCTCAGACCCTTTTCAATATTGTGTCCAAGATAATGCACCTCTTTCTTGCAAAATTGCAATTTGGCTGGAGATACCTTTAACCCTCCATCTGCCAGATGATTCAGTAAAGCGATGGTATCTACTTCACAAGCTTCACGTGTCTTTGATGCCACCAGTAGGTCATCAATATACTGCACTAGCACTGAACTCTCGGGCATGATCAAACTTTCCAACGATTTCTTCAATAACTGATTGAATATCGAAGGACTCTCCGTATACCCCTGTGGGATACGACACCGTGCTAAGATACGCTGGCCAAACCTAAATGCAAAAATCGGTTGGCTATCATGATGCAATGGAATTGAAAAGAACGCATGACACAAATCAATCACTGTATACCACTCAGCATCATGTGGAATTTGATACAGAATTACTGATGGATTTGGCACAATAGGACAACATGCCACCACAATTTGATTAACTTTTCTCAAATCCTGTACAATCCTAAATTTCCCATTGGGCTTTTTTAGTCCCATTATCGGTGAATTACACGGACTACTCAGTAGTTCTCTCAGGACTCCTTGCTGAATCATTTTCTCAATTATAGGAGTTATCCCTTCAATTATTTCTGGTGTCATTTTGTACTGAGGAATGTTAGGATATGTGATTCCCTCTTTCACTGCAATTTTCACTGGATCTACATTATTCATCAATCCCACATCCTCTCCAGTAAAATCCCAAACTGTCCTTTTCACTGTGTCTCTCAGCTCTCGAGGCAAATCCTCCGGATTAAACACAGCAAATGCACCAATTAACTCACTTTCTCTATTCTCTAGAGTCACTCGGTACAAAACATCTTCATCTGGTGTCTCAAAGGCTATTCCATCCGGTGTACAAAAAATTGTACAGTTCATTTTGCATAACAAGTCCCTACCCAATAGGTTCACTGGACTCGTGTCACAGACAATGAATCTGTGCATGTCTGAAAATTTCCCTATCTGTACTCTTACAGGTTCAGTAAGACGTGTTCTGATTTGCGTATTGGCTACACCAACTACTTGGATTGCTTCATCCGAGAGAGGAAGATTTCTAACATCTGTTGACCTGACAGTTGATCTTGTCGCACCTGTGTCTACCAAAAAAGTAACACTCTCCTCATTTATTTTCCCATCCACAAATGGTCCTGCCTGGTCTATTTCTAGAGTTGCACCAAGTATGCACTCTTCTTCCTCTCCTCGGCACCGTCAATAATCACCCTCAGATTCACTCCCTTCACTCTTTAACAAGTACTGTTGTACTTTGTTAGAACGTCTTGGTTTGTTTACCTGCTCATCATTGTAGAATCCTGAATCCTGATTATACTTTTGTAACCCTCTATTCTGCGGTAAGGGCGGTTTTGGCTCTTGACTCTGCTGTCTCACAACTTTCTGTTGTTGCTGCTGTTGATTATTTCCTTCGTTCTGCACCTGTTGATTTAAGGGTTTATTTTCATTACTTACTAATGGTGGATTAGGACATTCCGATCTCCAATGCCCCAATTGGCCACAGTTGTGACAAGGAAACTTTTTTTTCGCTTCCTCAAGACTTCCCTTTCCTTTCCCTGCATATCTAGGTCTATTCCCTGCATTATTTCCTGGATTATTCGCTTGTTCCACTAACTGTGCTTCCTGTCTTTCCGCAACTTTCACTTGTGCCCACATTGCTTTCTCTTTCAGCTTTCTTTGTTTTGCTTCAATTTCATCACTGAAGTATTTCGCATGTCTCAGGATCTCATCTACTTTCTTACTCTGCCAATCCACTGTGTGCTCACGAATTCTCTCACCAATTTCAGGTCTAAGGCCATATACAAATCTGTATACAAAATGACTCAAATCTTTGTCACCCAGGTGTTCATCTCCACTGAATTGTTTAAATGCCAGTATCAGCCTCTCGTAAAAAGCATGAACTGATTCTTTCGCTTCCTGTTGTGTTCGATCTATCTTTACCCAGTCTGTCTCTTTTGCAGGAACTTTACTCTTCAGGTATACCATCACCTGATCATACTTTCTCATTACCTCTGGATCTGGTGCCCCTGTTCTTGGGTCTCTTGGATATTCCTCAGTAGGCCAACTCACAACTATTTTACACTCAGTCCACAAGTCAGCTGGAACAATTATATCAAACAG
Source organism: Triturus cristatus (assembly GCF_964204655.1). NCBI lineage: Eukaryota > Metazoa > Chordata > Amphibia > Caudata > Salamandridae > Triturus > Triturus cristatus. Next base: position 839,327,987 of record NC_140579.1, read on the forward strand.
ACTATTCAGGTCAACCCACAGCACTTTTGACAATTTCACAAACCTATCTACCTGCCTATACCACTCGACGGGCTTTTCTCTCAATCGAGGGAAATCATTCGTGAATGATAAAATATCCTGTCTGGTCCATGGAACATGTACATATCCTCCTCCAGGTATTTCTCTCATAGGATAATTATCCACTGGTTTCTCCTTTTCTCTCACTGGAAATGCTGAATAAGTTGTTCTATCTTCAGCCTCATCTCTTTTCTTGTACCATCTATCCTTCCACTTTTCTACATTACCCCATCTTCGCAATAATGCTACCATTTCCTTAATCTGTCCTGTTCTACCAGTAGCATTCAAATTCTCAATATCCTTCTCTGTAAAATCCATCCTGTAAGTTCTTTGTAAAGCTTTCACTTTATCAATGTCAACTCCCTGCTCATTCGCTATTGCTCTTAGCCTGTCATGTGTATTTCTTGCTCTCCAGGTGATATTCTTGCACATGAACATTAGTTCACCATCATGATGACTCTTCAGAATCTCTGTTGGAACTGTTCCTGTAACAAGCTCTTCTAGTTCTACACGTAACCTAGCTACATCAATTACTTGTGAATCTTTATCCTTTTTCTGTAGAACCTTCATCCAATCATTCAAATCATCAACTGTTATTTCAGCAGTTTTTCTCACTGGAACCACTCTCTTTTGCGGTTCTAAAATTGGCATCCCTGAACAACTAGCTTCACTAGTATCCAGTATTTCACTACATGTGTCATGTCTTGATTGTCTCAGGTCACTTCTTTCTGCTCTTTTGCCTGAATCTCCTGAAGGACCAACTGAATTTGTCAGATTATTCCCAACATATGGAATCACCAGTCCATTCTCACCTGTCCTCTGTTTATCAAACACAGGCATAACCGGACCTATTGTTACAGGCACCGTAACAGCCTCTAGATTCTTCGTTAACTCCCTAATTTTCTCTGTCAACTCTGTTGTAGTTCTGGCTAATTGTCTGGCATTCTCATCAAGGTAATGATCACTTCTTACCTCAGGTGTCTCATTTTCTGTCTCACTAACACACACTGTATCTCTTATCGGAGAAACAACTGGTGTACTTTTATCCGGTTCTGGTCTATATGGAGGTGGTCTCTTGTAAATCATGTCATTCAAGACCTCATCCTCATACTCATTAACTCCATATTTTCTTATTTCTGACTCAGGAACCCTTTCTGCTCCTCCTTCAACTGTTCTCATCGGATATAATCCCTCTGACATACTAACATCTCGCCACCTTTTCATTCGATCATGATGAGTCTCACGATCATGTCTCCTCCCAAACATGTACCTATAGTACCCTCCAGATCTCTGTTTTTCTCTCTCATGTACTTCCTCTTCCCATTCCACTAAAGCCTCGAACTGTGTAGGTCTCGGTTTCGGGTCTAGACATAACATCTTTTCCCGTAAATTTCTCAACACGGCTAGATTAAATGAACCATGTTCTGGAAATGCTAGAACACCATCTTCTTTAGTATACCTAACCCAATTCTCCAACCATATACAGGTATGAAACCCATGTCTTGCAGCCATGAAGGATGCAGGTGTTTTCGGTGGAGGTAACAACTCACCTTCTCTTGTTTTAACATCTTTATCCTTGCTAAACCACTTTTTAATTTTACCAAAAAATGTTTTCTTCTTTTTCTCTTCTTGGTAATACATTTTAGCGTTTACCAAAACTCTCTACTCTTTCTGTATTATAAATATACAATACAAATTTTCAACCAATAACAGCGCGACTCACACTAACGCACCAATCCTGGAACGTCTACGTCACTAAATAGCCCTTCCAATCCTTGCGCGGCTCACACTAACGCACCAATCCTAGCGCGAGCACTATTCTGATCTACCATCCAATCAGAGCGCGGTCTTTCTGACGTCAACAGTCGCTGCAGTCGCTTGTCTCCTGTCTTCTGTCACTCGTCTACCCCTCCTTTACAAAATCTTTTCAGTAGACTTCGTGTCAAAATTTCTACAAAATCTATTAGTTACAACATAAAAACATCTCCATTGTCTGCTTCGCTAACCACAGAATAGTAAAAAGAGAGTCTATTTCATAAGAGACCTTTCATTGACACAGTAGCACTTCCTCTACTCTGCCCTACTAACATACATTCATTAACTGTTTCCTCTAGGACTTGTCCAAAGAGTCTTACAATCAATTAAATGTACAAACATTCACGCACATTCATACAAGAAAATATAGTACATGCACACAGAATCCTGCTTCCCGAGAACAGCGCACAATCTGTCCCACTACAGAATTATAACATACATCAACTAAGCAAGCTTTCTTTGCCCAGTTCTTCAAACAAGCTCAGAAAATACCTATTACTCCTCCCGCGATAAGCTTTAACGGAAATCCTTACGGATCCCTGGGACTTAAGACCAAAGTTTCACAGATAACCTTCACTATCATACACACTCCTTATATACCAGAAATATATTCTAATAGTAACATACGACAATGTCACTGATTCCGAACCCAGACAATGTGATGCGCAACTTCAATTGTCACACGTTATTCCTTACAATTCCGTCTTTCCCGAGAGCAGCATATACTTCCCTCTGCCCTACTACGGAACTGCTACAGCTTCCAAGTTCCAGAAGCACTACATATAACTCAACATTACGACTCCAACATATAGTATTAGTACATATACCAACATGAACCAATAATCAATAATCAATAAACTAATGTACAAGCAATCTTATCAGATCAAGACAATCATCAAAAACCATCCTCTGCTACCAGGAAATTGATAGAGATCAGGGTGTGTATAATATTCCCACTACCACGGATAAAGTAATCTCACAGTTACACGCACATGCATACATCATACGCTAGGGCCCATTTCACTACACTAACATACGCTCAAATACTCTACTAGCAATAAACCTGTGGAAAGAAAAACTCCTAATCACCCTGCATCTATATCGAGGCCGATAAGACCTGGTTTTTGTGACTGTCCTTAAACATAATCTATACAACATATACAGCAATGATCAAAAATGTAAACCCAATAATTGACAAGAAAGAATATCCAACACCATGTTTAAAATTATATTGCTTTATCTAAAATTAGTCAAAGGAAATCAATCAGAGTAAATCATTTTCTCATAGTTACCTATTCTAGCTAAATGTCAGAACGGGTCAGGACAAGTCTCTCGGTAAATGTCTCTCAAGACGAAGTCCCTTCAGCATCAATCCTCAGCAACGCAGATTCGGTACGCGGCAAAGGCAAAATGGCAAGTGGCAAAAAACCCTCTCTAGGCTAACATTACTTATAGTGTCTTAAACAATGGAAAGATACATTGGAAACATAGAAAAGGTTGTAATGTCCGCCGGACCTGCTGAGCAGAGCGAGAAGGAAAGGATGTAACATCGCTACATTTGAAAATCTCCGCTCAGGAAAAGTTCACATAATAAAGACTACGGAACAGGAACCAAGAAATAAAACATGTATCTTATTAGTTCTACTTCTCCTCGGCAATCGAGCCACAGTTCAGAGTTTTTCTCTAAGGCTCCTTTGTTTCCCAAGGCTGCCAAGGACATTTTCATTTCACTTGGAGATCTCCCAAAACTGCTGCTGTCCTCATGGAAAGTTTTCAAGCAAGCAAGCAAGGACCATGGTCAGTTAGCTTCAGGACCATTTCCAGCAGGGGTCTCCCTCGTCACAGTTTTCATATTATAAATCACAGCCAGGCTTACAAATCGGCCATCTTTTCTAGGCCATCATAGGCCTCAATAGACCATCTTAATTAAAAGAAACAAAAACAACGTTACCACAGCATAGTGATTAAACAGTGTTAACCCCACTAATACCCTTATGTGTATGCATTTATCTAGCTCTTGCAACATAGAAGTGCATTAATTCGGAAAGCATTTTGTGCTCAAAAATAAACAGCACATAGCAACGTTTAAACATGAAAACACGCACGTTAATTTTAAACAGCACATTTATGCGCACCCACGTGTAACTCTCTCTTGTTAGGACAAACGGATTGATTAATATAAACGCACTTGCACAAGACAAATAATTAATTGCTAGTAATTAATAAAATTAATATGACAAATAGACATGCCAGAGCTTCAAAAGCCACTGAATTTTCAAACTGAAAACTCTGCTCCAGCATTCTTGATCAAGATCATGACTTAGGGCCTGATTGTGAGTTTGGCGGAAAGGGTAACTCTGTCGAAATAGTGTTGGATTCCCCGCGTACCTAGTCGGCAGTTTTCCCCCTGTATTACGATGTTGGCAGGTTGCTGAACGAAGACTGCTGAAGTCCCGCCAACTCAGCCAGCCATTTACCGACTGTGGGATGGGGAAAAGCAGCGGTCGGAGGGCAGTACAGACAAGGTTCCCACCGTCTGGATTACAAAGTGCCTTTCCGTCAAGCTGACTGTGGCATGGAGACAACCTGCGTCAAGTCAGCGGAATCGAAGTAAATAGGGTGCAAGCTCACCCATTTCCTTGTGTTCCCTTCAGTCTCCAACATGGACATCTGAGTCCGGGGCCCCCCTTCATAGCAGCAACTTGACCCCAAAGAAAGTGACCCCATCGGCACGGAAATCCAGGTATGTCCGTTTCACACTTATCTCCTATTTACTGGACTGGGCACATATGGTCCAGACTCCAGCAATGGAAAAGTACTCGTACAAGGTGTTTTCTCACATGTGTCATGCATATGTGTACATTTTACACTTATTTAGGAAAAATGTACACACCTGCATCAACACATATGAAAAAATATTTTTGAACTGCTGACAGCGTCCTGCGTCAGTCCCATGCCATCAGCAGCACCGCCGTTGGGCCAGCGGAGACATCTAAATATGGCGGGCGAGAGACCGTTGACTCGACGGAGTACTTGGGGCCGCTGCTGCCACCAACCTCGTAATCATGGCCTTTGTGTTATCGTTGTTGAATTTGAGACAGTTGGGCTTCATCGAATCGGCAACTTCAGTCATGCAAGCGGTGACCTTGTTCCTGGTGTTGGAAGTCTTGTCTGAGATGGAGAGTATGAGTTGAGTGTTGTGGGTTTAGGAGAGGACCTTGATGTCATGGTCACAGATAATAGTGGCAAGAGGAAGCATATAAGCGTTAAAGAGAATCCGTTTGAGAGGAGTCTTGCGGTACTCCATAGATGAGGTTGTGGGCATCTGAAGAGTAAGAGACCAGGAATGAACAGATCCAATGGAGAGCGGCGTCATTGGATTCCAATTAGGCCTGGGTGGTAAATTCCGTTCCGCTCACGGAGAACGCGGAATTGCCAAAATGCACGATCCGCAGCTTCGTGGAATTTTTTGCTTGTTCGCGCTTTCAAAATGCGTGTTTGCAAGATATTTCCCCCAGAGCACGCAAACAGCGTTCGCGAACAGGAAAAAAGCATCGCGAACGGGTGGACCGAGCAATTCCGCGTGTTCGCTAAACTCTGCGTGCTAGTGGAGATTTTTCACCGTTTCGCGGAGCTTTGCGCAGCGTGACTACGCAAATTCCACCCACCCCTAATTCCAATCTTGTGTAGCCGCCAGATGAGGGTTGTTTGGGAGATTGCGTTTGAAGCTGCGGATTGGTTCAGGAGGATGAGGGCCACTGTGTTTCCTCAGTCTACTATCATGTGCACGTCATCAGTGGCTGAAGTGAGTGCTGTTTCTGAGCTGTGGTTGGGTCTGTAGCTTGACTGTGTGATGTTGAGCAGCTGGTGGGTGTTGGGATGGTCAGTGAGGCATCTGTTGATGAGTTTCTCTAGGACTTTGATCAGATACAGTAGCAGGGAGATTGGTCTGTAGTTGGCAAGTATAGATGGGTCCGCAGAGGTTTCTTGAGTAAGAGGACTGTGATGTGTTAGCATAGGACAGGAAATGTAGCTGAAGATATGGAGGTGTTTATGATGGGTATGAGTGCTTCGCTGATTGGTTGGAGTCCTTTGGTGAAGGTGTGATGGGGGTGGGGGTCCAGTTGAGGGTCGAAGTTGCTGTATATGGAAGTTATCTTGCTATAGAAGAATTGCAAGAGCTTGTTGCAGAGGTCCTGTGAGGGGGTGATGCTATTAGAGATGGCTGCTGGTTAGGTGAAGTCTTTCACGATGGTGAAGATCTTGGCTGTTGTTGGTGTATGTGTATGTACCTATAGCTGACCATTTGCTCAAATGATACAAGTTGGACATATTGAGGGTATTTGCAACACTCTAGCACTGCTAGCCTATGCACTATAGCGTGGCACTGGACTGGCACTGGCTGTGTTTTCTGCATGTGGCGTTCTCATGTTGCTCCTTCCACTTTTGTTCAATGGCGTCTCTGAGGTGGGGAAGCAGATGGGGCCTGTGTTCCCTAGCTCCATTTGTCCTGGGCCGCCCACAGGCCCCAGCACCACAGCATATACACATATAAACACACACGCACATGCGCACACAATCTTTATGAGAGCCCTTGGTAGATGGCTCCACCAATTTGATCCGTGGTCCATTATGTGGCTTGCAAAAATTATTTCAAGAGACTCAACTGCAGCCGCTCTTGCTACGTGAGCCTTGAGCTGGGCAGTTAAATGCGCACTGCTGCCATCTGCTGTGATCTGCAGGCCACAAAATGAAATCCTTAGACTTCCAGCCAGCCGAAGTACACTGAGTACATTTACATCAAGAACGCGCGTGCGGCACGTACTTCCCCACGTTCAGTGTCTGTGTGTAGAGGTCGGGATCATTCAGAAAGGACAAGTGATCAATTAATGGAATTGAGAAGCATGTACATAGTCGGTGGGTACCTGAATATGAGAGGTGAGCAGGCCAGCAAATTCACAGGCAGAGCCGTGCCAAAGCACACGCCGAGACATATATAATGCATATGTGGATAACTCTGGAAGCGCATTCAAGCACATTATAAATGTGTTTTATTTAATGCTTGTGTGTTACCTTTGTATTTTAGATTATATCACTGCATTGGCAACTGTTAAAATTACGTTTTTAAACATGAATTTCTTCACCTCAGTTTCTAAATGTCACTAACGAGAGAACCACGAGATATCAATGTGTCATGTGCAATGTATGCCCAATAATTTTGTTGTCTGTGAAGCAAAAATATCGACCAGAAAACCAGATTGAACTGATATTTAGTTTTATATAGATCATAATGATTGGTATTCCATAATATCATACTATGTTCAATAAATACAAGTTAATTCAATATAAACTCATAGAAAATGTCAATGCATTTCTTGTTAAAAATTTAAAAGTTAAACATAAGAGAAAACGAGAACCTTTCTTGAGTTTGCATGACTACCTCTCTCTTAATTATCTAACAGTAAAGATATGAGAAGGTCAGCACCTCAACGGCAACCACTGCATTCATGAGGAAAACAAGGAGGCCTCAGAGTTTGCTCCCTGGTTAAAAGCCTTTAGTGAGAAACTTGTAAATTACAGCTCAACTGCAGATGCACACAATAGAACAGTCCCTTTTTAAATGTCAAGCACTCGGCTGTCCTATGTTTAACAGGTTTTCTCTTGTGAAACTGAACTAGGAATATAAAATAGCAGTGCCTCATATTTCTGGGCGCTAGACTTTATTACACATCAGCCTTAGCCCAGACATCTTCCATATCATCATCAAAGAGAGCTAGGGTAGAGAAAACCTCATACTACTGGGCGCTAGACTTTACTACACGTGACTCTGTGCCCAGACATCTTCCATATCATCACCAAGGAGAACAAGGGTAGAGAAAACCTCATACTTCTGGGCGCTAGACTTTATTACACGTGACCCTGAGCCCAGACGTCTTCCATATCATCACCAAAGAGAACTAGGGTAGAGAAAACCTCATACTTCTGGGCGCTAGACTTTATTACACGTGACCCTGAGCCCAGACGTCTTCCATATCATCACCAAAGAGAACTAGGGTAGAGAAAACCTCATACTTCTGGGCGCTAGACTTTATTACACGTGACCCTGAGCCCAGACGTCTTCCATATCATCACCAAAGAGAACAAGGGTAGAGAAAACCTCATACTTCTGGGCGCTAGACTTTATTACGAGGGACCCTGAGCCCAGACGTCTTCCATATCATCACCAAAGAGAACTAGGGTAGAGAAAACCTCATACTTCTGGGCGCTAGACTTTATTACACGTGACCCTGAGCCCAGACGTCTTCCATATCATCACCAAAGAGAACTAGGGTAGAGAAAACCTCATACTTCTGGGCGCTAGACTTTATTACACGTGACCCTGAGCCCAGACGTCTTCCATATCATCACCAAAGAGAACAAGGGTAGAGAAAACCTCATACTTCTGGGCGCTAGACTTTATTACGAGGGACCCTGAGCCCAGACGTCTTCCAGATCATCACCAAAGAAAACCAAGGCAGCTCACAGCTGATCCACGAGGGGGACATTGCCATTCGCCCAGGCCACAGTGCCCTCGTATGTCCAGACAACAGCTGCTTCTGGCCGAAATCCAGTGATGGGACTGTCCCTGTGCCCTACACCCTCGATCCCACTTACAGTGCTGAAGATGTGGCTACCATTACAAATGCAATGAGTGAGTTTGCAACAGTGACCTGCATCCGCTTTGTGACCCACACGGTGGAATCAAATTACCTGCAGATCATTCCTGATAGTGGGTGCTGGTCATACATCAGAAAGACAGGCGGAGGTCAGGTGGTATCTCTCTCCGGGGGATGTATGTCTAGAGGAACCATCCAGCATGAGCTGAACCACGCCCTGGGCTTCTACCACGAGCAGAACCACAGCGACCGCGACAACTATGTGACCATCATGACGGAGAACATCGCTCCCGACAACCTCAGCAACTTTAACAAAAAGAACACCAACAACCTTGGCCTGGAATACGACTACTCTTCTGTGATGCATTATGGGATGTACTCTTTCACTACCACATCTGGACAGCCGACCATCGTCCCGAAGCCAAATCCTAATACACCCATCGGACAGAGAAATGGGCTTAGCAACCTGGATGTTTCCAAAATCAACACCCTGTACCAGTGTGGCGTTTGCAGCACTCTTTTATCTGGCCCGAGCGGCACCCTGACGTCTTCCAATAACCCTTCCTCGTACCCAAACAACGTCAACTGTGTCTACCTGATCCGAGTGCCTTCCGATAAGATTCTTCTGCAGTTTGATGCCTTTGATCTCCAATCATCCTCAAACTGCGCCTCCGACTACCTCACAATTTACGATGGCAACAGTAAGGCAGCCCCAGTCTTACTCAGCAAAGCGTGTGGGACCGGACAGCTCCAGCCATTCATCTCTTCTGGAAATACGATGCTGCTGGAGTTTGTGACGGATGACTCCATCACCGCCAGTGGGTTCAAGGCCTCCTACAGCAATGTGAAATGTGGCGGCATATTCACCAGCTCTGATGGCAACGTCTCATCCCCCAACTTCCCCAACGCTTACAGTTCAAATATGGACTGCGGCTACTACATCATGGCTCCAGCTGGATACAAGGTCTCATTGACATTCATATCTATTGACCTTGAACCTAATCCTACGTGCGCCGCTGATGCCTTGTCTGTTTTCGATGGTGCCAAGACCACATCCCCGCTTATTGGCAAATACTGCAGATCCAAGCCAGGTGTACCACTGACCTCCACTGGGAGCTCCCTTCTGCTCCAGTTCCAAGGTGATGGCTCATTGAACATGAAGGGATTCCAGGCCACCTACACCTTCGTGAGCGCCTAACCCAGGAGAAGTTGACATGCCACAGCTTTACAGAAGGTCATGACCCCGGAAGTATATCTGTTCCACGTGAAGAATGGGTGGATGGTTTAAGGGCTGCATTTGTTTCTCTCTGAGTCTCAGTTTTTGGTCGTCCTGCTTCTCTCTCTTGTTGAACATGATGCATTTGTTCCGTTGCTTGCTTGTTGTCACAGGTAGTAAGCAGCTCATCACCAACACTGGTCGCCAATTGTGAATCGAGTGTTTGCAACCTGCCCGTCATCTTTCTCCTAGTTTTCCAGTGGTTTATCTGATGATGAATTATACTGAGTGTGAAATGTTGTGCAGATGTGAAGTGAAATAAAGGCATTAAATAAAAAAAAAATAAAAAAAAAAAAAATAGCAGTGCCTGGGGTGCTTGACTTGGCTCTACTTTGGCTCGCAAGTCCACAGGGAACAAGGGCCAAGACAGAGCCAGTCATGCAGCTCGATCCAGGCTCAAGCCATGCTTGGCTTGCCTACTTCTACTGAATAGCTGTCATGCCTACAGCCCTTGTAGCCCAATGTTAGAAATCCCTGTGTTACTCAAAAGAAGGTATCCCAAATTTCATGTAGGCAGGGATCCCCATATTAAGAAACAATAACAATGCCGATTTTCCAGTATGTTATAAACAGGCTTTTGCACTGATATATATGTCAATACAATGTTTCAGCTAACCCAATGATTACATACAGCCTGCGTCAGGACAAATAATTCTTCTTATTCTTTCAAGCAAGTATGGGCTGAAAGATGGCTAGGGTCAGGTGCAGAAACATAATATCACAGTATATAGATAGTTCTAACAATAACACATATATTTAAAACATTCACTGCAAAGGCAATTACATCAATGCATTTAACTACTTGAGCTACTGCCACAGTAACACCAAAACATTTATTTTCCTATGATGGCAGAAAAAAAGGGGGAATATAGTTACAAAGATAACCAAAGCTAAAGGATCTTGGAGGACCGATGATCAAAAGAAATTGCTCCTTATTTGGTAACTTAGATAGTTCCTACTATAACAAGAATACACTGAACAAAGGTAAAATATTATTTATATTATCTTATGGTATGCACATTGTGAGAAATTGCATTTGTTGGTTGACTGGGTTGTGAACCCTGGTCAAGCAACAGCCACAATCCCTTACAGGGTGAATCACAAAAAGTCACTACCTTAATCTGTGCTTTACTTGTCTCAAAAGCAGTCAGACTGAACTTGGTGGCAATGTGTAAAACATTTATGCAGCACACAAACAGAATTAAAGTGAAAACACAACACAAGAAAAATCCCAAACCAATTTAGAAGAATAGAGTACATTTTAATAAACTTTATGACACTAAAATGACAAAAATCTAATCAATAGAACCAGAGCTAGAAATGTTCAAAGTTTAAGGTTCAAAATAGTGCCTTAAGGATTAAAGCACCAACCGCAGACATTTAGTCACGCAAAACCGGGTCAAAGTCTAAAGTTAGGCCGATTGCAATGGAGCACGGTTCGGACACAAGAAGTGGATAGGGCCCGGTCAGACTTAAAAAGATTTCTGAAGAAAAATGTCTGAGAAGGTAAAGTTCAGAGGGGCAAGGCCGAGGAGGGAGCTTCATCTTCAGAGGACATTGGGTCATAGCCACGCTAAATATTTCTGCGTTCGGATTTAGTCGTCGAAATTAAAGTCGAAAAACTCCAGCAGAAAGAAGCAGAAGGATGTAGCCAAAGACAGTTCCACAGGTTGAATACTCCTTTGGCCAAGGGCTGCTGAAACAGATCTGCTGCTCCGGAGAAGAAGGTACCAGTAGAAGTCACAAAGTCAATCCTACCAGCAATGCACCCCAGTCAGTTATGTAATATGTCCATCTGGGCACCTTTAGCACTACAGCCAAGGTTCCGGGACTGATGGGACACCTCTTGGGGGTTCAGGGATCACTCAGGCTGGGCCCAGGTGCAAATTCAACATAGTGGGACCCTGGTATGTCCCTGTAGCTCTGAACAGGAGGCCAGCAAACTAGTCCTTGGAGTCCCTTCTGGTAGTCCTGGGCAGGTGTAGATACAGGGCTCACAGCAGAGCTGTCTGATGAGGGTTCAAGGCAGGCTCCCATCTACAAAGTGCACAGCAGGTCACAGCAGGAGGCAGTCCTCCCGCAAGTCCACTGGAGTGCGGCTCTGAAGGTCCTAATATTATACCCTGGTGCCCTTCTTCTGGAAGGTGGAAGAAGCTTCTGGAAAGGTTCTTTGAAGTGCATGGAATTCACTGACTCCTCTGCCCTGGCTCCAAGTTGACTGCGGGGACAATACAGGGTCGTAAGGCCCTTTGTGTGAAGGCAGAGCACACGCTATTCAGATGTAAGTGGGGCTATGCTTAGTTCTGCCCCCTCATCCTATCAGTAGATGACCCATTCAAGCACACCTAATCCCTCTATTGTGTGCCTGTCTGGGAGGAATTCACAGTCTGTCAGCTACACTCAGTGAGGCTGCAAGCCCAAATGTGCTAAGGGTAGGAAAAGGTCAACTTTCTAAAGAGACATTTTCAAAATCGCAATAAAAATCCGACTTTACCGTTAGAGAGGGTTTATCATTATAATTTTATAGGTACCAAACATGATATATCTACGTCCTCTCAATTAGAAATTACAGCTTTTTAAATGTAATAAGGAAACCCCCATATTATCCTATGGGAAGGGTTGGTCTCACAGAATTGAAAAAGGAATTTGGGAATTTTGCACTACCAGGACATGTAAAACCTAAATGTATAGGCCGAACCTTTTGATTATACATCATTTTACCCTATGGGCAACCTAAGCCTACCTTAGGGTGAATATTATGCAATGAAAAGGACGTTTAAGGCTTGTCAAGGAGGCTTAAATGCCAAGTTGACATGGCGGTGTGACACTGCATTCAGGCTGCAATAGCAGGCCTGGGACATGCTTCAAGGTGCTACATATGTGGGTGGCATAATACGTGCTGCAGACCCACTAGTAGCATTTAATTTACAGGTCAAGGCTATATAGTATACCATTCTAGAAGGGACTTATAGGTAAATTTAATATGCCAATTAGGTGTATGCCTATCAAACCATGTTTAGAAGAGTGAGCACAAGCACTGGTTAGCAGTGGGAAAGTGCACAGAGCCCTTAGGCCAAAAAAAACGAATTCCGCAAAAAGTAGAGGGTAAAATGCACAAATTTGGGGGTGACCCTGCAGAGAAAGCCAGGACCAACACACATATATTCAATCCTACTTTAATCTTGGATGAAGGTGTCTGTTGGACTGTGAGAACTTTATTCTCTCACTAACATAACATGTGTATTTGTAAAGCGCACGTTCACCCATAGGTATCTTGGCGCTGAATAACAGATGTTTATTGTTACCCAACTCAATGGTACTCATTTTATCAACCTCAGATGGATGAAAGGCTGAGTGGACCCACCAGGTTTTGAACCTGTGACCATGAGGTCAAAAACAGGCCGCTGCCGTGGACGCATTAGTCCACTCAGCCACCAGACCCGAGATGAAAGCCTCCGGTCTCTACACACCAACTCGTACAAGTAGATTGCTGTATTTCAACTGCAATTCAAAGAATATGACTATATCAACTAAATAGATAACAATAAGCTTTTCTAATTACTGCCTTTATACATAAAGTCATAAATCCTTTCTTACTGTAAGAAAAATTTACTTTTCTTTCAGTAATGACCTTTCTGGTGGATAAACTATCGACCTGAAGATCACTCACCTTTTGAATATCTACAGGTGCCAGACTGGATCAGAATGTTTTTCTGAAGCTCTCCTGTGCCTGTAGGGGATGTTGGCTTGATTTCGAACTCAAATGCAGCACAGATATGAAATTACTGGAGCCAGGTTGCACCACCCCGGTGCAAGTATGTCAGCTTCTCAGGCATTTTTTTCCAAGTCCTTCATGACATAGAATAGGTCAACTTATATCAACATGAATATGTTGTGTAACAATACTAAATTGGAACTTTAGTAATTGTCAGAAGCCTATGGTCATCTTTCAAAACGGAGGAGGTGGGGAGGCTCTGTGAAAAATCTGCATGTAGAGTATCCACCAGAAAGATCAAAACTTGTTCCTGAATACTTTTACCTAGAGATGCTCCACCTTTTGAATAGATACCACAGCAGTACCACCTCCCAGGTGATGAGTCAGAAGGAGCGGTCCGGACAGAAAAACCTGCAGCATAGAACAAGCGAAATGTCCGTCCCTTCTCACCTCAGAATCCACACAATAAAGCTTCACAAATATGCAAAGAGAAGTCCATGTCACGACACAACAAATCTCCACCACAGGACTCTTCTGGTCAGAGCCGAGGATGATTAATTCTTTCTGGTAGAATGAGCCCTGATTCCTTCTTGTGGTTCCTTTTTAGCATAACACATCTTAATTGCGAGGATGATCCACTGAGGGAGTGTCTTCTTTTGGACAGTCTTACTCTTTTTATTACCCACATATTTGACAAGCTGGTCATCGGAAGATGAGGGGCCAGGTGACATAACCTGTCCTCATTGGTGGGATACGGTGAGTGAAAAAATATAGAAAGTGTAATGGACTGCCCATATAAAACAGGGTAACCGTATTCAGTAGGAAAGCCACTTTAATCCTGAGAATCAGATTATCTGAGTAAAAACAGGTAAAGGGCAGATGGACACGTAGACTGTGCATCTCTCTGAAGTGATGGGCCAACGAGATAGTGACAGACCCCTATGGGGGGGAGGGGTAAGGAGAGGCTAATGAGCCTCAGTTGTGGGCGTTGGAGTAATTTTTCTCTGATGTCCCCGAGTATAGGCTACTATGGCTGTTCAAACTGGGTCATTTATAACCCCTTAGCAATTAACTCACAGTGGTAGCGATGACGAGTCGACACAGGCTTCATAGGCAGGGTAAGTAGGGATAAAACAAGCTGAGCCGTCAACACCCAATAGCAGAACAACTTTAATGCTTAACCCGGTGCTTATAAAAGAGAATGACTTTAATACACTAAAAACGTAATACTCAAAACTACCAATAATGCCTCTACTGCTTCCCTCCACTTCCCTTAGTGGTCGGGTACCAGGGTAAGGGTCTCAGGCACAGGTGCAGCGCTCTCCCCTACTTTTAGGCAGTATCATGCACTTAGCCTTGCAGTCTTGGTAGCTCACAAATACTGGAGCCTGTGATAGGCTGCAATCGGCCCACCACAGTTCAGTTCTCGTCTTCCCTCTTGGCTGCAAGATGTGCCTGCCACAGGTGCATCAGCCTACAGCTCCAGTCCGGGAAGCAGTTGTAGGGCTGCACGGCAAAGGCTGGGGGCAGCTGCAGGAGTGTGGCTATCTTCAGTAAACTGCTCTGTTCTGAGGAGCACAGCATCAATGGCAGGCTGGGCCCCACAGGTCTCGACAGATTCGGTGACAGAGTCGGTGAGTCTGCAGTTGAGCTTGCTGACCCTCCCAAGGTTGAGGTGTCGATGCAGTCCACTTTCAGTCTCAGGTCCAGAGGGTTACAGTTGAGCTGCTTCAAGTTGGCTTAAAGTTCAGTGGCATAGTCTACTCGGGCACAATTCTGGTTAGTCCCTTGGCCAGAAGCACATTCACTCTTGCATACACTTGTATGGTGTTTTAATGCAGCAGTTTCACTTACAGTGACATAGTCTCCTTAGGCCCACGTTGGGCAAGTGTTGAGGAGTTATTCACTACTAAGCCCATTCGGGAATACCTGGGCCATGCCACAGGCTTGGCGATAGACTCTTCTTCAGGGGTGTAGACCGCTTGTGCAAGTTTCAGTTGGACCAGGGACTTGGTGATGGCAGGTCTTGATGGGTAGATCCGCTCAGGCAAACTTCGGCCATTCTGTAGATCCTCCGCTTCAGCAACTACTACAGGCTTGGAGCCAGGAGAATGTCAGTTACTTACAGGTCTCTCTTAGGTGGATACCAGCCACCAGGGTCAAATGCTCTTATCCATGATGGTAATCAGTTCCTTCTTCGTCCAGGCAGTAGTTTTCTGGGTACTGTGTAAGCACCACTCAGAGAACTTGGAACTGGAACAACAAGTGGATGAACAGCTCCTACTCTTACAAAGGTACAGCAGACGGGGCGGTGTATTCTCTGTCTGTACTTTTAGAAATGGTTTGTGTCAATTCCCTTTTCGTGTGTCCTTCTCAGGATGTCTTTCATACGCAGCCTTTGTTTAGAGTGATGCTCCTCACAGCAAGGACTCCAATTTAGTCATCCACAAAACATGCACAAAGAGGTCTGAGTTTCTTGCAACTAGCCCTCAATAGCCACACTGACAGTGATCAGTAAAAGGGAAAAAAAGGCTGATCTCTTCTAAATTACTTTTCACACTCTAGACAACAGGCGCTGCAGTCCGACCCTTCACCCCCATCATCTATCCAATTGCTGTGCTCAAGAAAATCTATCAGCAGCTCCTACTGCAAAAGGACCTAATAGAATTTCTAAGGGGGGAAGTGTGTCTCTTCTCGCTCCAATCCAGTGTCTAGGTTCCCACTCTGCAGTTTCAGGATTGTTAGCCGTACACCTCGACAGTCCGGGAAAGTAACCTCACCTTCATTTTGTGTACATGAACAGGGTAAGGGCTTCTAAAATGGAACTCACCAGCCTCTTTCACGCTGGTTCACTCAGACATATACTGTGTAACACAAAGAACACGTACTCACACTTACATACATGCTTACATTTGGGAGGTTAGCGCAATGATCCAGGTTCGCCTGTAGATGTAGAACTTTACAAAGTGACCTTGTAGACCACCACTACCAAGACACAGATAAAAAGTTCTAATCACACTAAATTTACAAAAACAAGGTTTGCTGCTAAAAATGCTCTACATTTAAAACCTGTGACAGGACAGTAGACTACTGCCATTTTGGGCTGCATGCTTGCTGTACCCCTCCAGGCCCTGGAACATGCTCATATCAAGGGGCAGGATGAGGGCTCAAGCACACACTAGATTAGCATTAGGCGGGTGCCGGAAATCTAAAAACTAGGATATCAGGAAAAAATTTAGGGCACTCAGGGCAGGGGTCAGAATTGCACATGATGTAGGAGATATTCCAATACCAACAGATGGCTGTTTTGAGGGTCATAATACGCAACTGGCAGCTATGTAAGGGATCAAATGGAGCCCCCGTCATAAATGTTAGTCCCATGTCCCATTCATTATGTCATACAATGTCCCATTTCGGCATAATGAAGAGGGAAGGGGACAACACGAAAGCCCATTCAGAAGCCTTAGGACTAGTGGGGACTCGAATAGGGAAAGTTCATCTAGGTAAACAAATGAATGCTCATATGTCAGCAACATATTAATTAAATGTGCTCACTGCACAACTTTGCCAAACCAATAAAAGATTAGAAAGGTGTACCTTAACGGTATCAACACTCTCATTTGCATATCAGGCAACAAAACAGTTCCACCATATTGCATACACCAACTTTGTGGAGTGGCTATTAGCTGACAGAATAACGTCAACCACATATGGCAGCAGGTGAAAAGCACTCAGATGTCCTTGCTCAATCTCCAGACCTGAAGGTGGGGGCTCTAGAAGTTGAGGTGCAAACGTGCACCCCCCACAACTCACACATGACTGTAAGTGAAGGTCTGCTCTGTGCAGAATCTGGAGCTGGTAACATGGGGAGAAACTCAGAAGGTCTGCATACCACACCCCTCTTGGTCAATATGAACTGATCAATATTACTTGTGCTTGGTCTTGGCAGACTGCTTCTACGTCTGAGCAATCAAGGTGCTGGAAAATACTTAGTGAAGCAAATTTCCCACCAACTGAAATGCATCCCACAAGACCCCCTGCAATGGAACCCGGAAGGCACAGGGATGTAGGCAATGTGCATTTTCATAAGTTGTGAAAAAGGTCACCTGAGAAGAGCTCTGCAAGGCGAAGATGTAACGAATTAACTACGGATGGAGACACCAATCCTGTCTGCAAGATGATGTAGACTCAGGCTGTTGGCTCTCGTATTTAGGTAGCCTGCCAGAGAGTACTTAATTTGAGCCGGTGACAGCAGGTGGGGCATATTCGAGGAACAATACTTATTTTTCCTCACCCGACTTTCACCCACAGCAAGAGAGAGACAAACCCAAAAGGGGGAAAAAAGAAGAATAGAAGGATGGAAAACAGTGACAAAGGGAAAAAGAGATGACAAAGAACCTGCAAGAGTGAGATAAAGGGGCAGTGGGTATCAGGTGGTGGGCGAAAGAGGCATGAAATGGAATCAAGGCAAGGCAGAGTTGGTATTCATCTCTCCCGATATTCATAATATCAACCGGAAAACTTAGGACCACTGCACTTATTGTTTTGCAGATTAGGCACCGCAGCCAGATGACTGCTGACCAGTCACATTCCTTGCACTTGTGCCCAGGTCCAGAGTCTCAAACCTTCCTAGCAGAGATGACGGGACCCCACTCCTCCCAGCTTGGTCACATACCAAATTACAGTTGTGTTGTCCTTTAAGATTTGGATCAATCTGCTATGATGAAACAGCAGGAAAAATTTAAGGTCCAGGCGAATTGCCCTCACCTCTAAAAAATTGATGTGCAGTCTTTGCTTGGCCAGAGCCTAGAGGTCTGTGATCTCCAGTTCCTCCAAATGTGCACGCCACCCTAAGGTAGAGGTGTCCAACACTACTGTGGCCACTGCTAGGTGTTAGGTAAAAGGTCTTCCTTAGTGTAAGGTTCATCTCAACTGATCACCAGATAAGATTTGACAGAGTGCCTGGAGAATGCTGATGATGTCTGTCAGATCACCCCTATCGTTGGAACTACTGCAGATAGGGGCAACAGTGATTGAGCCATTATGGTCCAACGTGAATGAGTGACCTGTACGATGCAGGAAGGTAGCAGGCCTAGCAGGCGAAGAACTGAAAAATCTAAATTGTATGCCTAATGTCCTGGATCCTCTCAGGAGAAGGGAAAGCTTGTAGATCTGTTGTGTTCAGGACTGCCCCTATGAACAGGCAGTGCTAAGAGGGCTATAGGTGCATCTTGGGCAGATTGATGGAGAAATCCAAGTCGAACAACAGAGATGTTGTGGCATTCAGGTGGTTTAACAATTACTGCAGCAAACCACCCTTGAACAGCCAATCGTCCTGGTACAGGAACACTGGGGAACAACCTTTACAACGCAACTTTTACAACGCACTACCATTACAACAAAACTGTTACAACACAAGTACATTGACAACGCAGGACCTTACAACGCAAGTCTTTACATCGACTTGCACTAGATGGCGTGCTACCATTAAAAATAGTGTAGTTTACTATCCCAACACCTTCCCTACTGTTACGTGGACTGGAGTTGGAATAGTAAATTACACTTTTTAATGTTAGCACGCCATCTAGGGCAAGTCGATGTAAAGACTTGCGTTGTAATGTCCTGCGTTGTCAATGCACTCGCGTTGTAAAACGTTCGTTGTAACAGCATGCGTTGTAACAGCATGCGTTGTAACGTCATACATCCGGAACACTGAGCTTCCATGCTGTGCATATGTGCCGCAACTACTGCCATTATCTTGGTGAAGCCCCTTGGAGCCAATGTTAATCCAAATGAGAGAACTTCAAACTAGTACTGTGTGGAGCCTTCCACGAACTGCAGATACCTCCAATGCAGCTGCAGGATTGGTAAGTGGAAGTACGCATCCTGCAAGTTGAGGAACACCATGTAGTCTTCTACTTTGCAGACTGCTGTCCTTATTGGGAACCAGGAATTAATGTGAGTAACACCCCATCCCGATTTCCTGCTTCAGGACCAAGTCCACCACTCCTATCTGCAGCAGTGCCAACACCTCTTGTTCGAGATTTCAAGAGTGGCCCTCTGAATTGAGAGATTGAAGTGGGGAGATGTGAGAGGATCTCTGTTGGAAAAGAAGGGTATACCTGTATGGCCCACTGGTCCATCGAAATGGCCTTCCAGGCATGCAGAAAAGATGTCACCCTTCCTCCATATGTTCCCTTAAGTGGTAACTAAAGAAGCTTTTCAAGTGGTGTGGGGAAGGATCCGGAGGTAAATGAGGGCAGCTGGGCTTATCTGACTTTAGACTTGCCTTGCCCTCTATACTGCCTAAGAAATTAGTTAAAACCAAAGGAAATGATGGACGGAGTGTTCACTCACCCCCAGTCAACTGATCTGGGTTTAATCCATCCCCGTTCTTTAGCCCACTCTGCCACCACAGTTCAGACATGGCCATATGCAAATCAGTCTGACCCTGTGACTCATGGGAACAGTCCAGCCCGAACTGCCAAGCCATGTCTTCCCTGGACCGGAAACAAGCTTCCTACGACCGGTTTCTGGCATTTCAGCCATCTTCAGCCAGGCTTGCTTGAATCCAGTGGCAAAGTAAGCATTTTTGTACCGCTTTGTTTGCCATAAGTTGGCAGGGTATGCTCAGACGTGAGTCCCTTGCTCACTTTGCCACTGGATTCAAGCAAGCCTGGCTGAAGACGGCTGAAATGCCAGAAACCGTTCCTAGGAAGCTTGTTTCCGGTCCAGGGAAGGCATGGCTTGGTAGTTCGGGCTGGACTGTTCCCATGAGGCACAGGGTCAGACTGATTTGCATATGGCCATGTCTGAACTGGGGTGGCAGAGTGGGCTAAAGAACGGTGATGGAACAAACCCAGATCTGTTGACTGGGTGTGAGTGTTTGATTGGTTCTGATGCTCCGTCCATCACCACCCCCTTTTGTACCGCTTTGTTTGCCATAAGTTGGCAGGGTATGCTCAGACGTGAGTCCCTTGCTCACTTTGCCACTGGATTCAAGCAAGCCTGGCTGAAGACGGCTGAAACGCCAGAAACCGGTCCTAGGAAGCTTGTTTCCGGTCCAGGGAAGGCATGGCTTGGCAGTTCGGGCTGGACTGTTCCCATGACGCACAGGGTCAGACTGATTTGCATATGGCCATGTCTGAACTGGGGTGGCAGAGTGGGCTAAAGAACGGTGATGGATCAAACCCAGATCTGTTGATTGGGTGTGAGTGTTTGATTGGTTCTGATGCTCTGTCCATCACCACCCCCTTTTGTACCGCTTTGTTTGCCATAAGTTGGCAGGGTATGCTCAGACGTGAGTCCCTTGCTCACTTTGCCACTGGATTCAAGCAAGCCTGGCTGAAGATGGCTGAAATGCCAGAAACCGGTCCTAGGAAGCTTGTTTCCGGTCCAGGGAAGGCATGGCTTGGCAGTTCGGGCAGGACTGTTCCCATGAGGCACAGGGTCAGACTGATTTGCATATGGCCATGTCTGAACTGGGGTGGCAGAGTGGGCTAAAGAACGGTGATGGATAAAACCCAGATCTGTTGACTGGGTGTGAGTGTTTGATTGGTTCTGATGCTCCGTCCATCACCACCCCCTTTTGTACCGCTTTGTTTGCCATAAGTTGGCAGGGTATGCTCAGACGTGAGTCCCTTGCTCACTTTGCCACTGGATTCAAGCAAGCCTGGCTGAAGACGGCTGAAATGCCAGAAACCGTTCTTAGGAAGCTTGTTTCCGGTCCAGGGAAGGCATGGCTTGGCAGTTCGGGCTGGACTGTTCCCATGAGGCACAGGGTCAGACTGATTTGCATATGGCCATGTCTGAACTGGGGTGGCAGAGTGGGCTAAAGAACGGTGATGGATCAAACCCAGATCTGTTGACTGGGTGTGAGTGTTTGATTGGTTCTGATGCTCCGTCCATCACCACCCCCTTTTGTACCGCTTTGTTTGCCATAAGTTGGAACGGTATGCTCAGACGTGAGTCCCTTGCTCACTTTGCCACTGGATTCAAGCAAGCCTGGCTGAAGACGGCTGAAATGCCAGAAACCGGTCCTAGGAAGCTTGTTTCCGGTCCAGGGAAGGCATGGCTTGGCAGTTCGGGCTGGACTGTTCCCATGAGGCACAGGGTCAGACTGATTTGCATATGGCCATGTCTGAACTGGGGTGGCAGAGTGGGCTAAAGAACGGTGATGGATCAAACCCAGATCTGTTGACTGGGTGTGAGTGTTTGATTGGGTCTGATGCTCCGTCCATCACCACCCCCTTTTGTACCGCTTTGTTTGCCATAATTTGGCAGGGTATGCTCAGACGTGAGTCCCTTGCTCACTTTGCCACTGGATTCAAGCAAGCCTGGCTGAAGACGGCTGAAATGCCTGAAACCGGTCCTAGGAAGCTTGTTTCCGGTCCAGGGAAGGAATGGCTTGGCAGTTCGTGCTGGACTGTTCCTATGAGGCACAGGGTCAGACTGATTTGCATATGGCCATGTCTGAACTGGGGTGGCAGAGTGGGCTAAAGAACGGTGATGGATCAAACCCAGATCTGGTGACTGGGTGTGATTGTTTGATTGGTTCTGATGCTCCGTCCATCACCACCCCCCTTTTGTACCGCTTTGTTTGCCATAAGTTGGCAGGCTATGCTCAGATGTGAGTCCCTTGCTCACTTTGCCACTGGATTCAAGCAAGCCTGGCTGAAGACGGCTGAAATGCCAGAAACCGGCCCTAGGAAGCTTGTTTCCGGTCCAGGGAAGGCATGGCTTGGCAGTTCGGGCTGGACTGTTCCCATGAGGCACAGGGTCAGACTGATTTGCATATGGCCATGTCTGAACTGGGGTGGCAGAGTGGGCTAAAGAACGGTGATGGATAAAACCCAGATCTGTTGACTGGGTGTGAGTGTTTGATTGGTTCTGATGCTCCGTCCATCACCACCCCCTTTTGTACCGCTTTGTTTGCCATAAGTTGGCAGGGTATGCTCAGACGTGAGTCCCTTGCTCACTTTGCCACTGGATTCAAGCAAGCCTGGCTGAAGACGGCTGAAATGCCAGAAACCGTTCTTAGGAAGCTTGTTTCCGGTCCAGGGAAGGCATGGCTTGGCAGTTCGGGCTGGACTGTTCCCATGAGGCACAGGGTCAGACTGATTTGCATATGGCCATGTCTGAACTGGGGTGGCAGAGTGGGCTAAAGAACGGTGATGGATCAAACCCAGATCTGTTGACTGGGTGTGAGTGTTTGATTGGTTCTGATGCTCCGTCCATCACCACCCCCTTTTGTACCGCTTTGTTTGCCATAAGTTGGAACGGTATGCTCAGACGTGAGTCCCTTGCTCACTTTGCCACTGGATTCAAGCAAGCCTGGCTGAAGACGGCTGAAATGCCAGAAACCGGTCCTAGGAAGCTTGTTTCCGGTCCAGGGAAGGCATGGCTTGGCAGTTCGGGCTGGACTGTTCCCATGAGGCACAGGGTCAGACTGATTTGCCTATGGCCATGTCTGAACTGGGGTGGCAGAGTGGGCTAAAGAATGGTGATGGATCAAACCCAGATCTGTTGACTGGGTGTGAGTGTTTGATTGGGTCTGATGCTCCGTCCATCACCACCCCCTTTTGTACCGCTTTGTTTGCCATAATTTGGCAGGGTATGCTCAGACGTGAGTCCCTTGCTCACTTTGCCACTGGATTCAAGCAAGCCTGGCTGAAGACGGCTGAAATGCCTGAAACCGGTCCTAGGAAGCTTGTTTCCGGTCCAGGGAAGGCATGGCTTGGCAGTTCGTGCTGGACTGTTCCCATGAGGCACAGGGTCAGACTGATTTGCATATGGCCATGTCTGAACTGGGGTGGCAGAGTGGGCTAAAGAACGGTGATGGATCAAACCCAGATCTGTTGACTGGGTGTGATTGTTTGATTGGTTCTGATGCTCCGTCCATCACCACCCCCCTTTTGTACCGCTTTGTTTGCCATAAGTTGGCAGGCTATGCTCAGATGTGAGTCCCTTGCTCACTTTGCCACTGGATTCAAGCAAGCCTGGCTGAAGACGGCTGAAATGCCAGAATCCGGCCCTAGGAAGCTTGTTTCCGGTCCAGGGAAGGCATGGCTTGGCAGTTCGGGCTGGACTGTTCCCATGAGGCACAGGGTCAGACTGATTTGCATATGGCCATGTCTGAACTGGGGGGCAGAGTGGGCTAAAGAACGGTGATGGATCAAACCCAGATCTGTTGACTGGGTGAGAGTGTTTGATTGGTTCTGATGCTCCGTCCATCACCACCACCTTTTGTACCGCTTTGTTTGCCATAAGTTGGCAGGGTATGCTCAGACGTGAGTCCCTTGCTCACTTTGCCACTGGATTCAAGCAGGCCTGGCTGAAGACGGCTGAAATGCCAGAAACCGGTCCTAGGAAGCTTGTTTCCGGTCCAGGGAAGGAATGGCTTGGCAGTTCGGGCTGGACTGTTCCCATGAGGCACAGGGTAAGACTGATTTGCATATGGCCATGTCTGAACTGGGGTGGCAGAGTGGGCTAAAGAACAGTGATGGATCAAACCCAGATCTCTAGACTGGGTGTGAGTGTTTGATTGGTTCTGATGCTCCGTCCATCACCACCCTCTTTTGTACCGCTTTGTTTGCCATAAGTTGGCAGGGTATGCTCAGACGTGAGTCCCTTGCTTAATTTGCCACTGGATTCAAGCAAGCCTGGCTGAAGACGGAGGAAATGCCAGAAACCGGTCCTAGGAAGCTTGTTTCCGGTCCAGGGAAGGCATGGCTTGGCAGTTTGGGCTGGACTGTTCCCATGAGGCACAGGGTCAGACTGATTTACATATGGCTATGTCTGAACTGGGGTGGCAGAGTGGGCTAAAGAACGGTGATGGATCAAACCCAGATCTTTTGACTGGGTGTGAGTGTTTGATTGGTTCTGATGCTCCTTCCATTACCACCCCCTTTTGTACCGCTTTGTTTGCCATAAGTTGGCAGGGTATGCTCAGACGTGAGTCCCTTGCTCACTTTGCCACTGGATTCAAGCAAGCCTGGCTGAAGACGAAGGAAATGCCAGAAACCGGTCCTAGGAAGCTTGTTTCCGGTCCAGGGAAGGCATGGCTTGGCAGTTCGGGCTGGACTGTTCCCATGAGGCACAGGGTCAGACTGATTTGCATATGGCCATGTCTGAACTGGGGTGGCAGAGTGGGCTAAAGAACGGTGATGGATCAAACCCAGATCTGTTGACTGGGTGTGAGTGTTTGATTGGTTCTGATGCTCCTTCCATTACCACCCCCTTTTTGTACCTCTTTGTTTGCCATAAGTTGGCAGGGTATGCTCAGATGTGAGTCCCTTGCTCACTTTGCCACTGGATTCAAGCAAGCCTGGCTGAAGACGAAGGAAATGCCAGAAACCGGTCCTAGGAAGCTTGTTTCCGGTCCAGGGAAGGCATGGCTTGGCAGTTCGGGCTGGACTGTTCCCATGAGGCACAGGGTCAGACTGATTTGCTTATGGCCATGTCTGAACTGGGGTGGCAGAGTGGGCTAAAGAACGGTGATGGCTCAAACCCAGATCTGTTGACTGGGTGTGAGTGTTTGATTGGTTCTGATGCTCCTTCCATTACCACCCCCTTTTGTACCGCTTTGTTTGCCATAAGTTGGCAGGGTATGCTCAGACGTGAGTCCCTTGCTCACTTTGCCACTGGATTCAAGCAAGCCTGGCTGAAGACGGCTGAAATGCCTGAAACCGGTCTTAGGAAGCTTGTTTCCGGTCCAGGGAAGGCATGGCTTGGCAGTTCGGGCTGGACTGTTCCCATGAGGCACAGGGTCAGACTGATTTGCATATGGCCATGTCTGAACTGGGGGGCAGAGTGGGCTAAAGAACGGTGATGGATCAAACCCAGATCTGTTGACTGGGTGAGAGTGTTTGATTGGTTCTGCTGCTCCGTCCATCACCACCCCCTTTTGTACCGCTTTGTTTGCCATAAGTTGGCAGGGTATGCTCAGACGTCAGTACCTTGCTCACTTTGCCACTGGATTCAAGCAAGCCTGGCTGAAGACGGCTGAAATGCCAAAAACCGGTCCTAGGAAGCTTGTTTCCGGTCCAAGGAGAGAATGGCTTGGCAGTTCGGGCTGGACTGTTCCCATGAGGCACAGGGTCAGACTGATTTGCATATGGCCATGTCTGAACTGGGGTGGCAGAGTAGGGGAAAGAACGGTGATGGATCAAACCCAGATCTCTAGACTGGGTGTGAGTGTTTGATTGGTTCTGATGCTCCGTCCATCACCACCCTCTTTTGTACTGCTTTGTTTGCCATAAGTTGGCAGGGTATGCTCAGACGTGTGTCCCTTGCTTGCTTTGCCACTGGATTCAAGCAAGCCTGGCTGAAGACGGAGGAAATGCCAGAAACCGGTCCTAGGAAGCTTGTTTCCGGTCCAGGGAAGACATGGCTTGGCAGTTCGGGCTGGACTGTTCCCATGAGGCACAGGGTCAGACTGATTTGCATATGGCCATGTCTGAACTGGGGTGGCAGAGTGGGCTAAAGAACGGTGATGGAGTAAAAGCTGCGTAAAACAAGCAAATAAACAGTGCAAAATTAATTAAACAGGGCAGGAGTGCAAAGAAGGACCTCCCGGCTTTTCGCCTCGAGAGGGGGAAATGCGACTGGCTGAAGATGGCTGAAATGCCAGAAACCGGTCCTAGGAAGCTTGTTTCCGGTCCAGGGAAGGCATGGCTTGGCAGTTCGGGATGGACTATTCCCATGAGGCACAGGGTCAGACTGATTTGCATATGGCCATGTCTGAACTGGGGTGGCAGAGTGGGCTAAAGAACGGTGATGAATCAACTCCAGATCTGTTGACTGGGTGTGAGTGTTTGATTGGTTCTGATGCTCCGTCCATCACCACCCCCTTTTGTACCGCTTTGTTTGCCATAAGTTGGCAGGGTATGCTCAGACGTGAGTCCCTTGCTCACTTTGCCACTGGATTCAAGCAAGCCTGGCTGAAGACGGCTGAAATGCCTGAAACCGGTCCTAGGAAGCTTGTTTCCGGTCCAGGGAAGGCATGGCTTGGCAGTTTGTGCTGGACTGTTCCCATCAGGCACAGGGTCAGACTGATTTGCATATGGCCATGTCTGAACTGGGGTGGCAGAGTGGGCTAAAGAACGGTGATGGATCAAACCCAGATCTGTTGACTGGGTGTGAGTGTTTGATTGGTTCTGATACTCCGTCCATCACCACCCCCTTTTGTGCCGCTTTGTTTGCCATAAGTTGGCAGGGTATGCTCAGACATGAGTCCCATGCTCACTTTGCCACTGGATTCAAGCAAGCCTGGCTGAAGACGGCTAAAATGCCTGAAACCGGTCCTAGGAAGCTTGTTTCCGGTCCAGGGAAGGCATGGCTTGGCAGTTCGTGCTGGACTGTTCCCATGAGGCACAGGGTCAGACTGATTTGCATATGGCCATGTCTGAACTGGGGTGGCAGAGTGGGCTAAAGAACGGTGATGGATCAAACCCAGATCTGTTGACTGGGTGTGAGTGTTTGATTGGTTCTGATGCTCCGTCCATCACCACCCTCTTTTGTACTGCTTTGTTTGCCATAAGTTGGCAGGGTATGCTCAGACGTGTGTCCCTTGCTTGCTTTGCCACTGGATTCAAGCAAGCCTGGCTGAAGACGGAGGAAATGCCAGAAACCGGTCCTAGGAAGCTTGTTTCCGGTCCAGGGAAGACATGGCTTGGCAGTTCGGGCTGGACTGTTCCCATGAGGCACAGGGTCAGACTGATTTGCATATGGCCATGTCTGAACTGGGGTGGCAGAGTGGGCTAAAGAACGGTGATGGAGTAAAAGCTGCGTAAAACAAGCAAATAAACAGTGCAAAATTAATTAAACAGGGCAGGAGTGCAAAGAAGGACCTCCCGGCTTTTCGCCTCGAGAGGGGGAAATGCGACTGGCTGAAGATGGCTGAAATGCCAGAAACCGGTCCTAGGAAGCTTGTTTCCGGTCCAGGGAAGGCATGGCTTGGCAGTTCGGGATGGACTATTCCCATGAGGCACAGGGTCAGACTGATTTGCATATGGCCATGTCTGAACTGGGGTGGCAGAGTGGGCTAAAGAACGGTGATGAATCAACTCCAGATCTGTTGACTGGGTGTGAGTGTTTGATTGGTTCTGATGCTCCGTCCATCACCACCCCCTTTTGTACCGCTTTGTTTGCCATAAGTTGGCAGGGTATGCTCAGACGTGAGTCCCTTGCTCACTTTGCCACTGGATTCAAGCAAGCCTGGCTGAAGACGGCTGAAATGCCTGAAACCGGTCCTAGGAAGCTTGTTTCCGGTCCAGGGAAGGCATGGCTTGGCAGTTTGTGCTGGACTGTTCCCATCAGGCACAGGGTCAGACTGATTTGCATATGGCCATGTCTGAACTGGGGTGGCAGAGTGGGCTAAAGAACGGTGATGGATCAAACCCAGATCTGTTGACTGGGTGTGAGTGTTTGATTGGTTCTGATACTCCGTCCATCACCACCCCCTTTTGTGCCGCTTTGTTTGCCATAAGTTGGCAGGGTATGCTCAGACATGAGTCCCATGCTCACTTTGCCACTGGATTCAAGCAAGCCTGGCTGAAGACGGCTAAAATGCCTGAAACCGGTCCTAGGAAGCTTGTTTCCGGTCCAGGGAAGGCATGGCTTGGCAGTTCGTGCTGGACTGTTCCCATGAGGCACAGGGTCAGACTGATTTGCATATGGCCATGTCTGAACTGGGGTGGCAGAGTGGGCTAAAGAACGGTGATGGATCAAACCCAGATCTGTTGACTGGGTGTGAGTGTTTGATTGGTTCTGATGCTCCGTCCATCACCACCCCCTTTTGTACCGCTTTGTTTGCCATAAGTTGGCTGGGTATGTTCAGACGTGAGTCCCTTGCTCACTTTGCCACTGGATCCAAGCAAGCCTGGCTGAAGACGGCTGAAATGCCAGAATCCGGTCCTAGGAAGCTTGTTTCCGGTCCAGGGAAGGCATGGCTTGGCAGTTCGGGCTGGACTGTTCCTATGAGGCACAGGGTCAGACTGATTTGCATATGGCCATGTCTGAACTGGGGTGGCAGAGTGGGCTAAAGAACGGTGATGGCTCAAACCCAGATCTGTTGACTGGGTGAGAGTGTTTGATTGGTTCTGATGCTCCGTCCATCACCACCCCCTTTTGTACCGCTTTGTTTGCCATAAGTTGGCAGGGTATGCTCAGACGTGAGTCCCTTGCTCACTTTGCCACTGGATTCAAGCAAGCCTGGCTGAAGACGGCTGAAATGCCTGAAACCGGTCCTAGGAAGCTTGTTTCCGGTCCAGGGAAGGCATGGCTTGGCAGTTTGTGCTGGACTGTTCCCATGAGGCACAGGGTCAGACTGATTTGCATATGGCCATGTCTGAACTGGGGTGGCAGAGTGGGCTAAAGAACGGTGATGGATCAAACCCAGATCTGTTGACTGGTGTGAGTGTTTGATTGGTTCTGATACTCCGTCCATCACCACCCCCTTTTGTGCCGCTTTGTTTGCCATAAGTTGGCAGGGTATGCTCAGACATGAGTCCCATGCTCACTTTGCCACTGGATTCAAGCAAGCCTGGCTGAAGACGGCTAAAATGCCTGAAACCGGTCCTAGGAAGCTTGTTTCCGGTCCAGGGAAGGCATGGCTTGGCAGTTCGTGCTGGACTGTTCCCATGAGGCACAGGGTCAGACTGATTTGCATATGGCCATGTCTGAACTGGGGTGGCAGAGTGGGCTAAAGAACGGTGATGGATCAAACCCAGATCTGTTGACTGGGTGTGAGTGTTTGATTGGTTCTGATGCTCCGTCCATCACCACCCCCTTTTGTACCGCTTTGTTTGCCATAAGTTGGCTGGGTATGCTCAGACGTGAGTCCCTTGCTCACTTTGCCACTGGATTCAAGCAAGCCTGGCTGAAGACGGCTGAAATGCCAGAATCCGGTCCTAGGAAGCTTGTTTCCGGTCCAGGGAAGGCATGGCTTGGCAGTTCGGGCTGGACTGTTCCTATGAGGCACAGGGTCAGACTGATTTGCATATGGCCATGTCTGAACTGGGGTGGCAGAGTGGGCTAAAGAACGGTGATGGCTCAAACCCAGATCTGTTGACTGGGTGAGAGTGTTTGATTGGTTCTGATGCTCCGTCCATCACCACCCCCTTTTGTACCGCTTTGTTTGCCATAAGTTGGCAGGGTATGCTCAGACGTCAGTACCTTGCTCACTTTGCCACTGGATTCAAGCAAGCCTGGCTGAAGACGGCTGAAATGCCAAAAACCGGTCCTAGGAAGCTTGTTTCCGGTCCAGGGAGAGAATGGCTTTGCAGTTCGGGCTGGACTGTTCCCATGAGGCACAGGGTCAGACTGATTTGCATATGGCCATGTCTGAACTGGGGTGGCAGAGTAGGCTAAAGAACGGTGATGGATCAAACCCAGATCTCTAGACTGGGTGTGAGTGTTTGATTGGTTCTGATGCTCCGTCCATCACCACCCTCTTTTGTACTGCTTTGTTTGCCATAAGTTGGCAGGGTATGCTCAGACGTGTGTCCCTTGCTTACTTTGCCACTGGATTCAAGCAAGCCTGGCTGAAGACGGAGGAAATGCCAGAAACCGGTCCTAGGAAGCTTGTTTCCGGTCCAGGGAAGGCATGGCTTGGCAGTTTGGGCTGGACTGTTCCCATGAGGCACAGGGTCAGACTGATTTGCATATGGCCATGTCTGAACTGGGGTGGCAGAGTGGGCTAAAGAACGGTGATGGATCAAACCCAGATCTGTTGACTGGGTGTGAGTGTTTGATTGGTTCTGATGCTCCTTCCATCACTACCCCCTTTTGTACCGCTTTGTTTGCCATAAGTTGGCAGGGTATGCTCAGACGTGAGTCCCTTGCTCACTTTGCCACTGGATTCAAGCAAGCCTGATTAATTGATTGATTGATAAGGAATTTATAATGCGCTACTTTGCCCGAAGGCGTCAAGGCGCAACTGATGGAAAGCAATCAGCCAGATCCAAGATAAGGAGAGGAAGAAGCATTAAGGGTAAGCTTCAGAGAAAAGCAAAGTTTTAAGGCCTCTACGAAACAGAGTAAGAGATTCCTGATTCCTGAGATCAAGGGGAAGCTCGTTCCAAAGTCTGGGGGCAAGAGCGAAGAAGGCCCTGCCTCCCCACCTTGCTTTCGCAACGCGTGGGACGGTTAGCAACTTCTGACTGGCAGATCGCAGGGCCCTACCTGGGGTGTAGTACGACAGCAGAGACCTAATGCCCTCGGCCCCTGCGTCATGAAGAGCCCGGTGGATGATAATCAGGGTTTTAAATTTTAATCTGGCATGCACCGGGAGCCAATGAAGATGTTTCCTGATCGCAGTTCCTGAGGAGCGTCTAGGGGCATTAACGACAAACCTTGCTGCCGCGTTCTGGACCACTTGCAGCCGATGAACCAGTTTGTTGCTCATCCCAAGATAAAGGGCGTTGCAGTAGTCCAAGCGCGAAGATAGGAGGGCAACCGAGACTTGTTTCCGGGCGTCAGGGGTGAGGTAATGGGTGAGCTTTCTCAGCAACCTTAGGACCCCACAGCAGGTGGAAACGGTCCTATTCACTTGCTTATCAAAGGCAAGTGAGGTGTCAAATAGGACTCCCAGATTTCAGGCAACGGGGGATGGCTGGGGGCATACTCCCAGAGTCGATGGCCACCAATCGGCTGACCAAACCTCCTTGTTTCCCCCGAACACAAGGATCTCAGTCTTCTCCCCATTCAACTTTAGGAAGTTTGACGTCATCCAACCTGCCACGGCCCCCATACAGTTCCTAAAATTTAGGGCCGTGGACCCAACAGATTGTGACAGGGAGACCATGATTTGGGTGTCATCGGCGTACGAGAGCACTTCCAGTCCAAAGGACCTGACAAGCCTAGCGAGTGGGGCCACATAAACGTTGAAATGTGTAGGGCTCAAAGAAGAGCCCTGAGGGACCCTGTACTGCAAAGGCTTGGCGGTGGAGAGGAAGTCACCCAATTTAACCCTTTGCTCCCTGTTGTTAAGAAAGGAGGTAAGGAGACTAAGAGCCAGACCCTCCACCCCCATCTCACTGAGACGAGAGGCCAAGATAGTGGGGGACAGGGTGTCAAACGCGGCTGTAAGGTCGAGCAGGATCAGAAGGGTGGTCTGACCCCTGTCGACCTTAGCGCGGATATTATTGACCACCACTGTAAGAGCTGACTCAGTACGATGCGCCTTTCTGAAACCATGCTGAGATGGATCAAGCAGGCAGGTTTTATCAAGAAAGGCGCTGAGATGGAAATTCAGATGAGCCTTCAACATCTTGGCCGGGGCAGGGAGAAGGGAGATGGGACGGAAGTTCTTTAAAGTCCCAGGGTCCAAAGTGGCCTTTTTTAAGAGGGGCTTTACAATAGCTGTTTTCCAGGAGGCTGGAAAAGCACCACTTGATATAGCCCTGTTCATAACTGCCAACAGAGGGGGGATTAGAGTTGCCCTACAGTTTTTTAAGACTTTGAGTGGACAGGGGTCAAGAGGAGAGCCGGACCTAAGAGAATCCAAGAGTTTATCGAGGTCCTTGGCCGTGAGAAGGGGGAAACTGGGGTAGGTTTCGATAGGGAGAGTAGTATTCCCCGAATCAGGAGAGAAGGCCCGAGTCAAATTGTCCGTCTGGAGGGCAGTGTAAATGTCTAAAATGTTGATGTGGAAAAAGGAAGAAATCTGATCACAGAGTTCTTGTGAAGGGACTATGGGGTCTGGGTTATGGACAAGGGATAAGGTGTCTACAATTTTAAACAGGTCTCCAGGGGAAGTAAGAGAGGAAGTGAGGTTAGAGAAATAAGATTGCTTTTCAACCAGCACCGCAGCTTTCTAGCTCTTAAGGAGATTTCTATGCTTAGTCTGACCTTCTGCATCTGGCTGTGCTCTCCAGAGCCTTTCTTGACTCCTACATGCCTGCCTTTGAACTCTGAGAGAATCGGAGTACCAGTGCGCTGAGAGGCGTTTCCTGGCGCTATATAGAGATTTGAGGGGGGCAAGAGTGTCCACTGCCTTTGCGATAGTGCTCGCAAGCTCCCGTGCCGAAGAGTCGATATCCTGAGAGGGAAGAGACTTGAAATTGCCAATGAGGGGACCCAGGGATTGATCAGTCAACCCCCGGAAGCTCCTCTTCTGCACCCAACAGTTTATATCTTTTCTAGGGATGAGAGAAGCACAAGGAGTGAATTCCATAGAAACTGCATTATGATCGGACCAAGAGAGGGGAAAGGAAGGACCCAACTCCAATCTAGGGTCATTCGTAAAGACTCCATCTAGCGTATGGCCGGCAGTATGGGTAGGAGATAATACCTTTTGAAAAAGATTGAGGGAGGCCAGCAGATCCACGAGGAATAGCGTATCACTAGAATTACTACTTTCCAAGTGGAAATTGAAATCCCCAAGAATAGTAAGGGAGGGCCTATTTAGAAAAGGCTCTATAGCTTCCAGAAGGTCGGAGCCAAACGAGGATCTGGAACCTGGGGGTCTGTAAATAAGAATACCAGAGAAATTTTCTATGGGAGCGGAGCTAAGGGAAAAGAACAGGGCCTGAAAGGAATTATAGGGAGAAGGAAGAGACTCCATGCGACAGGTAAAGGCGTTCTTATAAATAATACCTATTCCCCCCCCTTTACGGCCCTCTCTATCCTGTCTTACCATGGCATAGCCGTCAGGGAGAGCGTTAACCAAATCAGGGCCTGCTGAGTCCGAACCCCACGTTTCAGTTATAAAAACCCAGGAGGGTTTCCTTTGAGATACAAAGTCTCTGAAGGCTAAATTATTTTTGACCAGAGAACGGGCATTGATGAGAAAGCCTAATTCTTTCAAGGGAGGTGGGGGCTCCTGTGTCCCAAATTTCCTGACGGAGTTAGTAACAGGTGCCGGGAGTTCTGTCCCAGACTCCTTCAGACATCTACAGGTCAGACTACGGCGCAGTTGCCCAGGTGAAAGTTTATGATGACATTTTAACAGGGGGGGTCTGAGAGATTTAAGGGTGCTGATTGAGTACAGCCGGTTAATAGGCGGAGAGCTAAGACACCGGACAGTATCCCTGGCCCCTTGCGCCTCCTTAGCGCTGACGGGCGCAGACGGGCAGGACTCTGGCATGACTCCGGCCTGAGTCCGGCCCGTCCGCCATGCGCGTCCGCTGCGCGGGGGAGAGGTCATCCCCTTATATGGACGACTAGAGCGCGTCCGCGCGCTGGAATACCCCCAATATGGCCGCCAAAACCAGGTTCGCCTCCCCGAGGCCGAGCTCTTAGCGTCGATGCTCAGCTGAGAGCGGCCCGGGCAGCGACTGGTCGGGGAAGCACCTTGGCAGGTGACAAGGCAAATTACAGTCTCTGGGGGAAGTTTCAGACACAAAGCACAAATGCTGATAAAAACGCAATTTTAAAACAAGCAGAGTAAAAGCTTCGTAAAACAAGAAAATCAAACATTGAAAATTAATTAAACAGGGCAGGAGTGCAAAGAAGGACCTCCCGGCTTTTCGCCTCAAGAGGGGGAAATGCGACTGGCTGAAGATGGTTGAAATGCCAGAAACCGGTCCTAGGAAGCTTGTTTCCGGTCCAGGGAAGGCATGGCTTGGCAGTTCGGGCTGGACTATTTCCATGAGGCACAGGGTCAGACTGATTTGCATATGGCCATGTCTGAACTGGGGTGGTAGAGTGGGCTAAAGAACGGTGATGGATCAAACCCAGATCTGTTGACTGGGTGTGAGTGTTTGATTGGTTCTGATGCTCCGTCCATCACCACCCCCTTTTGTACCGCTTTGTTTGCCATAAGCTGGCAGGGTATGCTCAGACGTGAGTCCCTTGCTTACTTTGCCACTGGATTCAAGCAAGCCTGGCTGAAGACGGCTGAAATGCCAGAAACCGGTCCTAGGAAGCTTGTTTCCGGTCCAGGGAAGGCATGGCTTGGCAGTTCGGGCTGGACTGTTCCCATGAGGCACAGTGTCAGACTGATTTGCATATGGCCATGTTTGAACTGGGGTGGCAGAGTGGGCTAAAGAACGGTGATGAATCAAACCCAGATCTGTTGACTGGGTGTGAGTGTTTGATTGGTTCTGATGCTCCGTCCATCACCACCCCCTTTTGTACCGCTTTGTTTGCCATAAGTTGGCAGGGTATGCTCAGACGTGAGTCCCTTGCTCACTTTGCCACTGGATTCAAGCAAGCCTGGCTGAAGACGGCTGAAATGCCTGAAACCGGTCCTAGGAAGCTTTTTTCCGGTCCAGGGAAGGCATGGCTTGGCAGTTCGGGCTGGACTGTTCCCATGAGGCACAGGGTCAGACTGATTTGCATATGGCCATGTCTGAACTGGGGTGGCAGAGTGGGCTAAAGAACGGTGATGGATCAAACCCAGATCTGTTGACTGGGTGTGAGTGTTTGATTGGTTCTGATGCTCCGTCCATCACCACCCCCTTTTGTACCGCTAAGAAATTAGTTAGGCTCTTGGACAGGCTGGTGTAGGTGAAATGGGGGCTTTTTGCTGTAGCCCGGAAACTTCCTATATTGTCTCTGGAAGTCTGGGACTGGAGACACTAGGCCCAATATTCAGGTAGTTGCTCTCCCCTTTTTAAATCATTCCAGGTTCAAATCTGCTTTGTCGCTAAATAGGCGAGAGCTATCAAAGGGCATTTCCATTAGGTTGGCTTGCACCTTGTAGGAAAGTGCCTGTTTTGACATTGTTAGCCCCCACTATTTGCTTGCTGCATGATATGATTTCAAATGAAAGTGTACTGGGTCCTTGCTAACCAGGTTCCCAGTGCCAGATCTCATTCCTAAAATAGTACCACGATTAGCACAAATTCAGCAACCCCTATAAATGGTACCCCTTGTAAATAGGGCATGGGAACTGAAGTGGATCAACTGGGGCTGCAGCACCAACTGTGTCACTCTAGGGACCCTTCACCAAGACCATGCAAACTGCTGTTGCAGGCTGTGGGTCTTGGTGCAGAGAAAACTGAAGAGTTGGCATGGCACACAACCCTGTGTTTGTCAATACTGCGAAAAACATGTTTCTTTGGACCCCACGAGCACTGCGTTGGAATATATCACAAACAATAATCAAACTTAAAAGAGGGTTTTAGTGTATAGGAAGACAGGGCGCCCAGCAAATTTGCGTTTCGTGTGTCAGGATGAACTAGTGGTTATGGTGCTGACAAGGAAGGGGAGACCCTTATAACCCCTCAATGTGTGTAGGGAAGACCCTACAGCAAGACAGTCCAGCTAAATCCTGTGTACACATACATGGTAAAAACAAGTAAATACAATTGTTGACGTAAGCAATCTGTACAGAGTTCTTGAGTGTAGCTGAAAGTTTCTTTATTATGGTGAAAAACGCAACCAGCCGACATGTGTTTCGTCAGGGAAAAGTAGTCCCTCGACTCTTCAGGGCTGCGAATGATACAAATATTGGCGTAAAAACAGGGAATGTGGTGACTGTAGCAGGAGAGCACATGCTCTCTTTATCGTATGAGTTAAGGTCACCAAGACACACGTGGAAACCCTACTAAAATAAAAAACTAAGGTGGGTGAAGTGAGCTAATAAAGGTCATGCGTCATCATGAGGAAATGTATGTAATGACAGTCTAGAAGATTATACTGCATAATAGTTAAATTGCTGAACACATGACCCAATCACATAGGACTACACGAGTAGTGGTGTGATGCAAGTTGAAACAGTTAAGGTGATATAATCATACAATAGCAATATGGTGAAGCGCAAACAGAAATGTTTCCTGTGGAGAGCTCCAATTATAATGAGAGAGAGGACAGAAAGAGGGGGTAGAGTGGGAAGGAGGGTTGTGGGAGTAGATCACACTGAAGTACGTGGTAAGTATGAAACAGACAAATACCGTAATACAGGTACCTGTGGAAAGTTACGTGACCTCGGTAACGTCTAAAGAGTAAAAGGACGACACAAGAGTGTGCTTGTGTCAGTATACTGCTTATTCAATGTGAGGAGACATGTCATCAGGAACAAATGGAAAACTAAAGTAAGTGTGGATCTTACCCCAGGGCCGGTGATAATTCCAACCCGACAGGGCACGCTTATTACAAAAATGGGAATTCAAAGGAGTAAAATTGGAGCGTCTGAGGAAGGGTAAAGGAAAGATCAGTTACATGGGGATCAGCAATAGTTTGTGTAGTAAGTTATAAGAACCAAAATAAAGGCGTCAACGTACTACCTGTCAGAATCTGAGTGATGCAACGTATACTGTGGACAAAAAGGGAGGGATAAATCGTTTAGGATGGAGCTAACACAATTGCACTAAGTTGCGCAGATAGGTGTACAAATATAAAAATAGAAGGTAGCCTCTCACCGGAAAGCCAGTGATAATTCCAACCTGGCTATCCTGATGCATATTCACTGATAAGTTACGAGTAGATTGTGGTGATCTGTAGAAGAGGAAAGGATATATACACTGAGCGTCAATGGCCCACAAAAATCTCAGGTCATATGACATCTTTATTAATCATGACCATGCTAAAGGACACAAGTCCCCATCTCACCTTAGTTTCAAATATCGCAAAATACCGGTGTCGCGAGTAGAGGATACGTTTCATTGCAAAAGAGAATCTATGTAAATTAAAGGGCTGAGATGTAAGTTTGAAAGTCAGGTAAATTGCTTAGTGAAACCCAGTCGTATAACATGTCAATTACTATAATAATTTGGAATGCTTGATTCAAATGGGTGGAGTCTGTACCATATTGACGGTATGTCAAGGCATAACACGGGTGTGTGCTGCCCTAGTCCCTGTGAATTAAAAGACAGATAGACCCAGCTAAGCGTTAAGAGCAGAGGTCTAAACCTTCCTGACCAAATCAAGAAACTCAGGTGGAGTAAACGACGTATAGGGCTGTCATTGCACTTAATTTCTATGGAAGAATAATCGCGCGTCCTAGCGGCACCGGTTTCATCGTAGGTGTGTGCTCCCGACGAGACCTGGAAGTGATTAAATAGTCACTTCCCAGGAAAACAACTAGACTGCGGAATATAAATCCAGAATGTCCATAGTCGCGAGATTTCTTCTGACGCAGAAGCCAGAGCATGTAAGTTTCGTGCAACTGTCGATCAACGAGCAAAGTGTAAAAGCCTGTGGCGTTATAAATAAGAAAATTGTAGATAGAGAGGAAACAGTCAATTGCACTAATCCGATTGGCCCGTACTGGAAGGGAAACGGTGAGAGCGAAGCGCTCAGTCTCAAAGTGTAATAGAAACTGTTAGATCTGGGGGTCTCTAGTTGGCAGAGGTAGGTACCACTGTCCAAATAGGGACCCTTACTTCTAGTCAGGGTAAGGGGGATACACTCTTTAGATAATCCCTGCTCACCCCCTTGGTAGCTTGGCACGAGCAGACAGGCTTATCAAAGGCAATGTGTAACACTCACAGTAACACAGTGAAAACACCACAAATAGACTCCACACCAGTGTAGATAAATAAAGTACTTTTATATAAACTACACAAGACCAAAATGACAAAAATCCAAAAACTGACCCAACACCTGGCTACAGTCCCTCTGCTGTTCTAGGGTCAGGGTGGGCGAGAGGACCACACCATCCACTGACCCATCTTGCTCCTTGGCTGCCAGGAGGTCAGGAAGAGGGTCACTGTCCTTTTCCATTCCAGCATCTGTAGCCAGGAGCATGGTTACATCAGACCTCTCGAAGTGGGGTTTGAGGCGGTACACATGTAGGGATGCCTGGGGGTCTGCAAGTTAACCAGGTAGGTTACTTCGCTCTTGCGCTCCACCACCTCATATGGCCCAGTCGACTTGTCCTTGAGCGCACAAGGCTCCACTGACGCCATAACCCACACTTTCTGCCCAGGTTGAAATTTGACCAGAGTGGTATTCTGGTCGTACCATCTTTTCATTTCTTCCTGGCTGGTTTCTAGGTTCTCTTGGGCGAGCTTCCTGAAGCGCAGTGTCTGGTTGCGGAAGACCAGCATATAGCTGAACACATCCTGGGGGGTTTTCCAGGGGGATTTCTCCCACCCCTCCTTCACCAGAGTGAGCGGTCCTCTAACAGGGTGGCCATACAGAAGCTCAAAGGGACTGAACCCTAAGGACTTCTGAGGCACCTCCTTGTAGGCAAACAACAGGCATGGTAAGAAGACGTCCCACTTCCGTCTCATGGGCTCCGCAAGGCCCATAATCATACCTTTCAGGGTTTGGTTGAACCTTTCAATCGACCCATTTCCTTGAGGGTGGTAAGGAGTGGTGAACTTATAAATTACTGCAATATTGCTGGTGAACAGTCACCAGTGTACTGAGTGCACTGCGGTGGAAAGGAACAGTTGCAGTAATCTTGAACAACTGGGCAAAGTTACCGTAAAGCCTGAGTATGTTTGAACTGTAATTAAATGAACAACATTCTAATAAACAATCAACACTTAGTTTGTTGCTAACTCATTGTATTGAAAAAATGAAAGACACAGTAACTGTTCGATCTGCGAACAGTAAAGCAATTGAAACAAAGTAATGCAATCAATGGTAAACTGCACTAAAGCAGTGAATTATATCGTCAATTCTGGAGAAAATCAAAAACGAGCCCAATGCATTTCGGGATGGTTCACATCCCTTCTTCAGGGGCAGCTAGAAAAAATGAAAACAAGAAAAAACAACATTTAAAACCATTGCTATACAAATACATGAAAGTTTTGTAATCCAACATATACATGATGCAGCGTATCAACGCATAAAGAGATCTGAGCTGGCCTGGATTAGACGGTAGCAATTCAATGAAAAAATGGAATGTTGCAGAAGTGAAGGAAAAAACGAATCAATCTGAATTGTGAATGAAACTGAATGGTGTGTGCGAAAGTACCCAGAAATAACCGTTATTGGAATCGTATGGAATGGAAGACACCCGTGAAATAAAACTGAGGATAACGAGCAAAACTCTGGTTCTTACTGATTTGCGAAGTGACGATGATATTCAATACGGGGCTAACCAGAAGCACCGAAGGCTGCAGGACACTAGGATAAACAACGGATATGATCTCAAAACCAACTCATGGTTAAATGAATAAGTGTAGCGTGGCCAAGACCGCAAACGACTTACTTTAATGCGGTGTTTGTGAAATGCTGTATTGCTGTTGTGTGGCTGAGTCAATGGCTGAACTCCTGTGTGTGGAACTGCTTAAGCTGGCTGTAGGATGAAAGAAGAAAAACAAAATGTAGCGAGGAACCGTAAATGGCGAAAGCTCGGAGTTTGAGCAAAAAAAGGAGGGGAGGAACGGGGGCTTACCCATAGACCGTATTGTACACTGCAAAAAGGTGTCAAGTCCTGGAATGCTGTATTGGAGCGAAAATCGAATCTGCCGACGGGCTGCTGACTGTGTGAACCTCCGGGAGGAACGGTAGTCGGGAAACTGACTGGCCGAATGTTTAAATTGGACGGTCTACGTGGGCACGTCCTGACGGACGTAATGAAGATCGAAAGTGGACTGGACATTGAAACCCTGACAGGAATGTGACTGTTGCTGATGTGATGTGGAATAAAGTTAACAAGAGAAAAAAGGAAAAGATGAAGGGATGTCCGTGTGTTGGTGTGGATGGCTTGAATGCACTAGTCATGAAAAGCTGGAGGAACGCTGTGATGTAAATAAAGAATCCGAAGGCCTGACAAATGTTGTGACAAAGCAATACTGCTTCATCGAACATTATCACAATTTTTTCATCAGCTCGCACTTTGAATTTTTCTCTACTTAGTTTCACTCTCGTCTGAGACTACCCTCTTTTCAGCAGCGTTTCTCCACCCACTACACGCCTCCCTCCCGTTTTTCACCTATAACAACACTCCATTTTCGGCAGTCACAACATTTGTCAGGCCTTCGGATTCTTTATTTACATCACAGCGTTCCTCCAGCTTTTCATGACTAGTGCATTCAAGCCATCCACACCAACACACGGACATCCCTTCATCTTTTCCTTTTTTCTCTTGTTAACTTTATTCCACATCACATCAGCAACAGTCACATTCCTGTCAGGGTTTCAATGTCCAGTCCACTTTCGATCTTCATTACGTCCGTCAGGACGTGCCCACGTAGACCGTCCAATTTAAACATTCGGCCAGTCAGTTTCCCGACTACCGTTCCTCCCGGAGGTTCACACAGTCAGCAGCCCGTCGGCAGATTCGATTTTCGCTCCAATACAGCATTCCAGGACTTGACACCTTTTTGCAGTGTACAATACGGTCTATGGGTAAGCCCCCGTTCCTCCCCTCCTTTTTTTGCTCAAACTCCGAGCTTTCGCCATTTACGGTTCCTCGCTACATTTTGTTTTTCTTCTTTCATCCTACAGCCAGCTTGAGCAGTTCCACACACAGGAGTTCAGCCATTGACTCAGCCACACAACAGCAATACAGCATTTCACAAACACCGCATTAAAGTAAGTCGTTTGCGGTCTTGGCCACGCTACACTTATTCATTTAACCATGAGTTGGTTTTGAGATCATATCCGTTGTTTATCCTAGTGTCCTGCAGCCTTCGGTGCTTCTGGTTAGCCCCGTATTGAATATCATCGTCACTTCGCAAATCAGTAAGAACCAGAGTTTTGCTCGTTATCCTCAGTTTTATTTCACGGGTGTCTTCCATTCCATACGATTCCAATAACGGTTATTTCTGGGTACTTTCGCACACACCATTCAGTTTCATTCACAATTCAGATTGATTCGTTTTTTCCTTCACTTCTGCAACATTCCATTTTTTCATTGAATTGCTACCGTCTAATCCAGGCCAGCTCAGATCTCTTTGTGCGTTGATACGCTGCATCATGTATATGTTGGATTACAAAACTTTCATGTATTTGTATAGCAATGGTTTTAAATGTTGTTTTTTCTTGTTTTCATTTTTTCTAGCTGCCCCTGAAGAAGGGATGTGAACCATCCCGAAATGCATTGGGCTCGTTTTTGATTTTCTCCAGAATTGACGATATAATTCACTGCTTTAGTGCAGTTTACCATTGATTGCATTACTTTGTTTCAATTGCTTTACTGTTCGCAGATCGAACAGTTACTGTGTCTTTCATTTTTTCAATACAATGAGTTAGCAACAAACTAAGTGTTGATTGTTTATTAGAATGTTGTTCATTTAATTACAGTTCAAACATACTCAGGCTTTACGGTAACTTTGCCCAGTTGTTCAAGATTACTGCAACTGTTCCTTTCCACCGCAGTGCACTCAGTACACTGGTGACTGTTCACCAGCAATATTGCAGTTTAGAATAGCGAGGTGGGCTTCCTCGTTTCTGAGTAGCACGCCACAATTTCTTCATTTGTATGAAACATGATTCGTTTGTTCACTTTCAGTGTGCGCTAACTTCGAATCCATTGAACTTATAAATTACCCCACACTCCTCCCACAGAGACTACATGTACCTAGAGATGAAGTTGGTACCCCGGTCGGAGACCACCTCTCTGGGGAACCCCAC
Source organism: Triturus cristatus (assembly GCF_964204655.1). NCBI lineage: Eukaryota > Metazoa > Chordata > Amphibia > Caudata > Salamandridae > Triturus > Triturus cristatus. The sequence goes on from NC_140579.1 coordinate 839,369,928, forward strand.
ACGGGAAAAGATCCCCGTCAATGCACGGCCCATCACGGGTGCTGTGATTGTCTTGAGAGGGACTACTTCCGGGTACCGGGTGGCGTGGTCTACCAAGCCCAGGATGAACCTGTTGCCTAAGGCTGTCTTGGGGTCCAGTGGCCCCACAATATCGATGCCCACCTGCTCGAAAGGGGTGCTCACCACAGGAAAGGGTTGGAGGGGTGCCTTGCACTTCCCTCCGCTCTTCCCACTTTTGGCAAGTCTTACAGAATGTCCCGACGTGCTTCTTCATCTGGGACCAGAAGAAGTGGGTGACAAGCCTTTAGAAGATCTTGTCTTGCCCCAGATGTCCTGCGAGAGGAACGTCATGAGCCAGACCCAGTAGGAAGTCCCTGAAGCGCTCGGGTACCACCAGCACACGGGCTGCACCAGGCTCAGCGAACTTAGGCTCACTATAAAGCAACCCATCCTCCCAGTAAATGAGATGATCCTTGGCCGCTCCACCTACTGCCTGGTCTGCAGCCTGCTGCCGCATACCAATGAGGGAAGGGCATTCCTTCTGCGCCCTGCAGAACTCCTCTTCTCTGGAGGGGCCACCCTCTTGCTGCCAATGGGTCAGCTCAGGTAGGTCCCCCAGTTCGGCCACCTGTTCCCCTGTAGGTTCCAGGGCATCCCCCTCAGGTTCTGCTCCTTCCTGGACCGTGGGAACGGTGGGAGCTGGTTTCCCACGCCCTCTGCTCCTTCTCCTCTGGGCAGGTGCCTGGGCCACTGTTTCAGGCTCCAGGGCTGCTGAATCACCCCTACTGACTGCCATAGACCGAGTGGTCACACAGATCCACTCAGGCAAACCCAACATCTCCATGTGAGCCTGGCGTTCCATCTCCTTCCATGGGGAACTCTCCAGGTCATTACCTAGCAGACAGTCTATAGGCATGGATGGACTCACAACAACCTTCAAGAGACCTGAGTCCCCCCTCCACTCAAAGGGAACCTGCGCCACTTTAAAGAGGCGCACTGAGTTGTCAGCTGCAACTACTGGGTGAAGTACATTGGGAATGACCTGCTCTTCAGACACCCACTGACACCTCACAGATGTCACGCTGGCTCTTGTGTCTCTCAGAGCCTCCACCCTTCTCCCATTGATCGTCATCCACTGCCCGTATTTCTTAGTGTTATCGGGCAGGTAGGTTTCCTGGACCATCTCTTGGTCTCCTAAAGAGACAAGGGTCATAACTGCTGGTCCCTCCCCTTCATTAGAAATTAAATCTTCCCCCAAAGCTACACTCACTAAACCCGGTGTAGGAGCACCAGTGGGTGCTGGAGGTTTCTTGGGGCAACTAGGGGCAATGTGCCCCACCTCTTTGCAGTGATAGCAGGTAGGTGGGCCCCTGGGGTCCTGCCTGCCCCTAGGTGGCCAGGTCGGTTTGGGCTTGGGGGGTTGAGACTCCTTTCCCTGGGAACTGTTTTGGGGCCCTTGAGAGAACTCCTTTTGGTTAGCCTTGTCCCCCCACTCTTTTGCTGGGGACCCTGCCCACCTTTGGCTGTGGTACCCACAATTCCTCTGGGGACCCTGGTACTGGTCCAGCGGTCCGCCTCCTTAGCAAGCTCAATGGGGTCTGTCAGCTTGCTGTCTAAAAGATGCTGGCGCAGCTCTGGAACACATAGACTTCTCAAGTGCTCCCAACTAATTAAATGCAACAACCCCTTGTAATCAGTTACTTTGCTGCCCTTCATCCAACCTTCCAGTGCACGCGAGTACAGATTCACACACTCCATCCAAGTCTCAGACTCTTTCTTCTTGGAGTTCCTAAATTGCAGTCTATACTGCTCTGGAGTAAGTCCATACCTGAGACATAGGGCCTCCTTCATATTGGGGTAGGTCATGACACCTGCTAATTCTAAGGGCTCTAGAGCACTCCTCCCAGAAGCCTCAAAATGTTTCCACAGGCCCGCCCCCCAATGCTGGTCAGGCACACCATTCATCCTCAATGCAATCTCATACGAGGTAAACCAGGCATAGATATCCTCACTCCTATTATAATTCTGCACCAAATCTTTGGGGATATATACTTTACCCCCTTGCACTGGCTGTGCACTGCCACCATTGGAACTGGTCTCCACCTGTTTGGCTCTGATTTCCAGTTCCCTCATGCTCAACTCATGAGCCAAAAGCAATCTTTTCTCTTCTTTCTCTATTTCCAATTGCTTCATCTTCATTCGCATGATTTCCAATTCATGCTCTCTCACCCTTTGGTTCTTCTCTAACTCTTCTGGGGTGAAGCCCCTACTGGAATGGTGGCTGCCAGCCCTCGAGACTGGTCTGCCCATGGGCAGATCTTGGGGAACAAAACCATTCTCTTCACCTGCATCATCTTCCTCTTGGGCCTCCCACCAGGCCTTCAAGACTCTTTGTAGCACATCCTTTCTAGATCCACTTTTCACAGGGCAACCAAGGTCTTTGCAGAACTGCTTGAGCTCCTCAACTTTGTACGAATACAGATCCTCAATGGAAAACTCCAATCCTGCCCTCTCACTTGTTGCCACCTGAGACATGATGCTCTAGAAGAGTTACTCAAAAATAGAACCAAAAACACAGTATGTGGTTGCGTAGTGGTCTGCGCTTAAACTAGTGATGTACACCAATTACTGTGGGTCAAGTACAAATACAAGTTCTAATCCTCACCGCTGACCACCAATGTTAGATCTGGGGGTCTCTAAATGGCAGAGGTAGGTACCACTGTCCAAATAGGGACCCTTACTTCTAGTCAGGGTAAGGGGGATACACTCTTTAGATAACCCCTGATCACCCCCTTGGCAGCTTGGCACGAGCAGACAGGCTTATCAAAGGCAATGTGTAAAGTATTTGTACCAACACTCACAGTAACACAGTGAAAACACCACAAATGGACTCCACACCAGTGTAGATAAATAAAGTACTTTTATATAAACTACACAAGACCAAAATGACAATAATCCAACATACACAGTTCAAGAATATGGTTTCAAAAGAGTTCTTAGCTTAGAGACAAAATAATCCACATTAGCGTCGATTTTACCCAACAGTACCTGGTGATGCGATAAAAGTTCAGAGCGGCGCTCAGGCATCAAAAAACAAGCAACCGCGTCTGTCCTGAGACCCTGGGGAGGCGATGTGACAACCCCGCTGCACGCAGCGGGCGTGTGCGACGAATCCGTCCTGTATGGGGAGTGAAGCGATACTTGTATGCATTCCAAGGCGTAGGTTCTCCGGTAGAAATTTACTCGCAAAGGCACGATGCAACGATCTTCGATGTTTCTGCGACGATGTTTGCAGTGATGAAATACGGCCCGCTAACGAGCGGTGCGACGATCTTCGATGGCTCTGCGACGATGTTCGCAGCGACGAAATGCGGCCCGCTAACGAGCGGTGTGACAATCTCCCTCAGTGGCAGCAGGCTCTGCGACGATACTCGCAGCGAGGGGAATCTTCCCGCTCCGGGGGCAATGCGCTCCGAAGATGAACGCGGCGTTGACGTTGCAGCGGCGATAGGCGCTGCGGCGATCTTCGCGGTGATGGAAATGTTCTCGCTAAGCAGGCGGTGCGTGAAAAAGTTGCAGATCTTTTACTTCTTTTCTCTTGGTCAGCTTCCCAACAGCAGGCACCACTTCCAGAGGCCCCACAATTAGATCAAGCACTCTAGAAAGGGCAGAACTCATACAGCAGAGTTCAGGGGGTAAGCTGGGGGTGAAGTCCTTTTGTTCCTGGGACTTCTTAACAGGAGGCTAGCTCTACTCAGGCCCTTGGAGATTCCTTCAAGCCAGGGGACACAGCACACAGCAAAGTCCTTCCCCTCTCCTTGGCAGCAAAGCAACTGTAGGTCAGCATTACAGCATGTCAGTCCTTCTTCTTCAAACCAGCTTTCTCCTTGGCAGAGGTTCCTTCTTGATTCCAGCATGATCTAATTTTCTGTAGTCTGGGTCCCAATATTTATACCCCAAAACCCTTTGTCCTCTGAAGGAAGAGGGGCATTGGCCTAATCAGAACCAGTTCTGGCCAGTACTGGAGCACTCTGTTTACTTGGTTTCTTCTTTCCTTTGAGAGAGAGGGGCAGGGTCGTAGCCACCCAGCAGGGGGTGGAACCAGCTTTGTGGAAGGCAGGCACATCCCTATTCAGGCCCAGGTGCTACTCCTCCCACCCATCTACAGGGGAATTTCCCTATTCAGCCCTGGGCTGACTCATTCAGCCTCTGGGAGCCACCCCTGTCCCTGTCACTCACAAACCAGACAGTCAATTCACAAACAGGCCAAGGCACATAGAAAGGGCAGAAAAGGAAACAGCCACTTTCTAAAAGTGCTGTTTTCACACACAGGATTTAAAAACCATCTTTCCTAAAAGATGTGTTATTAAATTCTGAGTTCAGGGATACCAGACTTTAATTTTCTATCTTGCTCCTATGGGAAGATATGCAGGTAAACATTATACTCAGCATTCCCCATTATAGCCTTTCAATAGTGAAAAACGAAAATGGCTGTAATTCACCACCAGAGCATGTCACCTACACCAGTACATGCTCTACCTTTCACATACACTGCACCCTGCCCAGGGGGGTACCTAGGGCCTTCCATAGGGGTGTCCAATGTGTACAGAAAGGGAAGGGTTAGGCCTGGCCAGTGTGGACACTGATCAGGTCGGCATGGCAGTTAGCAACTGCACCCAGGCACTGCGGTGGCAGGCCTGTGACACCATTTTAGGGCTACTCCTGCCCACTAGTAGCATTTGACTCACCAGCCCTGGCACACTCAGTGCACTTTACTAGGGGCTAACAGGTGAAACAAATATACTAATCATGGATAACCAATCAATATAACAATTTACCTAGGGAGCACTTGCACTTTGACACCGATCAGCAGTGGCAATGTGCCCAAAGCATCTAAACCAGCAAAAACAAAATCCAGCACAGCGTCAAAAATACAGGAGGTAGAGGCAAAAAGTCAGAGGAAACCACACCAAAGATGCCAGGTCTAACAGACACCAATAATGATATTGGCTGAAAATTAGGAGGAAAAATAGTAGACCAATAGGAGTTAGAAAAACGCACTGAAGGCGGCAGTTGGAACAAAAAGGAGGGGGGGGGAGGAAATATAACCACGGAGGATTATTAAAATTCACGTAAAAGTAATGTGAGTGTGCTGACATTATGGAGCCAGGGGCGTATGGAAACCTGTCCGGTAAAGCGCTAAGATCAAGTAATGGTGACTCGCACAGGAAATCAAGTGACAGGAAGTACATACACTTTATGATTGTTACATATGGTATACACTGTTGTCCTGAGCATTAAATCATACACAGCTATAAATCTCTGTTGCAGTTAATGGGCACTGTAAGACAAAATTGTGAGAAAAACAAACCACAAACACAGGGAGTCATATAGTGCAAGCATTATATTCCTATTCTGTATTAAGAGTCATACAGCTATCCATGCTATGTAACAGCATCACATTTCTGTTCTAAGTTCTAAGACAGAGATAATCACGTAAGAATTCAAAACTAGACAGATCATCATGGAAAAACTTTTTGTAACATACGTACATATTCCAAGTCTAATATCATGCTCAAGGTGTGCATCTGTACTACACAAACTCAGTTTGTTCAGCAAGAGAACACAAGTCGGTGTAGGTGTTCCTCGAGCAGACAGAGCACGAAAATCATTAACCCAGAAAATATTGCATCTCAGAATCACAATTAAGACCATGTTCCACAGTGTGAAGGCGCATGATCCATGTAGCCTCAGTTCGCCTTAGTCGTAGTTCCCTGTTACCCCCACGTGGATTCGGGTCAACTGTTTCTATTCCAAAAAATAAAAAGCCCTTCCATGGGCCTTGTGTGGGGCACATTGCTGCAAGTATCGCTACAGGATATCTCGCATCCTGTTAAAGTAATGCCCTGATGTGTTCTCCAATTCGATCTTTGAAGGGTCTGATTGTGCTACCCACGTACTGTTTTCCACATGTGCATTCAATTATGTAGATATAAAATCTGGTTGTACAGTTAATATTTGATCTGATCTCAGAGGGTCTGTTATCATGTCTGTGGAATTTCTTAGTTTTGTGTGTGGCCCATTTGCAAACACCACAGCTACCACATTTGTGGAAACCCACAGTATGTGGGGTTAGCCAGGTCTGTGTACTGCTAGTTTTAGGCACCGTGGGACTTAATCTGGTGCGTAGTTTTGCCGCGTCTAAAGGTGATTTGTGAGCAGTTGGTAATAATATCATTCAAAGAAATGTCAGTCTGTAGGATACCCCAATGCTTGTTGAGGCTTTTCCTCAAAGTGTGACTAAGATCATTAAAATCTGTGACCATGCGAACCTTGTGAACCCCAGTTGGTGTTTTACTCTTGATTAGTAAGGTATCTTCCCTCTTTACGTGGGAAATTCTATTTTCTGCTCGTTTGAGGTTTTGTGTAGAATAGCCTCTTTTCTTAAATCTCTGTTTCATGTTTCCGATGCAGTTTTGGAACTCTGGTTCCTCACTGCAATTTCTTCTGGCCCTTATGAACTCACCATAAGGAATGGCACTGATTTGGTGTGAGGGGTGGTGACTATCCGTATGCAGTACAGAATTACAGGAAGTGCTTTTGCAGAGAAGTCGACTCTTCAGTTTCTCATTCTTGGTATATAATTCAATATCTAGAAAGGTAATGCTGGTGGCACTGTGTTACATTGTAAATTGCATGCCAAAGTTGTTAGTGTTAAGGTAGGCACTGAACTGTTCTAATTCGGTCTGTGTGCCAGACCAAAATAAAAGGCAATCGTCTATGTAGAGACCCCAAAAGATGATAGAATCTATGCATGGTGCACCATTGGTCCCCCAGATACAATCTTTTTCTAGACAGCCCATGAACAGATTCGCAAATGAGGGAGAGAATTTACACCCCATTGCCACTCCTTTGATCTGTTTATACCACTTATTCTCAAAGATGAAGAAGTTATTGTTAAGAATAAGGTGCATCATGGTGATCAACATTTCATTGTGCAACCAATGTGTTGCTGGTCTCTTATTGAGTTGTCGCGTTACTGCTTGTAGACCCAGTTCTGGTTGGATACTGGTATATAGAGATACCACATCTAAGGTGGCAAGGATCATTTCCGGTTGCCACTGTACGTCTGAGAGTATACTTAGGATATGCTTGGTGTCCTGAATGTATGAAGCTAAATTTCGTACAAGAGGACCTAAAAAAAGATCAACGTATTCGGCCAATTTTTCTCTGGGGCCCCCGATTCCTGACACAATAGGTCTGCCAGGGGGAAAGGGAAGATGCTTATGAATCTTGGGTAATGTGTATAGGCATGGGAAGGTAGGTCTAAATACCTTCATGTATGGTTATTTGTCGTCATCTAGAATGCCCTGGGTATGCCATTCAGAAAGGTGTTTGTTGATTAAGGTGTTTAGGGGTCCTATCTGGTTGTAAGTCAAAAGTTCATAGCATGTGTCATCATTCAGTTGGGATATGATCTCGTTGTTATAGCCATCCCGGTTCATGATCACCACATTTCCTCCCTTATCTGCCTCCCTTATGAGTATGTCGTTGTCATTCACTAATGCCCTTAGTGCTAGTCGTTTACCCTGTCTGAGGTTGTCATGATATTTGTTTCTAGTAGTAATTCTTTTAGAGTTAAATATGTTTAGATCTTCAAGTACCCGTTTATAAAAGGTTTCAATCACATTGCCACCTGGGAGGGTAGGCGTCCATTTGGATTTACTTTTAAGACCACTTGATATGGAGGTGTCATTGTCTATATCCAATTCCTCTAGTAATCTTACCATGGTGTATGGAGATTCTGCTATATCATTTAGGGAAAGTAAAAGTTTAGTAGCATGCATATCTTGAATGCTGGGAACACCAAACACATTACCACAGGGGATGTTTATAACTTTTTTTATTAGCCATAGGGTTGCAAGCAAAGAAATTCTTACGTTTAAGACCTCTAATAAATTTGAACAGGTCAATCTTCAATTTACAGATGTCACCTGATTCACGTGGATTGAAGCTCAAACCCTTGCTCAATAATGATTGCATATCTTTAGAGAGATCTTTAGAGGAGAGGTTCACCACATTTACATTCATTCCTCCTTCCTCTACTTGTTCCTCTCGTTGCCTGACCTCAGTTTCTTTCTGTAGTCCTCTTTGTCTGCCTTTTTTACCTCTACGGGTTTTGTGTGTGGTCCTCCCCGTGTGCCCTGTGTTCTGTTCCCTCTTCGTACGGTTCTGACCTCCCGTAAAAAAAAGAAGATTCTACACGTTTTATGCCTGAATTGGTCTCAGCCTCACTGTCACTAGACGAGGGGGCACTCAGTGAAGTAGAGCTTGAGGAAATGGATATCGTATCCACTCTGGATGATCTGTCCTGTTGTAAGCCTGTTTGTACTAAGGAGGCATATTTTCTGGCATAGGTGAAAACTCTGCCTACCTTGTAGTCAATTTCATCATGTTTTAATTGTCTGGCCTTCCTGTCTTTAATTTCATTTTGGTGGGTTAATAATATGTCTTTTAGAATGGAGTAGTTCTTCTCAGTGGCCTCTTTGAGGTTGAGGTCTCTGATTTCCTTCTCTAGGATGTCAATATCTGCTTGTAGTCTACCGACCTTCCTCTCTGCACTTTCAATTAAAATCTGCATGAATGTGTTTGAGTTGATGGTTAATGCCACTACCCATTTGACCAAGAGGTCCTCATCCATATCGTCATAAGTGGGAAAGATCTGAGATCTCAAACCTCTTGGGACTCTATTAAGTCTGAGATATTGCTTGAGGGGGGTTCCATCCCACCATCTGGCATTTTCCATGTTTCTGAGCTTCTCTAATTTGAGAACATTTTCTCGAAGACCCTCATTGCGTGTAGGGTTACCACTTGTTGAGGGAATAATGGGGTTGGTACCTTTTGCTAAGTTGCCAAAAAGCTCTTCTGCTTCACCAATCTCTATCCATATTGGAAATTAGCACTAGATTTTGAGGAGTATATACACAGCGGCAGCCCTTCCTAAACCAATGGGTAGACAACTAAGAAGAGGGTTTTAGTGTATAGGAAGACAGGGCGCTCAGCAAATTTGCTTTTCGTGTGTCAGGATGAACTAGTGCGTATGGTGCTGACCAGGAAGGGGAGACCCTTATAACCCCTCAATGTGTGTAGGGAAGACCCTACAGTAAGACAGTCCAGCTAAATCCTGTGTACGCATACATGGTAAAAACAAGTAAATACAATTGTTGACGTAAGAAATCTGTACAGAGTTCTTGAGTGTAGCTGAAAGTTTCTTTATTATGGTGAAAAACGCAACCAGCCGACACGTGTTTAGTCAGGGAAAAGTAGTCCCTCAACTCTTCCGGGCTGGGAATGATACAAATATTGGCGTAAAAACATGAATGGGGTGACTAGCATGAGAGCACATGCTCTTTTTATCGTATGAGTGAAGGTCACCAAGACACACGTGGAAACCCTACTGAAAAAACCCAAACTAAGGTGGGTGAAGTGAGCTAATATAGGTCATGCATCATCATGAGGAAATGTATGTATGTGCTCGCCTTCATAGTCTTGCAGCAGCGGTTGGACCTTGCCCAGCTTACTCTGGAGGAGCGTACCCTCCGGCTGTGCTGGAACAGGTGCCAGAGGAGGGCTGCGATCACTCGCCCCTATGCCCCGGAGATCCCTTTGGGAATGTGTACGGCGTTCCCGCATGGGGGCGATTGGTCTGGGCTGGCCGTTTAGGAGGAGCTGGGCGTGCAGATGGTGGGCGATTTATTCAGAGAGGGGGTGCTGCTGCCCTTCCAGGACTTGCAGGACTCTTACGGGCTTCCACGTGGGGACTTTTTACTCCACGCGGCCCTTGTAGCGAGCCTCCAGAGACATTGGAATATGGGGCTCTCGGAGCCGCCAATCGCTGCAGGTTGCCAATATGTAGCGATGGCGGCGGGGACGTGCAAGGCCATTACTTGTCTCTACCGCAGACTATCGACGGAAGGCCTGCCGCCCCTTGCCGCCTTGAGGGGTAAGTGGGAATTGGACCTTGAGAAACCGATCCCCGAGACTACATGGACCACGCTGGTGCGGCGGGCCTGGAAGGGAACGCGCAATGCCCGGTTTCAGCTGGTTCCGTTTTTTACGTTGCACAGGGCGTATTTGACGCCGGTTAAGATATTGCAATATTTTGGGGGTGCGCACTCTCAATGCCCGCGGTGCGGGGGAGAGGGTGCTGATTTTCGTCACATGTTTTGGTCCTGCGCCCAGTTGGGTGACTATTGGGCAGAGGTTATGGATTGCCTGAATCAGGTGACGGACCGCATTATTGCCCCGGAACTGGGGGCCTGCTTGCTACTTTGGTTTCCCCACACCAGCCGGACGAAGCTTACTAGCAAGTTTTAAGACTTAGGGTTGATTATGGCCAAGAGGGAACTGACTATGCACTGGAAGTCCCGAGCGGGGCCTAGCTTCTTGCGGTGGAGGGCGGCGTTTGCGCGATTGGCGGGGGCAGAGGGTACGCTCCGGTTGCAATTAGCCCTTCGGAGGGATAACGAGAAGGCGCTGGCGACGGCCCGAGCGTGGGAGGCGCTGGTGGTGGAACTTCAGGGGCTGATGTCTGACACCGGGAGAGAGGGGGACACCTCTGACAGGCAGGAGGAGGCGTTGAACGGGGAGTAGGAGGGGAGCAGTGGCGAACACTGGAAGCAAGAACGTGGCTAGGCATGAGGGAAAGCCTTGGTTCCCTAGAGGAGGTTGAGCACCCGTGCATGATTTATTGTAGGGGAGGGGCACATCAGGAGAGGGGAAGGCGGAGGGGGGCACACTGACATGGGGTGGGGAGGGAGGGGGGGGCCCCGCATGTGATGGATGACTATTCTCCTGGATATTGGATGGCAACGATGTATGTAAAGTATCCCTTTTGAAGGGGGGGGGTAGCGGGGCTTGTATTGAGTTGATGCTATGAAAACAATAAAAAATGTTTCAAAAAAAAAAAAAAACATTAGGAAATGTATGTAATGACAGTCTAGAAGATTATACTGCATAATAGTTAAATTGCTGAACACATGACCCAATCACATAGGACTACATGAGTAGAGGTGCGATGCAAGTTTAAACAGTTAAGGTGATACAATCGTACAATAGCAATATGGTGAAGCGCAAATGGAAATGTTTCCTTTGGAGAGATCCAATTATAATGAGAGAGAGGAAAAAAAGAGGGGGTAGAGTGGGAAGGAGGGTTGTCGGAGTAGATCACACTGAAGTACGTGGTAAGTATGAAACAGACAAGTACCGTAATACAGGTACCTGTGGAAAGTTACGTGACCTCGGGAACGTCTAAAGAGTAAAAGGACGACACAAGAGTGTGCAGTGTCAGTATACTGCTTATTCAATGTGAAGAGACATGTCATCAGGAACAAATGGAAAACTAAAGTAAGTGTGGATTCTTACCCCAGATGATCTGTCTAGTTTTTAATTTTTACGTGATTATCTGTGTCTTGGAACTTAGAACAGAAATGTGATGCTGTTGCTGCAGATCGGAGCATATAAATTCTCCCTACTTCCACGGACGGAGTAATTCCACAGTCATACGCACATACACTCATCATACGCTAGGGCCCATCACACTAACATTCATTCTATTACTCTATCCACACTGAATATACTAGAGAAATCCTATACAATCTGCATCTAAACTGAGGTCAATGCGACCTAATTGATCAGTCTTGAGTCATAATTTAAACCATAAGAACACATTTGGAAACTCAATAAATGACAAAGAAATAATCACCCGACACTGTGATTCAAACAAAAGGTTATTTCATCTAAATTAGTTCAAATGAAAGTCAATCAATAGCAAAATCATTATTCTCATAGTTACCTATTCTAGCTAAATGATGTATTTGGGTCAGGACAGGTCTCTCAGTAAAGTCTCCCGAGACGCCGTCCTCTCAATCAGCGTCGATCCTCTCGAGCATAGGTTCGGGAAGAAGTGGCCTTAGACCCTCCCTAGTCTAACAGTATTTATACTAAAACTTACACATTGAAAGTAACAAACAAACTCTAAACGTCCGTTAAGCCGTTGAGCAGAGCGAGCAGGAAAGGATGTTGACTCGCAACATTTAGAAAATCTCCGCTCTCGAAAATCTCAAAAATAAAAACACGGAAGAAGGAAGCTCAAACTAAAAATGTTACATCCATGAATGCTCTTCCTCGGAATCATAGTGAAGCCACCGCAAGTTTATCAGAGTTCATTGTGGCTTTATTCTTTTCCAAGGGCAACTGGCATCAAGCCCGGAACTGCTGTCCTCACGGAAACTTTTAATACAGTCAGAGGCCGGGATCAGGTGGTTTCCAACCATATTCAGCGAGGCCTCTCGTCATATTTCATCTACTCAAATGCAGGCTGTAAATATCGGCCATCTTTGACTGGGCCAAAACGGACCATCTTAATTAAAAGAATCACAAAACAGCGTTACCACATCATAATGATTATACAGTGTTAATTCCCACTAATACCCTTATGTGTATGTAATTAACTAGCCATCTGCAACACAAAGAAGCATTAAAGCACGTTATTTTTAAAGCGCAAACACATAACAAATAACACTTTAGCCACACATATTTAATTAATTTGCTCACCAACTTAGTTCACGTATTAATAAAGCAACATAAATGCAATCCCGCGTGTAATTCTTTCATTAGTAAAGTTTATTAATCAGAAACTTCAACAAGATTAATATTTAATAATTAATTATCAGTAATTTTTAATTATGACATAAAAACATTAACTGGAGTTCAAATCTCAATAAATTTTCAATAGAAAACCCTGCTCCAGCACTGTCACATAGCATGGATAGCTGTATGACTCTTAATACAGAATAGGAATATAATGCTTGCACTATATGACTCCCTGTCTTTGTGGTTTGTTTCTCTCACAATTTTGTCTTACAGTGCCCATTAACTGCAACAGAGATTTATAGCTGTGTATGATTTAATGCTCAGGACAACAGTTTATACCATATGTAACAATCATAACGTGTATGTACTTCCTGTCACTTGATATCCTGTGCGAGTCACCATTACTTGATCTTAACGCTTTACCGGACAGCTTTCCATACGTTCCTGGCTCCATAATGTCACCACACTCACACTACTTTCACGTGAATTTAAATAATCCTCCGTGGTTATCTTTCCTTCGCCCCCCCCCCCCCTCCTTTTTGTTCCAACTGCCGTCAGTGCATTTTACTAACCCCTATTGGTCTACTATTTTTCCTCCTAATTGTCAGTCAATATCATTATCGGTGTCTATTGCACTGTGAGACTGAGCGCTTCGCTCTCACCTTTTCCCTTCCAGTACGGGCCAATCGGATTAGTGCAATTGACCGTTTCCTCTCTATCTACAATTTTCTTATTTATAACGCCACAGGCTTTTACACATTGCTCGTTGATCGACAGTTGCACGAAACTTACATGCTCTGGCTTCTGCGTCAGAAGAAATCTCGCGATACTACTATGGACATTCTGGATCTGTATTCCGCAGTCTAGTTGTTTTCCTGGGAAGTGACTATTTAATCACTTCCTGGTCTCGTCAGGAGCACACACCTACGATGAAACAGGTGCTGCACGGACGCGCGATTATTCTTTCATAGAAAGTCAGTGTGATGACTGCCCTATACGTCGTTTACTCCACCTGAGTTTCTTGATTTGGTCAGGAAGGTTTAGACCTCTGCTCTTAACGCTTAGCTGGGTCTATCTGTCTTTTAATTCACAGGGACTAGGGCAGCACACACCCGTGTTATGCCTGATACAGACTCCACCCATTTGAATCAAGCATTCCAAATTATTATAGTAATTGACATGTTATACGACTGGGTTTCACTAAGCAATTTACCTGACTTTCAAACTTACATCTCAGCCCTTTCCTTTACATAGATTCTCTTTTGCAATGAATCATTCCCAGATCTTTCTGAAACCTGACTTGACGTATCCCCTACTCGCGGCACCGGTATTTTGCGATATTTGAATCTAAGGTGAGAAGGGGACTTGTGTCCTGTAGCATGGTCATGATTAATAAAGATGTCATATGACCTAAGATTTTTGTGGGCCATTGACGCTCAGTGTTTATATCCTTTCCTCTTCTACAGATCACCACAATCTACTCGTAACTTATCAGTGAATACGCATCAGGATAGCTGGGTTGGAATTATCACCGGCTTTCCGGTGAGAGGCTTCCTTCTATTTTTATATTTGTACACCTATCTGCGCATCTTAGTAAAATTGTTGTGTTAGCTCCATCTTAAACGATTTATCCCTCCTTTTTGTCCACAGTATATGTTGCATCACTCAGATTCTGAAGGTAGTGCGTTGACGGCTTTATTTTGGTTCTTATAACGTACTACATTGCTACTATTGCTGATCCCCATGTAACTGATCTTTCTTTTACACTTCCTCAGACGCTCCAATTTTACTGCTTTAAATTCCCATTTTTGTCGGGTTGGAATAACCACCGGCCCTGGAGTAAGAATCCACACTTACTTAGTTTTCCATTTGTTCCTGATGACATGTCTCTTCACATTGAATAAGAAGTATACTGACACAAGCACACTCTTGTGTCGTCCTTTTACTCTTTAGACGTTACCGAGGTCATGTAACTTTCCACAGGTACCTTTATTACGGTATTTGTCTGTTTCATACTTACCACGTACTTCAGTGTGATCTACTCCCACAACCCTCCTTCCCACTCTACATCCTCTTTCTGTCCTCTCTCTCATTTTAATTGGAGCTCTCCACAGGAAACTTTTCCGTTTGCGCTTCACCATATTGCTATTGTACGATTGTATCACCTTAACTGTTTAAACTTGCGCCACACCACTACTCGTGTAGTCCTATGTGATTGGGTCATGTGTTAAGCAATTTTACTATTATACAGTATAAACTTCTAGACTGTCATTACATACATTTCCTCATGATGACGCATGACCTTTATTAGCTCGCTTCACCCACCTTAGTTTTTTTTTTTTCCAGTAGGGTTTCCACGTGTGTCTTGGTGACCTTCACTCATACAATAAAGGGAGCATGTGCTCTCCTGCTACAGTCACCCCATTCCATGTTTTTACGCCAATATTTGTATCATTCCCAGCCCTGAAGAGCTGAGGGACTACTTTTCCCTGACGAAACACGTGTCAGCTGGTTGCGTTTTTCACCATAATAAAGAAACTTTAAGTTACACTCAAGAACTCTGTACAGATTGCTTACGTCAACAATTGTATTTACTTGTTTTTACCAAGTATGTGTGCACAGGATTTAGCTGGACTGTCTTGCTGTAGGGTCTTCCCTACACACATTGAGAGGTTATAAGGGTCTCCCCTTCCTGGTCAGCACCATACTCACTAGTTCATCCTGACACACGAAACGCAGATTTGATGAGCGCCCTGTCTTCCTATACACTAAATCCTTCTTCTTAGTTGTCTACCCATTGGTTTAGAAAGGGCTGCCTCTATGATCATAATTTTCGCTCAACTTGAAACTTTTATCTTTTCGAAAACATATAATCTGTCTTATTAAGACACAGTTGCTATTTTTTCATCTAATACACAGACCATTCCTGTAGTCTACAATTTTGCTTATGATAACAATTTTGTTCTCAGATATATCATAATACTCCATACAATATATCAAGGATTGTTGTGGATAAAATTGTTTACAAAATTCAATAGACCTGGACTACAGGAATGGTCTGTGTATTCGATGAAAAAATAACAGCTGTGTCTTAATAAGATGGATTGTATGTTTGCACTCCAAAATCTATTAGAAGTTCCTAAATTTGAAAGGAAGAGATTGGGTGGAACCAGGTTTGCTGTGCTTGCTCCTGGTGTTTGGAATTCCCTCCCCCACAACATACGGTTAAGATTTGAGTCTACTTTGCCTCTGTGTTTTTCTAGCACCATGAAACCCTTTTGATGTACATGTGCTTTATAAATATGCTGTAACATAACATAACTGGAGTCAGCTGTGGAGGTGAAGCCCATCACTTGGGGTCTCAAGGGACCCTACAGTGAACCAGCTATTAACAGCCTCTCCGAAGTGTTGGTACAGTGGCGTAACAAAACTTCAGGGGGCCCTCCTGTAAAGTACATAGAGGGGCCCCTCATGCTCTAGATCCAGTCAGAAGATTTTGGCACTGCCCGCTCACACTGCCGGATGGGGCCGTCTGGAGCTCGGGCCCCCCATACCGCGGTGGCTGTGGGGGCTATTGTTCCGGCACTGTATACACTGCAAATGTCTCTTGTGGGCATTTTTTTCATCTGAGCCTAGAGCTGGCATATTAGCAGAGTAGCCTGGTCTTATTCTTTAAGTACAGGATTAGGTGAGATGTCAGCCACTGATTAGGTTGTTGCAGTCCTTGGGTTTTGAACAGTCATGTCCAGGTTCCACTGTTTTCCTATACCTGTGTTCCCTCTTTCTTCCGCAAAGGTCCAATTGTCACACTCACCCCCGTTGCAGTGGGTTTAGTCCAATTTGGTATATTTTGCAAGCACCCCCTCTTACATCCTTCCGAGTTTTTCTTCTCAAACCTGTTTCCCCCCACCTCCAAATTATTATACTCTGATGGGCCTAAAGCGATGTTATATGGGCCATACTGTGACTGCTTGATATGTGTGGGAGGGGTCTATTGAGTGATTCAAGTGACTCTGGCTGGTGAGTCATTGGGTGCTGACTGGGGTCAGTTAGGTGTGGTAGAACGTCCGTCCTGTAGTAATGAAGCCAGGTAAGAATGACAAAGAGACAGATCACAACAAGCACCATTAGAATCAAAGCTACCAGACTAGAAGAGTTAAGGCAACTGCTTTAAAAGGAGCATGATTGAGCGCACAGCGAAACATGATGGCCTCCCCTTGAGAAGCTCCGTGAAATCGAGTAACGGGCGGTACTGAAGGGTTTCTTTTATGTTAACGGTGCAGCAAGGAAATGATGGATTCCTTTATCGGAAGTGGTGAGGCGCTCTGAGGCAAGTTTTTGGACCTGAAAACGGTCAGACATTTTTCTTCTCATTCTTGTTCTGCCTCAGTGGCTCCTCGCACTGCAGCCGCCATTTTGTTTGTTTGGCTCGTGCACTTCTTTCTGGCAGCAGCGTCAGAGATTGAATGGATTTGGGATTTGGGAGAGTAGAGCAATGCTGTGTCAAATGCAGTTCAAGTTGCAGCAGAATGTTGTTTCTCTCAATACAATCTGAACAACAATACACCGACTGCCACGCTGCCTTCATGATAAACACACCAGTTTTAAATAAGTGACTGGTGTGTCATGCTGCATATGGCACGAGGGTAAACCCTGGCATAATAGCGGAAACGCCCCTGTAGTATTTATTTCTTGGCCATTTGGGCTTTCCTCCTCATTACTAAGGTTACCTTCCAACATGCTACGTTCCATTAGTAACAAATGTTTCTTTTGTGCATTACATGCCTTTATAATCGCTACATATGTTATTATAGCCACTTCTGCTGGTAGTTGCAGCCAGGTCCTCATCTGAATTGTTTGCGCAATTTTTTGTCATATTATTGTGAAGACATGGATTTTTGGCACTTCCCAAGAGTGTTATCAGGCGTGGGTTAATATACGTGCTACCCAAACACACGGATTGTTATTGACTGGACACACCTTATTTCGAGTGTGACTATTGATGCAAGATTGGATTTCATCTACAAGTTTCAAGAACACTGCTATTCAATTGTTTTGGAATTTATGTGACGCTTCCTTAGACATTATGGAGATGTCTAATTGATTTGGCATCTCGTGATTCACGTCGTATTTTGGAGTTTGGAAGTAATAACACCAATCTCTAGCCTTGAGAAAGTCATTGTGTATATCAAGCACGGACGAAACACGTGTTGGCTGCTTTGGATATTTGATGGCTATTTTTGAATATTGAATATGGGTTTCAAAACCAATAAAAAGAAAATTTGCTTCAAGCTGTGACGAGTACTTTGTCCCATCCAGTGGAACTGTGGAACCGTGGAATATTTTGAGTTCTCCAAGAACTTTCTTTTGAAATTGGTTATTTACTTATGAACAATATTGGTGTTTATACAACGTACTGTTTCTAGACCCATTGTACTTGAGAAAAGGGTGTGCGTTACTAACTGATTTGTTTTTGATAATTACATTGGTTTTTGTGCCTTGAGAGACTTATTTTTTGGGCTTTGAGGAGATTCATTTCTCAAACATGGATTCCTCTCACCCTATCAAATCCCAAGGAGCTTCTGGTTCCAATATTAGTGGTCATAAAGATTCTTCTGGTAATACTAACAAGCAAGTCAAGAAAGATCCGTCCTCCCCAACAAAATCACCTCTCCCTCTGACTTTGGAGGACATTATGCATGAATTGCGCAATATTCGACCTTTTATGATGGATACCACTGACACACTTCAAAGAATTGATGAGAAATGGTTTGGTTTAGACTTGAGGCTCTCGGGCGTAGAGCAAAAGATTAGTGACGCACACAATGTTGTTGCTAAAGTGGACATTCTTTCTCGATAAGTGTCGCAGCTGAAGAAAACTACAGAGGATTTAGAAAATCGAAACAGGTGCAACAACCTACGAGTTTATGGTATTCATATAGTTGGTTTGTCGAAATCTACTGATCTCAATATTAAAAGGGCTCACAGAATAGGCCCCCAGAATGCATCATCCTCTAACTAACCGTGAGGAATAATTGCATATTTCCTATTATACTCTGATGTCATGGTGACTCTCAACACAGCAAAACAACATAAACAGATGCTTTGGGCTGGTCAAAAAATCTTTTTCAGCCAGGATGTCTGTAAGCCTACTGCCACCCGACCCTGAGATCCATGAATACCTGTTACGGTCTCCTTCATCCATGTTTTTTTAAAGTAACCTACAAAGACAAAACTTTTACTTTTGAAGATCCAGCTGAACTTAGGAAATTGATTCATGTCCACAAGGGAGAAGCTATGGAACAGAGCAAAACTTGAATGTTTTCTTACATGTTCTCTCTTCTATTCCACAGGCTTCCCCTTCGGGTCTTGTTTGATGCTGATGTTCTTATTCACATTGTTCATCTGTTTTGTTCTGTATGCTTCATCCGTTGCGTTCTCCCCCTCAATGTTCGGTAAGTCCCCCTCCACTATGTTTACGTTTCATGATTACAGTTTTCTGAAATTTTTGCTGTTATTAAACTTGTTTTTCTCTGTGCCCCTCTTGGGCTGGCCTCTGTCCTCCTCGCCCCCCCCCCCGCCTACATCAATGTTCTTCTTATTTGTGGTGATTATGACTGAAGTCTTTTGGCTTCCTTTCATCTTCTCTTTGACTATTTTTCAGTGGAGACTGAGTTCTCTTTTTGCTTCTTTTTCCTATCCCTTTCTTTCCTATCCCTTTCATTCCCTCCTTTCTATCCACTTTTATCCTTTTCTCTATGTTCTCTACTTTACTGCAGCGTCTGCTCATCCTTATGTTTTTGCTTTTGTGATTTCTTATTACTTTCTACCTGTATGTTCATTTGGGTACACCAAGTCAGCTGTTTTACCTTCCTTCCTTCTTCTCAATTCTTACTTACCCTGATTCGCCGGTCTTTTTCTATCTCCTTTTTGACTTATTTTCATTTCAAAACTTTTACCGCTCGATGGCATTTTGGTCTTTGCAAATCCTCTACTTTCCATTTTTTAAGTTCCGTGTATTTTCATGTCTAATTTTGAACACGTTTTCTCAATGAATTATTTCTTGGAACGTTAAGGGTATCCGTAATCCAGTTAAAAAACAACGTGTACTATCCCATCTTGCTAAATTTAAATGTCATGTAGCATTACTGCAAGAAACGCATCATAAAGAGCAAGATTTGTCCTCCTTGCATAAATTATGGGTTGGAGATGTTTTTTTGTTCCCCAGCAGTTAATAACAAGAATGGTGTTGTTATTTCGTTTCACAAGTCACTAAATGTTCTTCTACAAACTGAGGTCAAAGACAATAATGGTAGATGGCTTTTACTGAATGTTAAAGTTAACAAGGCTCAACTCACAATTTGTAATGTTATGGTCCCAATGGTATTGATTCTGCATTTTGGAACAACTTTTCTACTCTCCTAGCTTCTCATGTTGCTGACAACCTAATTCTGGGAGGCAATCAACTCGTAGACCCTTTCTTAGATCGTAAATCCCAAACCAAATTCATCCCCAATAGAATGCAAAAGGCTTTTCACAATGCTATTTTTATTTATTTATTTAATTATTTTACTTATTCGATCAATAGCATGATCATACACATGACAAAAAAACCATATACACATATTAATAAATCTCAGTACATAATTTCATCAATAGAATGCATAAAAATGGTAAAAAAATGGAACATCAAAACGTCAGGCACAGTATCTGAAAGATAAAAAGACAAGATGAGTCGCTAGATCACAGTTTAAAAGGATTATAAAAGAGAGAATACAGTATATAAAATCTGTAATATAATGAGGGAAGCTGAAGCATTTAACAACACTAGGCTCACAATCTAGACCCTCACTATAATTATCCCCCTACTCCGGTAGTGAGGGTTTGTATAGCCGCTTTAGACCTCTGCCACCAGGCGTAGAGAAGGTATCTGGATAAGATAAAAACAAGCCATTTAGTCATATCAGAGCTAAATAAGCGCAGGGCATCTGAGGGGCGAGAGAATGACAACACCTGACATGCAGGAATGATTCATTTTTTCCTCAGTCTAGCATATGCAGGACAGAAAAAAACATAGGGGCAGATTTATAACGGACTTGCGCCACTTTTACGCCGCCGTTGAGTCACTTTTGTGACGCAGCGGCGGTGTAAACCCTACGCCATGTTGCACCCCATTTACAACGTGACGCATCTAGGGAGATGCGTCACGTTGTAAAGCTTGCGCCACATGTGGGCGTACCTGCACAGGGGGGGGGCGTTCCGGCGCAGGAACGCCTCCGAAAAGTGGCTGAGTGAAACCTACAAGATTTCACTCAGTCACTTTTCCGGCCATGCTGCGTCAAAACCCTGCGCCTGCTTGAAGCAGGCGTAAGGATTGACTCAGCATTGTAACGATAGGGCACCCCCGAGCCTTGCTGGAGATGCGTCGCGCTTGCGACGCAACTCCAGCAATGTGCCAACCTTCCGCCATCAGATGCGTCTGTCTGTCCTTGCGCCACGATGCGCTGCATTGTAAATGCGGCGCATCTATTGTGGCGCAAGGGTAAACTTTCATGACGCATCTTCCCTGGCGCATCCATGCTGATTTGCAGGGATGCGCCAGGGAACATAAATCTGCCCCACAATGTTCAATGGTTTCAGTAGTAGATTTGCAGGACGGACACATAGGAGTAGTGGTAGAGTTTGCCCACCTGATTCTCATAGCATTCAGAGGTGCCAAATCTAAATTGTATATAAAGTGCTTGTGCTAGTGGTGGTTCAACATCATCCATAAACATTTCAAAATTAAGACAGCTTTTGACATTTAAGAAACTTGTAGTTAAAGTCTCAGTGAAAACATTATTAATAAAGTTCCAATACGTTACTTTTAAGTGAGGTATCATATTTTTGTAATGGAATGGGGGTCGTTCCACAAAACCCCCAGCCCCATTTAAAAAAAACAGCCTTTAACTTTTTCAAACCATGGCAAAAGACCTGTTTTCCTTTTTAGGATTAATAATTCTTCCACAGCATCTTTCACAGGTACTTGGGTGTTACTAGTCCAGAGTCTTATCCAGAACATAAGCACCTTCAAGACAGCACATTGGGAGATGGATTTTAACCCAAGGTTGAGGCGTAAAGGTAGTATGGGTATGTTCTTTAGAAGGTTTAAAAGAGCTCTTAAAAAATTATTTTCTGTGACTTCTAGTTGATTAACAAGCCCTGAGCCCCACAGTTCTGCCCCATAAAAGGGCTGTGCCCAAGCCTTTGGCCCTATGTATTTGTAGTGTGGGGGAGATTGGGTGAAAAGCTGAGCGTTTGACTCTTTTAACAATTGCACAATCCACATGCTGGAGTGTCAAGACACTTTTCTGGATTTGGGGAGTCCATGCGAGGTTGTCACTAATTCTGACACCTAAGTAGTCAAAGACCTTGACCTGTTCTAATAGTTGAGCTTCAAGCATCACTTTCCCCTTGGCCGATTGATAGAAATTAAAAACCATATACTTAGTTTTCGTGCAATTAATTTTCAGACCCCGGGCTTTACATGCTTTCACAAATTTGTTTAAAACATTCTGAATGCCCATTGGTGTTTTAGATACAAGTAACGTATCGTCGGCAAACAGGAGTAACGGTATTTGCTTGCCTCCAGTTTCGGTGAGTTACCTCCACAATCGTGCAGCTCTTTTATAAGCTCATTCATGAATAGGGTAAACATAGTTGGGACCAACACACCCCCCTGGCGAACTCCTTTCACAATCGATATATTATCAGTCAAACTCCCATTGGGGTTCCATCTGACTCTGGCATAGTTGTCATGATGTAACCTAGTTAAGAGATGGACTAGGTCAGGGGGGAGACCCATGTCCCTCAGGACAGTCCAGAGCCTGGTGCGATCGATGGAGTCGAATGTCGTTTTGAGGTCAACAAACACTACATAGAGGTGACCCTTCTTAAGCTGGACCTCTTTCCAAATAAGCATGAGAAAATGAAACACTTGATCTAGGGTGCTAATTGAGGCTCTGAACTCAACGTGCCGGTGCAAGAGTATGTTATTGTCCTCTGTCCAATTTTGGAGAAGTGATAAAATCATTTTGCTAAAACATTTCTGGGACACATCTATAAGGCTGATAGGCCTGTTATTAGCAGGGACCCCTTTGTCCCCTTTTTTTAAATATTGGGATTATTTCGGCACCCTTCCAAGTTGCCGGAATATCACCTCCACGTGTGATAGCATTAAAAACTAAGTGGAGCAGAGGGCCCCATATTTTTGGTCCCGATTGAAATAAATCTCTGGGGAGTCTATTTAACCCAGAGGCTTTACCGGTTTGTAGTGAGCTAATTGCATTCATAGTCTCTGTAAGGGAGAAGCTCACTTCCTTGTGTGGATCAAATACTTCATTGCAAGCCCCGGTGTCCTCCTCTGCATCACCCACAGACTCACAATCCTTCTCAAAATATAATGTCTGGAAGTACTCTTCCCAAATGTGTGGCTGTATATGAAAATAATTTTCGCTAACCTGGTGGGTTACCCCTTTAGACAAAAGGTGGCAAAATAACCGACAGTCCTTTTGCCTGGATGCCTCAACAAGGATGCGCCAATTTTCTGTCTCCCAGCTCCATTTGGCCTCCCCTTGAATGCTCTTAGATAGCCTCCCTTTGTTATTTATGTTGGGCCTTGTCTCTTCTTTTACTGCAACCATAAGTTCTGCTCTTGCCTTCCTGCATTCCTTATTGTACCATGTGGCATTATTATGTTTTTGCGGAAATTACCTTCCCTGAGTGCTAAAAAAGGGCGAGATGTAATTCAACAGATCTTGGAAGCTGGCCAAAATGGTGTCGTCGTTCATGTTGGCTATAGTCATCTTCATTAGAGTCTGCGCCACCTCTTCATAAATTTTAGGGAGAAGCTTGCATCAGTGGCTACATTTGCCCACTTGACAAGAGCGAATGATAGGACTTGCTGTACTACACAAGTACATCTTTTAATGGTTGGAATCTTGAGCCTTTTAATACCCCTGGCTTCTTCTTCCTCCAGGGCTATTTCCTGAACGTAATCTACAGGCTCATATGTTGTATTGAAGTCTCCAGCTATAATGAGGGGGCATTCATTTTTAACAGTTTTGAGGAATTTATTTAACAATGACATACTGTCAGAAGGCTTATGAGGACTTTTAAACCGATTGTATATGTTAAAAACCCTGACATGGGTATCCGCTTTAAGAGAAACCAAGTCAATGCCAACAATCTCCTGGGAGTCTATGTCTAGGCGCTTAATTTTACAAGCTAATGTCGTTTTGCCCCAGATCAACATTCCTGCTGCTGGTCTGCCAGATGGTGTCTGTCTTGCTTCTATACTAAATGTTGAAAAACCCACCCTGTGGATCTGTTCAGTAGACCAGGTTACTTGGAAAAGACAGATATGGCAATTATCCGCTAGTATACCCTACTCAGGATCATTGAGTTTAGAGCGTAACCCTGCAATATTCCAGGAAATGATGTTCAACTGCGGGTCAGTAATAGTTCCTCCCATCAGTGGCTGTCTTATTAGGGGACTACTTCTTGTTATAACTGTGGTGAGAGCCTTATTATCGAATGGGCTGACTGGAGTGTGATTCGCTATTTCTTTGGGGTTGGAATATATCTGTTCTTCCGCTAAAGTGCCAGCCTGAGATGGACCCTGGGGTATCATGGGGACGGCATTGCTAGGCTCCAGTCAATCTAATTTATCCAAGTCTGTTAGTGCTTCGTATCTGTTGCTAGTTACGAAAGGGGATTGCTCCTTTCTCATCTGCTCGTATCTTTGTGGTCGGGCATTTTGTGGATTCGCTAGGCCGTAAGATTTTAGATGTCTATAGAAGAATCCCAACGGCATTAAGCCTATCCCATGATCTAAACCACATCTGGGTTGGTTACTCCCGCGCCTGATTATAGACCCTGCAAGGTCCGGGTTTTGACAGTTTATCACAATACAATCTCCGTCAGCGGACTTGCATAAGGGACCAATCCATCTTACTCTTCTGACCATCAAGAAGTCATTGTAACTAGAATTTTCATGCTCCCTAGATTGAGATAGCCATTGACATACCTTATTTTTTAACTGGCCAGTGGTTTCTTGAAGGCTGCCCTGAAGCGGAGGGACATTAATGAGTATTGCAACATATGGACAGCATTCAGGTTGTAGAACCAGAATGGCCTCATGTGATAATTTGTCAGATTGAGCCGAGGCATTGGACTGGCAGGGAGGCTGCCTCGCTGGACCATTACCCTTTGGGTAGATTTTAGGGCACTGGGTTTTAGACCTACCGCCAGCGAGCTCGCTGTTTCCTGTATGACTAGTATACTCTAGAACCCTGTTCTTTGTATGGGCTTCCCCCAAGGCAATCCCTACCACCCCAGCAGGAGCTAATAGTGGGTACGGGTTGTTTTGATTCCCCATCCTATTGTAAGTGCCTGCAAGACCATGTGTTCTCCCCATGGTGGAGCTGACCGGATGTAGTGCTATGTCTTTTCCTACCCCTTCCAGAAGACATGTGACAGATTTTATTAAATTTCCCACATTAGACTCAAGCTTGTCAAGTCTCGCACAATTGGTTTAAGATTTAATAGAGTGTCTGTGTCTTGCAGTGGAGAAGCTAAGGTGACTAGTTGGGATTCGTGTACGTTACCTGGTGCTGAATGGTTGCTGTTAGTCCCTTGCGATAGGTCCTGCAACTTATTCTTAGACCTAGTCTTAGCGCCCACTGAGGGTTCCATGTGTTTCAGCTTCTTCCTTTTGGCGGAAGGACCAAGTGTCAGGGGAACTCGATGAGGGGGGAAATTTCTCAGGGGGTAGTGGTGGTTCAACTAGGGGTACAGCTGGTAATTGTGAGCTTTCAGGGTCTCTGTGGTCAATGGCCTCAAGCACCCCACTGTGCACTAGGTCTTGGTTCAGAGTAACAAGGGAGCCACCCCCTAGGGATAACCATTGTTTGACTGCAAGGATTTCTTTGTCAATATGTTAGAACTGGGGGTCTCTAGTTGGCAGAGGTAGGTACCTTTGACCAAATAGGGACCCTTGCTTCTAATTCAGGGAAAGGAGATTACACTACTGGACAACCCCTGCTCACCCCCTTGGTAGCTTGGTACGAGCAGACAGGCTTATCTCAGAGGCAGTGTGGTAAGCATTTGTGAACACATACAGTAATACAGTGAAAATACTACAGATGGACACCACACAGGTTATAAAAATAAGTATTCTTTATATAGACTTAACACAAGACCACAAACGACAAAAATCCACAATACTGTACTTAAAATTGACTTAAAGATGGTATAATTAACTTAGTTCAAGTTGATGGTAAATGCGACACAGTTCTCACAAAAGTACCTGGATGCGTAACGCAAGATAAACAAAAGGCTCGCAGTGTTGGTGATGCGTCGGTTCATTGCTTCGGGGGAGACGATGCGTCACGCCTCAATGCTTGCACAGAGTAGGGGATACGTCTTGATCCTTACCGGAGAGGAGTTGATGTATAGATTCTCGTGCTGCAGCCCGGTTGCGATGCGGCAAGATGGCGCCTCGATGCGATGCAACAATCCGGTGCGATGCGATAAGATGGTTCCCTTGATGCGACGATGTTGAGACGATGCGACACACCCTCGCAGCCCTGTGGCGACTCTGTACTTTGGAGCAGTGACAGGCCTTGCAACACGCTTCTCCGATGATGCGACGGCGACCCTCACGGTTGCGATGCACTTCTCCGGTGATGCGACAGCAGACAGCTGCGACGGAGGCACGCTTCTGGGAGATGCGGCGGCGGCACGCTTCTCCGGTGATGCGATGACTACAGCTGCGGCGGCGACGCGCTTCTTCTCGTTGCGTCGCGCTTCCAGCTCCCAGAGACATGCAGGCTTCTGCAGATAGAATTCCCAGCAAGAAATTCAGAGGAGAGGTGGTGGTGAAGTCTGTTGTCCCTGAGACTTCAGCAGGAGGCAAGCACAAGTTCAAGCCCTTGGAGTAATAGTCTGCAAGATGATGAAAGTTCTGTATAAATTCCTTCTCCTCTCCTTGGCAATGAAGACACCACTGCAAGCCAACCCAACCACACAGCACACTGGCAGGGGGGGGCAGTCCAACTCCTATAGCTTCCTTTGGTTCTTCTCCTTGGCAGAGGTTTCATCTTGGTTTTCCAGAAGTGATCTAAAGTCTTGGGGTCCGGGTCCCCATATTTATACTACTTTTGTCTTTGTTCTCTGAAGGCAGAGAGGCCTTTGCCTAGTCCAAACCAGTTCTGGTCAGTCTTTGAGCATTTTGTTGACAAGACTCCTTATTTCCTTTCAGAGTGCAGGGCAGAGACATCAGACACACCACAGGAGGTGGAGCCAGCATTGTGGAGGGAAGGCACAGCCCTATTCAGGTCCCAGGTGCAACTCCGCCCACCCATCTATTTGCAGATCTTTCTATTCAGCCCTGTGCTGACTCACCCTCTCTCCTGGAATCCCCCCGCCCCTATCACTCACAGAACCAGACACACAATACACAACCTAGCAGAGGCAGGCTTGGACAGTTAAGCAAGAAAATACCTACTTTCTAAAAGTGGTATTTTCGAACACAGAATGTTAAAACCAACTTCACTAAAAGATGTATTTTATCATTCTGAGTTCAGGCATACTAAACTCGAATTTCTACCATGTTCCCTGGGTCAGTTAGGATTATAAGATGTAATAATCAAACTGCCCATTCTGGCCTATGGGGAACAGGTAGCCTTGCAATAGTAAAAAACGAAAATGGCTGTAATTCACTATTAGGACATGCCACACACATCAGGGCATGTCCTACCTTATGCTTACAATTCACCCTGCCCTTGGGCCTACCATAGGGGTGTCTGATATGAAGAAAAGGGAAAGTTTAGGGACTGGCAAGTGGGTGCACTTGGTCAGACAACATGACAGTCGGAGACTTCACACAGGCTCTGCAGTGGCAGGCCTGAGACATACTTTACAAGCTGCTTCTGTGGGTGGCACAACCAGTGCTGCAAGCCCACCAGCAACATTTGACTTACAAGACCTGGGCACACATGGTGCAATGTACTAGGGTCTGACAAGTAAATCAAATAACCCAATCATGGAGTCACTAATTAATACATCAATTTACACAAGAGAGCATATGCACTTTAGCACTAATCAGCAGTGGTAAAGTGCCCAGAGTCATAAAACCAACAAAACCAGGTCAGACAGAATACAGGAGGAAGGCAAAAAGTTCAGGGATGACCCTGCAAAAAGGGCCAAGTCCAACTTAATAGCTGAAGCAGTTTTTGTTAGGAAGCAATCGAGTGTGGAATTTTGAAGAATCTTGGTAGTCTTAGGTGTCCCCTCCCTATTTCCCTGTTGCTTCCCTTTAGCCATTTTTGTCAACAAAGTTTATTGTGCAGGTCAGAAGTCATGGCCACAGGTAGTGCAAGACTTAATACGTAAGAGAAACTCAAACAGCCTTCTTAAAAACAACTCACAAAGCCAGGGAGCGCCTCACAGGAACAGCAAGACCAAGAGAATAGGCCCAGCCCAGTCTCATCCGGGCTCTGGCAGGCGCAGATGGGCCCGCCCTTGGAAAAGGCTTCACCCGGACACGTCCCGCACTGCGGGAGCCTTGGCCGGTTTTTAAGCGCCTCCTGGCACTGGCAAAGTGCGGCGGTAGTGTCCTTGCCGCAAAGCAAGCTGGGAGTTGTGGTTCCAGTCTCCCCAGGGGCAGTAGTGGCGGTGGTGGGCTCCACGGCAGCCCCCCGCAGTCAAGAAACAGCAGCAGCAATCAGGTACGGGATCCCACGCTGCAGGAACCCTGGCCGGTTTTTAAGCACCTCCTGGTGGTGCAGATCGGAGCTTCCGAATCCCCTCTACTTCCATGGACGGAGGGATCTCACAGTCACACGCGCACACACACATCACACGCTGGTGGGGCCCATAACACCAACATTCATCCTACCACTCTATCCGTGCCATGTATAAGGGGAGACACTTTTCTATATAACCTAACCAATCTGCATGTACCCTGAGGTCAATGAGATCAACTAGTTGCTATAGATTTGGTGAAACAACTAACATTCTAAATATTCAATAAACATGACAATAAAATACCACCCGACACAGTAATTCAAGCAGAATATTGTTTATCTAAAAATTGTAAGAAAAGCCAATTAAATGCAAGATCATATTTTCCATATTTACCTATTCTGGCTAAAAGTCGTTTTCTAAGTTAGAACCGGTCCTCAGCAAATAGTTAAAGTTTTCTAGTCGTCATGTAGAGTCACCGTCCTCTCCGTCAGCATCGGGACCTCTGATCATTGGTTCAGGAAGAAGTGGCGCTAGACCTCTCTAGTCTACTAATATTTATACCAAAATTTACATTCCAAATGTTGCAAATATAACTTTCAAAACAGTCGATTGGCGGAAGTTATGTCGTCCTGGTACATTAAGCTACACCATTAGATTTTCTCATGTATTGATAGTTTCAAATTCTGAATAGAAATTAGAAGTCCATGGCTAATTCGTTACTTCTACGGATGTCTCTTTAGGATAAAATGTATCTCATCCATGGGACCATTATAAGTTCATCAGGTCGGATTAAAAGTTGTAACAATTCTTCACGTTCAGGGGCATCTGGCAACACTCCCAGATTTGTCGTCATGTTCATGGCTTTTCAGTTCAATCAGAGGACAGGGTCGCAGTCAGCGCAAAGCCTCTTTTCATATTTTCCATCTACTCAAATGCAGGCTGCGGGTGGTAGCCATTTTACAGCAGGCCACAATGGTCAACTTAAGCGAAGAAAACACAAAATCATAATTACTACATGGAAATGATTATACAGTGTTATTCCCCTGCTAATACCCTTATGTGTATGTATTTATCTAGCCATTTGCGACACCAAAAGCCATTAATGCATATTTATTATAAGCGCAAAACACAATAACATCACATAAGCAACATCTATACTTGTCAATTCGCTCACCAACTTAGTTCACTTATTATTTTAGCCATGCAATTGCATTTCCACGTGTAATTCTTCTGTTAATAAGGTTGATTAGTCAAGACTCGACAATTCTTTAGTAATTACTAATTAATCAGTAGTACTTTTAATAATAACATACGAAAATGAAACAGGTATTTGGTTTTAAAGTAAAAACCCTGCTCCAGCACTGGCACTGGCAAAGTACATCGACGGTGTCCTCGCCGCAAAGCAAGCTGGGGGTTGTGGTTCCAGCCTCCCCAGCGGCAGAAGTGGCGGTGATGTACTCCTCCGCGGCCCCCCGCGGTCAAGAAACAGCAGCCAGGTGTGGGCTCCTACGCTGCGGGAGCCCTGGATGGTTTTTAAGCTCCTCCTGGCGCTGGCAAAGTGCGTCGCCGGCGTCCTCGCCACAAAGCAAGATGGGGGTTTTGGTTCCAGCCTCCCCAGGGCAGTAGTGGCAATGGTGGGTTCCCCTGTGGCCCCCGCAGTCAAGAAACAGCAGCAGCAGTCAGGTACAGGCTCCCGCACTGCGGGAGTCCTGGCCGGTTATTAAGCGCCTCCTGGCGCTGGGAAAGTGCGTCGGCGGCATCCTCGCTGCAAAGCAAGCTGAGATTGTTGGTTCCAGCCTCCTCAGGAGCAGTAGTGGCGGTGGTGGGCTACCCTGCGCCCCCCGCGGTCAAGAAACAGCAGCAGCAGTCAGGTACGGGCTATTACATCTAGAGAGTTGTTGGACGCATGGAGAATGTCGCACCCTGACGTCTTAGAATTCTCCCTCTTCTCCCCTGTGCATAGGTTCCATTCCTGAATAGATTACATATTTCTCACTCAATCACCTCTTCAACTCATGACTAATGTGGAGATTGGCTCCATTCTCATATCTGACCTCGCCCCCATCATTTTAGACATAGACTACCCTACTTCCGCACCCACCGCACGCCGATGGCGTTTTAGCAACGCCCTTTTGTGAGACACCCATTTTGTTGAACAATTTACACAGTTTCTGCAAGAATTTATTAATAATAATCTTTCCTCCGCCTCACAATTTCACTTTATTTGGGACGCTTTTAAAGCTACCACCAGAGGATTCATAATCGATTTTGTATCTCGGAAATAAAAGAAGGCACTTAAGGATGCAACAATAATTTTAAAGCAAATGAAGGACCTAGATCATGAATATTTTTCCTCAAACCGCTCTGACACTCTGTCCAAGCGCATTAAAGCTCAAATGCAATACAATAAACAATCCTAGGATAATGCCTGTAACAATCTCCTTAAATTTAATGTTAAGATTTATGGCGGTAGGAACAAAGATGGTAAATCTCTCGCAAACTATCTCAAAATTAAAAAACAAAAATCTAAGATTACTGCCATCACAGATAGCTCAGGAATCAGACACATCACAGATGCTAAGATACTTGAGTGTTTTACCGATTATTATACTTCTCTCTATACTGCCAAGTTAACCCCTTCATCGTACCAAATAAATTCCTTTTTTCAAACCATTCCCAAATCCCCAGATAACCATGTTGACCTAATTTCCCTCGACAGTCCAATATCAGAACAAGAAATTACAGATGCTATTAATCAACTTCCCAAAGATAAAACACCTGGTCCAGATGGTTTTACTGTACGTTTCTTCCTTCACTTCAAACAATTTCTCGTCCCTCAGATGTTAGATCTTATATACCATTTTCACACCTCTGGTAAAACGCAGGGCTACTTTACCCAAGCTATGCTTTGTTTGATCCCTAAAAAAGACAAAGACCCCTCCCAGTGTATAAATTATAGACCCATTTCCCTAATTAATACAGATTGTAAGATCTTTGCTAAGTTATTAGCCCTTCGTATGAATAAGGTTATCCCGGACCTAATTCATATAAATCAGTCAGGGTTTGTAAAGGGGCGTTCCATTAAAGATAATTCTAGGACCTTCCTAAATTTTATTTAGTTAGCCTCCAAAGAGGATTCACCAATAGCTGCAATTTCGTTAGATGATGGAAAAGCCTTCGATAGGGTAAATTGGGAATTTATTTTTGGTGCATTAACATGACACGGTTTTAGTCCCCCCATCCTCAGATACATCCAGTTGTTATACTCCTTCTACCTCTATTTGGGTGAAAGGACAAAAATCTAAATTCTTTACACTCCATAGAGGAACTAGACAAGGGTGCCCCTTATCCCCTCTTTTATTTATCCTTGCCCTAGTAGCCTTTTTAGAAAAACTTTGCAGTTCTCCACAGTATATGGGATTCCAATTTAAACATACAGACATTAAGTTTAGTGCGCAGAGGATGTCTTACTTTACTTATCCAACGTTCTTCTCTATACTCAGAGAGTATTCTCTAGACTCTGGTTATAAACTTAATATTGACAAATCCGAGGCTATGTCATTAAATAAACATTGCTTTCCTCACATGTTTCAGGGTACAGGGTTCAAATGGAACTCCAAAAGTATTAAATGCTTAGGCATCCTCTATGCTAATAGTATCAAAGAAACCATTAAAATCAACCTTGCAGATATTCTTACAACTATTTCGGCACTTATTGACAGCTGGTCCCCACTTTTTTTGTCTTGATGGGGTAGACTAGCTACAATTAAAATGATGCTGCTTCCAATTATCAATGTGTATCTTTCCATGCTCCCGGTCACTCTCCCACTTTCTTTCTTTAAATCTATTGATCACTCTCTTACCAAATTCTTATGGAATAATCGCAAGACTAGGATTTCACTTATTCGACTTCAGCAGCCCAAAAAATTGGGAGGTGTTAATTTTCCTAACCTTAGATGTTACCATTCTGCATTTACCCTGAAACAAGTTTGGATCTTTCTATCCGACTGCCCACATACACCATTAACAGCCTGGAACTCACTAGAACACTCTCAATATTCACCATTCTCTTTTAATGCAGCAATTCGCTTTTCTCAACCCCCTAGATGCTTTTTATCTCCTATCTTCACGCATTCTACCGCAGTTGCTATTTCCTTGTTTAAAACTGACTTTTCTCATTCGGATAACTTCACTCACACTCCTATATGGTATAACAAACACCTGAAGATTAAAACAGAGCTCCTTTTTAGAAAGAATGGATTGATAAAGACATAATTACATTCAAGCACTTGGTGACAACTGGGTCTCCTATGGACTTCTCAGAGATCCAAAAGACATATGACATATCTCTTCTACATGCTCCTCACTATTTATTATTATTATTATTTAAAACATTTATATAGCGCCGCTATCACCTTACAGGTATCCTGGCGCTGAAAGATAACTCCTAAAATAGATGCATTGGGAGCTAACAGTAGGATAGTGAACAATTAACTTTCAGGAAACAGCCACGTTTTGACCCGTTTCCTGAAAGGAAGAAGTTCACTTGTTTGACGGACATCCAAAGGCAAACTGTTCCAAAGTTTAGCTGCTGCAACCTTAAAAGATCTTCCTCCTGTCCTGACCTTTTTAAATCTTGGTACTTTGACAAGATAGGCCGCAGCAGAACGAAGGGCTCTGGTTGGAATGTACCAGTCAAACATAGCTTGTAGGGTGCCGGGCCCGACTCCATGTAAAGCTTTAAAGACAAGACCGAGAGATTTGAAAGCAATTCGCTGTTTCATAGGGAGCCAGTGAAGCTCGGCCATTGCCGCAGTAGCCGAAGCTCTCCTAGGCCAACCCAGGGCCAGTTTAGCCGCGACTGTTTGAACTCTTTGGAGTCTGTCTAGCAACACGGACGGGGCCTCGAGCAACAACGCATTGCAATAGTCAAGGCGACTAAGAATGGTACACCTGACTATTAAGGCCCGGGCCTGTGAGGTAAGGAGTGGCAAGATCTTGCGAAGCGAACGAATAAGGGCCGAGCAGGTGGACACTGTTTTCGCAACCTGGACTTCCATGCTGAGTTTGTTATCCATCATAACACCCAGATTGCGAACCGTGGTGACCGGCTGTGGCTTTTCCGAAGTTTCGGGGGGCCAAAACTCCGCCGGGAACGGGCGGGCAATCCGACTTCCGGCACAGAACAAGACCTCGGTTTTGGAGGCGTTGAACTGTAGAGAATTATTATGTAGCCAGCCAGCCGTGTCTCGCAGACAGACATGAAACGATTCCAAAGGAATCGATTCCTCACCCTCCCAAGAGAGGATGAGCTGAGTATCGTCGGCGTAATTAATTACTTTTAGCCTGTGGGATTTTATTAACGTGATCAGTGGTTTTAGGTAAACGTTAAATAAAATTGGGCTGATGGACGAGCCTTGAGGCACTCCATGGATCACCGGGGACACAGCCTGCTTCCTATCCCGCAGGAAGGAGTGAAACCAATGCAGGGCAGTACCACCCACCCCGGCCTCTCTTAGTCTCTCCAATAGAATCACGTGATTGACCGTATCGAATGCGGCAGACAGGTCCAACAGGATCAAGGCTACTGCCTGGCCCCTGTCTGCACGCATACGAAGATCTTCCATGGTAGTAAGTAGAGCTGTTTCGGTGCCATGGGCTGGACGGAAGCCAAATTGTATTTCGTCCAGGAAATGATTCTGCTCCAGATGTTTTGAGAGACACGAGCTCACCCAGCGCTCGGCAATTTTTGCCGGGAATGGTAGCAGAGAGATGGGTCGATAATTCTGTAGACACTCAGGGTTCAGAGAGGGTTTCTTCAACAGTGGCCTAATGAGCGCCTGCTTCCAGGGAGCAGGCACTAAGCCACTACGCAGGGATTGATTACAGATCCTGCAGAGAGTGGGAAAGAGTTCCTCTCCGGATGTCTTTCAGTTTTTAGGGGGAATAGGGTCGAGAGGAGAGCCCGAGGAAATCCCTTGAGCCAGTTTATCGAGTTCCACCTCAGTAATGGAGGGAAACTCCGACAAGCAGTCCATAGGCTGGCACCCTGGGCTCACCACTCCATAATCAGAGAAGACGACCTCAGGGATGGGTGAGCCAACCAATGTGGGGGAGGTGCTCAGGTTTTGAATGATAGTCTCAATTTTTTCTTTAAAAAACAGCGCAAGATTGTCGCAAAGGGGTTGTGTAGGAGGGATTGACTTTTTAGCGCAGTCAGGGTGAGTGAGGCTGTTCAGAATCTGGAAAATACTTTTGGAACTGTTGGCGGCTGCACACATTGTAGAACAAAAGTAAGCAGATTTAGATTTCATAATCTCAGTTTTGTATTCCAAGAGTTTGGTTCTCCAGAGTTGGTTATTGTCATCAAGATAACCCTGTCTCCATTTTCTTTCAGCCTGCTTACAGGCCAGTTTAAGGGCCTTTAACGAATCATCAAACCAAGGGGCAGATACTCTACCCTTGTGCTTGCATTTCTTTAATGGAACTAAAGAGTCAATGGTTGTCGATATCCTAAGACAAAAAGCCTCATAGTTATCCTCAACTGGACAATTTGGAGAGAAACTGTCCTCCACTTGAAACACGGCACCAGTAGTTCTCCGCCTTTCCAGAGCTTTCCAGTCTCTGTACATGAATTCAGAGGAGGTACTGCGTGCCGGCATTTTAGCCCCCTTACAGTTGATGTAGAATTTAAGGAGGGAGTGGTCAGTCCAGCCCATAGGCAGGATATCATTCAGGTGTACTAGCTGAGGGGTGGAGAAAATGAGATCAAGTTGATGCCCTGCTTTATGAGTGGGTTCCCTGACTAATTGTTGCAGCCCCACGCTCTCACAAGAGAGCAAGAGATTATGCAATCCAGCATCTAAAGGACCGTTCGGCCATAAGTTAAAGTCCCCTAGCATAATTAGCTTATTGTGAGAAATCGCCATATTGGAGAGAGAAGTAAGTAGCGATTGTTGATGCTGGGCGCTGAAGGCCCCCGGTGGACAATAACAGATAATTACCGTAAAAGTAGCTCCTAAGTGACTATTAATTGAGAGGCCGAGGAGCTCGGTCCCGACAACCGGGTCCATATCTAGGATGTTAACGTGCCAGGAGGCTCTATAGATAATTCCCACCCCACCCCCCCGACCTTTGGGTCTGGGTAGATGCAGGATTTTATAATCCTGCGGGCATGCCTGTTCAAGTTCGATTTCACAATCAGAGTGGGTCCACGTCTCGGTACAAAAAAGAGCATCTAGCTGATAAGTTTCTACTAATAGTTGAATTTCAGTAGCATGCTTCGGCAATGATCTTACGTTAAGAAGTCCGCCCACTAGCAGACCCCTGATCGCAAAATCATTCAATGGGAGAGCAGTGTCAGCGAAAGAGAGAAGTCCTTCATATGCATACTCACTCAGATTGAGCAGAGTCTCCCGAGAATAAAGTAAGGGGGAAGCTCCTTGACTTATGGTAAGTTGGGCAGAGTGGGCCGCGTTCGCCGCCGTCTGGTCGCGGACGGGCGCTGACGGGCTTGCCTTAGGCGCGCTGCCGGCGCACCCGCTGCGCTCGTCCGCTGCGCTTCCGAGTAGTGGGCATTCTTATTGGTAGAGAAGGAGGGGCGTGGCCTATCGTCTCGAGGGTGATGGCGGCGCTGTAGTGACCCTCCCTGCAACAGCGCTGGAACCGCTGTGCAGGTAACCCCAAGACCCAAGGAGCAGCAATGAACAAGAGCAAGTAAGCAGACAAGTGTTAAAATCAACAATAGTGCAAATAAGCAATTTTAAAAATATATCCAATGTGGCTCCCGGCTTCCGCCTCAGGAGAGCTATCTAAACGCCGGCTCGTAAGTCAGCGCGACGTTTATAGTGCCGAAAAGGGGCGTGGCTTATTGTGGGGGCGTGGCCTATCGTCTCGAGGGTGATGGCGGCGCTGTAGTGACCCTCCCTGCAACAGTGCTGGAACCGCTGTGCAGGTAACCCCAAGACCCAAGGAGCAGCAATGAACAAGAGCAAGTAAGCAGACAAGTGTTAAAATCAACAATAGTGCAAATAAGCAATTTTAAAAATATATCCAATGTGGCTCCCGGATTCCGCCTCAGGAGAGCTATCTAAAACAACCTCTCACCTTAGATCATCTATAGTTCAACTCATGGCACAAAACTCTTCCTTAAACTCTCACACTCAGACACACAATCTTTCACCACTTGATTTTTCTACTCAGTTTAAGGCATCCATTAATTATAATATACTGTCTCACCCTATTGAATCCAGAACCAAATCTAGTATAGAACTCCTATGGAAACAAGCATTTGCATTGCAATCGGTTTCGCATTTACAAGCGTTTGAGCTATTGACATTGTAAATGACAATGCCTTTTATTTATGAGTAGTTGTAAAAAAAGATAAATAAAAGACATTGTCATTTACAATGCCAATAGCTTAAACTCTCGTAAACGCAAGACCTATTGTATTGCAAATGCATTCAGCACCCGTGCTATAAAGATATTTTTTTAAAGCATTAGGAGAGAGCATGCCCTGCCTGGAACAGCAGGCAGGAGAAAGGTATTTGAGAAAATGGTGCCCGGAGTGCAAATTGGCAAGTTTTCAGTTTCTTACGAAATATAGAGGGGCTGACTTTCAAATTTTTCATCCAGTGCAGAAACCAGGTTTGCTGTGCTATACATTGCACAAGGGTACAAACATAGAGCAGAGCAAAATCTGCTGAGGTTGGACTGCTGCTATGCCCTCTGCTGACACCTTTTCAGGGAAAAATAACCCTTGCTTTGGAAAGTAAATACCAATGTGTTTCTTTCCATCACTTTCTGTCCCTTTGCAATTGAGTAAAGCTTTAGTAACTCTTAGCCCAATATTATATAGAGATTGGTCACAGAGCAGGTAGAAGAATGTTCTAATGGTTGGCAGCAAAGAGCAAGGCAAGTTTTGTGAAAAAGCAGGATGATGAACTAATTGGAATTAGAAAATTGGAATGTTGAGTGCACCATTGAAAACAATGGAGAGCTCCGGGCTTTTATTATAGCCTTATAGCCCGCCGTAGCGGGCTATACCGGCTATTAAAGGCCCGCTGCAGCGTTAAAGGCCCGAGCCGAAGGCGAGAGACTTTAACAAAAGCAGCGGGACTTTAATACCGGTATAGCCCTGCTACGAAGGGCTATAAGGCTATTAGAACATTCTGCCACTAGAGGGCAGAATGTTCTAACAAATTAAACAAAGGCTTCTCGAAGCTCGAGGGGATTTAAATCCCCTCGAGCTTCGAGAGGCTTTTGTAAAACATTGGAATGGGGGCAAAGTGTGTATATCAGGAAACCGGAGAGCATTGGTAGCAAAGGTGGAAAATACTTTGCTCCAGAGAAAATTAAGGAGGTGAAAAGAAATGTAGTAATTCTGGAAGATGGGAAAAAATGGAGTATGGATCGGGTGGCGTTGGATATGAGGAATGGGGGCCACAGGGAAGACAACATGACCCTGGTGCAGGAAGCTTGTGCTGGGGAAGCTCAAATGAGGGGAGGGGGCCGAGAAAGAAAAGCTCGGATTTGGCACAAAGATTTCAGTATGGTGGGTGTTAGACCTGTCAGCCCTTTGGGTGGTCCCTCCTCATCATTATTTATTTTGTCCCACTTTTGCCTCAAACCCTGTTTGAATTTTTCCTTTTTGGGAACCACCAGACTTTTTCGTGTTGCTACAGATTCAGGGAGCCATTTTAGCTACCCCTGAAACTTCTGTCTGAGGGCCTGGAGCACAAAATGGTGGCCACCTGTGACATCACCAGCATCCACTGGAACCTACCAGCACCTTCCAGAACATTCCAGGAGCTTCCAGAACCCTGTGACCGTTGGAGGCGGTTTAGAATGTTGGGAGGATAAGAGAGGCAGTTGGCAGTTGGAGCTGGCAGTTGGCACCTGACTGGTGAAGAGAGAGCAGCACAAGAGTGAAGGAGGAAGGAGTGAAGCAGCAGGGGTGGAAACTTGTGCCTGGAGTGGGGTCCATAAACCCACCCTTGATACTTGTCCCTACTGATGGATCCCAGCCTGTAGCCCTGTGTGGGAAGAAGCCAGAAAAACTCATCCTAAGGACCTGGACAGCAGGAACAGGCCTTAGAAGCAGAAAGCAGCAAGATCCTGACCTGGAAACTGGTTTCCCTGGAGTCCGGCGTCGAGTAGCCTGAAGACCTGGAGCCCGAGGTGGAGAAGCGGCGCTGACTGAAGTAGCAGACGTCGTACCCGGAGCCGCCTGAGGTCGTGAGAGGGCGCCGACGGAGGTCGTGAGGAATACCAGAGGTCGAGGAGGAAGTGAACCGAGGTCGAGCGAGCGGCGTCATCGGAGGAGTGAAGTCCGCCCTCCGGAGTCGTCGGAGACCGAGGTAGAGGAGCACCGGAGGTCGGGAGTGAGGATCGCACTCCGGAGTCGCCCGGAACCTGTGTGGAGGAGCACCGGAGGTCGGGGGTGAGGATCGCACCCCGGAGTCGCCGGAAGTCGACATCGAGGCCAGGCCGGCTGACGTCATCGGAGCCGAGAGCGACATCGGACCGGAACCGCCTACCGGCGTCGTCAAAGAACTGACATTGTGCCGAGGCCGCCGAGACCGAACCGGAACCGCCTCACGGCGTCGACACGACTCCAGCGGCGTCGGAACATCAGAAAAAGGGCAGTAAGTGGAGTAGAGGGCGCCTAAGGCCCTGTGGAGACCTGAGAGACTGCTCTAAGGGGCTAGGGAGGTGCTGAAACCAACCTGACTGTGCAAGGGGTGAACTGGGACTAACCTAGAGAGGTTGTGTGGAGAGAGAAAGCCAGGGCACTGGTATTCCCCCCTTTGATCTACCTCAGTTTAGGCCTCAGCCTTGTCCCAGCCAGGGAGTAGCCCCCCTCAAGCCTTCCACAACCCTACAAGCTGTGCCTGGGCCAAATCAGCCCTTAAGAATTGAAGTGTCATCTGATTACATGAGTGTTGCTGTATACTTTTAATTATTTATTGGGGGTACTGTATTTATTGAATTTTTACCTATTTATTGCTGCACTATATTTATAGGTCCACAGGACTTGATGGTGTACAATATTTATTGGTACAGTATTTATTGCCTCAAAGTATTTAATTGTCTGTATATATTGCACTTGTATTTATGCCCTGTTATTTATGATCACCCCTATTTATTTCATCAAACAGCCAATATTTATTTGACCTGCACTAATTGAAACTTGTATATTGTGATTGACCTATTTATTTTTCCAATCAGCAACTAAGAGAAAAAGATAAAGAAAGAATATTTTCATAATTTTTACGGTGTAGAGTCGTTTTTGGAACGGATGCACGCATGGTTATTGTATGGGTATATTGTATGCTTAGCACTGCGCCTGTTTCCTGACCACTCGAGCCAAGCTACCACAGTGTGTCCGGAAGACCACCACCACCCCTTCTAGTGTGGGAGTGGTTTTCCAACATAAATTGGTGTTCAGTGGTGGGATAGAGCTGTGCCTACATATACTCAACAATAACTGTGGGTAGTCCATAGGCCTACACCGGGAGTTTTCTCAAGAGCGGCCTTCCTAATTGTGGGTTTTTGTTTTTTCCAAATTTACTCTGGTGGTGGGAGGAGGTATTATTAAAGGTACCCCCCTGCATAGTTACTGCACAAAAACCTGTCCTCTAACCTGAGTGGGCAAGATGGAGTTTGTACTAGAAGATTTAGAAACGTACACTGTGGCCCAACTCAGGGAGTTTTGCCAGCGGGAGGGGGTGTACTGTCCCCCAGGAGCAAAGAAGGGTGCACTCCAAACCAGCTTAAGGGCTTGGGGGGAGGCACGCCGAGAAAGCAAGGCTGAGGAGGAAGACAGGGATGGAGAGCCTGACCCCGAGGGGGCTGAGATGTACCAACCTGAGGTGGGGAACCTGTCAGCAGGGCCCAGGACACTTTCTAGGAAGGGCAGCACTGTCTCTAGCGGGGGCTTATCCAGCGTGGAGTTAGCAGATCGGAGAGAGAAAAGACAGCTCACATGGGATTTAGCAAAGCTGGAGAAGGAGAAGGAGGAACAGAGGTTGGCTCATGAGACGGAGAAAGAGAGGATGGCTCATGAGATAAGACTGAAAGAGATAGAGCTTCAGATCCTAAGAATAGGGGCACAACCTGTTCCTAATGGTGGCAGCCAAAACCAAGAGGTCACCAGGGAATCCAAACCTTACCTGCCAAAGGACATAGTAGCTAGCTATGGGGCGGGTGACGACATCGCCAAGTGGCTAGCAGCCTATGAGGTCTCGTTGAGGGCCCATGGGGTTCCGGTGAAGTATTGGGGAGGGGGATTGTATAAGTACATGCCTCCAGCTGGTAGGGATGCTTTATTGGCCCTCGAAGAGGATGAGCAGACCCACTACCCCACCATGAAACTGGCGCTCATCAGAAAGTTTGGACTAACACCTGAAAAGTACAGACAGAAGTTCAGGGGTAGTCACAAGCTGGGCACACAGAATTGGGTGGACTTCCTGGACTATGCAAAGAAGGCACTGGAAGGTTGGATTCAGGGCAGTGAAGTAAGGAACTACGAGGAGCTGTTTGACCTAGTACTGAAGGAACACCTACTCGAGAAATGTTTCCCTGAACTGCGGCAACACCTGGTGGATAGCAAGCTGACCAGCCCCCGGAAGCTTGCTGAGGAGGCGGACATTTGGGCTAGTACCCGGGTGTCCACAAGGGGGACTGGAGGGGATACTCAAAAGGCCGGACAGGGCGCCCCCCAGAAGAAAGAAGGAGGGGAAAAGAAAAAGGAGTTCTCCAAAGGCCCCCAAAATAACTTCCAAGGGAAGGGAACAGGATTCACCTCTAAGGCTAACCCACCCAGAAACCCTAATCCTGGCCAGAGTCAGCAGCCAAGGGTTGTCCATTGCTACGAGTGCGGTGGCGTTGGACACTATAAAGGAGATCCGAAGTGTCAGAAACGATCACCCCCTCCCACTGGAGGAAAGCCCCCCGGAGTAGCTAGTGTAGTGCTCGGGGAGGAGATGCCCTTAACTAAGGGAAGGGAGTGGGCGGGTGTCACTTTAGTGTCCCTGGGAGAACGGGAGATGGTTCCTAAGATCCAGGTGCCCGCAAATACCGCAAAGTATGGGCAGTGGATCACCATCAACGGCCAAAGAGGGGAGGCTCTGAGAGACACAGGAGCCAGTATGACTATGGTGCGTAGCCAGCTGGTGTCTCCAGAGCAGGTAATTCCCGATGTACTCCACCCAGCCGCGATGGCTGACGGCAGAACAGGTCACTATCCCGTGGCCGAGGTTCCCTTTGAATGGGGGGGGGTTGCAGGTTCACTTCGAGTTGCCGTAAGCCCTGCCGTGCCAGTCGATTGTCTGCTGGGCAATGACATGGAGCACAACGCTTGGAAGGAGGTGGAATACCGGACTCACACCGAGATGCTGGGTACACCTGACTGGGCCTGTGTTAGCACAAGGTCCGTGACTACCCGAAGAGGGAGTTCATTCCGGCTGGAGCCTGGAACAAAGGCCCAGCCAGCTGCCAGTCAAGGGAAGAACCGAGGACAGGAGGAGCCTGCCTCGGCGTCTCCACCCCGTAGGACGGATAGGCCACCGGAGGTGGTGGACCAGGAGTCTGCGGAGGGGGACGTTACCAACCTGGAGGACCTACCCATCCCGGCCGAGTGGCACGTGGAGGGAGGCCCGTCCAGGGAGGAATTCTGCCAGGGCCAGAGGGAGTGCCCTACCCTTGAGGGGCTGAGGCGACAGGCCGAAGCCCAGGCAGCAGGGAACGTTGAAGGGAACTACAGTGTTTACTGGGAGGATGGCCTCCTCTACAGTGAACCCAAGGCACCCCTACATGGATCGTCACGAGCCTTGGTAGTTCCTCAACGTTATCGAGCCTTCCTGTTAGAGTTGGCTCACGAGATACCATTGGCAGGACACCTGGGGCAAGACAAGACCTTCGCCCGTCTTGTCCCACACTTTTATTGGCCTCAGATGAAAGTGTCGTCCGATACCTACTGCCGGACATGTGTGTCTTGCCAAGCCAGTGGGAAAACAGGGGTGAAGCTGAAAGCTCCCCTGGAACCACTTCCTGTCGTTAGCACCCCCTTTGAAAGGGTGGGCATCGACATTGTGGGTCCATTAGATCCGCCAACTACAGCTGGTCACAGGTTTATCCTGGTTCTGGTGGATCATGCCACACGGTACCCAGAGGCAATACCTCTGAGGACCATAACAGCACCTGTTGTGGCAAGGGCCCTGATGGGAATCTTTACCCGAGTGGGTTTTCCCAAGGAAGTTGTGTCCGACAGGGGGACCAACTTCATGTCAGCATATATGCGGGCAATGTGGAAGGAGTGTGGAGTGACCTACCGGTTCACAACTCCTTACCACCCCCAGACCAATGGTCTGGTGGAGAGGTTTAATAAAACCTTAAAAGGCATGATCAGAAGTCTGCCTGAGAGCCTGCGGAGGAAATGGGACGTCCTCCTACCCTGTTTACTTTTTTCCTACAGGGAAGTGCCACAGAAGGGAGTGGACTTCAGCCCCTTCGAGCTTCTGTATGGGCACCCTGTACGTGGACCTCTTAACCTGGTGAGAGACGGATGGGAAAGAACTCCCAGAAAGCTTCCCCAGGATGTGGTGAGCTACATGCTGGCCTTCCGGAGCCAAATGGCTAAGTTGTGGAAGCAAGCTTCTGACAACTTGGAAGCCAGCCAAGCAGTAATGAAGGCGTGGTACGACCACAATGCTCACCCGGTGGAGTTGGAGCCTGGCCAGAAGGTGTGGGTGATCGAACCGGGAGAGCTTAGTGCCCTCCAGGATCGCTGGTCAGGACCCTTTGAGGTGTTGGAGAAGAAGGGTAAGGCTACCTACTTGGTGGACCTGAAGACCCCTCGTCAGCCCCTGCGGGTGCTGCATGCCAACCGCCTCAAACCCCACCACGAGAGGCCCGAAGTCATCTTGATGATGGTGACTGACGGAGGAGAGGACGTGGAAAGCGAGCCTCTCCCTGATCTGTTTGCGTCTCAAGAAAAGGATGGGTCGGTGGAGGGAGTGATTCTCTCCCCATCTCTAACTCCTGAACAGCAGGAGGACTGTCGCCAGGTCCTGGGGCAGTACTCTTCGTTGTTCTCCCTTGTCCCGGGTAGGACTCACCTGTGCGTCCATGACGTGGACACAGGAGACAGCCCACCTGTGAAGTCCAAGATCTACCGGATGTCAGACAAGGTGAAGGCTAGCATTCATAGTGAAGTCACTAAGATGCTGGAGCTAGGAGTGATTGAACCTTCTAGCAGCCCCTGGTCTAGTCCGGTGGTGTTAGTACCGAAAGCTGCACCACCGGGTGCCCAACCAGAACTGAGGTTCTGTGTGGACTACCGGGGACTGAATTCAGTGACAAAGACTGATGCACATCCGATCCCTAGGGCGGATGAATTGATTGACCGGCTGGGAGCTGCCCAATATCTAAGTACCTTTGACCTTACTTCTGGGTACTGGCAGATCTCTTTGACTGATGGAGCAAGGGAAAGGTCAGCCTTCTCCACGCCCAATGGCCACTACCAGTTCTGTGTGATGCCCTTTGGGCTCAAGAACGCACCTGCCACGTTTCAGCGCCTGGTAAACCAGATCCTCACCGGAATGGAGAGTTTCTCTGCTGCTTATCTGGATGACATAGCCGTCTTCAGTAACAGCTGGGAGGATCACTTGCGTCACCTGCAAGCTGTTCTCCAGGCCCTGAGACAAGCTGGATTGACGATC
This sequence comes from Triturus cristatus, assembly GCF_964204655.1. NCBI lineage: Eukaryota > Metazoa > Chordata > Amphibia > Caudata > Salamandridae > Triturus > Triturus cristatus. The sequence continues at coordinate 839,414,093 of NC_140579.1, forward strand.
AAGGCCAGCAAGTGCCAGATCGGGCAGGGGTCGGTAGTGTACCTTGGACACTTGGTGGGTAGGGGAACGGTGCAACCCCTCCAGGCGAAGATCGAGGCCATCATGGCCTGGGAACCCCCCAAGACACAGACTGAGGTCCGAGCATTTTTGGGCCTCACGGGATACTATCGCCGCTTCGTGAAGGGGTACGGTACCATCGTAGCCCCTCTCACGGAGCTCACGTCCAAGAAACAACCTCGACGGGTAGTCTGGACGGAGGCTTGTCAGCAAGCCTTTGAGAGATTGAAGAAAGCCATGTGCGAGGCCCCGGTCTTAAGGGCCCCAGACTTTTCCAAGAAGTTCATTGTCCAGACAGATGCATCAGAACATGGCATTGGGGCAGTGTTATCGCAACTCAACGAAGAGGGTCTGGATCAACCCGTGGTCTTCCTATCCCGGAGACTACTTCCCAGGGAACAGAAGTGGAGTGCAATAGAGCGTGAAGCCTTTGCAGTGGTATGGGCTCTGAAGAAGTTGCGGCCATACCTGTTTGGCTCGCACTTCCTAGTTCAGACCGACCACAGACCCCTTCGTTGGCTGATGCAAATGAAGGGGGAGAATCCCAAGTTGTTGAGGTGGTCTATTTCCCTACAGGGGATGGACTTTCAGGTGGAACATCGGCCTGGAGTAGACCACGCCAATGCAGACGGTCTCTCAAGGTACTTCCGCCTTAGTGATGAGAACTCCCAAGGGGTTGGGTAGCTCTCCCCACTTTCAGCTGGGGGGGACGCGTGTTAGACCTGTCAGCCCTTTGGGTGGTCCCTCCTCATCATTATTTATTTTGTCCCACTTTTGCCTCAAACCCTGTTTGAATTTTTCCTTTTTGGGAACCACCAGACTTTTTCGTGTTGCTACAGATTCAGGGAGCCATTTTAGCTACCCCTGAAACTTCTGTCTGAGGGCCTGGAGCACAAAATGGTGGCCACCTGTGACATCACCAGCATCCACTGGAACCTACCAGCACCTTCCAGAACATTCCAGGAGCTTCCAGAACCCTGTGACCGTTGGAGGCGGTTTAGAATGTTGGGAGGATAAGAGAGGCAGTTGGCAGTTGGAGCTGGCAGTTGGCACCTGACTGGTGAAGAGAGAGCAGCACAAGAGTGAAGGAGGAAGGAGTGAAGCAGCAGGGGTGGAAACTTGTGCCTGGAGTGGGGTCCATAAACCCACCCTTGATACTTGTCCCTACTGATGGATCCCAGCCTGTAGCCCTGTGTGGGAAGAAGCCAGAAAAACTCATCCTAAGGACCTGGACAGCAGGAACAGGCCTTAGAAGCAGAAAGCAGCAAGATCCTGACCTGGAAACTGGTTTCCCTGGAGTCCGGCGTCGAGTAGCCTGAAGACCTGGAGCCCGAGGTGGAGAAGCGGCGCTGACTGAAGTAGCAGACGTCGTACCCGGAGCCGCCTGAGGTCGTGAGAGGGCGCCGACGGAGGTCGTGAGGAATACCAGAGGTCGAGGAGGAAGTGAACCGAGGTCGAGCGAGCGGCGTCATCGGAGGAGTGAAGTCCGCCCTCCGGAGTCGTCGGAGACCGAGGTAGAGGAGCACCGGAGGTCGGGAGTGAGGATCGCACTCCGGAGTCGCCCGGAACCTGTGTGGAGGAGCACCGGAGGTCGGGGGTGAGGATCGCACCCCGGAGTCGCCGGAAGTCGACATCGAGGCCAGGCCGGCTGACGTCATCGGAGCCGAGAGCGACATCGGACCGGAACCGCCTACCGGCGTCGTCAAAGAACTGACATTGTGCCGAGGCCGCCGAGACCGAACCGGAACCGCCTCACGGCGTCGACACGACTCCAGCGGCGTCGGAACATCAGAAAAAGGGCAGTAAGTGGAGTAGAGGGCGCCTAAGGCCCTGTGGAGACCTGAGAGACTGCTCTAAGGGGCTAGGGAGGTGCTGAAACCAACCTGACTGTGCAAGGGGTGAACTGGGACTAACCTAGAGAGGTTGTGTGGAGAGAGAAAGCCAGGGCACTGGTATTCCCCCCTTTGATCTACCTCAGTTTAGGCCTCAGCCTTGTCCCAGCCAGGGAGTAGCCCCCCTCAAGCCTTCCACAACCCTACAAGCTGTGCCTGGGCCAAATCAGCCCTTAAGAATTGAAGTGTCATCTGATTACATGAGTGTTGCTGTATACTTTTAATTATTTATTGGGGGTACTGTATTTATTGAATTTTTACCTATTTATTGCTGCACTATATTTATAGGTCCACAGGACTTGATGGTGTACAATATTTATTGGTACAGTATTTATTGCCTCAAAGTATTTAATTGTCTGTATATATTGCACTTGTATTTATGCCCTGTTATTTATGATCACCCCTATTTATTTCATCAAACAGCCAATATTTATTTGACCTGCACTAATTGAAACTTGTATATTGTGATTGACCTATTTATTTTTCCAATCAGCAACTAAGAGAAAAAGATAAAGAAAGAATATTTTCATAATTTTTACGGTGTAGAGTCGTTTTTGGAACGGATGCACGCATGGTTATTGTATGGGTATATTGTATGCTTAGCACTGCGCCTGTTTCCTGACCACTCGAGCCAAGCTACCACAGTGTGTCCGGAAGACCACCACCACCCCTTCTAGTGTGGGAGTGGTTTTCCAACAGTGGGACATATTATATGATGTGTAATCCTTCCTTGGGACCTGTGTGTGGTTTGGGTATCCTGCAGGGTGCTTTTCCTGCTATCCCTCACTGATCATATGTTGGTTAACTTGCCTTCTGGGTGTTGTTGGGGAGGAAGATGTGTTGTAATTTTACCACTTGGAACATTCCAAAATCCCCCCCCCCCCCTCCCTCTCACACAATGGTTTAACTTTAGAACCCTGACATGAAGCCTGCCATAGAATGTTGACAAGGCAGGACTTCAGAGTGTATGACCTGGTTGTTCTAGCAAGCTGAGGATGCAGCTATTTATCTGATAATAAAGAAGATTCCTTCTTACCTGCGTTGGCTGCTTACTTCAGAGAGGCTTTTGTAAAACATTGAAATGTTGCTCTGCGGCCCTTTACCGGCCCGTAGAAGCATGGAGCACTCCATTGTCTACAATGGAGTGCTCCACATTCCAATGTTCTAATGGGCGGTAAAAGCCCGGAGCTCCAATATTCTAATGTTTGTTCACAGCTGATGCTGTGAACAAAGGGCCTCACTGAACCCGAGGGGATTTCAACCCCCTCAGGCTCCATGAGCCCTTTGTTTTACAAATTTGAACATTCTGCCCTCCAGTGTAGGAATGTTCTAATAGCCTTAGAGCCCTCCTTAGCAGGCTCTACTGTCCATTAAAGGCTCGCTCTCTTGTAAAGTTCCTTGCCTTCGGCTCAGGCCTTTAATGATGGAGCGGGCCTTTCATGGCCAGTATAGCCTGCTACGGCGGGCTCTAAAGCTATAGAAGAGGAGAGTATGAATGTTCTGAAATGTTTTGTTAAATGGCAGTATCTGTGTAGTTAGCTCAACAAAGGTGTGTAAAAGTCGCTGTGAATTCAGCCATGGATTTTAATGTATAGGTAACCTCAATGCAGATGTGAAGGAAGGCATTCAGAAAATAGGTCAGAATATTTCAGTCAGAAGCAAAATGAATGATGGACACATTTCCACGGTGCTCTGCAGAGAAGATCTTGACATCGTTGACTGTTGCCAAATGTTATAGGTCGCCCAAACTGTACTCTATGGCACCTGGCAGGACATACAGTAATTGTAATACAGAAAATTCAGTATATGTTAAGTCTACAAGAACCCACATTTCATCTTCAAATATAAAAAGTAGGAATCATTTAATTTCTTTGACAGAGGGGAGTTGAAGAATTTATGACGTTACAACGCAAACAATTACAACACATGCCTTTACAACGCGGGTTTTACATCGCAGCTAACTTTGCAACGCATGATTTTACAACGTATGCCATTACAACACATTTTTAGAAACTATATTTACAACGCATTCCATTACAACACATACCATTACAACGCATACCATTACAACGCATAATTCTTTTAGGGTAACAGTGGGGTAAGTGTTGGATAACATGGAGGGAAAGAAGGCACCAAACTGTGTGACACACCAGGTATGGAACACATGGAGAGAAACATTGCCTTTCAGGGGAAATGGTATAGTTCAATGCTCTGTTTTTAATATAAAATCAGGGCCTTCGGTGGTCATATCACTGAAAATACAAGATTTGAAAAAAATATTATTGTCTAAGGGTGCTCATGGAAGACAATTTCTATGGACTGGAATCAAGAGAATGCTAAAGTGAATCTGGTATTTTACGGACCTCTGTTGTTTGTTTGTATCAAGACAGTTAAATAGAGACAGTTGAACAGAACAAAAAGTCCCTAAGCAGAAGCAGATAAATCCTAGGGCTGATCTACAAGTCTACAACACATCTACAGAGCCCACAAAGTACATACACATATAAGTATATACAAGAGGTCTTGAATGCTTGACCTAAAAACAGGATCCAACCAGCCACTATCCAATATGGACCATCAGGCCCAACTACTTCAAATGCTCCTAATTCCCACGTATATCCACCAGTTGGACTGACATCAGATACCCCGCACCCAGCCATAGTAAGAGACTCTACCTATGCAAGACCCAAGTAATCGCACAATAGACCACTTCTGCAACCCCTTTCTAAAAGCAACCTTTACCTTTTTTATAAAATAGGCTCCTTTAGCCATTCACTTTACAGAGATTTGCATAAAAGTGAGTTATCGTTTATAGTAACTAATCTTTGGAGTAAAGCAACCAGTTCCATCAGTTTTCACAACCCATTAAACCACTTTCCATATTGTAATTAAGCAATACAATACCTTCCTTATTCGATTGAAACAACAGACTTCATTCAATATGTTAATGAAATATGATGTGCTCTCCTGTATTTGCTCTTCTCCATCTATCGACACACATTTCAATGACATGTGCTGGTCAATTCCCCAACATGATCATTGCTTTGCATTTCCTCAACCTCTTTGAATTATGGGCACAATTGGAACCGCTTCTCAATGCACTCATATACCTCCACATCTGACTTATGTGCACATTTCTAGGTGCAGCGTCAATCCAGTCTACCTTAAATGCCAGAGAAGATGGCCAGATGAGATCACCTTAAATGCTTGTGGAATCCCAGTTCCAGGCAGCAATAAATATTAAAGCAAGAAGCCTGATAGCATGGCCCCTCAAATGACAGAGCAAGATGCTTCAGAGAGTGGCCACCGTAAAACTGAGAGCAGGATGCCTGAGTGTTTGGGTCACCTTATAAACAAAAGCAGTCTGCCTGGAAGCGTGCCCACCATAAATACACAAGCAGAATGACGTAAGCCTATCCAACTTAAAAAAACCGAAGATAACTGTGTGGGTGGCCACCTGAAATGCCATTGTGGGGTGTGTGGGAATCTTAAATATCACAGAAATATGTCTGAAACCATGCCCAACTTAAATACCAGAGAAACTAGTCTGGGTGTGTGGCCACTTACAGCAGGATTTTGTCGCTAGTTTTTTTTTAATCTACATAGTAGGCTTTGGCTTTACCCAAAGGAGTATTTCTCTCGCCTCATGCAATTGGCTATTTGATCTAGCTTTCTGCCCCTTCAAGTTTTTGCGTTGGAATACACGAGTGACTCCCTCACATCTGAAAAGTTTACCAATCACTTTTTACCTCATGCATGCATTGTATTCAGAAAGCAATAATTGTTTTCTTCACCGAAGCACACTTTAAAATATTTAATCTGAAACCGAATTAGTGACACGTTACACATGCATGCAACCAAGTCAGTGTGCATGAAATAACATTATTAAACGAGACCTTTCGGCTTTGCCAATGCCTTGTTATGGTTTTGCTTTCAGGCTACGTTTGTAAACATGATTTTTAGATAAACCCATGATTATTTATTGCTACCTGCTGATCTGTGCAACAGACTAAATGCTTCTGTAAATTATTGAGGGCTTTCAAAACGAGCAATTGCAACAAGCACCGCATTCCTGCTGCGGAATAAACACAAAACATGCAGGGGGAGGAGAGATAAACAAGTATTTCAGGAGGGGGAGCATTGCACGTGGGAGAGAGCAACTAAAACATGCACTTTCTCATGGAGTGCGTAAAACAGTGCTTGAAATGGAATAATAGAAGTTGCTTGTTTCTGAGGAGTGCCGGTACTCTCGAATTAAAAGTATTAAATTGTTATTTAAGAGTGCAGGTACTCTCCTGAAACAAAAGTTTTTAACTGCTTCCTGACATTTTTGCTTTTCGACCAAGATGTACACATAACACGCACCTACTTCACTGTGCTAAAATAATCCATAAAAAAACAAAGATGTATATTTAAAACAAAGATGTCTATTTACTCAACCAATAAATCTCACAAGCACTGCAGGAGCCAATATTCCGGACCTCTGAGGAAATCATTTGCGGGCAGCGATGGATAAACATAGTAACAGAGCAGAGCTTTTCGTCGAAAGATGTCCACACTGGAATTTAAAGTGTAATAATGCGTAACTTGTAATTAGTGCGGCTAAACGCTTATACGCTGCGAACAGGGATATTAAGCACTATAAAAAAATGCTACACTACAATACAGTACCTCAGTACTAGGCAAGGAGAGAGAAACCTCTTGCGACCTTCCCGGGAGGCCGGTGTGTGTCTGCACATTACCCAATATTCCCCTGATGCAGCTTCTTTCACAAGTACATTAAAAGCCTGCCTAATCTTCCTGGACGTCCACTTTATTAGCTCAGTATCCTTAGAGGAGTCTTTAGCCAAATGCGCAGTGGCTGTATTGTTTAATTACTGCTTACTGTACTCCATGTTCCAGCTTTGTCCTCTCCGAGCCTTGCTAATGCCCGACACGCGCTGGCATGCAGGACGAATAGTCCTTTCTGGCCATTTAAGCTGAAATGTGACTTTCCGGAGTACGCCACCCTCCTCCCCCTGCGTACATTCAGACCCCAAAGGCATTCCAATATCATAATAGGTGGTTTTGATTAATTTGATACCATTAACCAAAACACAATAAGAGCTGCAAACAAATGCTCATTAATTGAGGAGGCAAGTCTGCCTAATACCTTTAGATATTACTGCTGCATTGATCTCGCTGTATAACACTTCGGAGAGCGGAGCTGTGTGCTCCCCTCTTAATGTACTGTCGATGTCTGTAAATATGTTTAGCAACAACAATCAGCTCTCTACTATTTTTTAACATAATCCTTGGTAGCTACCTTTTCCCCTCCAGTGATTAGAGATGCAGCTTCCAGATGAGCCAGGGAATCCACGAGCATGCGGTCTTTTGGTGCATGCGTAGAATATAAGACAGCTGTTTGTATTGCGCATGTCATTAGGACAGGCCAAGCAAAATATAGTGCAAAGTCACTAACCAATCACGGGACAAACAAGCATTGAAAATGCAATAGGACTCGGATTTACCCGAGACCTATTGCATTTTTAATGGGAGTGCCGCCATGAAAGAAGACACGAACGGAAGGGGGTGGGGGATTGTTTGTGGTAAAAAAAGTTACAGACTGCGGGAGGGAACAGGGAGAGACCGGGAAAAAAAAGGTTTTACTAGTAAAGGGGCTGATAGCCTCGGAAGAAGAAAAATGACGCCATGCCAGTCAGGAGGCGGGACTAAGGCGCCCAAAACCAATCAAAATGCATGATTTTGTATTGCAGCCAATCAAATCTATGGCCATAAAGTGGGCGGGGCTCCCCCCCCCCCTATACTGTGTACAGCATCTCTCGCTGAGACACCGCATGCGCTGCCTAGGCGAAACCTAAAAAGACCTGACACCAGAATTCTCGCTTAATATTTGGGGCTCCATCTGGACAAAAATTCATACCTCCTCACGTTCAGCAAGTACAGCGCAGACTCTATATTATTTTTACAATAGGCTTTTCCTTACCCTCACAGATCTTCATAAGTTTAAGTTGCTGGAGACTGCGAAATGCTGGTCTTGTCCTTATGAAAAAAGAGATCTCTTTCATATGTTTGTTCTCTGCCCTCTGGTTAAGAACTTCTGGTTACTCAATTGGGATAAATTAAATTAAATTTTATCTACCAACATTCCTTTTGATATTATACAAGTTTTTCTGGGTGGTTCCTCTCCTTTATGGATTGCCCAGGGAAATATGAATAAAATTGTTGACTTGTTTATAGCTATTACTTTTCAAGTCATTGCCACAAATTGGAAGGACACCACTAAAATATGCTTTGGTCACCACTCACGTCATTCCTTTCCAGGTTTGCTGTTTGATCTATTTCGCATGTACATTGTCACGATCCTTCTTAATGTTATTTTGTTCAGTTAGCCTTTTTGGCGTTATTTAATGGTTTAGCTGCTTTTTATCCCCCCCCCCCCCCTTTTCTTTCCTCCCTTCCTCCCCCCATCCTTACCTTTATTTTAAAACGCTAAATTGCATTTGCCTATATACTGATTAAATTGTTCAAATTGGTTTGTTCACTTTTCTTTTTTTTCTATATTTCCATTTCAGTAATGGATCAGTTTGAACTTTGTAATTATTCTACTGTTGTTTTAATTTGTATATTACTTCAATACAGCATTCTAAACTTTAAAAAGGTGCATGGTTTCAATAAAGCATTGCATTAGTACTGTTGATGTGATGCAGATGTTGTGTATGCCAAGCAGACATCGTATGTGCCAAGCTGATGTCGTGTGTGCCAACCTCTGCTGGAAGATGGGCTGACCCGTGGAGACCTCATCAGGAGAGACATGCAGACACACAACTCACCTGTACGTGCAAAGATCAAACTTCACCCCTTGACTAGTTCAAAAATATCCTGGCATGGGTTGGCATCGTCTTGACTGTAGTTTTCTAGGCAAAGAAACTTGTCATGCAAGACCAATCCGCCAGGCAGGGGAGTCCGCAACTCCTGCCCTACAGACCCGAGATCCTCGTCTCATTTGTCCCCAGATTCACGTATCCGGGAGCTGGTAGTCAAAGCCCATTGTGGGTAAGTTGCAGGCAACTATGATTAGGGTCCATCCAGTATCCAAGGGTGTCTGACAGGAGTGCACTCACATTCCTCCCAGCTCATACTTATCTCACTCACATCTATTTCACATTTACTCCTTTTATTTTCCTCTATTAAATGTCTCTCAAACATACTCCCTTCACTCCTTTGACCCACACTTTCCTTCACACTTCTCACTTGCATTCTTACTCATCCATTTACATCGAACACTCCCTACAGTTTCCTCTCACATCCACCCCTCTGATGTCTCTCCCTCCTCTCACTTGCACCCCGCACCTCAGTGTACCCACCTTTCGGGGTACTCACCAGCTGCTTCACTAGTGCTTTTTGCTGCTCACCAGCGACTGTTCAGCCTAGGCTGAGCCTGCTCCCTGGTACCCGTGTCCGAGGCCATAGCCTGGCCAGGGTTGCTTGCCCACCACTCTGCCACCCACGCCCAGTCCAAACTTGCACCCCGACTGGCAGTCTGCATGTCCACCTCCATCCGAGAGCTGGGGTACAGGAGGCACCACCATCGAAGGGAGTAGCTGAGAGCACTGGAAAAGTGACAATGCCTGTGTACAAACAAGAGTGCACTGGCATTGAGGCCGGGACAGAGGTCACTGAAAAGGCACTGAGGTAGAAAGAGATTCGAGGGACAGAAATGCAAGTAGTGGCGGGGTTCGGCCCCCACCTATCCAGATTCCCTTCACAGATCCATGGTAGCCCCTGGCTGGAGGCAGAAAAAGAAACATCACAGGGCCTGACTCTATGAAAGAACGTGTCCATCTCTCTGTGCCCCCTTTAAACCGCGTGCCTGAAACGCAGATGGATCTAGATGCGCGCTTCAGCACACCTACCAGCATTTCACATGTGTTTCACAGAGCTCGTTCACGTGACCATGCTGGTCCAGCTAGGACTTCCTCCTTACATGGACGGGATGTGTACATGAGAAGGTCACAGCGTTAAGGACACCAGGACCCACAGACACACTTACAGCCACTGTAATTTGGTACTTTAGTTCAGGGGACCCCAAAGTCGGTCCTGGCCCATGCCAGTTTTTTAGCATACCCCATTTAGATAAAAGTCGTTATCTTAAAAATCAAGCATGGATCCGGCCTTCCAGGACCTACTTTGGAGCGCCCTACCATAGTTCATTAAGTGTATTTCAAGTGAACCCTGACTCCAGCTCAGAAGGACGCGCTGTATTGCCATAGAAAGCCTTTGGGTAGAAACACAGCGTCCTGCTGATTTGCGACCCTGCTCACAGGTAACCGGGTACATTCTGACTACAAGTGGCTGTCTGGTTAGGGAGAAGTATGCAATGGGTAGGTTCACTTCAGCAGGGTAGAAAGAAGGGCTTTTCATAATGTGGCCGCCCACAGGCAGCACAAGTCCCACAGACAAGTTTGAGAGGCACCTCGGTAATCAGCAGCGCTAGCGACCCTTCTGTTCCTCTTGAAAGTTAGACTGTGAGCAGCCAACATCTTTTTGCATTTCAACGTGTATTTTGCAACTGCCCCGGTGTGTTGACAGTTGTTGCAAAACTCTCCGTGTGTTTTTTCTAGGCTTGGTGAAGATGTGCGCCAGGGTTGTAGTCCTTGCTCGTGCTCACCTCACCCCCCCTCCCCCGTTTCTAAGAAGAGTTTATCTGAAGGTGTGCCTCTCAGCTCTGCCTTCCCTAGCGCTGCGCCGTGTGATGCTACGTACATTTATATAGCACTTTACTGCCACTTGTAAGGTCCCAAGATCAGGGCTCCTTTTCTGGTTGTGTGGTACTCTGACCAGAGTCAAAGTAGTCTGTTGACATTGTATTTGGTAGCGTTTTTTTGTGCTTAGAAGTCAGTTATATTTGAGAGCTTGCAGAGAGGTTATAGTGACATATTTTGGAGATGGCTCACGCATGCCAGTGGCCGGCTGGGTCTGACATGGATAAGTGTGGAGCATTCTGTGCACAGATGTATGTGCCAAGGACATTGTTGCTTCTTTCGTTCTTTCGGGGTGTGCAGTTGTCCAGTGCTTGGCTTTGGGTCATTATTCTGCTTCGAGGCACCCTTCTCCTTTATGTGGCTTTGATACAATCCTATGTGCATATTGATGTGCTGGCTTTAAGTTACCCTCTTCTGGGTGATTGCTACATCGATGCAAGGATATGCATGTATGTGGCTGGGGACAGTTTAGTTAGGAGTTGTCTATTGTGTATTGTTGGTGTAGTGCAAACTTTGTGGAAAAGTTGAAAAGGATGTGCTACTGAGGGCAAACACTCAGCCTATTACAAGGCTTTGAACCATGTTGTGTGGACGATGCAGTCTAGTTTGTACTGTTGACGTAGGATGAGGTATGAATATAAGTGGCATGGATTTGCTGTTATGTTACCAAAGGGTTAGCCAAGTACGTGGCTCTGAGACTTTTGTGTTCATGAGATCTCACAAACCTCGTCTACAGAGCAGTCCTAGAAGATCCCAGAGGAGGTCTCATATGTCTGAGCCCAGCTGGAGGATGCCCCCTGGCTGCCAGAGTCACAGGAAACTGCATAGAAATCAGAGATGCAAGTGTTTAACACAATCCATAGAGCAGAATATGTGAGACAGAAGAACAAGGACAGGGCAGATATGGCAACTGGTTTTACATACATGTATGGGCACATGCATGTGCATTAACTAATATTTAATATACACTGTAAGCCAGTTTATATTACTTTTAAACTGATAATGGTCACTGGCACAGCACGCAACAAAATATACCAGTTTTCCGGAAATTAATACTATCACTGACATGGCACACAACAAAACAGAACTATATTTAGGAACCTAATACTATCACTGACATGGTACACAACAAACAAAACTGCATTTAGGAACCCAATACTATCACTGACATGGCACACAACAAAACAAAACTGATTTAGGAACCTAATACTCTCGCTGACCTGGCACACAAGGAAACAGAATTGTATTTCGGAACCTAATGCTACTGATCCAGCGCAAAAGACAACATTTACATATTCTCCTTATGTCACAGATTCTTTTTTACAAAGGTTCATTCATACATTCATTGGTGGGGCCCATAACACCAACACACTTCACATTCACAAAAACTCACTCGAATCTGTACACAGGAGAAGGGGTTGCTGGACATGTGGGTACCTTATTATTTATCAGGATTAATTTTCTTACTACTTTATATATACATTCTATATACACTTTCTGAATCCTGACTTTATCATCAAGGCTCTCCACTGTTTGGTCGATGGACCAACTAGTTGGACTGGTTGATGTCGAATTAGAACCAGCTAAAACACAATTAAAGTTTAGGAAAATATTTGATATCTTCAGTGATAAATTTAAGAACCACAAAACTCCTTTCTTGTTAATTCAGTTTGTTTATCTAAATCATTAATCAATCCTTTTAATCTTGCATTTATTTACTACAGCCCATAATTTGAAACTCAGATTTATTAAAGAGTAATTAAACATTTAGAAATTTCATTTAAATATATATGAAGGAAAAATGCAGTAAATCATTTACCAATGAACAGGCGACGATAGCTTCAAATCGAATAGAGAGTTATCCGCATTCTCAAGTAAAGACTTCCTCAGACAGGCAGGCTGACCCTCACCAAGGGATCAAACCGTTAGGCAAAAATACAGGACATCTGAGACTCAGCAATGTCCATACATCAATCCGCAGCATGGATTAACTCCACACGCAGACTGGCAGCATAGAACTTAATGAAAAATAGGAAAAGTTGGGAAATTTGAAAGAGGAACAACCACCCAACAAGAACTCCCTCTCAAAGAATAACCCAAAGACAAAAGCAACCTCAACTCCAACTCAACTCTCGAACTCCTCCCGAACCAACCAACACCCGTAATGACAGATGAGGGGTTATTATGCCTTTTCTTGCATAACTTCATACAAAATATGGCAACTTTAGGGGCAGACCAAATGTTCTGATTGGACAGTTCGGGGTTATCAATAGTTCATTACATTCTTCCCAGTGCAAACTGGTTCTGCATAGTGACTTGGCACATGAGTTCACAAATTGTGATGGTCCTTCCGATTCCCATGTGGGGACCAACAAATGTATCTTTTCAAGGCAAAAGGGTCCTATTGACAGGTTCATTCTTTGTCTCTTCCTTGGTTCTCATACGGGCATCTACTGGCTTGCGATCAAGTCCCCAACTCATCGACCTTGGCGGGGAACATGGTGTCAGAAGTTCATTTTACCTCGTGATTTCCAGAGCTATCTGGGCATGCGCAGAAATCATCACGCGCACATTGTGGCATCTGCTTCAGAGAACGCCATCTTGAGTACTGCGGACTAGTAGGCCCGAATGTTAACTAAGCGAAAATAGACATAGCAGCAATTAAAATATAGAAATGAAGGTTCCAATATTCACACTAATCCCAATATATATTAGTATCTTCCTAGCTGCAGCAACATTTAAAGCGATAATACTTACCATACGATAACTTTAAGCCACAATACAATCACAAAGCAATATACACTATGCAATTTTACTATTTTAACACAATCTAAGGTTAGTTTGCATACCATTGTTAATAATTTAACTTTGCCATACAATTAGCAATTTAGTCCCACATGTTTTTGTGTTTATCAAGGTGCAAATATTGATTAGAATCACTTCCACTTCAAACATGTTATGTAAATTAATTGTAGAATGATTACGTAATTAATTTCATGCAAATTAGAGGAGGTATACAAAATCTTGTTTTACCTGCTCCATCACTAACACAGACATAAAACGCAACAAAACAGAATTGTTTTGAGGAACCTAATACTATCACTGACCTAGCAAACAAACAACAAAACAGAATTGTTTTCAGGAACCTAATACTAACACTACCCCACTCAATTGCATTATTTTGATCAAAATCCAAAGGGCTGATCCCTGCAAGGATTCAAATGTATGGCTAGCAGGTAAAGTAAAGGTGTCTGTAACAGATATAACCTACCGAATTATTTAGAAGAAACCTGTGACATCTGGGCTACACAAGATGAACAAGTGTCTTAACTTCGGTAACACCTTATCTATTTAGCCGCAGATTACCGAACTTTGAATATCTCCAGGTGTCAAACTGGATCAGGAATATTTTAAAGCAGTAACCCTTCATGCCGGTAGGTGCCGTTGTTCAGCTCTGCATCGGTGGCGTAATCCGCTCTCAAAGTGACATGCATGGTATCTATATAGGTGTCACCTCAGCGTGCTGACGTCAGTTATGTTAACAATTTTCCCCAGCAGAAGCCACAATGAGAACTGACCACTAGTGTGGAAAAGAATAAAGCCCTGAAAAGGGTGTCCCTTATACCTGTACCGGTTCGCGGAGAGGAAGGGAGGGTTGGTAAGGAATCTGCGGCTAGACAGTCTCTACCAGATAAGGCAGAGTCTTTACCAGATAAGGTGTAGCCAAAGGTAAGTACCTTGCTCATCTGATAGAGGCCTCTCGCTGAAGATTCCTTACCTTTGAATAGATACCCAAGCATTACCTCCCCGGAGGTGGTTCTGCGACTCCGATTAAACAAGAAAATCCTGCAGGACCGAACAGGTGAAGTGCTCGTCACAACAAACCTGACTGTCTAGGCAGTATTGTTTTCTAAACACGTGGAGGGATTGCCCCCGTCGCTGCCTGACAGATACCCAGGAGAGGAATGTCGAACACTAATGTAGTGAACTCACCCTTGGCTCTGGTAGAGTGAGTCCGCAAGCCCTCAGAGGGCTGCTTCTTGGCCCATACGTAGCGGATCTTAATGCAAATCCATTGTGAGATGCTTCTTTTCTGTACAGCTTTCCCTTTCTTTGCTCTCACATAACCAATGAAGAGTTGATCATCCACCCCAAACTCTTTTGTGCGATCAAGGTAGAACGAGAAAACTCTTTTTGGGTCCAGGCGGTGGAGTCTCTCCTCTTCTTTAGAGGGATGAGGTGGAGCAAAGAAGGCTGCAGGGTGATGTTCTGGCCTACATGGAAAGGGGTGACAACTTTGGAAGGAAGAAGGCACTCGCCAAAGAACCAGTTTTTCTGATATGATATGATATAAGGAGGATGGGCTGAGAATGCTTGTAATTCGCTGACCCTCCTGGCCGATACTATGCCCACTGATGGTCAGCAGACTAAGAGGGTGTTAGACCTGGCAACTCTCGGTGTGGTTTCCCCAGCCTTTTTGCTTCTGACCTCCTGTATTTGACTGTGTGCTGAATTTCGTTTTTGCTGGCTTTAGGACTCTGGGCACTTTATCACTGCTGACCAGTGCTAAAGTGCAAGTGCGCCGTGTCTAAAATGTATTGGCAATTAGTTTCTCCATGACTTGCATATTTAATTTACTTGTAAGTCCCTAATAATGTGCTCTCTGTGTGCCCAGAGCCTTAAATTAAATGCTACTCGTGGGCCTGTAGCACTGGTAGTGCCACCCACTCAGTAGCCCTTTAAACATGGTTCAGGCCTGTCATTGCACAGCTTGTGTGTGCAGCTTTAAACTGTCATTTCGACCTGGCAAGTGCACCCACTTGACAGGCCCAAACCTTTCCTTTTATTACATGTAAGTCAACCTAACTTAGGCCCAAGGAAGCCCCATGGGCAGTATGCAGTGTATTTAAAAGGTAGGACATGTATGTATGTGTTTTACATGTCATGGAAGTAAAAAACTGCTGAATTCATTTTTAACTACTGCAAGGCCTGTCTCTCCCATGGGCTTACATGGGGATTGCCTTGAAACATCCTATAAGTGTAATTTTCTCATTGGGAGCATATGCAAAATTTGATTTTGGTGTCTATAGACTCACAATGTAAAAACACATCTTTTGGTAAAAGTAGTTTTTAAATTGCAGGTCTGAAAATGCCACTTTTATAAAGTTTGTGTTTTCTTAGTTTAACTATCCTGTGCCTCTGCCTGCCTCTGAATATACGTCTGGGTCAGGTTGACAGTTGGGCTCTTGTGAATTCATTCCAGACAAAGGCAACTGAGGTGTGCCCTGCATATTCTGATGGCCCATCACCAGGCTGATGGGCCTTCCTGAGCTAGAGTGGGTGGGAGGAGTTGGCAGTTACACTTGAATAGGCCTGTGCCTATCTCCTCACAAAGTGATCTCCTACCCCTTAGAACAGTGGTCTGCACCCCCCATGGGAGAAAAAAAATCATGGTGGACCCCCCTCAAAATTTTCACAATGATTCTATTAAACAGCGAATGTTTAAATATGTCTAGACATATTTAAACATTGCAGTTAAGTTCTGCACCGTTTTAAAAATGTAATGAAATATATGATTGACAAACGTACTATTCTGGTCAGGTAGGCCTTACTAACATGTAAAAGTAACCACTGTCTAATTATTGAAAGTGGGGGTGGGGCGTTAAAAGACTATTTGGAGTCCCTTCCCTTTTGACACCTTCTCCCAGCCAGGATATAAATGACAAAATATGTCAGTGATGGCCCATTACAGAGTGGATTACTGCAGCTCATTTTTTTCTGCTGAAAACAAAGAACTGTTATCAGAACAATGTTTCTTTTAGCCAGAGACTGGCGCCCCCCTGGGATCACTTGAGGCCCCCCTAGGTGGGCCTGCCCCCTGTTTGAAGACCTCTGCCCTAGAGTGTGTCTGGAGCCAGGTCAAGGAAGGTCAGGGTCTTGTGCACTTCAAAGACCTTTCTTTGAAGTCTCAATGCTTCAAAGGCCAAATTGGGTATAAGTACTGGACCTCTGACACCATATACACAGAACACTTCTGGATTGAAGACATACTACTAGGAAGAAGAGCTGTGTTGCTATCAGTAGGGATTGCCACTTTGATGTTTGCTTTGCTGTGCTGGCGTGCTGTTTGCTGCTACTGTACTGGGAGTGAGAGAATTGGACTTTGCCCACTACATCCTGCTTTCTAGGGTTCTCCAAGGGCTTGTGTTGAGCATACCTCCTGTTGGAAGTCTCAGGGCCATCAAAGACTTAACCTGCCAGCACATGCGCTCCTCTGCTGAGAGCCCTTTTCTGCCAAGTGGTGCCAAATCAAGTTCCTGGGCCCTTGGAAGTGAGTTCTTGCTAGAAGAAGAAAAATCAATACATCGACTCCAAGCGCCATTTCGGAACCAGCACATCATCACAAAACTCAACACATTGCCGCTGCCTGCGCCAAAGTGTGGTCTTCGCTCAACACAACAACTGTGACTTTCAACGTAGGCCCCGAGTTTTTGCCACAGCACCTCAGAAGAACCACCGCTGCAAGATTCTCGAGCACCACTTCACCGAAGTCCATGATGCACAGCTCCGACTCCGACGCAGTGCCTGTTTCAACATCGTGGATTCGACGCAGTGCGGCTTGACTTTTGACGCTGAATGGACGCATCATCTCTGGGCATCAATTTCATAATCAACACCGCAGTAAGGAACCAAGGTATCGTGCAAGCAACTACCTCATCACTTCCCCTGCGCCACGCATTGTCCACGGGCGTTACCGGCTTTTTATTGTTTTTGTCTTGTTTTACCCAGATAAAAATTGGCTATTTTTCTAAACTGGTGTGGAGTACTTTTGTTATGTTTTTACTGTGTTACTGTGTGTGTGTACAAATACTTTAAACATTTCCTTTGGGGATAAGCCTGACTAGCCTGTGCCAAGCTACCAATGAGGTGAGCAGTGGTTATTCTTAGTGTGTAACTCACTTACCCTGGCTATAGTGAGGGTTCCTACTTGGCCAGGGTGCATACCACTGCCAACCAGAGACCACATTTCTAACAGAGGGCAATTGTGGAGAGGCTCGGATGGTGCACACATGAGAAAGGTAAGGACCAGGTTGAGGTCCAACTGAGGAATGATAAAAGGCTTAGGTGGGAACATATGTTGCAGGCCTTTAAGGAACTTAGCCACAACAGGTGACTTCAAAAGAGATGGTTGTTCCGGCAACTGCAAAAGTGCAGAGATGGCAGACAGGTAACCCTTAACTGTGCTTAAAGCAGAGTCCTGCTGGGACAAAGACAATGCAAACAAAAGAACTCATGAGAGAGCTGCAGATAGGGGGTGACATTGTGGGAGGCAGACCATGATACACATTTCCCCCAGAGGCAGGCATTTACCGTCTTGGTGGAGGGGCGCCTGGATGCCAGAATAATATCACAGACTTCGGGAGGAAGGGTGAAAGCTGTCAACTGTCACCACTCAATCTCCACGCATGGAGGTAGAGGGTGTGCAGATTCAGGTGTAGAAGACTGCTGAGACAGAAGAACCTCCCAAAGAGGCAGCCTGATCGGAGGACTGATGCTCGAGATACCAAACTCTGCGTGCCCAATCCGGAGCCACAAAAATGACTTGGGCCCGCTCGTTCCTGATCTACTTGAGAACTCTAGGCAGTAGTAGTTTTGGCGGAAGGCATACAGGAGGCCAGCACTCCACTTGAGGCGAAAAGAGTTGCTGAGCGAGAGCCGCCTTGGGAACTCCAGCGCGCAGAACTGCTGACCTTGCGCTTTCTTTGCGTTAGCACACAAATCTAACCAAGGCTCTCCCTACTGCTGAAAGAGACCTTGTTCCACCTCCGGGCGGAGATGTCATTTTTGATCCGCTAGGCATCCTCGGCTGAGTTTGTCTGCCCTGACGTTCAGAGAGCCCGCCAGGTGTTGAAACACCAGGGAAAGCCCTGACGTCCCAACCATGTTCAGAGGCACAGAGCCCTTGGCACAGGATCCACGACCCCACTCCGCCCTTTCTGTTGCAGTCCCACATGGTGGTGGTGTTGTCTGTGAACACCTGCTCCAGCCTTCCCTTAATTGAAGGAAGAAAGGCTTTTAACGCCAAGCTGATCACCCGAAGCTCCATCAGGTTTATGTGAAGCCTGGACTCTGCAGGAGACCAGAGTCCTCTGATCTACACCTCTCCCAGATGGCCAAACCCAGCATAGAAGGGACACATGTCACTATAGTCAACTCTGGCTGGGGAAGGGAGAGGGGTCTACCACTGACCCAACTGTTGTTTATTAGCCACCATTGCAAGTCTGTTGCAGTTCCCTCCGAGACCTGGACCTTATCGGAGAGATTCCCTGATGCTGCTCCCACTGGGCATTCAAGTTCCACTGCAGAGCCTGCATATGTCAGCAGGCATGTGTCACCAACAGGATGCAGGAGGCATGAGGCCCAAAAGCCTCAGAGGCGGTCTCGCCAAAATCTAGAATAGAGGCTGAAACATCAGTATCATAGTCTGAATCTCCTGTACTCACTGCTCAGGAGGATATGCCCAAAACTGCACCTTGTCCAGAACAGCCTTATTGAAAGGGAGTGTCTGAGAGGGATTCAGGTGTGATTTCGGCATGTTGATAGTGAACACCAGCAAGTGCAAGAGGTTCGCCATTGTCTGGAGGGTGACAACTCCCTGGGGTGAGCCTGTCTTCAACAACCAGGTAGGGGATGACTGAAACCCGTGACCTGCACAGATGAACTGCAACCACCACCATCACCTTGGTGAACACCTATGGGGTTCTGTTAAGGCCAAAGGGGAACACAGCAAACTGAAAGTGCTTGTGGCCTACTGTGAACTGCAGATAGTGTCTGTGAGAAGGCAAGATGGAGCTGTGGAAATAAGTGTCCTGCAAGTCTAATGATGCTATCCAGTCTCCCAGATTTAGGGCAAACAAAAGTTGGGTGAGCATTTTGAATATCTCCTTCTTCAAGAAGAGGTTGAGAAGGTGCAGGTCTAGGACAGAACAAAGTCCTCAATCCTTCTTTGGCACCAGAAAGTAGAAGTAGCGGGAATAGCAACCACAACCTACCTCTGATGCAGGCACCCTCTCTATGGCTCCCTTAGCCAAAAGCCATCATTTCTTGATGGAGCAAGGAAAGGTGGTCCATAAGCTGACCATAAGTGGGTAGGATAGGTGGAGGGGGTGTCACAAAGAGGAGAGACTAGCCCCTTTAGACCATCTGTTGTACCAATGGTCTGATGTTACTAACTGCCAGTGGAGGAGGGGATTGCGTATCCTGTGGGGCCCGTACCCTTGGCCATGAATAGGCTGGAAAGCCAGCTGACCAGGGTGGCTGGGAGAGTATGGGAGTGGTTGGAGATCCCTCCCATAGCCACGAAAGGGCCATAGATAAGCCCAAGGATCTGGCTGTAGCTCTACTGTCCTTGAAGCGCTCCAGCGCTGGATCTGCCTTGCCTTCAAACAGGCAAGAGACATCAAAGGGCATGTCCATGTGGGAAGCCTGGACATCCCCTGAAAAAACAGATGTTTCTCACCCAGGTGTGGCGCCACAAGGCTACAGACGATGAAATTGCTCTACCTAGTGAGTTGGTTGTATCAAGTCCACATCAGATGGCGAAATCTCCCATCGACAACTGCCCGAGAGAGTTGGCCTGGGCCTCCTCCAGGACCATAGGCAGCACTCGCAAAACCAAATCCCATAGTATATGGGACTAACAGCCCAATAGGCATGTGGTGTTTACCGACCGCAGAGCCAGGCTGGTGGAAGAGAACATTCTCTTACCGAAGGTGTCCAGCCTCTTGGATCCCCTATCCAGTGGGAAGGTAGGGAACGCGCCAGGGTGTATGCGGGATGAGGAGACTTGGACCACCAAGCTCTCCGGGGTGGGGTGCTGGGCAAGGAAACTTGGATCCCCAGGACCAGGGGAATGGCAGCGGGCAATCATCCTATTCACAGAAGCCCCTGTGCAGGGCTTGGATCAGGCCCCAAGTAGCATGTCCATAAGGGCTTCGTTAAATCGGAGTAAGGGCTCTGAGCGGGGGCTCCCATCCCACTGGGGGTAGGTTAAGAGACCAAGACTTCAGCCGCCCTACACACCAACATAGCAAAACAAGCTCTCTCCTCCTGCACAGCCATAGTAGGAGGGGAAACCAGGCCAAGTGAGGTGTCCAACCCACTGGCCTCATCCAGTTCCTCATACCAGTTGTTCTCCTCAACTGCGTCTTCTCCATAGGGGTCCATACACCCTTCCCAAACGTCTTCCTCTCCAGGCATACACATTAAAAAAGGCACTGGCTCCACTCAAGGGAGGATGTCCTAGGTCTGTGCCGGACGCAACAACAGACAATGCCTATCTGTGTCGGAGCTGGGTATGACGATGGGGATAACACTGCCTAGGGCGTCAGCGGTACAGGGGGCATCGGCCCTGGAGCGGACGCCGAGGAAGGTCTCGGTCTCACCGGCGGCTCCGCTCCAGATCCAGCAAGGAATCCTTGGGGCCCGACTGGTGAGAAGGCGAACCCATCGACGTGGTTCCAGTTGGGGCCCCTTCCACACATGTGCGGGCCCTAAGCCACTCCAGAGAGGCCAGGTTACCCAAAAATAAGGCTCATGGCTGCATAAAATTCCTTTCGCTGGGCAGGGTCACTCCAGCTGTGGGAAAATCAGGGAAGTGCGGAGCAGACCCAGGTTCAGACCCTGCTGACTCGGGGGACCTGGAGTGCTGGCGCTCCCTTGTCTCGTTGGATGACTTCAAAGGACTTGGGGAAGTCAAAGAGTGTTTGGACTTCTTTGGCTTCTTGTGTTTGTGAGACTCACCCGACCTCCCCGATGACGTTTAGTGTGCGACAAGGATCGTTGGGAGGGGCTCAGTGAATGGTCCCGTAACCTCCCACGCAAACGGGACCTCGAGCGTCGCTGAGTCAACCAACATCGCATGGTGAGGAGCTAGAGGCATCGCTCCCTCCGTGCTTTTGGGTGCATGGCGTGGCAGTCCTCACACTTCCTGGAGTGATGTCCCGGCTCTAGGCACGACAAGCACACCAAGTCGAGAGTCTGTCACCGACCTTTGTCTGTGACAGGCCCCATATGGTTTGAAACCAGCCGGTTTCGTGGGTGAAATCCTCACATCAGGAGATGAAATCTCAGAAAAAATGTCGACAAAAAGTCAAAAAAGGCCAGTCAAAAAATGACTGATGGGTAGCTCAATTAGCGCTATCTGGCCCAGAAAGGAAAAAACTGACGACAGCGCGCCGAGGTGGCGCATATATAGGTACCGCACATGTCACTTCCTGGAACTGAACCTGTGACCTGCAGATTCTACGCAGTGCTGTGAAGAAATCCCTTTAAAATTACTACTCAAATACAAGACTGCTGTAACAATTTGCATGTAATAGTTACCTGCAAAGGGGACAGTCCCCTCACCTTAGGTAAAGCATACATTCAGAATTTTGCTTGAAGCAAAGTGGTACCATAGGAGCTAATTATTCATTAAGATCCTAGTAGCATAGTCAGTGCAGGTGCCTGGAAACTTAGCGGACTGAGAGTCTAAAAGCAGGCTGGCAGGCAGCCACATGGACTGTGAGGACCAGGAAAGGAGCTCTGTGGAGCTAATAGAGAGTTTCTGATGTGAAACTAGTTGATGGTCTCTGAAGTGCTGTGACATGGTACACAGAGTAGGGCCTCAGGGGTGTCTTTGGTCCCAAAGTGACAGCTGAGGGATAGCAGAGGTGTAATTCAGCATTGGGGGATAACCTCTAAGGCCCTATAGTGGGTTCTCATGGGCTCAGGTAGGTGGCAGGATGGGGCACACACAGCTCAGGGTCTGGGAAGGCTGACTGAGGTAATGGGCTGTCCAGCTAAGGGCTTATCTTCAGGGTTAGTTTAGGGTCTTTTGGGCCAGGTAAGGCTACCATGAGTCCTCTAAGGGCCAGCAGAGAGCAACCTATGAGGGGTTCAGGGCATACTCTGGGTGTCTGTGGAAATGCAGAGACCCCCTATAGGAAATATGGCAGAATGGTTCTGAGTGCCAGTGCAGTGGCCTGAATATGTGAGGCAACTGTGAGTTCACCTAATTGATTAACAACTCTGATTCCTTATGAATGATTGTTTGCCCCTAAGGACTGCCTGAGAAGGGTGTGACGGGCTACCAGGTTGGTTGAGATTTACTCGAGATCTCTTAGGATTGGCTGAGGGACTTTAACGCCAGACTGATGGTCAATGAGGGATAGAGGAGGAACTGAGGACTGGCTCAGATAATGTGAGAGCCAGCTTGGGGCCTAAGAGACCAGGAGGGGTTCTATGATGGCAAGGGAAGGGTCTGGTAATAAGCAACTTTACGTATTCTGATTCAATCAAACATTATTCACATATACTAAAATCCTTCAATTCGGAAATATTTTATGTTATATTCCTACAAGTCAAAATCCATTAACAGAGGAAAAATTACTGTGAATTTTTATTAATCTTTTGGCCTTGAAAAAGACCTAAGAAAGTATGAAACGTGTTCGCTGAGTCGCTGTGTTGAATGGATTGTTTTTAAGTTGAAGATACACAAAATTTGATCATAAACAATTAAAAAATATAATTAATTTGATGTCATGCTCTATTGATTGCTTGATGTATGCTTCACCTAAAATATGGGAATAAATGTTGTTTAGATATTGTTTGGATACAGTGTTTGGACTGAGATCACAAGCTTACCTAATTATTTTGGAGAAGATGATTTATTGATTTTCTACAAGATGTTTTGTTATTTTGTTCTATATTCCAAATACCTTCTTAAGTGGGAGGGTGACTGCAATGTCAGGGTATGTAAGCAAGGCACATGGGATGCAAACTACGAAGAGGTGGATGCAGGAAGGAAGTAGCTTTGTTCATATACAAAAATCACATGGCCCTACCTAGGTAGTGGTGCACGACTGTGATCTTTCTATGATACATTGCATTGCAACTGCACTGAAGCACCTAGGATCGGGAGAAATGGACGGTGGGCAAAGTTCAAAAGGAAATGTGAAAAATGGCCTATTTACCTACTATTCACCAGCGGGTTCACTATTCCTCTCTGGTGCATACCTCTGGTGAAGCAATGGCGGCATCACTGCCTCTGAGCAGCCTCCCCCTCCTGTCCATCCAGCAATCATCATATGTACTCCTGTTCTCCTCAACTGGGAGAAACATCTGGGGACTCCCCCTGACAAATGTGATATCCCAGGTGTTTGATTTCTGGATGTGTTACTCCTAGCTACAACGAAACCGAGGTAAGACGGAGATCTCACTTCTAATTTGTGGGGGGGTCTCCTCTACCCCTGTCTCCAACATAAAGAATCTTCTCATTAATCTCGGGTCAGGCCTGTCTTCGAGGATTCATGGCAATGATGCCCCAAAGGCCTGCTTCCTCCAGCTTTGCATTCTGAAGTGCTTATTGAAATTCTTCTTCCTGTAAGATGTTGCAGTGCAGTGGCGTCACTAGGGTTGGTGTCACCCGGTGCGGGTAACTCATGGTGTCACCCCCTCACGACTTACCGCATGGACCTCCTCCGCTCCGAGTCCGCTAGCCTACAAGACCTAGATTAGATTATATCTACTTGCAAACAGTCACCAGTATACAACGGATCAATTCTGTGTGTATACAGAGCATGTGGAGAGTTATTTGAAAGTAAGATTGATGTCTGGATGTAAGTGCAAACCCTCAAATTCCAACAGGCCAGGTTTTAACACAAGTACTTACTTCCAGGCCCGATTTTCCACTTTTCGACCATCCCGCTCCTGTGTACCTTATCTCACAGCTGACCTTCGGGCCCCAGCCCCATATCAACCCCATCCAGCTCTACTTTCATTATTCCCGTAAAAAACATTAGCAAAATCACCTTCAAACTTAAAACATTAAATATAGCAGTAAATATAATTAGCACGCACTTTAAAATATGTTCCACAGTTGCCCTAATGACCTGATTGCTAATTAAATAAAAACAGAAAGGCAATGACATGACAAGGCCGATTTTATCGCTAGTATGTAATTCCGTCTACAGGGAATGTCACATGAGCCAATGAGGATTACAAGATGTAGGAATCACATGGCATCCATACTGGTGGACAGTAAATTTAAAGAGGGTTTGGGCTGGGGAAGCACAAACTCAGGATTTAAAGCATACCATAGTGGTTGGGGCTTGGCTTTACTAATAAAAATGTATATCGGCCCAAACTCTTTTTAGCAACATTAGAATAATGAAAGACTGGGGAATTTCTAACTTTATAGTAACACAAAAAAGTGAAGTTCTAACTATACCATTCATGTTTGTCTGCAGGTCTTTGATGACAGTTCATAGCCACTGTCCTATGTTAGGATTGTGACTTTTGAACTGCAAGTAACACAAGAATCTCTGTGACAAAGGCAGTAACCCACTGAGCTATCCAAATAAAATACAGTTTATCTGCATTTCAAAACTACCAACATTAATCACCAGTTCTCTGGACATGTTTTATTGTTGCCTTGCATCCATGGCCATGATAATGATGTGCCTTGCTGGGCCTGTGCAGATTTTTAAAATAAAAAAAACAGTAATGAGGTCCCTAATTATCCCCTTCCATTCATCTTTAAGACTTTCATGTATACATCCATCGTTTCATACTTTCATGAATCCTTTCACCATTCCATCCATCCACCCTTTCATTATTAGTTTTCCATCCATCCATCCTTTTGCTCACACTTCCAAACATTCATACATCCTATTACCCATCCATTCGTCAATCCATTCTTCTTCATCCATCCACCAATTCACCCTCCTTTTATCAGTCCAGCAGTCCATCCTTCCACACCTCCATCCAGGCGGCCATCCATCCAGACTTCTATCGTTCCAGCCACTTTCTTTCTCACACTCATGTAAATATTGTTTTGTCCTTACATCCATCAGCCCATTTGCCCATGCATTCATCCTTTTATCCTTTTTACCCTTCCTTCTCGTCACAGTTCCTTCCTTATTTTCATATGCCCTTCATTTCCCTCTTCCTCCCACCCATCTCCCTCTCCCTCCATCTTGCTTTCTTTCCCTTTCATTTCCTCTTCATTTCTTTGTTGTAATTCGTTTTCCTTGCTTGACCTCTGTTATCGGTGTACCGTGTGTTTTTAGTGCTTTTGTCGGCGGGGGGAGGGAACCCGGGCATTAGAGAAGAGGAAGCGCGTGCGCACTGCAGAATTTGAGTGCGCCACAGCACCACTACCAAGAAATAGGATGTGATAAATGCAAAGTGTGTATAGGAACACCACAATAGAGTGTAGTCTCGGATTCTGCTTAGTTAGCAACAGAAGTCACATGCTCTGACTTCTGCCTGTCCTAGAGATAGGCCACTTTGCCCAGAAATCAGACATGGGGATGGGTGGGGGGGGGGGGATAAAACACAACAGGGTTCAAAGTCCATCTCTGCCACTTGGGAAGGGCTTAGTCCAAGTAGGTTGAATTTGTCAATACAGGTAAAACACGCATTTGCAATGCAATAGGTCTCGCATTTGCGAGAGCTTGAGCTATTGTCATTGTAAATGACAATACCTTTTATTTATGTGTTTTAAAAACCTGCAAGCGGTGCGTAAATACGCAGTTTGTACTTCTAGTTCTTGCTCACCAGAAGCAAGGCTGGCAGTAACTGCACCTGTTACTGTCAGCCGCTTCTGGTGAGCAAGGACTAGAAGTGCAAACTGCGTGCTTACGCACCGCTTGCAGGTTTTTAAAACAAGAGTAATTCCAACTAGGAGTCTCTTTTTGTACAATGCTAAGACTATCTGCCAACGAAAGATCAAAACATTACCCACAATTAATCCCACATAACACCAATATAAAGTACCACATTCAATAATATGCATAATACCATTCAAGCTTAGTGCCAATTACTGTATGTCAAAAGGGCTATCCAGTGCAACTTTCAGAAGCAGCATTATATCAGATGAGCGTCACTATATGCTAAGCACAGATTTTCAGCTTATTTATTTAAACCACGCCCTTAATTGCATCGACCACGTCCCTTGTAGAGACCCCCCCAAGTTTTTTTCATTATACTTAAAGCCCTGGTTAGAATACTTGTAAAGTATGTGATAGCATATGTTTCAGGCCTGCAAAAGCACATGCTATTTGAGTAGTTTAAAGACCAAGTGCAATTGGGTGTGGTGACACCAGGGCTTTTCCAATGGGCCTGAAATCCACTTGCTGTGGCTGCAACAAATGAATAAAAAAAGACAACACTCCTCTATCCATACTGAGGGAAAAAAGTTACGAAAAAACAATTGGATGAAACGTCTCGAAATATTTTGAAATAACCTCTGACACTGCATAGAATAGAGCGATCCAGGCAAGTCACACAAACGGAATACTTAGTTTAGTACAGAGGATTGAATACATAAAAGCAAAATTAGGCACAAATGCTACGACTGACAGGCTGAACTGGCATATCCCACCAAGAGACGGAGACCGGTTCTATTTACCCATGCCTTACAGTGCTTGAACCTACAGCGCAGAAACACATGGAATCGCCCACCGCCCTGCACTGAATAGGCAATACTAGGCCACTCACCTGCTGAGTTGGTGGTGGCAGACAGGGGGGGGGGACTACCTCGGTCCGCGGCCCGCGGCCGTTAGCCTTAAAAACCAAACTCCGCTCCGCTCCTCCTTGCAGTTGGAAGGAATAAAATTAAATTATAGTGGCGCTGTGGCAGTGTGGCGACCTGAGACCTCCTCACCTCCGCTCCTCGTCCCTCGTCGTGATGCCAAGTCACGCGCACTTGGGGCCCAATGCTGCGGGATTCGGATTCCTCCAATAACGCCGCCTGATTGCACCCCTCTAGTGACGACGTGACGTCACTGCCGAGGCGCGCAGACGCGGCGGAAGAGTAGACAGTGCGTGCTGCGCACAGGCACCTCCTGCTGAAGGTTAGGTTGTGCGCGTCGTTGTGTTTCGGTTTCTGGACTGCTGGTTGGTTTCAATAAAATTTTTCAGAGACGGTTGCAGTGCACCACAGACACACCGACCGGACCGGCCCTTTGGTGTCACCCCCCGTGAGGGTGTCACCCGGTGCGGTCCGCACCCCCCGCACCCCCCTAGTGACGCCACTGTTGCAGTGGTCAGTGTCTGTGTGTAATCGCAGCTCGATTATTGCAATGCTATTTACCAGGAGAGCTAGTAAGGCACTTACAGCTCACCCAGAAGGTTCCTACCAGAAACGACTGCGTTTTAAGTGAATTGCTGCTGTCCATCCTGGGTGAGCTTCTCTTCACTGGTTACCAGAAGAGGAACAAATACAATTTAGAGCCCTTTGTCTGGTTCAGAAGACTATCAATCCCAACCAATACTATTGAAATCTAGTGTATGCCTCAATCAATCTAGCCACGTACTGTACTCTCCTTAAAAAATAAACAGATGATTCCTAGTGTAACAAGCACTGGCAAATACAACTGGGCTAGGTTTAAGGTACTAATGCTTGTGCATGCCTGTGCTTCCATCCTTTAACACATTAAATTGACACCTCTTGGTGTTGAAAGTACTTGTGGTTAAAGTGTTTGCAGTCTCCCGATTTTTCTCCTTCTGCCTCCAGTTTAGCCTGATGCAGGTGCATAAGGTTAGGCTTTTGAAAGGAATTTAGAAGTGGTCTGAGAAATCCAATCTGAGGGGGCCAGAGATCGGCATGTTGAGTTCTTTATAAAAATCAGGTTCATGGTAGAGTCTTTCTTGAGGGTAGAGCAGATGCAGTGATGGAAGAGGTTGTTGTCCGATACAGAGGATTTGAGAGTGAGTTGCGGATGCCTTTATCTTTTCACCAGTGACGGCTGAAATCTCCCAGGTAAACCTGATCCCATGAGGATGTTATGTGATCAGTGCCATACTCAAGGAAACCATTGATAAACTCCTTTTGCTGCCAGGTGGTTGTTATAAAAGATTCACACAGAGGATCCTCAGTTGAAATTCAGCCACTCCTTACCATATGGTTACAAACACCTTCCACAGGTTGTTTCTGTTCTATTAAAGAGGAGGTTGCATTGTAGTGGTACGAAGGAAGAGCAGACACGGATTTCCATGAGTTCAACAGCACCAAGGCCAAAGGCCTGAAGGAGAGCTGATATGAAAGTTGCATTATAGACTGCAGACCTGCTGTTCAGGAGGGTGGCTTTAATGTGATGTATAGGAGAAGGGTCTCGGCATTGAGTTGCATGTGGTTTAGGCAGATTAATCTTTGCTTGTGGGTCAGAGTATAAGGGTGTTTCAGGTGCATCAGCAGTAATGCTGTAAAGTACTGAGGTTGAAATGCAGGCTGAGCTCTTCAGTAGCAGGTGTACTGAGTGAGATGTAACACTGGTAAAAGAGCAGCTGTTGGGAGAGGAGTGCATTTAGGAAAGAGATGCAAAGAGGAGTTTTCAGACTGCAGCATCCCACGCGGATGATCTGCTCCAGCGTGGAGTGCAAAATCCCTCTCTCCGTCACAGACCAAAGATATCACATACACACATTATCCATACGTTCGCTGGTGGGGCCGATAACATCAACATTCACTCACCATTAATCCGTGTTTCTTGGGAGGCGATTATCTTCCAAACGCTGGCATGAGAAGGAAATACCACTTTACCCTAATGAGTGACAAATCTACACAACCTTCTGATACCCATTAGGCCCTGAAATTCACCTTTAGTATTCTTCTCATAAATCGGGATGGATCAGTTAGTTGCTGATTTAGCTTAATTTCTAATTCTCTAATTAACCCTTTCGTTAACACATTTCAATGAATAAAAAACCAAACTCATTTCTGTAGATATTCAATTTCAATCTTTATATTAATATTGCAAATTAAATCATTCATTTGATCAAGTTGCCATTCATATTTACCTATTCTGGCTAAATGTCGTCCTCTATGTCAAATCTGGCAGTCTCGCAAATCTATGCCCATCAAATTTAGTAAGTTCAGTTCATCAGAAGTTTGGGCATTATCTCAGTCCATCAAAGATTCAGGCAAACAGCTGTCCTGCAGTGTCACCATCCTCTCCGTCAGCATAACGTCAGGAAATCGAGAGAGGCCAGAAACGAACCCGCACCAACCTCTCTATTCTACCATAATTTATAGTAAAAATCATTGACAAATTGTATCGAAAACGGGTCTTCAAATGTTCTGACTGGTCAATTGAAATCGTCTGACAGGATTCCCACCAAAATAAAGTCTCTGAGGTCATTATACTTCATTGTTCCGGTTTTTAGAAGCACATTATTGTTCTTTCGGAAAAGCTGGCTTGTGTCCCAGGTACAGTCTGGTTAGGGTCATGACGAGGCCACTGTAGCTGGTGTTAGCGCAGGCGCACTTCACCCAAGCCTTGTTCGGCGACGGCAGTCGGGTTAGGCACCAAAGGCAGCCATCTTTCGATAGGCCCAAATGGTCGACTTAAACAAAAGAAACACAAAACGTAATTAATACATAGAAATGACTAAATAAATGTTATTCCCTCACTAATACCCATATGTGTATGTATTTATCTAGCATTAAGCAACACTCAAGCGGGTTTATACTTACAAAGTAAAGCACAAATCACAAATACATCACAAAAGCGACATATATCATGCAATATTCTAATTGTCTATCATTAGTATGGGTACATATTTTAGTTTATGAATTAATAAAGTCATGCAAAGCAATCCCACGTGTATTTCAGTCATTAATAAGGTAGATTAGTTAATTCCACTTCAATCCATTAATTCGATTACGATTAATTAATTAACCTAATTAGTAAACATGCAAAATGGGGTGGGTATACAACATTTTTGCATAACCCGCTCCAGCAATCCCCTTTTGGTGATTTTATCACCATACCACCCAAAAATTTTGTTCTGTCTTACGGAATCTTTAAAATGTTTTCTTGCTCTTAATCATAATTCAGTTTCACCTACGTCTTCTCTTTTTTCTGATTCGTACATACTCTCCTTCCACTCCTCAAATTCTATCTCCTCAATCTCCCTTCCTTATTTCTCATCTTTTCTGTTTGATTTTTTGATTTTTACTCTTTTCTTGTTTTTATTATTCTTACAACAAATAAAACCTAATCTTATCACTAAAATTATGCAAATTACACATGTTAATGGAAACAATATTTTGCCTACAAATGTACTAGCAAGCTTTACTAAGAAATGTTTAATAGCAGCTATTTTCTTTCCAATCTTTTCCCAAACACCTTCAACCTCCAGTGGTACTATTTCATCATGCAATTCAGTAATATTCTTAATATAAATTTTCAGATCTTTGCTTTCGTCAGGAATGTAAGTACAACAATGTTGAACCTTCAGCATTCCACAGACTCCACCCTCTTGTGCCAATAATATATCAAGGGCAAGTCGATTTTGCATTACCATAGCACGCATGACAACCATTTCAGTGTTTACCAATAAAAATCCTCCAGCGGTGCTTGTTGACAAGCGATCCACTACTGTTGATAATTTTCTAATTTTGTTTGCATTCAGAGTTATTCCCACTGCTGGTATCAATGCTTCAAAAATGTCACCTACAATACTGCCCAGGATTCTCTTTTACTCTGCGCTAAATGATTACTTAAACTATGTACACCATTTTCTCCTCTATCCATATGAAATTTTTTCGGAAAGACCAGGCCTACGTAACATGTGCCATACCAATGGTCTGGCAAACGATAATATGCCCTGTTCCCACAAATAAAATATAATCCAGGAAAGACTGGATCTTTACCACCTTTAAATCCCCATCCACCCATGATTCGATATGTATCACGGCACTCACTATTACCTAGAAAATAATTATCATACACGGTTTGATTCCTTTGAATGCAAAATTTCCCTTTCTGAGGCCAATCTAAAGCTATAGTTGGACTAGCTTCTCCTTTCAAATGTTTTTCTTTCTCTATATCCCAGACTGTTTTCTCCACTTTCCCTTCTGCTGCCTTTCTTTGCATTTTCAATCTCCTTTCTTCAACCATGTCTAAGAATGTCTTTTCCTCCTTCTTCAAACTGCATGTCAAATTGTTTCTAAAAATATACTCTAATGTTAGTTCTTTAGTTTCTAAGAAAAATTCACCTAATACCCTAGCAGG
This sequence comes from Triturus cristatus, assembly GCF_964204655.1. Lineage (NCBI taxonomy): Eukaryota > Metazoa > Chordata > Amphibia > Caudata > Salamandridae > Triturus > Triturus cristatus. The sequence goes on from NC_140579.1 coordinate 839,445,872, forward strand.
TTTTACTTTGTTTAATTTATTATAAGAAGGCACTTGCGCAAAAATGTTATCTACATCTGAAAAATAATATTCTAATTTCCCTGTCTGATAAAATAAACTAGCTATTACACTACATGTTATTCCATACGTTGCCGGGAGGTGATGATAAGTCACTCCTTCAGAAACAGATGCAGGTAACTGCATACATACGTAGCAGTCCCGTACGTCCATTGTCTTTACATATTCATATAACAATTTTGAAAACACATTATTAGAAAAATCTGTTATTGACCTGTCTTTATGCAAATAATTATTATCTATTCTAGTTGGAACTACTTTTGGAATTCTCCCTATATTAGTTTTGTTCTCACTATGTCCTTCTAATGTATCTATAGTGACCTTAAAAGAAATGACAAGAGCAAGGATGGTCCATAAAAGCATTAATAATCCTGTACAACTAGAGCACATTTTACACCATCTTTTCATGAATGTACATCTACCTTTGCTAGTATCTATGTTAGCCATCTTTGTTGGACTGTGTCTTTTGACTTAGCCTCTTTCACTTCACAACTAGTTTTCTAACCTAAGGCTCTAACACCTATTTGGTTCTACCAGTATCTATCTTTTGATTTAATTTCTTGTTCTCTTCATCAACAGTTTGCTTGATTTATTCAGTTTGACATCTCATCATTCTTCACTTTCCTCTCGTTATTCAAATACAGAATTTCCTGAACTTCCGTTTCTTCTTCTCCAATGTCGGACAAGAGAACTCTCAGGATTTCCGATTCTACTTCGTCTTCAACCACTTTCAGTACAGCCTCCTCTGGATTTCCTTGACTTTCTGCCTCTTCTCCCTTTTCAGGCAGAGCCACGTACGTCCATTCCGGTGACTTATACTTCTGGTTAGGTTTCCTTGTTCTTTTACTCTCTTTATCCTCAGTTATTTCGTCTTCTTTTGATTTTTCTTGACTTGTCACTTCATTCACCTGTTCATCTCTTGGTGAATTCACTCGTGTCAGTCGATATCTCAGTTTCCTTATCTTATTGGGCCAAACCTCATCTCTTGCAACTCTTTTTACTTTACTTCCTTTGTCATTCTTTTCATTCCTCCAAGCTCTCTTTCTTAGAACTCGACCTTCAGGTATTTCATTTTCACTCTCTTCAGACTCTGTCTCAACTTGCTTTGTCTTTTCAACGACTTCTTCTTCCACCGCTTGTTTTATTTTCCCTACTTCTGTCCCTCCTCGGATCTCCGACATGCAATCTTCCTGCTGGCTGCTTGTCCCTTCACCTAACTGGATGTTGCAGTTCCCTACACCTCCTCAGGGGTCTTCCGCAGAAATCTGTCCCTCTTTCTCTGTACCTGTCCCTTGTTCACTTAAATTTGTTATTTCAGGTGGAATTTCTCTCAGTCTCTCATCTGGTACTTCCTTTTCACGAATTTCTCTTATTTTTTCTTCAGTACTCTTTCCTCTTTTCTTTCTGTGTTCTTTTTTAGAACCCTGCGCTTCTTGCTCGTTTCCAGAATCGCTGGATTCAGAAATCTGCAATCTTCTTCTCAGAGAGCTACTTCTGGGGACCAAAGCTAGACTTGGTTCTGTTTCCCCCCTTTCAGAGTTTTCTCGTGTCTTTGACCCTTCGTCATCTGACTCAGTACTTGATTCTGATTCATCAAAATATTCTTTTCCTGTGCTGTCCACCGGATTCAGAATTCTCAAAGTGTGACTTGCATGGATCCAGTTTTTCAGTCCAGCACACTTCACAGCTGTTGTCGTGGTCAGAATGACTTGTCGTGGTTTTCCCCACCTTGGAACCAAACAATTTCTTCTCCTGTGGACCTTTATCCTTACCCAGTCACCTGGGCTCAGATCATGGGCTGGCTTCTTTTCAAGTGTGGTGGCATCTGCTCCAACCTGATGAAACACAGAATGAACTGTGTCAGCCAGGCCTTTACAGTATTCCAACACCATGTCATCAGTTATAGTCATCAGCTTGTTGACTGGTATAAACACATTTCTCATCGCACGTCCCATGATTATTTCATGAGGACTCAATCCTGTAGTTCTGTCTGGAATTGATCTAATAGTCATGAGTACCAGAGGCAAGACATCAGGCCATTTCATACCTGTGGCCAAACACATTTCCCTATTCTATTTTTGATAGTACCATTCATCTGTTCAACCACACCAGAAGCCTCTGGTCGGTAGGCACAATGTAGTTTTTGTTGTACATTCAATGCTTCACAAATTAATCCTACAATCTCATTATGGAAATGTCCTCCTCGGTCTGACTCAATTGTCACTGGGAACCCAAACCTAGGGATGAACTCTCTCAGCAGTAGCTTGGCTACTGTCATCCCATCATTTATTCTTGTTGGGAATGCTTCCTCCCACCTAGAGAATAGGCAGACCACAACCAAAACATACCTCAGTCTGTTACAGGGAGGCATCTCAATGAAATCTACTTGCATTCTGGTGAAAGGCCCTCCTTCTCGACCTATTGTTCCCAGACTCACTACTGTCTTCCTTCCAGGATTGTATTGCTGACATATTAGGCATCTTTGACAAAGACTTTCTGCTACAAGTCTGAATTTTGCATTGTACCAGGTCTGCTTAAATGACCTGATCATGGCATCTCTCCCTATATGTCCCTGATACATCCGTGCCATGGTAGACATCATGCTATCAGGCATAACTGGTCTTCCATCTCGATAGACCCACACATGATCCTTTTCCCTTGGGGCACATCCTGGTTTTACCCACTGTCTCATTTCCTCATCTCCTGCCTCGTCTTGCAACTGCCTTACCTCTTCCCAAGTACCTAGAATGTTAGTAAACATTAATGAGCAAGAAGACATTTCTCTTTCCTTTGCCCGATTGACCGAATTCTGATTTCGTGCACAATACTGTGCCTTGTCATTGGCGTACCTGTTTCCTGTGGCGATATAATCACCACCTTGACTATGAGCAGCACATTTTACAACAGCCAATTGTCTAGGCAGCTGTATCGCCTCAAGCAACTTTCCAACCACTTCTGCATTCTTAATAGGAGTTCCACTCGAGGTCAGGAAACCTCTTTGTAGCCATAGTTGGCCAAAGTCATGGACCACTCCAAAGCCATACTGGCTGTCAGTTATCACAGTCACTCTCTGACTCTTCCCAATCTTGCATGCTCTAGTCAAAGCCACGAGTTCTGCTACTTGGGCTCATTTTACTCCGTTCAGATAAGACGCTTCTATTACTGCTGCGACTGTGCATACTGCATACGCTGCACTCAGCACTCCTTCATCTGTTCTCAAACATGACCCATCAACAAACATTACAAAATCACTTTCTGGCAAAGGTACATCTTTTATATCTGGTCGTGGTTTTGTACAAAGATCAAGTACATCCAAACAATCATGATCTACTTCATCTCTTACTTCCACAATCTCAGCATCAGGCAATAAAGTTGCAGGATTCACATTCAAACATCTTGCAAGACTCACATTAGTTGCACCTAATATGACCTTCTCATACTTAGTCAGCCGACTGTGTGTCATATACTGAGTATGACTCCTTGTTAACAGAATCGCTACATCATGAGGTACAAACACTTTCAATGGATATCCCATCACAATTCCTTCATTCTGCTCCAAACTTCGACATGTTGCAGCCACCGCTTTCAAACATCCAGGTAAAGCTACAGCTACTGGATAAAGCATCGATGAAAAAAATGCAATTGGTCTTCTAAGTTTTCCATGCTTCTGGATCAACACAGAAAGTGCACATCCATTTCTCTCACTGCAATACAACTCGAATTCTTTCTCATAGTCAGGCATACCTAATGCAGGTGCTTCACACAAACCATCTCTCAATTTTCTGAACGCTGCCAATTCCTCTTTATTCAATTCAATGGGATCTTTCACATCACTTCTCGTTAATCGCACTAAAGGTTTTGCGATCAAGGAGAAGTTGCTGATCCACTGACAACAGTATCCAACCATTCCCAAAAACATTCTCACTTCTCTTTGAGTCATGGGAGCTCTCATTCCTTTTATTATTCTGATTCTGTCTATGGTTATTTTCCTTAGTCCTTTCTCAATGTTATGTCCCAAATACTGCACTTCCTTCTTACAAAACTGTAATTTCGATGGTGACACTTTAAGTCCTCCATCTGCCAAATGATTCAGCAAGGCTATCGTGTCTACCTCACAAGCTTCACGTGTTTTTGACGCCACCAAGAGGTCGTCAATGTATTGGACTAATACAGAGCTTTCGGGCATTTCTAGACTCTCCAAAGACTTCTTTAATAGCTGATTGAATATTGAGGGGCTTTCTGTATACCCCTGTGGGATTCGGCACCATGCCAAAATACGCTCACCAAAACGAAATGCAAAAATTTGCTGACTGTCGTGGTGCAATGGGATGGAAAAGAAAGCATGACACAGATCAATCACTGTATACCATTCTGTATCATGGGAAATCTGATATAAAATCACTGATGGATTTGGTACAATGGGACAACATGATACCACAATTTTATTCACCTTTCTCAGATCTTGCATGTTAGAGTCGGGGATCTCTGGTTGGCGCAAGGTTGCCCTTGTGTCAAGCAGGAACCCTCTCCTCCACGTCAGGGCGCAGGATAACCCCTCGCGAATGACCCTTGCTCACCCTCTAGGTGCGTGGCGTGAGCAGCCAAGGCGATTCCTCAGGCGTTGTTGGTTAAGCACTTACAATCATACACACAGTAAATACATCAATCCCCCCAGAAACGGACACCAGACTTGGATATATATAAAAATACGCTTCTTTATGTAAAAATAGGTATATATCTCGGCAGATTTATCACAAGACCAATAACGTTTTCGCTATGCCACCAGGTTGTAAAGCAGGCAAATGTTCTTTGTTCGTAGCTTCAAATGGAGACCTTGTAGTCTCTTGCAAATGTTACTTGTGGTTCCAGTACTCACAGAGATCGGCTCCTGCGAACGGGGAAATAAGGCGTTGCGGGCCCCGAGCCCGATACTGGAACTTCTTTCGTGATGTGGAGAGTCGGCACAGGTCGGTGCGACTCTCAGCTTGGGAAGTGTTCTTGGGTCCTCAATCAGCAGGTGTGGGCAAGTAGGCAGGCGCGGCCAGCGACCCTTTAGCACGGCGGTGCAGGAGGGTCTCCACAACGGGGGCGGCGCGGCCTGAGATGTCCGGGGATAGCGAAGCGGGGTCGCAGGGCACGGTCAGTGCAGCTGTTTGACCCGGCGTAGATCACAGTCGTCGGACGGTTTCCGGCGGGAGGGGTGATAGCACGGTCAGCGCGCTCCAGTAGCAGGCGGTGACAGGGATGCAGGCGGCCTGGCCCGGGGACAGAGAGCGGCTCTGGACGGAGCGGGGCTCTCACGGGTTTGAGGCAGGCAAGCTTCTGAGTGTCACGGCCCTAGGAGGGGCGATGAGGGGCGCAGTCTCTTTCCAGCGGGATGCACACACGGCTCGAATTGGAGGACGAGCAAGAAGCACAGAGAACCCACTGTTCCTGGGGTTCAGTTCAGGGGGCAAGCTCAGATCAAGCCCTTGGAGAATGTTCAAGCACAAAGTAGCAAAGTCTTTTCAGTAAGTCTCTTCCTCTCCTTTCTCAGCAAGGCAAGCAGCAGGCCAGCTCCTCCAGCGTCTTCTTCTCCTTCTAGTCGGGCAGAGGTTCTTTGTGGTAAACAGGATTCTGATTTCTTAGGAGCCAGGCTCCTACTTTTATACCATGATTCTTTTGTTCTTTAGCGCCAGGGGGCCTAGGCCTGGCTCAGTCCAGTTCTGGAGCACTTTGTTATGGTGACTCTGCTCTTTCCTTTCAGCAGCAGGGCAGAGACATCAGCCGCCCCACAGGGGGTGGCGCCGGCTTTGTGGTGGCAGAGCACAGGGCTATTCAAGAGTCAAGGTGTACTCCTCCCACCCATCCAGGTGTCACCTCTCTACCCACCACCTGGCAGCCAACCTGTCTCTGGGGATCCCCCCACCCTGCTCCTTACTGTTGCTAGGCAGAACACACACACACAGCAGAGGCGGACTGAGATGGTCAGGTCAGTAAATACTAACTTTCTAAAAGTAGTATTTACAAACCCAGGATATTAAAATAAACTTGACTACAAGAAGTATTTTATCATCCTGAGTTCAGGCATACTAAACTTGACATTTCTACCATGCTCTCTGAGTCTACTGGGGTCACAGCGTTGGCGTGATCCCGGCAGCCCATTCTGGCCTATGGAGAGCAGGTAGCCTTCAATAGTGAAGAACGGAAATGGCTGTAATTCACTACTAAGACATGCCACACACATCAGGGCATGTCCTACCTTATGCCTACAATGCACCCTGCCCTTGGGCCTACCAGAGGGGTGGCTAATATGTAGGTAAGGGAAGGTTTAGGGACTGGCAAGTGGGGGCACTTGCGCAGTCAGCGCGACGGTCCCGGACCGCGCACAGGGTCTGCGGTGGCAGACCCTAGACACACTTTACAAGGCCGCTTCCGTGGGTGGCGCAACCAGCGCTGCAAGCCCACCAGCAGCATTGGCATTCACAAGCCCTGGCACCCCTGGTGCACTTTACTGGGGACTGACAGTGAATCCAATAAACCAATCATGAACATCAATTACAGGTACACTTTACCTAGGGAGCACTTGCACTGCGGCACGGATTAGCCGTGGCGCAGTGCCCTGAGCGGACAACACCAGCAAAACAATCGAGGCACACCATCAAAAAGTGGAAGGGAAACCCACGCCAAGGTGCCAGGTCTAACACGTGTCCCCTCCAGCTGAAATGTGGGGAGAACTACCCTTGCCCAGGGGGTTCCTCGTCACTAAGGCGGAAATACCTGGACAGACCGTCAGCGTTGGCGTGATCTGTACCAGGACGGTGTTCCACCGTAAAGTCCATACCCTGTAGGGAGATGGACCACCTCAACAGCTTCGGGTTCTCACCCCTCATTTGCATCAACCATCTGAGGGGCCTGTGGTCCGTCTGAACCCGGAAGTGAGACCCAAACAAGTAGGGTCTTAGCTTCTTCAGCGCCCAGACCACAGCAAATGCTTCTCGCTCAATTGCACTCCACCTACTTTCCCGTGGAAGTAACCTCCTACTGATGAAGGCTACGGGTTGGTCCCAGCCCTCCTCAGTCATCTGTGAGAGCACAGCCCCTACACCATGCTCTGAAGCGTCTGTCTGTACTAGGAATTCCCTGGAGAAGTCAGGGGCCAAGAGCACGGGCGCCGTGCACATGGCAGTCTTCAGGGTGTCGAAAGCTTTCTGACAGGTGTCAGTCCAAATCACGTTCCTGGGCTGCTTCTTGGAAGTCAGCTCTGTCAAGGGGGCAACGATCGTTCCATAGCCCTTGACAAACCTCCTGTAGTACCCAGTGAGCCCCAGGAAGGCCCTCACTGCGGTCTGCGTCTTGGGGGGTTCCCAAGCCAGGATGGTCTCGATTTTGGGTTGCAAGGGTGCCACCTTGCCACTCCCCACTTGGTGTCCCAAGTACACCACGGAACCCTGCCCGATCTGGCACTGGCTTGCCTTGATCGTGAGGCCTGCTCGGCGCAGAGCCATCAACACTTCCCAGAGGTGGCGCAGGTGTTCGGGCCAGGTGGCACTGAACACCGCGATGTCATCCAGGTAGGCGGCACTGAACGCATCCAGCCCAACCAGTACCTGGTTGACCAACCTCTGAAAGGTGGCAGGGGCATTCTTCATTCCAAATGGCATGACTCGGAACTGGAAGTGCCCATCTGGAGTAGAGAATGCTGACCTCTCTTTGGCCCCTTCGGTCAAGGCGATCTGCCAGTACCCAGACGTTAAATCAAACGCGCTGAGGAACCGGGCAGCCCCCAGCCGATCAATGAGCTCATCAGCTCTGGGGATGGGGTGCGCGTCAGTCTTCGTTACTGAATTGAGTCCTCTGTAGTCCACACAGAACCGGAGTTCAGGTGTGGCTCCCGGCGCAGCAGCCTTTGGGACCAAGACCACGGGGCTGGACCAAGGACTGCTGGAGGACTCAACCACCCCTAGCGCAAGCATCTTGGATACCTCCTCCTTGATGCAAGCTCTGACCCTGTCAGTTACTCTGTAAGCCTTGTGCTTCACAGGTAAGCTGTCTCCTGTGTCCACATCATGGACGCACCAATCTGTGACACCAGGAACCAGGGAGAATCGGTCGGAAAACTGTCCCAGCAAGTGGCGGCAATCCTCCTGTTGTTCGGGCGTCAGGGTGGATGAGAGGTTAACTCCATCCACTGACCCATCTTTCTCAGAGGCCACTAAGAGGTCAGGAAGAGGCTCGGTCTCCTCTTCCATTCCATCATCAGTGGCCAGCAGCATGCCCACTTCGGTCCTCTCTAAGTGGGGCTTAAGGCGGTTAACATGTAGGACCCTCAAAGGGTTCCTGGGAGACCGCATGTCCACCAAGTAGGTGATAGGACTTTTGCGCTCCACAACCTCAAATGGACCTGTCCACTTATCCTGAAGTGCACAAGGCTCCACTGGGGCCAAGACCCACACCTTTTGTCCAGGTTGAAGCTCTACCAGAGTGGCATTCCGGTCGTACCACCACTTCATCTCCTCCTGGCTGGCTTCCAGATTTGCCTCAGCAAGTTGCCTGAAACGCCGAGTCTGGTTTCGGAAGGCCAGCATGTAACTATATACATTCTGGGGAGGTTTCCTGGGAGATTGCTCCCAGCCTTCCTTTACCAAACTCAGAGGTCCTCTTACCGGGTGACCATACAGAAGCTCAAAGGGGCTGAACCCTAGAGACTTCTGCGGCACCTCTCGGTAAGCGAAGAGCAGGCATGGCAAGAGGACGTCCCACTTACGCCTCATTGGACCGTCCAGGCCCATGATCATGCCTTTGAGGGTTCGGTTGAATCTCTCAACCAACCCATTTCCTTGGGGGTGGTAAGGAGTGGTGAACTTGTAAGTTACCCCACACTCCTTCCACAGGGATTTCATATATGTGGATATGAAATTGGTCCCCCTGTCGCTCACCACCTCTAGAGGGAATCCCACTCGGGAGAAAATTCCCATCAGTGCCCGTCCCACCACGGGGGCCGTCACTGTCCTCAGCGGGATGGCTTCAGGGTACCGGGTGGCATGGTCCACCAAGACCAGGATGAACCTGTTGCCCAGGGCTGTCTTGGGGTCCAGAGGCCCCACAATATCAATACCCACTCGTTGGAATGGCGTACCGACCACAGGGAAAGGTTGCAGAGGAGCCTTGTGCTTCCCTCCGCTCTTACCACTTGCCTGGCAAGTCTGACAGGTTCTGCAGTAGGAATCTGAATTCTTATGCATTTGGGGCCAGTAAAAGTGGGTGACAAGCCTGTCATAGGTCTTGTCCATCCCCAAATGTCCTGCTAAAGGCACATCGTGAGCCAGCCCCAGTAGGAAGGTTCTGAACTTCTGGGGTACCACCAGCACACGGGCTGACCCAGGTTCAGCAGCCTTAGGCTCGGAATACAGGAGGTCACTCTCCCAGTACACGTAGTGTGTTTTGGCCTGAACACCATTGGCCTGGTCTGCAGCCTGCTGCCGCATACCTACGAGAGAAGGGCATTCTTTCTGCTCCCTGCAGAATTCCTCCCTGGAGGGACCTCCTTCTTGCTGCCAATGGGTCAGCTCAGGCAGATCTCCCAGTTCGGCAATCTGTTCCCCGGTAGGCTCCAGAGCATCCCCCTCAGGGTCTACTTCCTCCTGGGCCGTGGGAACTTCGGGGGCCGGTTTCCCGCGCCTCCTGCGCCTTCTCCCTAAGGCCGGTTCCTGGACCTCTCCCTCAGGCTCCAGGACCCTCTCAACACCCCTACTGGCTGCCATGGACCGGGTGGTCACGCACGCCCAGTCGGGTAGACCCACCATCCTCAGATGCGTGGTCTTTTCCACCTTTTCCCAAGGGGAACTCTCCAGGTCGTTCCCTAGCAGACAGTCTACAGGCATGTCAGTTCTCACAGCGACTTGTAGAGTACCAGAGACCTCCCCCCACTCAAAGGGAACTTGAGCCATTGGACAACGACTCTCTACGTTGTCAGCATTGACAACCCTACAGTAGGCATTGGGTACAATTTGCTCTTGAGACACCAGGTGTTGCCTCACCGAGGTCACGCTGGCTCCCGTATCTCTAAGAGCCTCAACCTTCTTTCCATTGATGGTCACCACCTGCCAATATTTCTTAGTGTTAGAGGGCAGGTAGGTTACAGGGACCATCTCACTGTCTACTAGCGAGACTAGGGTCATCTGCCCGGGACCCCCACCCTCCTGGACTGCTACCTCCTCCCCAAAGTTAACACTAGCTACTTGCCGGGGTGGAGCACCAGTGGGGGCGGTCTTACCAAACAGGCGACACTTAGGATCAGAGGCAATGTGACCCGGGTCACCACACCTATAACAATTGAAGGGCCCCTTTGGAACAGGTCTACCTGTCGGGGCCCCGTTCTGCTGCGGGGGTGGGGGAGGCTGAGAACCCTTCTGCTGGTTCCCTTGGGAATTACTTTGGGGGCCTTTTTGGAACCCCTTCTGCTTACCCTTGTCCCCCCCACTCTTCTGCTGGGGACCCTGCCCACCTTTGGCGGAGTCTCCCACTTGACCCTTGTGGACCCTGGTGCTGAGCCAGCGGTCCGCCTCCTCAGCAAGCTTCCTCGGGTTGGACAGCTTGCTATCTATCAGGTGCTGGCGTAGCTCAGGAAAACATTGACTGGACAAGTGCTCCCATGCAATTAAATCAAGCAGCCCTTGATAATCATTCACTTTGCTACCCTTCACCCAACCATCCAGCGCTCTGCAGAAAAAGGTCACATACTCCACATACGTACTCTCAGGGATCTTCTTGGTCTCCCTGAACCTTTGTCTATATAGCTCAGGAGTTAACCCATACCTGGTCATTAAAGCTTCCTTCATATGGGGGTATGAGGTCTGGACTTCTAAGGGCAAATCTAACAGTGTGTCCCGCCCTTCCGCAAGGAACCTTCCCCACAACCCCGCTCCCCAGTCTTTCTCAGGGACCCGGTGTGAGGACATGGCCACCTCGTAGGCTCTAAACCACTGCCCTATGTCATCCTTTCTAAAATACTCCTTTACTACATCTTTGGGGATGTACACCTTGGACTCTACCTGCGCTGGTGGAGTGCTGCCACCAGAAGGAGCGGTGTCCAAACTTTTCGCCTTCAGCTCCAACTCCTTCAATCTTATATCATGATCCATTTGGCGTTGTTGTGCCTCCAGGGCCAACTTCTGCTTTTCCATTTCCATTTGTCCTGCCAACTTTGCCATCTCCATTGCATGCGCCCTGTCGGCTGCCCTGTCTGCCAGCTCCTCTGGTGACCGGACTCTGCTGGGTTCCTCAAGGTTGTCGGGTGGAACGATGTCCCCCGCATTCCGTAGGTCTCGTGACTCCTTCCAGGCTCTCAACGCCTTGGTGTACTGGGGCTTCCTCTTGCATCCAGCATGGGGGACTCTGAATTGTACACTGTAGCCTTTCAATTGCTCCATCGTGTAGCCTTCCAGTCTCTCCCAATCCACCTCATCTATTCCAGAAATCACAGAGAGTGCTCTTCCAGCGGAGTGCGAACCAGGCATGGTTGCAGTAATGGCAGATGTCTCAACAAAGTTCAACAATTACAAACCTGTGGCTGCGTTATTTGGTCTGCTCTCACTATCTGGTGATTAATAATTCACTGTATGCAAATTACAAGTGCAAATCCGAAATCCCAACCGCTGCCAACAATGTTAGAGTCGGGGATCTCTGGTTGGCGCAAGGTTGCCCTTGTGTCAAGCAGGAACCCTCTCCTCCACGTCAGGGCGCAGGATAACCCCTCGCGAATGACCCTTGCTCACCCTCTAGGTGCGTGGCGTGAGCAGCCAAGGCGATTCCTCAGGCGTTGTTGGTTAAGCACTTACAATCATACACACAGTAAATACATCAATCCCCCCAGAAACGGACACCAGACTTGGATATATATAAAAATACGCTTCTTTATGTAAAAATAGGTATATATCTCGGCAGACTTATCACAAGACCAATAACGTTTTCGCTATGCCACCAGGTTGTAAAGCAGGCAAATGTTCTTTGTTCGTAGCTTCAAATGGAGACCTTGTAGTCTCTTGCAAATGTTACTTGTGGTTCCAGTACTCACAGAGATCGGCTCCTGCGAACGGGGAAATAAGGCGTTGCGGGCCCCGAGCCCGATACTGGAACTTCTTTCGTGATGTGGAGAGTCGGCACAGGTCGGTGCGACTCTCAGCTTGGGAAGTGTTCTTGGGTCCTCAATCAGCAGGTGTGGGCAAGTAGGCAGGCGCGGCCAGCGACCCTTTAGCACGGCGGTGCAGGAGGGTCTCCACAACGGGGGCGGCGCGGCCTGAGATGTCCGGGGATAGCGAAGCGGGGTCGCAGGGCACGGTCAGTGCAGCTGTTTGACCCGGCGTAGATCACAGTCGTCGGACGGTTTCCGGCGGGAGGGGTGATAGCACGGTCAGCGCGCTCCAGTAGCAGGCGGTGACAGGGATGCAGGCGGCCTGGCCCGGGGACAGAGAGCGGCTCTGGACGGAGCGGGGCTCTCACGGGTTTGAGGCAGGCAAGCTTCTGAGTGTCACGGCCCTAGGAGGGGCGATGAGGGGCGCAGTCTCTTTCCAGCGGGATGCACACACGGCTCGAATTGGAGGACGAGCAAGAAGCACAGAGAACCCACTGTTCCTGGGGTTCAGTTCAGGGGGCAAGCTCAGATCAAGCCCTTGGAGAATGTTCAAGCACAAAGTAGCAAAGTCTTTTCAGTAAGTCTCTTCCTCTCCTTTCTCAGCAAGGCAAGCAGCAGGCCAGCTCCTCCAGCGTCTTCTTCTCCTTCTAGTCGGGCAGAGGTTCTTTGTGGTAAACAGGATTCTGATTTCTTAGGAGCCAGGCTCCTACTTTTATAGCATGATTCTTTTGTTCTTTAGCGCCAGGGGGCCTAGGCCTGGCTCAGTCCAGTTCTGGAGCACTTTGTTATGGTGACTCTGCTCTTTCCTTTCAGCAGCAGGGCAGAGACATCAGCCGCCCCACAGGGGGTGGCGCCGGCTTTGTGGTGGCAGAGCACAGGGCTATTCAAGAGTCAAGGTGTACTCCTCCCACCCATCCAGGTGTCACCTCTCTACCCACCACCTGGCAGCCAACCTGTCTCTGGGGATCCCCCCACCCTGCTCCTTACTGTTGCTAGGCAGAACACACACACACAGCAGAGGCGGACTGAGATGGTCAGGTCAGTAAATACTAACTTTCTAAAAGTAGTATTTACAAACCCAGGATATTAAAATAAACTTGACTACAAGAAGTATTTTATCATCCTGAGTTCAGGCATACTAAACTTGACACTTCTACCATGCTCTCTGAGTCTACTGGGGTCACAGCGTTGGCGTGATCCCGGCAGCCCATTCTGGCCTATGGAGAGCAGGTAGCCTTCAATAGTGAAGAACGGAAATGGCTGTAATTCACTACTAAGACATGCCACACACATCAGGGCATGTCCTACCTTATGCCTACAATGCACCCTGCCCTTGGGCCTACCAGAGGGGTGGCTAATATGTAGGTAAGGGAAGGTTTAGGGACTGGCAAGTGGGGGCACTTGCGCAGTCAGCGCGACGGTCCCGGACCGCGCACAGGGTCTGCGGTGGCAGACCCTAGACACACTTTACAAGGCCGCTTCCGTGGGTGGCGCAACCAGCGCTGCAAGCCCACCAGCAGCATTGGCATTCACAAGCCCTGGCACCCCTGGTGCACTTTACTGGGGACTGACAGTGAATCCAATAAACCAATCATGAACATCAATTACAGGTACACTTTACCTAGGGAGCACTTGCACTGCGGCACGGATTAGCCGTGGCGCAGTGCCCTGAGCGGACAACACCAGCAAAACAATCGAGGCACACCATCAAAAAGTGGAAGGGAAACCCACGCCAAGGTGCCAGGTCTAACATTGCACTATCCTGAATTTCCCATTAGGCTTTTTCAATCCCATTATCGGTGAATTACATGGACTACTCATTATTTCTCTCAAAATTCCTTGCCTGATCATTTTCTCTATTACAGAAGTTACACCTTCAATTATTTCAGGTGTCAATTTGTATCGCGGAACATTTGGATATGTTACTCCTTCCTTTACTGTTATTTTAATTGGATCTACATTTCTCATTTGCCCTACATCTTCTCCAGTGAAATCCCAAACTTCTGCTTTTACAGATTGTCTCAATTCTTTAGGTAATTCATCAGGGTTGAATACAGCATATATTTCTGTAACTTCATTTTCTCTGTTAGCTATGGTCATCTTATACAATAAATCATCATCCGGTGTTTCAAAAGCTATTCCATCCGGAGTACAAAATATAGTGCAATTCATTTTGCACAACAGGTCCCTGCCTAATAAATTCACAGGACTGGTGTCACACACCACAAAGCGGTGCATTTCTGAAAATTTCCCTATGCTAACTTTCACTGGGTCTGTAAGATATGTTTTAATCTGTCTGTTGGACACACCAACTACTTGGATCGTTTCATCCGAGAGAGGAAGATTCTTAACATCAGCTGATCTAACAGTTGATCGAGTAGCACCAGTATCCACTAGGAAAGTAATATTTTCATCATTAACCTTCCCATCTACAAAAGGTCCTGTCTGGTCTACTTCTAGAGTTGCGCCAAGTACGCATTCTCCTTCCTCCCTTCGGCACCGTCAATAGCTCTCTTCTGAGTCACTCTCATTGCGTTGCAGCCAATACTGGGAGACAGCGCTAGCGCGTGGCAGCTTCTTTACCTGTTCTTCATTGTAGAATCCCGATTCACTACTATACTTCTGTGTGTTTATGCTCTGTGGAAAAGGCGGTTTTGGCACCTGATTCTGTGGGGGAACAACTTGCTGCTGTTGCTGCAGTTGACCACTCACCTCATGCTGCACCTGTGGGTTCAATGATGGATTTTCATTGTTAGTACTCGGGGGAAACTTACACTCGGAATTCCAATGCCCTATCCTGCCGCAATTATGACACAGAAATTTCTTTTTAGCTTCTTCAATATTACCTTTATACTTCCCAGGATTACATTTCGGCTTTGACCCTGCTTGTTCCACTAATTGTGCTTCTTGTCTCTCCGCTACCTTTACCTGTGCCCACATTGCCTTCTCTTTTAGTTTCCACTGTTTTGCTTCAATTTCATCACTGAAGTATTTAGCATGTCTCAATACTTCATCTATTTTCTTGTTTGGCCAATCTACCGTATGCTGTTTAATCATCTCACCAATTTCTGGACGTAAACCATATACAAATCTGTATACAAAATGACTCAAATCCTTTTCACTCAGATTCTCATCTCCGCTAAACTGCTTAAAAGCTAGTATTGGCCTCTCGTAATATCCATGTACTGACTCTTTACTTTCCTGGTGTGTTCGATCAATCTTCACCCAATCTGTCTCTTTAGGGGGCACTTTGTTTTTCAATAATACCATAACCTGCTCATATTTCTTCATTACCTCGGGATCTGGAGCTCCTGTTTTAGGAACCCTAGGATATTCCTGGGTTGGCCAATTAATCATAAGTTTGCACTCTGTCCATAGATCTGCTGGTACAATTATGTCAAACAGACTATTCAAGTCAATCCATAATACTTTGGACAATTTCACAAATCTGTCTACCTGCCTGTACCACTCAACGGGCTTCTCACGTAGTCGAGGGAAATCATTCATAAAAGACAAAATATCCTGTCTTGTCCATGGGACATGTACATATCCTCCTCCTGGAATCTCTCTCATAGGGCATTCTGTCACTACCTCCTCCTTTTCTCTTACAGGAAATGCTGAAAATGTCTTATCTGAGGCATCATCACGTTTTCTATACCACCTGCTTCTCCATTTATCCATGTCTCCCCATTTTCTCAGAAAAATGATTATGTCCTTAATTTGACCTATTCGTCCTGTGGTGTTCATATTCTCAATGTCCTTTTCAGTGAAATCTACTCGATATGGTTTCTGTAAGGCTTTGACCTTTTCAATATCAATGCCCATCTCACTTGCTACTTCTTCTAACCTTTCATGTAAGTTTTTTGCTCTCCAGGTCACACTTTTACACAAAAATAATAATTCTTCATCCTGATAGGTTTTCAATTTTTCTGTTAGGATAGTCCCTACTATTAATTCTTCCAATACCATTCGTAACTTGGCCACATCAATTAATTGGGATTCTTTGTCTTTCCTCTGCAAGCTTCTTAACCATTCACTTAGCTCTTCTGTCGATGGTCCTACTGGTTTTTCTACACTTCTGTGTCCAAAATCTTTTTGTGTTTCTGACACTGTCTCTATCATTGTCATACGTCTCTCTGCACAATTCTGATCTATAAATGGATTATTTGTAAAATTCGGTTCCATTACACTCATAGTCTGCCTCCATGCATTCTCATTCTGACTCACTCTTGGTTGTTCTACTGGTTTATTACTTCTGTAAGGGACTGTCAAACAATGCTCACTGTCCTTCTGTTTGTCAAAAATAGGCATTACTGCACCTATTCTTACTGGAACAGTTACCGCTTCTAGATTCTTAGTCAATTCTCTTATTTTCTCAGTTAATTCCAGGGTCGTTTTCGCTAATTCTGCAGAATTTTCTCCATCTATTTTTTCTTCCGACCTCTTTTCTACTTCTCTAGTAGCACTGTTTTTACTCAAAATTAGGGATTCTGGTTCCGATTTTATAATTCGCATTGTTTCTCTCATTGGGGCACTTGGAGTTAATATTTCTGGTTCTGGTCGATACGGTGGTGGATTTTTATAGAACATATCATCAAGAACATCATCCTCGGACTCATTCACTCCATACCCTCTCGACTCCACATTATGCCTCTTTTCTACACACTTTCGTCCTTCATTCTCTCCTACAGTTCTTACAGGGAACACACCCTCAGTCATACTCGCATCCCGCCATCTTCTCATTCGATCATTATGCGTTTCATGTCCGTATGGTCTTCCAAACAGGTACCTATATCCTCTACCATTTTTTTGTCTCTCTCGTTCATGCATTTCGTCTTCCCATTCCGTCAAAGCCTCAAACTGCGTCGATCTAGGTCTTGGTTCTAAATTCATCATTTTCTCTCTCAAATTTTTCAAAACAGCCAAATTAAATGAACCATGCTCTGGAAAAGCTAATACTCCGTCCTCTTTCGTATATCTCACCCAGTTATCTAACCAAATACAAGTATACCCATATTTCGCAATCATAAAGGATACGGGGGTTTTCGGTGTCGGAAGTAACTGTCCTTCCCTAGTTTTAACTGGTTTGTCCTTCTTAAACCACTTCTTGATTCTTCCTAACAATGTTTTTCTCTCTTTTTCTGGTGGATCGTAATACATTTTCTTGCCTTTCGAGTACCCCTAGTCTCTCCTTACAACTGTACCGCTAGTCTATCCAATCACAGCGCGACTCACACTAACGCACCAATTCAGAGCGTCACTGTCACAATCCTCAAATCCCAGCGCAACTTACTCTAACGCACCAATAAGGAGCGTCTACGTCACCCTGTATTTCTCCACTCCTAGCGTGGCGTACACTAACGCACCAATCCGGAGCGTTTCACAGTTCTGACCCTCCTTTACAAATCTGCTCCGTAAGTTTTTGTTTCAATTTCTACACTTCTGTTAGTAACAACATAGAAACATCTCCATTGTCCGCTTCGCTAACCAAAGAACAGCAAAACACCTTTCTCACGAGAATTCCCTCTTACCCGAGAGCAGCGCTTACCTCTGCCCTACTACGGAATCATTACTTCCGTTGATAAAGTAGCACATCCCTCTACTTCACCCTTCTAACAAGCATTAGCTAATTGTTTCTCTAGTATTTAAGACACATAGTTGAAGACCCAATGCTCCTAAGAAATAAACCCAGAGTTTCGCAATTAGCCCGAATGCCTTTACATTCACACTCGTTCACACAAGAAAATGTAGTACATTCACACAGAATCCTGTCTTTCCCGAGAACAGCGAACAGTCTGTTCTACTACAGAATTATGACATACGTTAACAAAGCAGCGCTTACCTCTCCTCTGTCCTTCTAACAAGTTCAGAGAGTACCTATTACCTTTCCAGTGATAAGCGTTATCGGAATGCCAGTTGGATCCCTGGTACTTAAGACAAGAACTTCACAGGTAACCTTCGCTTTCATACACTCTTCTCTCACACTATAAATGTCTCTAATGGCAACACACGACGATCCTACCGAATCGAACCCAGACAATGCGTCGTGCAACTTCAATTGTCACACGTTTCCCCTGTGTACCTACAGGGCAACAACAATTCCGTCTTTCCCGAGAGCAGCGCGTACCTCTGCTCTACTACGGAACCGTTACAAACTTCCGACATCCTACATCCCAGAAGCCGTGCAAACAACATATAACACAACGCAACTCAACATAGAGTGTTAGTACATACATCAATACCAATCAATAGCGAAAAATCAATAAGCAATGTACAAGCAATAATCACTAAACCAAAACAATAACAACCATCATCCTGCTACCAGAAAAACTGCTCCAGCGTGGAGTGCAAAATCCCTCCCTCCGTCACAGACCAAAGATCTCACATACACACATTATCCATACGTTCGCTGGTGGGGCCCATAACACCAACATTCACTCACCATTAATCCGTGTTTCTTGGGAGGCGATTATCTTCCAAACGCTGGCATGAGAAGGAAATACCACTTTACCCTAATGAGTGACAAATCTACACAACCTTCTGATACTCATTAGGCCCTGAACTTCACCTTTAGTATTCTTCTCATAAATCGGGATGGATCAGTTAGTTGCTGATTTAGCTTAATTTCTAATTCTCTAATTAACCCTTTCGTTAACACATTTCAATGAATAAACAACCCAACTCATTTTTGTAGATATTCAATTTCAATCTTTATATTAATATTGCAAATTAAATCATTCATTTGATCAAGTTGCCATTCATATTTACCTATTCTTGCTAAATGTCGTCCTCTATGTCAAATCTGGCAGTCTCGCAAATCTATGCCCATCATATTTAGTAAGTTCAGTTCATCAGGAGTTTGGGCATTAACTCAGTCCGTCAAAGATTCAGGCAAACAGCTGTCCTGCAGTGTCACCGTCCTCTCCGTCAGCATAACGTCAGGAAATCGAGAAAGGCCAGAAACGAACCCGCACCAACCTCTCTATTCTACCATAATTTATAGTAAAAATCATTTACAAATTGTATCGAAAACGGGTCTTCAAATGTTCTGATTGGTCAATTGAAATCGTCTGACAGGATTCCCACCAAATTAAAGTCTCTGAGGTCATTATACTTGATTGTTCCGGTTTTTAGAAGCACATTATTGTTCTTTCAGAAAAGCTGGCTTGTGTCCCAGGGCAACCTTGAAGGGTACAGTCTGGTTAGGGTCATGACGAGGCCACTGTAGCTGGCGTTAGCGCAGGCGCACTTCACCCAAGCCTTGTTCGGCGTTGGCAGTCGGGTTAGGCACCAAAGGCAGCCATCTTTCGATAGGCCCAAATGGTCAACGTAAGCAAAAGAAACACAAAACGTAATTAATACATAGAAATGACTAAATAAATGTTATTCCCTCACTAATACCCATATGTGTATGTATTTATCTAGCATTAAGCAACACTCAAGCGGGTTTATACTTACAAAGTAAAGCACAAATCACAAATACATCACAAAAGCGACATATATCATGCAATATTCTGATTGTCTATCATTAGTATGCGTACATATTTTAGTTTATGAATTAATAAAGTCATGCAAAGCAATCCCACGTGTATTTCAGTCATTAATAAGGTAGATTAGTTAATTCCACTTCAATCCATTAATTCGATTACGATTAATTAATTAACCTAATTAGTAAACATGCAAAATGGGGTGGGTATACAAAATTTTTGCATAACCCGATCCACCAGATCCATCTTCAGCTGCGTGTTGAGCAGTTCATCCTGGGGAGTGGATAAGAGATTTGCGCTATGGTCAGTAGTAAGTGGCTGTAATGAGTAAGCACGTCTTGTGTGTTTCGTTCTGGTCGATCCTTTCATGGAGAGACAGACTGTGTGCTGTTGGGTGGCTGATTTACAGGGAGGCTGCATCGAGTGGCAGGTTTAGTTACTGTCATGATTGTGGGTTTGGACTTTTGGTTATCTTATAAAGGGTGGACACTAACCAATCATGTTTCAGAGCGCTGTAAAGAGAGAAGATGTGAAGCAAGAGGCTGAAAGTCAACCATCACCTGACTATGGTACCCCATAAATATATGTTTGCACGTTTAACATTAATTACAAAACTACAGTGGTAAAACAGATTACAACGCATTGGATATATATGTAACAGTTGAGAGATAACCTGTCACTTGCAATATAGATTATAACTGCAGCATCGGCACAAATGGTCTGGCAACGCAGATACAAAGAACACATCTAGATAATCAAAAGAAGAATGTAAAACCCCTGGCAGCATCAGCATAGTTTGTGCTGCAAAGCACAAACCAAAACTGACAAGATTACAGCAGAAGATGCATTGCTCATGTTTTGTAAGATAATAACAACTAGTGCTGTGACAGTGAGGAGGCCAGTACTCAAAAACACCAGGCTGCAATAGGAAAGTGGTGAAGCATTGCATTAGGCTGTTTCTCAAGGAGGGGATTGCAAAGGCTATTAATGAGAAGAGAGAGGGCATTCTAGATTCTGGTAAAGTGCTGCAATAGAAAGATGTGAGATCTTTACTCTTCAAGACATTTTATTGAAACATGGAGGGGAGAGAGATATTTTGTCTGTGGAGCAGACAGAGAAAGGTCTTAAAGAAAAGGACAGTTTAGGGGGAAACTATTTATCTTTGATTTATCTTGGAATTTGGAGGCACAGAGCTTTGAATGCAAGGCAGGTGGTTCTCATAGTGCATCAGGCTTCGATGGGGAGCTATTTAGGTAAGAGAGTGCAGGGATAATGTAGCCCAGTTTGTGAGAAACCTGGCAGGGGCATGCAGAACGGCTGTAAATGGGGCAAATCAATAAACTGTCAGACATAGCCACAGGCTGGGTGCAGCCTTTGAGGTTAAGGTTGGAGTTAGAATAATTAAATTAGGCATCAACGAACTTAAGCTTATTTTGCTCCATCCATTTGTAAGTGAATTGAATTGAATTGAATTGAATTAAAATTTATAAAGCGCAGCATATACCCGAAGGCGTCTTGGCGCTATGCATGATCTGAGAGCAGTGAGAACACACGTAAAAGGCCGTAATCATGTTGAGCGATTTAGGTGGTTTGTGTAAACAGCCAGGTTTTCAGACCTTTCCTAAAATAGATCAAGGAGGGAGCTGATTTTAAGGTGATGGGTAGTGTATTGCACAGCATAGCTGCTGATCTGAAAAGGCTCCTGCCTCCCCAAGAAGCCTTTTTGGTGGGGGTAATTACCATGTTCCTAGCTGTTCCGAACCGTAGGGTTCTATTGGGAACATACCATTTTAGTTTGTTCCTAAACTGTGTTGGTCCCAGATTGTGCAATGATTTAAAAGCCAGGCATAGGACTTTAAACTTACATCTCTGCCTGACTGGGAGACAATGTAGTTTTTTTATGGCTTCTTTGGCTGAGACGTTTCTAGGAATATTCAAAATGAGGCGAGCCGCCGCATTTTGTACAATCTGGAGTCTGTTGATCAGGCCTGAATTGATGGTAAGGTAAAGGCTATTGCAATAATCTAGACGGGAGAGGACCAGAGCCAGGGTTACTGTTTTTATAAGATCCTCTGGTATAAATTTCTGTATTTTGTTAATTAGTCTAATGGCACAAAAAAGATGGCTGTGATTTTGTTAACTTGGGCCTTAAATTTAAGTTCTTTATCGATGATAATGCCCAAGTCCTTGGTTTTGGCAGCGGGTGCTGGTAGTACACCAAGTGCAGGTGGCCACCAGTCAGGTGTCCAGAGAAAAGGTTTATTACCAAAGCTGATGACCTCTGTCTTAGTTGCGCTCAACTTCAAACAGTTGACATCAATCCAATCACTCACATTCTTCATACAGATCTTAAAGGCCTCACCCCGGTGTTTTTCTTCATTTGTTAAAGACACCACAATCTGTGTGTCGTCAGCGTAGGAGGCCAAGACAAATTCTGCTTTTTTTATTATCGAGACAAGTGGTGCAACATATAGATTAAAAAGCGTGGGACTCAGGGCAGAGCCCTGTGGAACTCCACATGGTAAAGAAAATTGTTTAGAGGTTGCTCATCCCATTGCTACATTAAGTTGCCGATTGCTTAGAAAGGATTTTAAAAGTTCGAGTGCCGTGCCTTTTATTCCTGCTTCTTGCATACGGACAGCCAAGATCTCATGGCTGACCGTATCGAAGGCCGCCGAGAGATCAAGCAGCACCAGAGCGGCCGTACCTCCTTCGTCCAAAATTGATCGAATGTCTTCAGTAGCAGTAATTAAAGCTGACTCAGTGCTGTGAAGTTTCCTAAATCCGTGTTGTGTTTCATCTAGTATGAAATTAGATTCAATGTGTTGAGTAATTTGTTTGTTCATTAAATTTTCAATACATTTGGCAGCGAAGGATAATTTTGCAATGGGGCGATAGTTACCGGCTTCTAAACTATCAAGATTGTCTTTCTTTAAAAGAGGGAGAATTGAGGTCTGTTTCCATTCAGTAGGGAAAATTCCGCTGGCAAATACTATGTTAATGATAGAGCCCAGATACACTGCCAATTGTGTAGGGATCAAATGCATTATACTGGGCGGGCAGGGATCATATGGAGAGCCTGACTTAATTGATAGAATAAGGTCTGATAATTGTTCATCTGAGGGCTTTTTAAATTAAAAAAAGCTAGTTAGATCTTTCTTGGGATTGGTTTTAAAATTACTCTGACAGTCAATGCTTGTGAACTTATCGTAGATGTCAGTCACCTTTTTTTGAAAAAAGTTTGCCACCACATTACAAAAGTCCTGACTTGATTCCTTATGGCTGGTCTTATTGGGTTTAACCAATCTGTTGACCACAGAGAAAAGAGTTTTATTGGTGTCACAGGCATTGAGGATTTTACCTAAAAGACGCATTCCACAACGTCAAGTCTGAGATAAGCTTGTGTGTCATTTTCAAAATAGCAAAGCAAGATATCAAGGACGTTAAGAATTTCACTCAGGAGAACAACATAGTTAATAGAGAGAACAGGTGCTAGATGAAGCCCTGAGGAAAACACAGAAAGTGGGAGGGCTTCGACAATGAGTTACTAATTTTATTTCATCAGTTCAGAGTGATCTGAGAGATGTGAGGGAAATCACTCTAGGATGGTCACCTCAAGACCTATACTGTTTTAGAGTTTCTAGGAAAGTTTAATGGTCAACAGTACTGCATGCTGTGGCTACTTCCAAAAGAATAGGAAGGCAGGGAGTGCTTTTGTCTGATATGTGAAGGATATCGCTGATCACCACCGGAAGATTCTAGACTGCTCTGAAACTGGATTGAGACATGCTCAACAGGTCATTTTCCAGGATATGATTAATGAGTTTGAACCAGGGCTGGACTGGGAACAAAAACCAGCCCTGGCAGATTGCTGCTCGACTTGCCCTGGGAGCGGGGGGGAGGGGGTGCTAGCAAAAAGCACCACTCCCACTTTTGTTACAAAACTAGCCCCCAGTGACAAAACCAGCCCCCTCGGGCATATAACCGGCCCGAACTCCCTGGCACATCGGGGAAATGCCCGGTGCCCGCTACAGCCAGTCCGGCCCTGGTTGGAACAATGCACAAGTGTCAATTATGTTAGTTAGAAAGGGGAGGCCTGTGATGTTGTGATAGTTTTCACTGTTGGAGGGCTAAAGGTTAGTTTGTATTAGCAGAGGTTTACCATGCACACTTTAAGTAGTTTGGCACAACAACATATTGAAGGGATGTATTTGTGAACTTGAACAAGGTCTTGGACACAGGGGCGGGGGGGGTTGTGTCGTCAGAGTACGATGAGGGTTTCGTCTCAGAGATAGCAGAGATCCAAGAACAGACTGGTTTGGAGATGGTGCAGCATGGAGAGGTGGGTTGAGGCATATTGGAGAGTTCAGCACTAGATGAAAATATGTTTTCAGAGATGTTAAGTTCCAGTCTGATTGTGTTTATTTTGTCAGAAACAAAAGGGGAAAACACCTTATATCTAATAGCATCAAATTCAGAAGAGAGGGAGGCATAAGTCTGAAATTTATGGGCATATTATCAAGGACCTTATCTCCATTTTTTTGGCTTTAAAAGCCATAAAAACTGAGAAAATATTTTTGCCCTATTTACAAGGCGGTGCTAACATGCATTAGCACATGTTAGCAGTCGTTTTCCCGACGCCTCGCCCTGCATCTCTAATGAATGCAAAGTGGGCATCACTGGGCTTACCCCTCACGGAATGCCATGTAAATTATCGCTATGTGCACATCGCGATATTTACAAGGTAGCCCACAACACGGTTAGCGATTTTAAAATCTGCGCTAACCGCGGTTTTTGTCGAAAACTAACCTCTGCTGAAAACCTGACTTATCTGCATCATCCAATGCCAGGTGGATCATCAGGCTGAGTGCACCTTGGCCTATCAACAACATTTTCACCATTCCTGTGGGCTTTTAGCTGGATTTCCAGCGATATCCCCTCCTACATCGCTGGAATTTTATCGCCCTGGAGAAACGCGTTGTTAATAACGCGCTAACCGGGCGTTAAATTCCAGCGATAGCCGGCGATAAATAAAAAAGCGCTAAGCACGCTTTGTGATATTTATCGCCGTCTGTTGCTGATATGCTCCTTAGTGTTTTCAGTTTATTAGATCTACTGTTTGAGAGGTTGATTTGAGAATTCTGACATGTCGCTATAAGCGACAACATGGGAGCTTTAGAGCTTTTCCTTTTGAATTTAAGCTGGTTAAGCGACAAAGGAGTTTTCGTGACTCTCCACAGCTTTTCTGCTCTTCTAACCGAATGCTTTTGAGACTGAGCCCGGATCTCAACCATTTGGTGGTCTTGGATTTGTGAAGCTGTTCCTAAAGAGAGGAGTTAGATCATTAACAATAGCTTTGATGAAATAGTTACTTTTTTCAAAGAGGTGATTAGTGTTAAAAGAGATAGACGGATGGATGAAGGTAGAGGACATTGAATTGCTCCAAGTATCTCTGTCTGTTAATCACTAGACACGGCACCACAAGTACTGATGTTTTATTTGAGTTCAAGTAGCAATGGTAGGGAGGGATAAATGGAAAGGCATGAGGAACTTATCAGACCACTCCAAGATGACAGAACCTAAGGTTTGGAAGCATTCATGTTTAGAACTGATAAGGTCAATGATGGAGCCTTTGCCATGGGTAGGTTTACTACAGAGTTGCACCAGCTCTTGGCTGAGTAAAGATGCCACTTCAGATGTAAATGGATCCAATAAGTCGATCCATCTGATATTATTGTCCCAAAAAGGATGGTGTCAAATGCCAAATAAGAGAAAGTTAGAAGTAATGAGTTCAGCCTCTCTGTTTATGAAAGTTGGGCTGTTCCCATGAGGGTTATAATAGCAACAAGACTCAATCAATCAATTATTCAATCAAGAAATCTTTATTTAAATGTAACAAACGATCATAAAAGTTTCAAATAAAAATGTATATAATTCGAATACAAGTTAATGAAACCACAAATAGTAAAAAGTGCATTCTCCTACAGTGGATTCATATGTTTGCGATGAGACACAGTTGACTTTAAAAAGCATCCCAAACTAACACACACACATCAGCATTAAGTAAAAGTAGTAAAAAACGAAGTGTGACTCTACATTGCTTAAAATCATGCTTTCCTAATAGAGGTAATAAAAATCTTGATCTATAAACACTATACAACTTGCAGAATTATGTAAAGAAAAATAGAGTTTGGGATGTAGTTCCGTCACAGATACATTTTTTCCATCTACGTCGCCAAAATTTCCCAATGGGAAACATAACAAATAACAGATAGTGCCTGCTCTAAATCTCAACAACAGAGATCTCTCCCAGCAGTTAAATACATATGTCAAATACGGTTCAGGTTCGTTAAGATGACATCATTTCAAAGTAAGGTCTTTTTTAATTTTAAATACCCCCCTTGCATACGTCTATGCAGGAACATATTTTTACCGAGGATCTATCCCCTTTACAGATGAACATTGAATTATCAAACAATGACGATTGGCCTGGGTTAACAAAATTATTTTTCATATAACTAAGCCAGGGAATATTCAATCCATGTTCACACCACAGGCGATCCACAGTAATGGATTGACTAAAAGTAGCCCATGCTTTATTCCAAACAGAAAGCTATAACAAAAGAGGCCCTAACTTTGTGTAATTTTGTAAATATGGCAAGGCGACTTCTGCATGGCAAAAATAGTGAGACATTGAGTGGAGAAGAGAAAGGAGACGCCTACAGAATCTGTTTTCCTCCACTTGCAATTCCTGACAACCAGCATAGCCCCAGACCCCGTTTCCATAACTAGGTGAGGAAACACACTGCTTCTGATATATTTCCAAAAGAGGGGAACTCGGCTTATTCCCCTACTAATAGCAAATATTAAAAAGTAAACACATTGCTTGGGTAAACTTATTGTTCCTATACTTAATAATTTGCAGCCCAAGAACCGTTAGATTTAAACACAAGGCCTATATAGCGAAACCTGGCCGCCCTCTCTAGTCTATTCTCATTAATACAAAAGGCTCGTAACAAATGATGCTTTGGGCAACAAGCCTTGGTATGTGATTTGGTCAAATTGGTTGATCGACCAAGATTCAATTCAAAATCTAAACAAAGCTTGCACTAAAGAGTGCACTTGGAGTATGACCGAGAAACACGGACTCATCTGCATAGAAGAGCACCGGAATGGGTAAAGAATTAGTGTGAGGAACATCTGAAGTCACATCAGTTAAAAAAGCATTACTTTTATTAATGTATAGGATAAATAATAAAGGAGCTGACACACATTCTTACCTCACGTTTAAATAAAAGGATCCCACCATTAGGTCAAAATCTCACCCTAGCCATCAAATTCTGGTGCATAAAATCCCAAAAGTGCACAATAATTGAATCAGCCCCAAGCTCTAACAAAATTGACCATATCTTAGCTCGGTTACCCTTGCCAAAAGTGAATGACAGTGTCATGAAAGCTATGTACAAAGAAAGGACTGCACTTAGTTATAGTTTATTTATCTACTAACAGATGGAGATTTAAGCACTGTTCCATTGTGCGCAGCCTTTCTCTGAACCCATATTGGCACTGCAGGGAAATAATATATTATTATCATACACCCATTCCATTAATTTGTTAAAAAATGACCCTTGCCATAAGTTTAACAGTGGAATCAATTCGAGGGATTGGTCTATACCATTTAGGATCAGTTCCACTCCTTTTTTTTTTTAAATGGAAACAATTGTAGAGGAAGACCATGAAGGAAAATCAAGATTATTGAATATGTTAGAAAGTATAGTAGCTAAAAAATCTACCCAGCATTTAGAAAGGTTGATTGGGACCCCATCCAGTTCTGAAGCTTTATAAAGTGACCTTTAAATTAGGGCACCAAAAGGTTTATCAACAGAACTACTAAAACAAACTGGTATATAGCTGTTTCAAAATAGGACAGTGTTGGTACTACTATAAGGAGTTGCACAATATATATTACTAAAGTGCTCAACCCATTGGTCTCCGTTAATATGGAATCTCACAACAGAGGATGATGATTTTTGCATTATAAGTGCATTAACCTCATTCCAGAACCCCTACAGATTCTTAGAGTTAGCTGCTATGGTTAAGCGATCCCAATTGCCTTCGCGGATTTCAGACTTTCTATCTGCAAAGGCCTCTTTGTAAAGTGGGCGTGCATGTGAGACTAAGGTAGGGATCCTGGGAGTAATAGCCGAAACCCTGCACAATTTCCTACTAGCATAAGACAAAAATCCATTGAACCAGCAAATGATAACAGGTGTAGGTCTGCGTGCCGGCCTTAAAAGAGATTTATTAATTACATCACATAGATCCATAAAATTACTGCCTAAATCCCTCTCCTGGGTATTGTCAGCTAAACAAGCCAAAAAATTTCTAAATTAGACCTAATCAGGGTTGTCCAAAACCTTGTTAGGATCGGGCAAATGCCAGACTAACCTGAGCCCATAATGCTGGGGTTCCGGCTACACTATGATATCATCCATCCCTTTCACAAAATACATGGGTAAATGGAGAGTTGCAACTAGCAGATTATGACCCCCAAATCTTACACCTAATGTGCATCTCTTCACCAACCCTCGTAACTTCCCATGGGTTACAAGCGTAATCAATTGTAGAGGCACATCCCCTACCATGGAAGGTTGGGATCCTTGGCTCGTTATCATAATCAGACTCATGAATATGAGTAAGATCTCGAGACTTTTTAGGTTTTTAATCACAACCATAACATATAATATATCACGTGTCTGGTGATTGTGATTTCAGAAGACACTGGGGTTCAAAAGTTGTATTTCAATTGGAATGATATCTAGTCCACACATTATTTGCTTTGTACAAATTGTGAAAAATAAACTTTATGCATAAATTGTAGATTTCAACCAATGAGAAGACAAAGAATACCCTACAGCAAACAGCAACAGCACCCTATAGCAAATAATATCATTGTGTAATACTGATTTGATGAAATATGTTCTTGTTTTAATGACGCAATATGAAAAGTACATAACAGGTAACATGTTACAGGGTTGTCGCAAAAAAATGTACAAACCATCCAACCTCATGGTTTATTATCATGCCTCCAGAACTCCTCAGTAGCATAGAATAACATCATAATGCACGGTTACGCTTTATTTAAGCTGTCTTGATAAACACACACAGCAACACAAATATCTCATAGTGGGAAAGAATCCATTTGTGACTGTAACTTTTTAAATAATTCAGGAACGAACAAGTGTTTACACATTGATCAAGAATGTCATAGTGTAAAACAGGTTTCTGAAGCCAGATTTTGTGTACTGTTTTAACTTGAGCTTCTTCTAGATTAAAGTCTTTCCAAGGGATTTATCTAACACTCCACATCTCCTGCTGGGGCTCCCATCTTCTTTGTAACTGAGGTTCAAGGTGATCTTCCCCTTGTTTTGATCATAGAAGTTAAATTCCATCACAATTAGAAATCAATTTCTGCTACCTTTAAGTTCAGTGCTAAAGTACCAAGTCCAATTAGCAAAGATTTAAAAAAAGATTTTTACAAAACAACCTTGGGGGTTACGGGGTGTAAATTTGTGAATTAGTACTGGAGTTACACGGAAGACATCCTTTAATACTAGAAAAGGTCATTATAACCATTTGGCAATGCCCCTAGATTATATATTAGTTCAGCGACTTATCAACATCTAGTCAATAAACTATTCTGAGAGATCCTAGACATTTACATATTCATTATTCTGGATGATATTCTAATTTTCTCGAATTTTCTTCCATAGGATATCAGTGACAACATGTAAGGGAAGTATTATGACAATATATAAGTATTCCCTGAATACAAAATTTGAAAAATATGTCTTCAAAGTTACATCAGTCCCTTTTCTTGGATTCATCATTTCAGGTAAGGGTCATCATTAGCACGGATCCACAGATTGTTTTGCAGGTATGTAACTGGCTTCAACCTAAGAAAATTAAAAAGTTATTAGTCTTTGTTAATTTCTATCTGCAATGTATTGGTCATTTTGTACTATTGTATCTCCGATTGTACATCTTATCAAATATAAAATTGGGGACTGGAAAAATCGGAAGCCTTTAACAGATTTAACCACACCTTCGCTTTTGCATGAAATTCTATCTTACTTAGTAGGAAAGTATACTATCTAATGTCGGAGCAATTGTGTCTTAAAGAGATACTGCGATGAAAGCTTTAGTTGGTGTGGCATTTTATTTATACACACCATAGTATAGTAGGATAGAGAGATATTATACAATATATGATAAAGAACTTTTGCCCAGTACGGAAGCATTAGGACATTTGCAGCATTATTTGGAAGGGACTGGCCTTCTCAGTGACCACATTGACCAATCATAAGTATCTCGGTTTCATTAAATCCATGAAATAATCTAACGCCAAACAAGTATGGTGGTTTCATTATCTTTATAGCTAGGACTTGGAAAAGGCATGGGAAAGGGACTGCCCTCTTCTAGATATGAAGATGTAATTGAGGTAAAACAAGAAGCTGCAAGTATTTTGTCCGTGAATAGACTAGATTCCTTTGATGTAAAGGAATTGGCTCAGAATCTGCAGGACCACTGGTCCAAGGTAATTGTGCACCAGCTGGTCAGGTAAAAGAATACTCTGAACTACACAGGTTGCAGGTGACTCCTTAATGGGTGATCATAGTGGTTTGATAGCAGCAGCCGAAGAGGAAGACGGGGACTGACTATACTGGTGTTGGCTCCCCTGGGGTAGCTGCTCACTTTGCCACTGGATTCAAGCTAGCCTGGCTGAGGAGGGCTGTTAGCCCGAAACTGGTCGCAGGATGCTTGTTTCTGGTCCAGGGAAGACATGGCTTGGCAGTTCGGACTGGACTGCTCCCATGAGGCTTAGGGACAAGACTGATTTGCATATAGCTGCGTCTGAACTGGGGTAGCGAAGTGAGCTTAAGAACGATGATGGATTCAACCCAGATCTTTGACTGGGGGTGAGTGTCTGAAAAGTTTCAGCGCTCCGTCCATCATCTCCTTGTGTTTGCTTTGTTCACCCTAAGTTGGCAGTTTGTTCCCAGACGTGGGTCCCTTGCTCACTTTACCACTGGATTCAAGCTAGCCTGGCTGATGAGGGCCGTTAGCCCGAAACTGGCCCCAGGGTGCTTGTTTCCAGTCCAGGGAAGACATGGCTTGGCAGTTCGGGATGGACTATTCTAATGAGGCACAGGGTCAAGACCGATTTTCATATAGCTGTGTCTGAACTGGGGTGGCGAAGTGAGCTAAAGAACAATGATGAATTCAACCCAGATCTGTGACTGGGGTGAGTGTCTGAAAAGTTTCAGCGCTCTGTCCATCATCTCCTTGTGTTTGCTTTGTTCATCCTAAATTGGCAGGGTATGCCCAGACGTGGGTCCCTTACTCACTTCGCCACTGGATTCAAGCTAGCCTGGCTGATGAGGGCTGTTAGCCTGACACCGGTCCCAGGATGCTTGTTTCCGGTCCAGGGAAGATATGGCTTGGCAGTTCAGGCTGGACTGTTCCAATGAGGCACAGGGTCAAGACTGATTTGCATATAGGTGTGTCTGAACTGGGTGGCGAAGTGAGCTAAAGAACGATGATGGATTCAACCCAGATCTGTGACTGGGGGTGAGTATCTGGAATGTTTTAGTGCTTCGTCCATCATCTCCTTTTGTTTGCAGTTGCTGCAGTGTCTGCTGTGGCTTCTTTTGCTAGCAGACCAGGCCACCCGGGAGTAATCCCTAAACTTCCAGTAGTGTTGGTGGAACTGCCAGGTGTGAGCTAGCAAGTATAAGGATCCTTGAATCGCACCACAGCTGAATCTGCCTGGAGCAATCCAAGGACATGTCCACAAGGGATAGCTACACCATGGCATGCATCCATGCATGGAGACAAATTACCATGCTAGTGTCAGCAGCGTAGCCTATCCAGTCTGTGGTATCCAGCCCAGCTCGTAAAAAATACTTCGCTGCATCTTGTCCATCATGGTTCGTTTGGGCAAAAGTACTCTGAAACTCTTCAGAGAGAGAGTGCAAGATCTTGCTCTCAGCATCAAAGGGGGCGTGGGTGTATCTGCCTAGCAGGTAGACCACATTCAAAGAGCATAAAGCCAAGCTGCCAGAGAACAGCTCCTTGCCAAATGTATAAATGCATTTAGATTCTCTGTCAGGTGAACGAGTGGGAAAGGCAGTCCGGTTCACTTTGCTGGCCGAAGCCGGCACTAAAAAGCTCTATGGTGAAGTTAAAAAAAGCTGAGCGACCCAGAGCAGCTCGCGGTGCCTAGCTATAGCAAGACACCGAGCAGGGACATGCAGTAGATAGAGCTTCTGTCAGATCTTCATTGAAGAGCAATAAGGGTTCTGAAGATGAAAGGCAAGTTTGTAAAATTTGACTCACTATATCCTTGATTTCTACAGTAGGCAATGGTAATTCCAAAGTTTCTCCTACCCTGATTATAGCCACAACAAAAAAAGGAACTTTCACCCTAGAGGTACCCAATGTGGAGTCCAATTCCGTTTCTGGTAAAGTATGAAGACCACTTGCATTATGAAGGTCTAGATAAAGTATCTCATCAGTATAGTGAGGGGGCAAATTGCCATCTTCCTCCTCATCCCCATCTGCAATATCATGAATTTCCTGTGCATGTGAATCGGAGGTGAACAAGGTCTTGAGGTGCTGAAGGAACTGAGGAAAAGGTACTGCCGAAGAACCTTCCAATACCATTACTCATCTCAAAGCGAGATCTTTCGAGATCTGGCGAAATCTGTTCCAGATCTGGGATTGGTGATGGGTTTGATTCCGGAACCTGTGTCTCTGACACCTGGGCTGACGCCACCCTCATCAGGGCTGACATGGTATTCATTGAGGGCGAAGAGGCATGGCCATATACCGGCAATGGAAGCCTAACGGGGTCAGCCAGCACCAGGAAGACCCTGTCAGCTGAAGTCTGACCTGGGACCCCGGCAGGTCAGTGGGTTGCAAAGGTGCTCTA